>NC_003283.11:4375000-5000000 GCF_000002985.6 Caenorhabditis elegans
CAAGCGACGAAAAAAAAATCACACAGAAGTGTTTATATATACACGAATGTCATTTAGTCGGTGAGGAATGAGAGAAAATAAAATAAACAATAATAAGTTGAATAGCACAGAAGAATGTAATGTTAGAAATACAAGAATTAAAGAGATTCAGATGAGCCTTCAGAGCTTCCACCTTGCACCCCATCGTCGTCGTCATCACGTCTACGCGAAGGTCCAGGAGCGTTTGGATCTGAAAAAAATCAGCGATAAAAATATCATTTTTCCATTTTCTTTACCATTTTTGTTGGACTTTGGACTCTTCTTCGGTGGCTGCTTGCTCGATGGTTTCGATTCTCCCGAGTCGGTAGAGTCCTCAGAGCTGCCCTTCGAGTGAAGCCCAGCCTGATGAGCCTTCTTTTTCGAAATTTTTGATGTACGAGACGGGGAGACGCCTTGCGTGGATGTGCTTGGCTCCGACGTGTTTGAGGTGGACGGTTGATTGCCCAGAAATGGATTTTGATGACCAGCAGGCGGTGGTCGTGGTGGTGGTGGGCCGGACGTTGATGGAACTGAAATTTTTTTTTTTTTTGGAAAAAGAAAATTAATTCTAAAACCCCCGGAAAAATAGAATTTACGTAAATATTTACCTTGACCGCTCATCCTCGTGGGTCCACTACTTCCACTACTATCATTTCCACTTCCACTTCCACTTCCACTTCCAGATTCTTCACTGATTTTGCTGATAGTCCGTGGAACCGCTTGCTGACTCGAGCCAGGACCGGAATACGCGCTGAATTTATCAAATGGATCATTTGCAACCGGATATCTGCTTCTTGGAAGTGGCCGTACTCTACGTACACCGGGCAGGAGACTCAAGTCTTCGAGTTGCTCGCTGACTGGAAGGTTAGCAGGAAATGGTGTAACTGGCGCCGACGTCGTCGGTGGCTTCACGGCAACGACACTCTGTTCAGGTTGCTGAGCCGGACGGAATTCGTCACTTCGTGCACGCTTTCGAAATTCCATGGCCGTTTGTCGAACGGCGTCGGTGACAGTGCTGCTGCGTCCTCGAAACGGTGGCTGTGGCCCGTCCAAATCTGGTTCACTATCCTCTTCTGGATCCACATCTGGTTGGCATCGTTTCCGAGGGTTTTTCTTCCCACCGCCGCACGGATCCTCCTCGTCGGCCATTCTGGTCTGAAACAAAACTAATAAATATATTTTAATTTTAACATGAAAGAGACATTTTAAACCGAAAAATTGAAGATTTTTAACCGAAAAATCGAAGAAAAATCAAAAGAAACCGATAAGAACGAAGGAAAAACTAGTTATAACTAAAAATCCGAAAATTCGCGCGCGCAAAAATTCAAATTTAAAAGTTTGCAGCCAGCTACAGTATCTCAAAATCTCAGGCACACTAGCAACTTTGCACAACAAACTACTGTAGATCATAAATTTCTAGGCTTATTTTGATTTTATTTTTGTAATATTTTTAAAAACTTATTAAAAATTATAAACTAAAGGGAAAATAACATTAAATGGGGAACAACAAAAAAACTATTCAAAAACTAAATTAGCAGATGTGATGAAATAGGGAGATCACTTAACACGGCCTGGCACGGCAAAACAAAATTAGCAATTGTTAACCCAGTCTGAAATTATAAAAAAATTTAAAGTTTTTAACAAAAAAACGTGCACACAATCCTGAAAAACTCACAATTTACTTGCAGTTGTATGCAAACTCCCAGCTGTCATCGGACCATTCTTCTTCGTCGCTATCGGCTGAAACTTGAAAAAAAGTCAATTAAAAAAAAATTTCTGTCGTAAAAAATCTTACATTGTTCTTCGAGAGTTTTACCTCTTCGAATAGGGAAAAGCACGCGGCTGAGAAGCTCCTGGCGGATTCTGGCTGAAAAAAATATTTTTTTTTCTCTTGTGGGCTTTTTTTATCCTCGGGAGTAGCGTGAGTTTTTATTGTGCTTAAAAATATTTAATAAAGTCTTAAATTCAGATCTTCTTTTTATGACATCTCAGGATATAAAACTACTTTTTGGCATTAAAAAAACCTTCAAAAGTAAGCCAAAAATGCAAAACGACCAAGATATGGGCGGAGCTTAATTTAGAATTTTTCATTTATGGCAACGCTGAAAAATACGCCTAAAGACAAAAGTTTTTTCTCAAAATCAAGTAGCAAGCGCGCTCCATTGAAACATCCCGCTTCAAAATTTTGGGTCTCGTTAGGAATTGGCGGCAAAACTGTAAATTCATACCTTTCAAGTGTTTTTAAAAATTAATTTTATTTTTTAAATTTTCAGTTTCGCCACATAATCTTTTAAAAAAAACAACGAAAAACGCTACAAAAATGCCGAAAAAATGCTTGAAAACTATCCATTTTTTACCTAACGAGACCCAACTTTGGCAGTGGAGCGGACTTGCATCTCGATTTCAAAATTTGCGTTTTTCTGCGTCCCCATAATAGTTAGGGCAAATCGCTACTACGCGATCGTGGCGAGACCCACTTCGAAAAAAAAGCGTGCGCCTTTAAGATGACATGCTTACCGTAATGCTCCCAGTACTCATCGTCGTGTTGCTCGTCGAAGGGCTCTTTCAACATCGGCTCCTCGCTGATTTCGCTGACGGAAAAGTATTCCGATGCATCGACTCCCTTGGCGATGTTGGTTTTAGTTACGAAGACAAACACTTTTTTCAGCCAAGCCTGGGTCAAGCTTATTAGGTAGCCCAACATTTCTGGCTACCTGGAAAAATGAAATTTCAGTAAAGTTTAAAGAAAATTTTCAAAGCAAAATATAGAAAGAATAGGGGTGGCGGCAAACGATTTTTCCGGCAAATCAGCAAACCGGAAAATTGCCGGCAAATCAGAAAAAAGGCAAATTGCCGGTTTTGAAAATTTCCGGCAAATCGGCAAATTGCCGGGGTTGAAAATTTCCGGTCAATCGGAAAATCGGCAAATTTCTGGAATTGAAAATTTCCGGCAAATCGGAAAATTGCCGGAATTGAAAATTCCGGCAACTCGGAAAATTGCCGGAATTGAAAATTTCCGGCGAATCGGCAAATTGCCGGGATTGAAAATTTCCGGCAAATCGGCAAATTGCCGGAATTCAAAATTTCCGGCAAATTGGCAAATCGGCAAATCGGCAAATTGTTGGGGTTGAAAATTTCCGGTAAATCAGAAAATTGCAGGAATAGAAAATTTCCGGCAAACCGGCAATTTCAGTTTTGCCGAATTTGTCGACAAAATACTTATGACATTTCAAAAAGGACTTTATATTTATGTACCTCAAAAAATTTAGGTGCACCTAGAAAAGTCGAACTTTACAGGATCATAAATTTGCTCAAAATATGCCGTAGATGTAGATTTTGGAACATTTTACGGTTGTCTGAGGCTTGGGAACTATTCTGGAAATTTTCTGGAAAATTTAATTTTTGAAGAAAAAAAATCTGCAAATTTTCTCGAACAAAATTTTATTTTATTAAACAAAAAAATTCACATTTGGAAAAATTTCAGGACCTACTAAACTAATACTAAAACCGAGAAAAAATAGTTTTTTCCAGCCCTATATATATCTCTCTCTCGTACTTTTAAACCTCCTAAATGCCATCAAGAAGCTTACATTCAAAATCTCTTAGGCGTGCATCTTAAACAGATAATTCTAAAAATACTTTAAGATTTTCCAATTTTCAATCCAAAAATGTACGGATGAAAAGATCAAAAACAAAATTCAAACGTTTAAGATTTTATTACAAAAATTTCAGCTAGTTATATGAACATGACTCTAGTAAGTAATTGGCAATTTTGAATCTATTATATCTAAGACAATATGGAAAATTGGAAATTGAATCCAATTATGTGAAAGTACCTTCTATTAACAACGAGGCGTTGAAACTTTTTGAACTACATATGTGGTCAAGTACCTAATTTTAAAGTAGAATATGAAATATAAATTTTTCCGACATTTTACCAATTTCGCCCTAAACTACAGTATATGGTCTCGAAACGCCAAATTTTTGTTGAATGCAAAAAAGGTATGCGCCTTTCAAGTGGCCCGCATTTTTTGTAGATCAAACCGTAATGGGACATCCTGGCACCACGTGGCCTTTTATGAGTACAGTACTTTCGAACTTTCATCGCTGTGAAATGTTATTGATTTTTTAGAGTTTTTCTCAGGATTTTTCAAAATTTAAGGGGTTTTTTTGATGAATTAATAAATACATTTTTACCGACAAACTATGAAAAATCGATGAAAATTTCGTAGAAATAAAAGTTGGAAATTACAGTAGGCTTTAAAGGCGCGCACCTTCTTGTAATTACCAAAAAGTTGTCGTGTCGAGACCCGTTATCATATTTTTGACTCAAAAATCGCCAAATTTCGCGTCCCGGGAATAAAATTCATGAAAACATAAATTGCAAAAAAAGCAAAAAAAAAACAAAATTTAAAAAAAAGTTAAAGTTTCAAATAAAATAAACTCTGCCAAGAACAGATACACAATACAAAAATTTCAAATTTCTCGAAAAAATATTTTTTATAGAATAAAAAACAAGTGCCAATTCATCAAAGACGACCTCTTACTTGTGGGATTTTCGTTTTAAATGTGAACTCGTCAAGAAAATTACTAGATTTTTTAACGTTTTTTTGTGCAAACTTTAAGCTTGTTTGAAAACTTTACGTAATATCACGTGGTGTCAGGCTCTCCCATAACGGTTTGATCAAAAAATGCGGGAATATTTTGCCCAAAATATGTGACGTCAGCACGTTCTTAACCATACGAAATCAGTTGAGAACTCTGCGTCTCTTCTCCCGCATTTTTTGTAGATCTACGTAGATCAAACCGAAATGAGACACTCTGACGCCACGTGTAATATTCAGATCCCACAAGAATTACGCCACCTTTGAACTTATTATCACAAAAAGTAGAGATCAATATCATTAGACGTTAAACTAGGATGTTTCATGCCAAACCAAAAATTTTTTGATTCAAAATCTTCCACTAAACTTGATGTTCCGGAATACGTATTGCAAACTAAAAAAAAACATTTTATTTGTAAGTTTTAAATGTGAAAAACTTACTTTATCCAGGTTTTCAACTGTCGCTCTAATTAATTCATTCACTTCCCCCTCAATTTCAGCTAAACTTCTAGGTGTGCCTTCTACCAGAGCTTTGACGAGCTTATTGATTTTCCAAGCTAGTAGATCCACGGTCTCTTCATATTTTCTCAGTTGCAACCTAGTCAAAATTGTAGTCTTCATTTCAGTTTTCACCGCTTTTTGAGTATTATACTTCATTTCACAATCTCCCTGAAAAAATCCAGGTTTTTAAAAAAATGTGTACAACTAAATCCTACAAGCCGACATGCCTACATGTCTACATGCCTACATGCCTACATGCCTACATGCCTACATGCCTACAGTCATACCTTCTCATAGGTGTCGAGAGCCAATGAATCCGGTTCCTGCCCCATCTCCAACCAATTCAAGCAACAGTCTCGGCCTATTTTCTCTAGAACAAGGTCTTTATGTTCTTCGGCTAAGGGTTCTTGAGATCCAAAAAGATTTGAGATCAAATTAGATGGCTCTAGACTTGCACCAATTTGATCTACTACGGTGTCACTTGAATTGTCCAAATGATCAGTGGAATCCGACAAGACCTGAAAAATCTAAAATTGAACTGTGAGGTGTTCTATAGTAGAACAACCTCTGTCAAGTCCCCGGGATTGTTCTGTTGCAGCAATTCTTCAGAATCAAGTAGCAAGCGCCTACGTTTTCAGGCTCCCACATCTACATTTTCAGGCTCCCACAGTTCTTCCATCCAGGCTTCTTCTTGCAGAGCAAGCTGAAAAATGTCACCTACTGTTACAGATTCCTTGGTAAATAGTGACTTACAAATCTAGCGAGCTCCTCTTTTTCTATCATTTCCTGGTCAGTGATTGGCTCAGAACCTGCCGTCTCAGTTCCATTTTCCAAGAGACTCTTTTCCTGAATAGGTGAATTGGAGAGATTCGGCAGTTTTAATAATTGCCGGGATTTTGAATTTTTCGCGAATCGACAATTTCGACAACTGACAAAATTGTCCAAAATTTCAGGACCAAAATCTTGAAAATTTACAAATTCCCCGTTGATTTTTATTGATTTTTTGAGTTCGGCAACTTTTTTTTTAATTTTATGAACAATTTTCAAGCTTCTAGAGGCTTACGACACTTTGAGCTTGAATTTTGACATTTTTTCAACAATATACATTTTAATTCTACAGAAATTCTTGAAGTTCCGTCAAATTCCTCAAAGTAACCACAAATAGTTGTGCTGCAGTTAAATGTGGCAATTTGTTGTCGGCAAATTTGGCAATTTGCCGGTTGGCCGATTTGCCAGAATTTTTAATTCTGGCAATTTGCCAATTTAACAATTCGCGGACTTGCCGGAAATTTCTTTTCCGGCACAATTTGCCGGATATTTTAATTTCCGGCACACTTTGCCGATTTGCCGGAAAAATCGTTCGGAAAAAATTGCCTATCCCTAATGAGCACCACTAATAGAAAAAACACTTTAAAGCATAAAAAACTCACCAAATCATTTTCCATCTCCGGTCCGTCTGAAAAGTCCATCGCGAACGTCTCAAGATTCTGCCAAAGTCTGAAAACGCTTCATTTTCAGATATGTTTCAGTGGAAGAAAAATGCATAAGATAAAGTGAAATCAGGTAGAAATAATAAAGGCACTAGTGCAGAAAACTTTCAAGAATTTAAGAATGAGATGTGGGAGAAGTAATCAGTTGAAAAATAGAAACAAATTCATGAAAAAAGAAGCTTAGAGCTGACGATTTCTTGCGAAACTCTGCGTCTTGTTTAATTTCCTGAAACATGAAGCATGTGTTTTAATTATGTAACTAAAAAAAATACTAACTCGGCGAGCTCCTTGCTGAAATCACTGACATGAAAATGGCGCAGAATATCTGGAAACGGTGTTCCATTCAATACCATGCCCAAAATAACAAGGAATAAGATCCAAAGTCCAATTCTTATCTGAAAATGAGGTTTTTTATTTGCAAAGTTTTTTTTTAATTTGGCGGGAAAATCAAAATTATATACATAAATTTTTCAAAAAAAAAAAAATAAACGTTGGCGGGAAATTCAAACTTAATATTTTTTTTTCAATTTTCGGGGGAAAAGTAAAAGTTTAATTTTTTTGAAAAAATTTGGCGGTCATTCCAAATTCCAAAATAGCAATTTAACTGTCAAATTTAGTTAACAGTTTTGGCGGGAAGTTCAAATCTTAAGTTTCTGAAAATTTAGGCTGGAAATAAAACGTATTTAACTTTAGAAATTCATCAATATTGATTCGAAAAATCACTTACCATAATTCGAAACCGATTGTCTCGTCGATTTGGACGATGCATGCTTTTTTTTGACTCTGAAATTTTCTGACAAATTAAAAAAAAACTAATTAAATTTCAAAAAATATAATAAAAACTGGGCTAACAACCAGTTATGGAATACAAATACAAATATAGTGGAAAATTTAAGATATGATATTTTCATTCAACAATTTTGAGAAGGACGAGCAGGGGCGATTTTCGATGAAGAAAATTTGAAATTTTATGTGATTATGAAAACAGCGCATTTTCAAACAGACTTCACCGAAACATCAGAGGAAGGTGTGGGCGGCACTTGCCTTTCGGCAAATTGGTAAATTGCCGGTTTGCGGATTTGCCGGAAGTTTTCAATTCCGGCAATTTGCCGATTGGCCGTTTGCCGGAAAAAATCGTTTGCCGCCCACTCCTGATCAGAGGGGGGGGGGGGACATGGGGATATGAAGAGATTTTGTGAACCCTCCGAAAATTGGTTGAAATTTTGTTAACTTAAAATTACAAATGAAGATGTAAAAAGGATAAAGGTTATAATATAAGACATGGAAGAAAATTGATCCTGGTTAGTTGCTGCACTTGGACTTGCGCTTGATGATCCGCCAGAAGCGATGCAAAACTTTCAACACGCCATTTTTCTTTTTGATCTTGTGTTCAGTGGCGTTTTCAGCTATTTCTTGCTCTTGTGTACCAACATCTGTGATCTGGAACTCCAAAAGGTACTACAACAGAAGAATATCAGTTAGTTAACTTTGAAAGAACTATTGAATATTACATACAAAATTTGTTTGATTTCACTCACTAAAGTTCATTATTCAGGCGACACTTGCCGCTTGGCAAATTTGTTGTCAACAAATTCGGCAAATTGGCAAATTTCCGGTTTGCCAATCTGCCGAAACTTTTCATTTTCGGCAAACTGCTGATTTACCAATTTGCCGGATATCAATTTGCCGAAAGTGTTCAGAGGGATTTTTTATAAGACGGAAACACTTGAAACTGTGCCTTTTTTGAAATTTTCCCCCGTTTTCTTTAGATATTTTCATAGAACTTGTTTATTTTTCAAAATAGATGTAGGAACATTCATAGGATGCGTACAATTTTGCAGATTAAAATTGAAATTCTGAAATTTCCAAACAAAAAAATGTGCAAAACCACAATTGGCCGGAAATTTTCAATTCCGCCAATTCGCCGATTTGCCGGTTTGGCCGAAAAAATCGGTTGCCAAATTTTTGAAAACTGATCTTGAAACAAAAACAGCGGTATAGAAAGTATTCGGCAAGTTTATTTTATAAAAAATTACCTCACGGGACAATTGTAGATCATCAGGTTTCTCCTCAATTTGACTTTCAAGCTCTGAAATTCTCATCTTCACAGAATTCATGTTATCTCGGAGAAAAGTAAGATGATTTGGATCAGTTGTCGATTGCATGGTATGAGACTGTGGATATGGAGATGAGCATCTTGGTTCTGACTGAAAAAGTGTGATAATGATCAGGAAGTCGTGAGCTCGCAAACGTCAATTTCTGAGTGCCATATAAATTTATGGGAAAGATCAATTTCAAAATTAAGTTGACCCAAGTTTTTATCACAGTTCTCACAAATGACAGTCCAACTTTCATAATAATATATAACCAACCTTGCAATTCCTCTCCTCCATTAAATCGACTAATTTTTCGTGCTCAAAAGAACACTTCTTTGTTGCTTCCAACCACATGGTTAATTGATAAGAATAATAGATCTTTAAAAAAAGAACCTAATTGAAGTTAGGTTGCTAAAATGAACATACCAAGTTTTCTGAAGATTGGCTGCAAACCTCATGGGTTGAGTCGTAGAAAGCTGTTGCAATATCATAGTTCATCGTTAGTTTACATCGGAAACTGTAATGAAACATTTCGAAAGCTCAAAGAAAAAAAGTGATAGGAAACAACCTTTAAAGCGAAATTTTAAAAATTAAAAATAAACCAACTTGAGCTCCTCCTTCCGTTGAAAATCAATATTTCGATGCTGCTAACTGTCGGTTTCCCAAGTAAAAGCAGGCCGAACGGATCCTCCTGAATATTTTGATTTTTATTTTTAAGAAAATTGAAATGAAACAAGGCTTAACAAAAGAGGTAAATGAGTTGGTATAAATCAAAAAAAGTACAAAAGTTGGTATAAATCAAAAAAAAAGATGTAGTGCTATCCTAAACTGGCAGACCAAAAAACAAGTATCTCGATTCCAGCATATTCCAAACGTAAACTTCATCCTGAAGATGAAAATAGATGTGAAGTTGGATGTAGATCACCTGAAATTATAGTGTGTTTGGACCCAGGGTTGGCGGCAAAGTTTTTTTTTCCGGCAAATTGGCAAATTGCTGGAATTGAAATTTCCGGCAAATCGGTAAATCGCAAAATGGCAAAATTTAATAATTCCGAAAAAAACGGCAAACCGGCAAATTGCCGATTTGTCGAATTTGCCGAAAAACGGCAACTTCCGAAAAAAAATTGTGGTTTTGCACTTTCTAATGGAAATTTCAAAATTTCAATTTTAATCGGCAAAATTGTACGCATCCTATGAATGTCCTACACATATTTTTTAAAGTAAGCAAATTCTATGAAAATATCCAAAGAAACCGGGAAAATTTTTCGAAAATTTTCAAATTGATGTTCGGCAAACGGCAAATCGGCAATTTTCCGGAAATTAAAATTTCCGAAAAATCGGCAACCCGACAAATTGCCGATTTGCCAAATCTGCCGACTAGAAAATTTACGGCAATTGCCACCCACCCCTACCACAAAAGATAACCAAAACTGTTTCATTCAAAGGAAATGCTCACCCACTCCAACTCGTTGTCCTCTACATCCTCCATGTTTCTGCGTTCCATTGTAAAGTTAAAACTAATCTAACTCTAGCTGAAAATATATATTTATAATAAATTTCAAAAATTAGATATCTAAAAAAAAGTGACGGGTGAGAACCAATTACACTAGGTAAAATAAATGTTTCGAATCTAGGATAAGAACTGAAACTTCATTTCGAAGAGTGAAAAATTGTATGGTAGCGCTATAGAACCAGTTAAAATAGTAAGATGAAATGATGAATAGAACTGAGGAAAATTACCAAAAACAGAAAAATGCAAATTTCAGGTCTGTGGGCCATTTGAAAAGATCAAGCCCGCTGCATTATGGTTATTGTAAGCAAAATTAAAAAAAAAAAGGTTGCTAAAATGTTTTTTCTAAAATCGAAATTCCGAATTTAAAGTCTTTCTCGAAATTCATAAATTTTGGGTTTTCTTAAAACAGCTACACTTGAAAAATAATTAATTTCATTGAATTTTTCACTTGAATTCCACGTTATTCATAGCCACTTGTACTGTTTCACCAAACAGACGCATTCGTTCACGCACCCTTCGATAGTACCTCTGAAAAGGACATTTAGTGGATGGACATATACTGGTCGGACTGTACTAAAAGAATTTTCAAATTTCTAATGGCCGGTTTGCAAACCTCAGAATTTAAACTTATACCTATTTATGGTAAAAAAATGTGAAAAAATGCTTGATATGCCAGGAACAAAAATTAAGCTTATAAAGTATAAGTTAAGTTAAATGCCAAATACTACAATATAAATTAGTAGCGGCAAATTTATAAATATGATGAATTTAACGAATTCCGTATTATTGATCTGTAAATTTAAGTTTTCTGGTTTCCTAGAAAACATTTGGAAATAACTATCATACTAATAAAAGAGCAAATACTGAAAGGGGTACCGTAACTTAAAATACCTGAACTAGCCTTCTTTCTTCTCTAAACTCCTCCAGCAAAGTGTCATTTGTAGAGGCGAATTCTTTCAAAAGATCACCAAACTCTCGATTCTAAAACACAAGCCTTGTTTTTAAAGCTTACAGTGTGTATGCTTACGTTTCGAGTCGAAGAACCCGCCATTGAATTTGAGACTGAGACTTCAAAAAACTTCTGTGATGGGAATATCCAAAAAGAAGAAAAGATACATCGCCGAGTTACAGCTTAATTACATAAGGAATATGAATTGGAAAAAAAATAAAGATCGAAACATGTTGTCGATTTATTCTTACCAAAAATCATGCTCTACCCATAAATCTTTAAGTTAGAGTTTAAAATAAACTCAAGAAAATTTCGGAAAGTAAAATGAGTAGTGCAAAACAGAAAAAACAATGGAATTACATATAATAGCAATTTAAGGAAACTGGTAAGTGAAGGAAAAAATGGATGAAATTAAGGATGTACAGTTTTAGGCACGTAATATATATATATATATATATATATATATATATATATATATATATATATAAATAGAATGATAATGGAAATAAGAGTAGTTACTAAATGCATCTTGAAATAATCAAAAGTATTGTTGACTTCACGCGTAATTCAGTTACCTCAATAAACTAAATAAAGATAAACTAACTGAGTGAATCTGGCTGTATCCTTGATGATAAATTATGCCCGATCTGGAATTGGCAGCAGGAAATTGTAAATTGACAACACTTTTTGCTCAATTATTTTTATTTTGATGTTGACTATTTTATTTTAATTTCGGAATATTTCTACTCTATTTTGGAGTTTTTACGAGGAAGAAAATCTTAAAAAACAAGTGAGCAAAAAGTGTTGTCAATATATGTTAGGTGTCCTTATTGGCATCTCATTAAATTTCCATGACTATTCAGCCATTAAAGGTAGTATTAAAGATAGTCAGTGGGGAAATGCGAGAATATCCAAACATCATAAAAAACTTTTCAAATCGAAAAGGCAAATACCAATCTTTCGACTGAAAACTTTATTTGGAGATCTAAAAATTTTTGGATTGATTTACTATCATGCTGAACTATCCCAATTTGACTAAATCCCCATTAAAAGTCTCACCTGTCTTATTGACAGCCTCTGCTTCACACTTAGCCGCGATCAAAGATGAAACCATGGGAGAAATGTAGGATTTTAAAGTCGTCATTGTTGTTGATGAAACTCCATTCTCATCTTCTGGGAGTTGAGCGAAGCTTTTCGAACACGACGTTTTCTAAAAATCATATCACATTTGTTTTTCCGATTTTGCAAGAACTAACCTCTTTGATACAATCCTGCAAATTAATTTGTTTCAGGAATGCCGATTGTTTATTGGGGGAAACTGGGCAATTCATAGGTCTGAATTGGAATTTTATAAAATTTCGTTGTCAGTTCGAGAGCAGTTATTATTGTTATGAAATAGGAAACAAAAAAGGAAAAAGGAGGAACCTTCTAGAAGACTACGATTGGGTGCAAAGAACAAAACCATAGAATTCGCTGGAAAATGAGTAATTGGAGATATTAATTAAATACTTTAGTCGAATTCTTTGAAAAAATCACGCGCAGTTCATCCCGTGGAGAATTCAAATATTGTATATGTAAAGTGATCAACCCTACTAATAATTGAGTCATGAGATTTTGGAATTTGCATTCAGGAAAATAATGATGTTAATAGAATCCCAAAAAACTAATAAAATAAAAACGAAAAGTCATGCTGGGGTGACAAACCGGGTTAAACGTGATGTTGGAGTCTGGTTTTGTAAGTGTTTAAAAAATGACATTTTTTCATTGCACATTAATTTTTATGTCATTTCTAAAATTTAAAACATATTTCTTATTTTTTTGAACTTGTACTTAAAATTTCAATTTTATGAAAATCTTTTTTTAACAATGAAAAATAGCGGAAAAAATTAGATAGCAGCGGCGGCATGTCAAACGAATGATAGAAGTGGGCGGGGTTTGGTCATAGACCCCACGCGCTGAGAGAAGGGAGTACGGTGGGTGTGGAGAGAGCGAGACAGAAAAAAGGGGCAAATGGACGCAAAATTGGGAAAAGTTGGGTGGGAATGGAAAGGAAAAAGAAGAACGACATAAGAAAACATTATGATAATTTAATAATTGAAAAATGAATAACAAGACAACACGCCTTTCCTGGTGAAGATCTTCGATGGGTAGACATTTTCTCAAAAAAATAGTTGCAAAAAGCTTAGGCAAGTTCACGAGCAATTAAGGAAACCGTGACGTCACAACTGTTATGTAATTTCTGTGAAAAACCGTAAAAATTCCACTCGATCGAAGGATTGGGCAAACATTTGCGAAAAAATACAACGACTAAACCTCATAGACATCTATTTATATGATTTCTCAAAACTCATGACTCATGAAGCTGAAGCAGAATTTGGCATTTTTAAATTTTTTCGTAATAAGAAATTGATGGAGAAATTGAAATCAGATAACAAAAAAATGACCTTCGGGTGGGCTTAACGTATCTTGCCAACTTGTAAAAGCTTAAAAGCAAAAGTTTGCCAAGGTTTTGTTTTCGAGAATAAATTAGTTTGAATCAGGGGTGAGCGGTAATTTATTTCATCGAATTCGGGAAAATGGCGAATTGCCGGTTCGCCTAATATGCCGGAAATTTTGATTTCCGGCAATTTGCCTATTTGCTTATTTGCAGAAAATTTGGATTTTCGGCAATTTGCCGATTTGCCGATTTGCCGATTTTCCGGAAAATATTGTCTACCGCACACCCCTAGTTTGAATCACTGAATAGGTAAATTGAAAGCATTTTCAGAGACAGCTCAAGGTAAAAGGCAAAACTAATGACAACAATAAAGTATGGAAATGTTATTTCCCAATGTTTTGTGACATCAGTAGAGTTTTCTATCAAAAATCTTCAATTAGGCATCCCTTTGGGAATGGAATAGTTGAAATTATCAGCATCACATATCTGAGTCAATATCCCTACGTCAAAAAACTAAAAACTATTTTTTTTTGAAACATCACTCTAGCAAATTCCAAACCCTCTTACAACACCAAAATATATCAAATTGCCATTTATATTGCTCACTTACTCTACTAGATATGAGCTCAATAAAACCCGTTCTGTGTGATAAACAAAGCACTGCCGTTTCAGCCGGTGGACGTTTGAACAGTCCGCCTGCCCCGACTTGTAAACGTATTGAATGGCGTTTGGGTATCTATGGGCTTCTAGCTAGGAAATTAAACTTCTTCAAGATGGCATATAACTGGCGCGGTTTTAAATTGATTACCCAGTAAATTTTGCGATCTTTAAGCCAAAAATACGGTACCCGGTCTCGATCCGACAATTTTTATTGATGAGAAAAAGACGGACAACGGATTTGGAAGATTTAAACTTTTCCGTATAGGGAATTTCATTAAAAAACATTCCCTTGTTCACTGAACTTTATTGAAACTTTAATTACTTTCTGTAAAAAGTTGAATTTTTAATAATGGAAAGGCAATTCTACAAAAAAATATTTCGATAAGTGGCAAATTTTTTACCGAGTATTTTCAACTTTTTGACAATTTTTGAGCACTTTTTCCTATTCTTTCAACTAAAATAAAAAATATTCTCAGATTAAAAAAGAATTTCTATAATATATCCTACAATAAAGTTTTAATGAAAAAATATTGAGAGAACATGCCACTTATCTGGCTCATTTTGTAGAATTGCTCGTTTCCACGCGCGAAAAGAAAATGTTAAGTCATTCTACCAAAATGGTAACAAGTTAACAAAAAACGATCATATAAAAAAAATGGCGCAACACATGCAATTCGAGTGAGAGAGGAAATGAGAAGCAAGAAAGACAAAAACGGGCGGTGCAGGGTCCTCTCACCGTCCTTCACCGGCGATGGGCAACAAAAATCCATGTGAGCGGCGTCTGTGAGTGATTGTGGCGCTCACATTAGTACTAGAAATCAATGTTTTCGCTTATAAGTGTTGCGAGAAATTGGGGGAGTATCGAAAGACAACACCATAGCCGTGGATTTTTGTCTGGAGATGTTCTAGTAGTAAAAATTAAAAAAAATGACTATGATAATTGCAAGAAAATTCGATGCGAGGACAATTTAAAGATGGAGATTTTAAAATTACTTTCATAAATTAAATTTCTATAAAGTTGGTTTAGTCTTAAAATATTATGAAAAAACAGATTTCGGAAAAATTGTATTCAAACCAAGGGTGGGCGGCATTTGCCGTTCGGCAAATTTTTTTGTCGACAAATTCGACAAATTGGCAAATTGCCGGTTTGCCGATTTGCCGGAAATGTTCAATTCTGGGAATTTGCCGGTTTGCCGATTGGCCATTTGCCGGAAATGTTTAGAGGGATTTTCATAAGACGGAAGCACTTAACACTGTGCATTTTTGAAATTGTTTTCCCGTTTTCTTTTGATATTTTCAAAGAATTTGCTTACTTATCAAAATAGATGTAGGAACATTCATAGGATGCGTACAATTTTGTCGATTGAACTTGAAATTCTGAAAATTCCAAAAAAATGTGCCAAACCACAATTTGCCGGAAATTATCAATTCCAGCAACTTGCCGGTTGGCCGGAAATATCATTTCCGGCAAAATTGCCGATTTGCCGATTTGCCGGGAATCACAATTCCCACAATTTGCCGATTTGCCGGAAAAATCGTTAGCCGCCTCATATTATAACACCTCATATTAAAAGTTTCCATTTTCCAATACTCCCAGTTTTGCCCAAAACTTGCCCTGTTATATTCCCTTTTGCATATATTTTTTAGAGCGGGGAACCTGTTTTTACAAAATTAAAAAATATTGAGTCCATAATCCATAACTTTATTTCTTTTCTGTTCCTCTTGGAAAAATACTTTTTCTTAGTCCCAAATATCATTTCACATTTTAATAAATATTTGAGGCTCAACACGGGAAAAGTTAATTTTACGAATAATATCAGCTTAAAAGCAAAATCTGATACGTATTAATTACATATGCTATGGACGAAGGTGAGCATGGAGGATAATTATCACGGAGTCGTATTAGTAATTTGAGCCTAGTAATTTTGTTGGTGCTCTTTGTGTACAACATGTGAAAAGGTAACAGAGGTAAAATGAGGAGGATTTTCGGATTTGCATATAATGAGTTGCAAAAAGAGTCGGACAAATAGATTCAGTGAACAAAATTGAAAAAAAAAACACTACGTAAAGTAATAGGTGAGAAAAAAGTATGATTGCGTGTTGCTCGCCGTGAGAAAAAAGGTCGAAGTTGGTCTCCGAACGTCTTTGTGTTTTCTATTCTAGTTAGCAGGTAAGCATCTACATGCCTGCATGCCTTGCCTCTTGACTACCTATCGCTTATTACATAATATTGAGGGTTTTTCAATTTTTTACTGGCAGTAGGCAAGAGCGTAGGTACAGGTACATTTGTCACTGTCTAATACTTCTTAATAAGAATAGTGCCTTAAAAACGTGAAAGTGTTTAAAAAACGTTTAAAAAATCAAGGAACTATCAAATTAGAACTAGCGCGTTCTCAAAAAATGAAAAAAAAAAAACATGGAATAGTCGTGCACATTCCACCAACGAAAAATGAGTTGCGCTTTCCTTTTTCTCTTTTTATCTCTCGAACTAGGCAACAAGTTACGGAGGACATGGCGATGAAATTGTACTTTTTGAACTATGCAATTAGAGAATATAGGCAAACTTTATCTTTTTTTTTGCAGAGTGGGAAATTTTGAAATTAAAAAAAAACAGAATTGGAAATTATCGTTACTAACTCCAGTATGTTTTGGTTAAAATTGGTTTTGTAAAGTTTTTACCCTAAAACGGCAAATTGAAATGACAGATTTGACTAGAATTTCGAGTAAACATTTTTTGAAGTCATATTTAATAAAATCCTAGACATCATACCTCAAACGACGTCAGCTTATATTCTTCCGTTGTCATCTGCTTCTCCGGCTCTTCAGCAATTTGTTGCTGGTTGCTAAGCAGTTACATAAGGATACACATTTAGATTTGCGTGCACCTGAAATTGTGATGAATTGTGAATTTAGATACAGAACTCTAAAACTTGACAAAAAATGGTAAAAAATGTTATTTATGTTATATCATGGAAAGTTTAAAATTCTCAAAACAAAACACACCATCACGAAGTCACTCATGTTTAAACTTTTCCCGTTTATTTTGAACATGAAAATACCAACTTGAAGCTACCTATATATTATTAGACGACTTCAAACAGAAAATTGGCTGTAGGTAGCCATTTAGGTAGGTACTTAGGCACCGAAAAAGGAGCTAGGCAAACACATCTGGAGGTCTGGAATTTACCAACTTTGTAAAATCTACAACAACCCTGATTCTAAAAAAAAAAACAAAAAAATTCAACCTCAGTGCGTCAAAAAACACTTGTTATTCTGTGTACATTAATCAACTCGTTGTCTCATTTCCATACCCATCTTCCATATTTTCCATCCATTTTACCCAGCTTCTCTGAATTTTTTCCCCCGGCGTGCCCTCATCCATCAGTCAATCCAGGATGGGTAAAAAAGTAAAATTGGGTGTTTACCAGGGCTGGGCGACGATTGCCCTTCGGCAAATTTTGTTGTCGACAAAATCGGCAAATCGGCAATTTGCCGGAAATTTTGATTTTCCGCAAATTATCGAACATCAACTTGCACACTTAAAACTGTGTCTTTTTGAAAAATTTTCCCCGTTTTTTCTATATATTTTCATAGAATTGCTTGCTTTTCAAAATAGATGTTCATAGGATGCTTACAATATTGCCGATAAAAAAAAATTGAAGTTCTGAAATATTATACATTAAATTGTGCATAACCTCAACTTTCGAAAATTTTTGGCACTTGCCGATTTGCCGGCAAATTCGGCAAATCGGCAATTTGCCTATTTGTCGTTTTGCCGAAAAAAAAACGTTTTCCGTCCACCCCTAGTGCTTACTATTGCTGAAAAAAATTTAATGAAAAGTGAAAAAATGTGGGAAATTTTTGGCCCGTGATTTGCCTGCTCTCAGTCGAAAATGAAATAACTTTCCTATTTTGGACATAATTTATTAAACTATTATAAAAATTAATATCAAAGTTCAAGCTTTGTAGATAAAATAAAACAAAATAAACAGAAAACAAGAATTTTCAAAACTAAATTTCGAAAAATAAAAAAAAACAATTAAAAAAAATATATGTGTAACATTATTGGAATAATGGAACAATTGGGTAGAACGAAAAATAGTGAAAATAATATTAAATTTGGCATAGTTTAGATCAATAAACAAATGAGCTCTGAAGTTCAGTAGAACGATCGAAATACTTTTTTTTCGTGAGAATCGGCAATTTTTAGTTGGAAAACATTTAGAATATGATTATGAAAAACTGCATTTTTTGGAAAATGAGCAACAATTTTAGCGTCCCTGGCGATGGGAGTTCGAGGCTCCGCGTCCTTTCTCGGAATCGTGTCGGGAACGTTCTCAAATTTGAAGTAAATGGTTAAATCCGCATTTTTAGTTTTAGAAAAGCACACTTTGTAAGCCC
Source organism: Caenorhabditis elegans (assembly GCF_000002985.6). Classification (NCBI taxonomy): domain Eukaryota; kingdom Metazoa; phylum Nematoda; class Chromadorea; order Rhabditida; family Rhabditidae; genus Caenorhabditis; species Caenorhabditis elegans. The sequence continues at coordinate 4,393,670 of NC_003283.11, forward strand.
AAAATTAAAAAAAAGGGAGGACAGTAATTATTTTTTTTTGCTTAAAATTTTTGGGTTATTTACGGTTACTACATAAGTACCAATTTGATATTTTTTAAATTGAAAATTATGTACATTTTCTAACCAAAAACATAAACTACCTCGCTCGACATTATACGTATTCCGTGCATCTTGCTGTGACTGCCATGGGCGCCAGCTGTCTCTGTACCGTCCATACGCACTTCTCGTTTGGTATGGGGCAGCCTGGTCTGAAGTGTAAATTATGTTATTAGGTCTCCAAATAGGAATCAAATAGATACAAATAGAAACAAAAATCATAACTTTTTTCGCTTTTTATCGATTTTTATGAAACTTTGGGAATTAATGTTATCAACTATGATCTTTCATTTGACAATGGTCACAAAATTTTTTGACGACCCGAAGTGCCTTAACTCGGAGCCAATTTTTTCAGGCGTTTTTCCTATCTCGCTTCTTTTCAGCTTTGAGTTGAAGCTTGTGTGCGGATTTTGCTTTGCTTAGAATACATTATAAGAAAACAACAAAGGTTTGGAAGAAATTCGTACAAAATTTTTTTTTGTCAGTCATCAAAAAATCTTCAAAAAAATTTTTGTCGAAAATTCTATATTTTTCATACAAAAATGATGTAACCAAGTGTAAACTAATTTTACACATATAAAACATTTGAGTTTGAAATTTGGATCCCCAGAAATACTCAAAAAACTCAAAAATTCTGGGAAAAAATTATGTTTTCTTTTATTATTTGAGTGTGGCGTACTAAATTAAAAAGTGTTGTATGTGTTAAAACAGTTCACACTTGGTTACATCATTTTTGTAAAAAAATAAAAGAATTTTCGACAAAAAATGTTTTGAAGATTTTTTGACGACTGACAAAAAAAAATTTTTGTACGAATTTTTTCCAAACTTTTGTTGTTTTCTTACAATGTATTTTAAACAAAGCAAAATCCGCAAACAAGCTTCAACTCAAAGCTGAAAAGAAGCGAGATAGGAAAAATGGCTGAAAAAATTGGCTCCGAGTTAGGGCACTTGGGGTGGTCAAAAAATTTTGTGACAATTGTCAAATGAAAGATCATGGTTGATAACATACATTCCCACAGTTTCATAAAAATCGATAAAAAGCGAAAGAAGTCATGATTTTTGACCCGGAACTTATTTGGAGACCTAATAGTTTTATCTTTTTTGCAAATCTCAATATTCTGACTATATTTTTTATAAAAATGAAAAAAACTTACGTCTCTCCTCGCGTCTTCTGCTTGAATCAAACTGTCGGTGGTGAGTGGTGTTGTCTGAATTTTTCAAAGTTAGAAATTGTTCAATTAAATATACAATTACTCACTGTGAGGCTTCGTTCCATTAGCTTCAGATTTTTGTTTGATGGGCATAGCTTCTGGGGCTTGTTGGTTCCAGCTCAACTGCGGAAAATTTCCGGTGGACTGAACCGTTTGCTTCCAGTTTTGGTAAAGCGGATTTGGAATTCCTTGCTCCAGTCCATCCAGATTTTTGAAGAGGTAGTTGGCTTGGTCAAGGATGTTATGAACGGCCAAGTACATGTAGGGAAGCCTCGTGGCATAGCTGGGTCCCTCGAATGGATCTTCTGTGTTTTCTGGGGTAGTTGGCGTGGTTGGAGTGTTGGAGTTGGCGGTGGTGGGATTTTCATCATCCGAGATTGGCTCGCATTTGATGTTGATATGCCTGGGAGCCCTCTCGAATGTGTCCTCCATCCACTTCAGCGTCTTGGCCATGCCCGCTTCTTCCAGCTCCAAACTTTTGAACTCCTGTCCATTTTTTTTGAGGACGATGCAGAAGTTTGAGGCATCGGCCTGGTTTTGGGAATCTGAAAAAAATAATATCTAAAGTTCAATTTCCAGAATACCTCTTCTCCCCAAAAACTAACATTTTCACCCTGTTGGTCAATAGGTAATTTTTTTTGAAAAAGAAAGAAAAAAATATAGAAAGCGGTACCGGTATAAAGAATTTACGAATGCCTAGGCAAACATAATATTCTTTTGAAACAAGTCATTTGGAATTTTTTTTTTAAACTTTTTTTGGCATTTAAACATGATAAGAAAATATAAGAACAAATGAAATAATGTGACCAAAATTTTGATTTTTGTTCCAAAAAATTTGGTGAAATAACCTAAAAAATTAGGTAAGATATTTTGAATTTTGTACCGAAAGACCACACAGACATTATAAATAATCAATTTTTTGGTGCTTCAAAAATATCAAAAATGTTTTCAAAATTTATTCCAAGAAGATTTTGAAGAGTCTAAAATTTTTTCCGAGTTATTTTAATTGTTGTATTCTTGCCAAAATAAACATTTCAAGCTCTCTATTTTGAATAATTTTTAAAATGTTGTAGTTATAAAAACTGAGCAAAAACTATTCATATTCAATTTACGTTAGCGTCTGCAAAGACTCATACTTATACATAGATACTATAAGCATTGAAAACTTTAATGCTAATTAGTATTTAGGAAAGTGCGTCAGCTTTTGGCGACAGTTTCAAAATTAAGTAGAAATATAAAAATTAAGATTTCTCATTTAAAATGTAAAATACCATTTTAGTTTTAATTAAAAAAACAACTTACTGCCAGATTCCGCCTTCTTCGAACTCTCTGCCGACGTTCCACCAACTTTCCAAGAATCTGCTTTCACATTTGAATTCATTTTCTGTAAATAAGTGTTATAGATATAAAGTATAAAAGTATTTGATACAAGTGTAGTTAAGAAAAGGATATGAAAGACCCGGCGATAGAGATGCAAATCATGGGAAAAAACCCTGTCAAGGGAGACAAGATTTTTGATTTTTCCTTCATACTGGAAATAGTTGCAAGTATGAGTCATTGCTAAAGGAAAAAATCAGAAAAAAAGCAGAGCTGCTCCAATAAAACCATCTAATTTTTCCGTTTTTGACCAGAAATACAGTTAAAGATCCAGTTTGCACCAGGACAATATTTTGGCAAATGTACAAAAATTCGTTTCAGAATGATAATCCAACTTTTTGAATCAAAAATTAATATGCATATAAATGTAGGAAAATGTTTGTTCGATTTAAAAAAAAAACTTTTTTTGTTGAAAAGTTTGAAAAAACCTGAAAAATGTGTCTGAAAGTTGCCGGTTGCTGGAAAAATTTTAACGGTAAACGGCAACTTGCAGGCATTAGTTTGAATTTATTCTCGAGAATGTTCAACAAAACTGAATATAATTTCCAGATTGACCGAATATTTCCCTACATTTCTACGTCAATATCTTATTCAAAAAGTTGGATTAACACGCTTAAATAAGACTTTTTATAAGGCTTCCTCGCGCGCCTTCATTATAAAAATGCAACACAATAACTGTTCCAAAAGTTGAAATGTGCACTTTTTAGAGAGACAGCAGATGGGAGATATAGAGGAAAAAAAATAGACAGCCGGGTGGGGCAAGTAAAAAAGGTGCTGATGGGAAAGGTGGGGGAATGCAAAATGCACTGAACCAGATTGTAAAAATGGAAATTTTTGGGCAATAAAACTAAATATATTCACAGATATCTAGGAGCCAGAAAATAAAGTTTTATAGCAAAAAAATAAACGTTTGGAAAGTTATGATGTATTAAAAAATACAGTATCAGCAACTTGGGGTATGTAAAATTTTTGAAAATTTGAAGAAATACAGGACAATTAAATTTGAAAAATTTGGATTCCAGCAGCACAAAATTCAGTATAACGAAAAAACGGATTTAATTGTGGATGACTGAAATTGGAGATACAAAAAAGAACATTTTAATCATTATAAGCCACTTTTTACTTATAGAGTACGGTTATAAACAAAAAGGTGTCGGAATTTGGTGCAGAAAAGATCCGGAAGGTCATGGGAGGTGTGAAACTATAAACAAATGAGTTGTGGACAGCAGGCCAAAAATATCAAAGTTGCACTATGTATTGCTGTTTATACTGTATTTCTTCTATTAGTATGGCCTCCCTATTAGACTTGCACTCCCTATTAGTATTGCACCTTGAACACCCTCCGAAAATTAGTATTGCACTCTCTATTAGTGTTGCACTCCCTAATAGTCTTGCGTCTACTTTTTTTTGGTACAAACCCACCTCACTAATTTTGAGATTTTAACAACATTTTTTGCCTATTTTGCAACAATTATCGGTAAAATTTCTATGAAATTGAAGTTATTGTACCTTTTTGTTGCAATGACAATCAAATTTTCTGAATTTTTACATAAGAAACTAGTTTTTTTCAGAAAAAATAGTAAGCTCAAAGTCAGAAAAATGTTCTGAAAATTAATATTGCACTCCCTATTAGTCTTGCACTCCCTATTAGTATTGCCAGCGGGAAGACCATCGAAAAATAGTATTGCAGCCATATTAATAGAAGAAATACGGTATCTACTTGTAAGGGGACACTTGAGTTTTAGCATTTTTAAAGGTGTAGTACCGAAATCTGAGACTTTTTTTAGGCCCGAAATGGCCCAAAGCCTTGCAAGATTAACAAATGTTTGTAGATTATTCTTGGTGAATACGCGGAAATTAGGCCAAAAGGCTACTTGCTCAAAAAATACAGAGCTCGCAAATTGTAAACAAAATCTTGTCGGAGCTACACCATAAAATGGGTGAAAGAAAAGCCGATAGGCCACCCGGCATGAAAGGATGATAAAATTATAAACAATTTGGTTATAACATGAGTAATCTGCAAAAAAAGATTTCAACTGAATCAAAAGGATCGAACTTCTACGATGATGAAACACAGACAGTTAATAGGATCTCTGGAATTTTCAAAATTTACCATTTTGTGCAGTTTTTATTGTAAAACTTCAATTTTCTTATATTAGCAAAAATTTTATATTTGTGAGGCCAAAAAAGATTTCTGAATTCGCGGCAAGACTCTAAACTTTATTCCTGAAAATATTTAGCTCCTGAAAATTTCAAATTGAATAATACCCAAAAACCTAATCAACTGTATAAACTTTATTCTACATTTTCACATTGCAATATTCACATAAAAAACATAAGATTAACCAATCAATATGTCATATCCCCATCCCGACGGTTTAGCCCATGACGACTGAAATAAAAATATTATGCAAAAGCTTCAGGCTCAAAATGCTTACTTTCTTCGGTCCAGGTCTCACCTCCAAGGACACCCATGCCGCGGCGGGCATTTCTTCTCACTAGGTTTGGGAAGCCCTTGATCTAAAAAGATGTTGAATATAGAAATGTGGTTGAAAATGAATCAATACCTTCGGAGATTTTTTCGCCTTCTTTGCCTTGGGTTCCTCCGGGAGTCGCTCTTCGCTTTCAACATCGTTCTCCTTGTCTTCAGCGAGATCCTTTTGCTTTCCAACCTCCAGCTCTTTCTCAACTTCGGTTTTCGCTTGCAGAAGATCCTCAAAGGAGGTGATTCCTCGAGCTTCAACGAGAAGGTTGAGCTTCATGAGGAATGGGAGCCGGGGTGCGTCACGAGCGCGTTCCTCGGCGCTTTGATGGGCGAGGTTGGGGACAATGCCTGAAATTACAGATAGGTTACAGATAGGAATACACATAGGAAACAGACAGAGAAGTATTTGTAATTTCTAAAAATAACTTTACTTTCAGTCAAAAGTTTTGAAAAGGTGCTCAAAAACTGACTCGAATATCAATGTTTTAAGAAACTTTTTGCAACTTTTTATTGAAAGTAAATACATCTTCATAAAGTACAAATATTTCTCTACATTTCTACATAAAATTCAAAAAAAAAACTTAGACACAATAATGAGAAAAGAGGTATTTCTGATCGAAAACCAAATAAAACTCACCAAATTGGGCAGCAGTTTCAGATGTCATAGTGGGGAGAGCTGATGAACTATTTACCTGAAAAACTTGGATTGAGATTGAAGGACAAAAAGGAAAGGAAAATGAAAACTAGAGAATTTGAAAAATTAAAAAAAAAGTGTCTGCTAGTTGAAAACTAATTTTGAGCCGAAAGCGAATTCGGAAGACGGTTTTTCAAATTTTTGGCAAACGACAAAATTTGGCAAACTTTCGGCCAAGTATAGAAAGTCAGTTTTTCCACGCCATTAACACAGATCATAATACAAATAGGACATCCCTGGTTTCTGTATATTTTATTTTACTATTTTTAAAGGGTAAGTTCAACGTCGGGAGTGCCTAGAAACAAAAAGAAAAGCTGCTTAGCTGTCAATAATGGAGAAGAGAATCGAAGAGAGCAGCAGGTAGGCAAATGGCTGCCCAATCACCAAACTCTCCCTTTTATACCCCCCCCCCCCCCCTAAAAAAGTTAGCGGTTAGTACGGAACCATGAGATCATGAGAATGCCTACTTTTCTGGCGGCAAATATCTCGTAGCGAAGGGACCTGTGTCTCTCTTCGCCACATGCTCTCTCGCTTCCGCGGCCTGCAAATATTTTCGCGCCAGTAAATAAGTATTCTCATGATCTCATGGTCCCGTAATATGTTAAAAACAATTAGCAATAGAGCGCGTTTTTAGCCCCCGTTTGCTCACCTTTTATCCAAGAACACGCAGAGATTGTTTTGAGAAAGTGTTCGACGGCGAACTCCTGAAAATCGATAATGTTGCGGTCACGTAGGGGTCAACGCCTTTTATGTGGATATTTTAAAAGGAAAGAAAATGATTTTGAATTTATGAAAATGAATGAATTAAAGGATGAAACATCTGGTGGTAAAAACATGTGTACCAGGGGTGTGCGGCACATCTCACAATGTGCCGAGCTCGGCAAATTCGGCAAATCTAGTTTTTTGAAATTTGCCGTGCTCGGCAAACGGCAAATTCGGCGAATTCGGCAAATTTGCCGCACACCCCTGATGGGTACATTGGGAATTTGGACTGCGTTTTTTTTTCAATTCCTTGGCAGTATACCACCCGGTTAGACATACTTTAAAGCCCATTAAGCTTCGAATTTTTTCAGAACATTCTTCCATTATCTGCTTCAAAAATGTGCACCTGTCTATACATTCCTATTTTGGTAGTTCTTTGGTAGTTCCACGAATAAAAATTTATACGTGCAATCTACAAATCTGCTTATCAACTTTTCAAATCAAAAATTGATATAGAAATGCAGAAACATTTTTGCTATGTCTGAAAATATTACTTAATTTTTGTTGCAGAGCTCGGAAAATACCTCAAGTAGTGGTTGAAAATCACCGTTTGACGTCATTTTTGAACTTTTATTATTCAAATTTTCAAATTTACAGGCAGTTTTTCTACATTTCTCTATTAATTTCCCATTCACAAAGTTGTTTTTTGGTATCGAAATGAACAGTTTTTAAGTTTGGCGAAAAATGTTCTGCATAGCTCTGCCGTTTTGGACGCTCTATGGTTGTTCCGCTACTGAAAACTCATGCGTAAAAAACTTTTTCCCAGATAAATTCCTAACCCCTGAAGCTTCTCATTCTCTTATCTACCCATCATGCTATGTTTACAATCCCACATATATATTTTGAGTTCAACAGGCGGTGACCTTGAGTTCGAACAGCAACATGTGACTCTCTACGATTTCAATTGTTGGCAAATTGTCATTTTATTGGAAAATAGGAAAATAGGAAAATAAGAAATTTTGAATAGGATAATCAGGGAAAACAGATTTTAAATTCGACAGTTTCACTTCTTCTGCAAAGTCTTCTTTGGTTTCTTCGACTTCTTCCTGATCTCCTTCAGAAATTGGATGTCTGAAATAATAACTAATTGAAACATGAAGCTCAAAACTCATATAAACCATCTTCTGTATCTCCCTCATTGTAGTTGACTGGAGCCTTGGCGTTGCGCGCCGGGTTGAAGCGAACTACGGCTCCATGCCCGTGCAATTTATTGATCGCTTTCTTCTTCTGAGCAATCAACATTTGGCGATACTCTACAAATCATTTCTACAAATCAAAATTTTATAAAATTCCAATTTTGACCTACTCGTGGTCGCCTGAGCTTCTTCCTTGCGCATCCACGGAACTGCTTCCTTCACAAGCTGCTCATTTTGAAGAGCATCTTCTTTGACCCAAATTTGTTCTTCGGGGGACAGGGATGCTGAAATCTTATAATTCATTATGTGCCACATAATATTAAAGAAATTAAACTCACCGATGTAACCATCCAGCCCTTCCATTTCGCTTTCAAGGGTCATCATGACATCTTCATAATGACAAACGGAGATGGGAGAAGTTTTCTCAAAAACTAGGTGATTAGAAGAATATTCAACATGCTCGAATTTAACCTTTCTCATATCGAAGGTAAATTCCGAATTTGAAGCCATTGTGCGATAAAGCAAGAAAAATATGTGAAAAGAATGGCGAGGGGCAAGAGGAGGGGCGCCGCAGCCTTCGTGCATCTATATGCACGGAACATGTATCACAAAAGAGCGTGTGAGAAACAGTATGCATTAGAAAAATTTGAATATGTGAGTCACTGCAATAAAAATCGAAATTATCTGGAAAACAAGTGTTACAATAGGCTGAATCTCACAGGGCGGCCCATAATTACGAAACGAAAAACCGTCGCTTATTCCCGATAAGAACAATCAAAGATATTTTTACTGCTTATCTATAGATTTACAATTTGAGCCTGTAAAAATTTTTTTTATACACAATCCTCCCTAACGCGGCTCAAATAGGTAAAAACTGTACACATTTTTTAAAAGTTTCCCACATTAAAAAGAATTTGTATAATAACAATTTTTACAGGCCCAAATATATCTGTACTGAAAACCTGGAACAAAAATTGTATCGTTGTGGTAGAAAACTAGTCTGGTTCGATAGGCAATTTTTAAAAAATAATAATGAAAAAAATTTCCGAAATTTTTTTAGGTTGGTTATATTCGCGTAGTAAAAAAGTGTCCTACCTGAAAAATAAAATTTTTTTTATTTTTTCAGGTCGATGTATTACCGTCTCTGCAACTACTCTGCAAAAAATGTGCAATGCATTGAGTTTTTTTTAGTATAATATTATAAAACTCGACATTTTTCCACAATTTTTTTGAACAGTCGGAAAAAATGTTTAAAAAAATTCACTAAATGAATTTGGGATTTAATGCAATTTTTTATTACTTGTCATCATAAAAACAATTAAGAAACAGGTGACGTTCTACAAAGTGCACCTCGAAGGCAGCTCCCGGCAGCCCACGCAGTTGTTAATTGGCATCTGAAAAATTTAACAAGTGAGCCGTCGGCTGCAGTACTTTGAGTTAATAAAACTAATACCAATGAGGAATAAATAATGACAGTAAAAAAAGTATCTGAAATTGGAAGTTTCTTAAATTGAAAATTATACGTCTAATACAAATTTAGGGTGAGTGATTTGAATTTTCAATTTTTAAGAAAAAACGCATGAATATACGGCAATTTTTGAAAATTTTAAAATGTTTTTACAGTTTTTCAAAACAGGGGTAAACGTCAAACGATTTTTCCGGCAAATCGGCAAATTGCCAAAATTGAAATTGGCATAGTTATTTCCGTCTTATAAAAAAATCCTCCAAACATTTCCGGCAAATTTGATATCCGGCATTCGGCAAATCGGCAAGCCAGCAGTTTGCAGGAATTGAAAATTTCAGGCAAATCGGCAAACCGGCAACATGCCGAACGGCAACTTTCGCTCACCCATGCTTCACACCTTAAAATTTTATTTTCCACTGGGCTCTTACCCGACTGCGTAAACTCCGGTCACAGTGGGATCTAAAAACAGACAATCGTTTGGATCACCTCTTTTCGCATCTACCATGAAGTTTCCAAATACTGGACTAAGAGTTGGGTCAGAATAACTACAAATGTCTGCATTGTTAGTACAACTGCCATCGGTCCACAAATTTGCGGTATAGGTTGCTGGTGTACCTAATCCAACATTTGCGGTCGTGTATACTTGGCGCCAAGATTCTGGAAACAAATTGTGGAGTGAGATGTCCCGGTTAGGTGTCGGCTGCTCAAACCTTACCCTGAATGATTTCCAGCTCTTCGATTGAATACTGAGCAGACATCCCGTTTCCATCATCCTCTTGGCATAGTGACTGGGCTGCATTTCCATTCATGCAGTAAGGGTCTGGGAAGGCGCGAGTCTAAATTTTTTGTTCTATATAACACTGTTTTCTTTGCACGACACCTCCCGGTTCCTACCTGCCCATAAAAAGACCCGGTAAGTGTCGGCTGCTACTCACCGATAAACAAACTGAATAATTCCCTCTTGTCACCAAAAATGAATCGACCGCACATTTCATATTAAACTGCCAAGTTAGTGATCCATCAGCCGAAAATGTTTTGATGAGGTTGTAGAGGGGGTCTTGAATTGTGGACTCTCCAAAAAATGGAGAATCGTTGTTGATTAAGCATTGATCAGAGTCCATTGTTCTCTGAAACATAGACAATTGTGGGAGTTTGATTAACCAACCAATCCGCGACTCAGAGTCGCTGATTGGTTGGCGCTTTGCTTCTGGTTTAGCAAAGCAGACTAATTCAAACCCGGAAAGTGTCGGCCGCTTTCGCAAAACGCAAAACGTACTTTAAATGCAACTCTCCTTCCGGAACTCTCATCAAGCATTTTGACACTTGAAACAGAATCACTCGGGAATAAATAGCAGCTAGTGTCATAGTCAGAAACCATCTTAAAAGTTGAACTTAAATTGGAAAAAAATGTTGAAACCTCACCCAACAATCCTCCACCAAACATTTTGTAATGCAGTCTCCCAAACTGTCCCCTTCATACTTTATCGGATTACTGTAGGTGACGGGTGTCCCCCAGACCACTATCATTTTAACAGTTGGCGCAGTTACTAGAGCGATTATTAAAGGAAAAAGAAATATTAGAAGCATAATAGAATGTTGGCTCAATAATGTGGGATGCATTTGACCCCAATACATGTCTATGTCTCGGATGTTGCTAGGCAATGCGTTTTTTCGGGATTAAATACATGCATTTTTGAATAGAAAATGAAACAAGGAACGAAGGTCTAAAATACCCTGTTTTCCTATATATTCTGCTAATATTGAAAGTTGATCTGAGAAAAAATAATTGCAACCGATTATCGTGTATTTCCAAACAGGGATGGACAGCAATTGCTGCTCGGCAAATTTTTCGTCGGCAAATTCGGCAAATCGGCAAATTTCCAGTTTGCTGATTTGCCGAAGATTTTCATTTCCGGCAATTCGCTGATTTGCCGATTTGCCGGAAATTGTTATTTTCAGCAATTTGCTGATTTGCCGAAGATTTTCATTTCCGGCAAATTGCCGATATGCGGCTTGCCGGATATCAATTTTCCGAAAGTTTTTAGATGGATTTTTTATTAGACGGAAACACTAAAACTATGCCTTTTTTTAATTTTTTTTCCCCCTTTTCATTAGATATTTTCATAGCATTTGCTTACTTTTCAAAATGAATTTAGGAACATTAATAGGATGCGTACAATTTTGCAGATTAAAATTGAAATTCTGAAACTATTAAAAAATGTGCAAAACCACAATTTGCCGAACTTTTTCGGGCAAATCGGCAATTTGTCGGTTTGCCGATTTGTCGGAAGTGTTCAATTCCGGCAATTTACCAATTTGCCGATTTGTCGAAAAAATTGTTTGCTGCCAACCCAAAGTCGACAATCCTAGAAAAAAAAAACAAAATCTAACAATTTATAAGTTGGGAAAGAACAAAATTATATTTCTTCACCAAAGCAACATTTACTACAGTAGAAGTTAGTTTTTCGCTCGTTTTTTGAACTCGATAAATCTCGAATTATCAAATAGTCCTGAAAAAGTTCGATTACCGCCCACTCCTAGATCGTACTACACATATAGCGGGGGTACAGTAGCAAATGAGAAAGAATGCTAACAAATCAATTTGATCAGTTCGCTGATGTGTGCTGAGCTCTCCGTTCGAATTGTTTGTATACTAATTTTGTAACTTTTTTTTTCAATGTTTGCTACATAATTTTCGCAATGTTCGTTTTGCGGACAATGACTAACCAGAAAAAGGCGGTGACCGTTTAAAAAACTCGGATGGTATTGCTAAGCTTAATCCGAACAGTAATCAATATTAGAAACACTGTTTGCAAAACGGTTCGGGAGGAAAAAGAAACGTCAGTTCTAGAACATTCTGGAAGTTTTATAAAATTTAGAAAACCCTGGAACTTTATGGATTTTGAACATTTCTGAAAGGTTAAAAAACATTTGGAAGCTCTTTGAAACTTGCTATATTTTAATGGAACCTTAGAGAATGTTCTGGAATTTTCTAGAACATTTCAGATCATGCCGGCAATTTTTTGCATTCTCTGGAATATTTTTAGTGTTCAGAACTTTTAATGAAATATTGCAGTTTTCTGGAATTCTCCAAATAAATTTTAAAAGATTTCTAAGCTTTTTTTTGGATTTTCTGAAAATATACCAATTTTCTAGAATATTTTAGATCCCTTTAAAAATTTCTGGAACGTTCTGAAACCAACATTGCAAATTTGTAGAAAAAAAAAATCACGAATAACATCGATAGTCGATTTTCTATATTTCAAGCTTTCACAAAACGCCATTTTGCACTAAAAACAAAAATTTAAAACTTTGGAATCTAACAAATAAGTCTCATTGTTTCAGTTTCCAGCACCTTTTAATTTTTTTTGATAATCAAAAGTATTTCTTCTGTCCTCGGAAGTTCTATAATGTTTACAGTGCACAAATAAAATTGGAAGATTATATATAAGTAAATTTTCAGAAAAAGATCAAAAGAACCAGTGGCGTCGATGGAGACTTCATCAGTTCAGTATTTTGTTTTCATTTTTAAATGTTTTTTCCAAAGATCGGTTAATTTTTTTTGGTTGCAAAAGTGTGCCTTGTGGTTTTTGCACCGAAAAATCCTGTACTCAAAACCCTTTCCCAAAATAAATAGAAATCTTCCAAACTACACACACACACCTGCTCTTCCCGTTTAGAAAACTCCTTGTTTTTATTTACACCAAAACAAATACAAAACGGTTTGTGGTGACCATCAAAACCGTGTATGAGCACAAAAGAGCACGCACTTTTGGTGTTTGCTTCTCGGTCAGTTCATCGGATCTGACTGAATCAAAGAAGAGCTTTCCAAAAAAGAAGACACTTTTGTTCGCAAGATTGGTCTTGCTTTGACAGCTTATCTACCGTATTCCCTTTTGTAGTATTGAACCCAACTGCATCTGTTTAAAAGATCATATTTCGGTTAATTTTGAAGATATTAATAAGTTAGCATGTATGTTCAAAATTATAGAAACAGAAACAGCAAATACTTTGCTAGTTTACAATTTTTGAATAGCACAGACGACAACCGAGATATGAGCTGTCAAAGTTGAACAATGGGGTGCAATATTAATAAAAAATCGGTTTATCTCGGCTGTTTCGACTTTATTTACAATTAGATCTTTCAATTAACTGCAAAATATTGCATTTTATGTCGTTTTTAGATAGGAAATTTTCGATATTTTGAAACTGAATAGAGCTATAAGTTTCTCAATATATATGAGACATAGTGCATCGACCAAAAACGCCTTATTGAACTTTACATAACAATAGACATTTGTAGCGATCTCAACGAATAAAGTGTTGACCTCGAAAGAAAATTTAATTAGTAGTTTTCCTCTTAAACTATGATTGGATTGTTGGTGAAGCTACTGGGAAATAGGAAGGACGACCTGTATCGACCAATTTATCTTAAACGTTTCAACTAAAAAAAAATGCCGTTCGTATTTTCATAGTTTCTTCGTTGAACTATTTTTTGGCCATTTTCAAAATTCCAAATAAAAGTAAAAACCTTCAGTTTGGATGTAGCCAGTTTTATCAAAAAATTTTAACTGAATACTCAATGATCATATATTCAGTGTTACCCTATACTCAAGTTTCAACAAATCTACAGTAATCCTACAGTACCCGTCATTAGCACCCGACCACTACATTTTTCAAAACCTACAGTACCCTCGTGATATCTGACAACTCAATCAAAAGTCAATATGAGGTGTAACATCAAAGATTGTGACAGACGAACAGTTAAACGGTGTGGATTTTTTAACAAAAAATCAAAAAAACATGTTCCAAGAATTAATTCATTCTTAACCTAGTTATATTTAATAGATTTCTGAAAATAGATGAACATACACTAAACCATAGGTTATTGATACAGCATTTTTATTATTTGCAGCTTAATCAATGGAGCAGTCAAAAATGAATGTGAAGCCACAACCACTAGTAAGCGCCTGCCTGGTTTGTGGAGACCCAAATATTCAGCGCCACTACGGAACCGTGTCCTGCAATGGTTGTAAAGGGTTTTTCAGAAGAAGGTCAGTTTTGATGGTGTGGATAGTTTTTTTTTTCAGAAAAAAGGATTTCAGTATATGGGAGAAAAGAACGTATAAATGCAGCTTCCACAATCAATGCTCAATTGAGCACAAGTACCGTAACCGCTGTAGAGCATGCCGACTGGAAAAGTGTTTTCGTGCTGGGATGGATGCTTCAGCAATTCGGAATAAAAGAGCCAAACGAAAATCACAACCTGAGTCCCCGTGTACGGAAGAAATCGAAAATCGAGCGCTGAGCTGGCAAACTGAAGCCATAATTGCGCTGTTAATGCAGAAGGTTTTGATTTTTATAGAAATGTAAAAATGTTTAAATACAATAAATTAAATTAATGAACTGTTCAAAGGTGCATTACAATATTATTGAGATTTTTTCCAGAATGGTCAGACCCACAATAAGTTAAGCCAATTCAGTGGAGCGTCAGAGGTAAGCGGAGAGCTTTGGCTTAAATAAAATATCTTCAATGGGGAAGCTGTTTTAAAAATTGTATTGTTATTGCCCAAATTTACAAATATAACAAAAGAAAAACAGGAAAATTCGTTAACATTCAGCATTTTTAGTCAGAAAAATCGACAAAAAACCTTACAGGTGGTGTTGTCGAATTTTTTATTGCTTTCTTGATTTAGGTACCTTAAGGCCTATGGGTAAAACATTTTAACCAAAGATAACTAACTTGTATACTCAAAATTAAACGGTGATTTCAAAAAAAAATCAGTTTCCAGCCGTTGCGACATTGGCAAGTCGGTCAAATTTCAAACTTTAACTAATTTTAGATCATTTTTGAGCCACAATAACGTTTTTTGAAAAGTTTTTGAGAAGTTTCATTATGAAATTCAGTTTTTTCAAACAATTTTGAGTATAAAAAAGCAACTAAAAAGATCGAAATCACCAGTTTAAAAATCGTAGGCCACGAGGCTCATTCAAATTGTTATCTTTTTTTTTAACTCGTTTTACTTTTGAGCACGAATACTGCAATTTGTAACAATTTCCCCATTGGCGATACTTCTTCTTTAAACTACTTCTAATCAAAAATCCAAAATTCAGTTCAATTTCTCGACTAGATCATTCGTCACATTAGAAACACTTCATCTGAATCGCCACCAATTACCAAATCGGATTTGGCTCGAGAATACGTTACCAGAGTATCAAGTGAGTTTTAGGATGTGCCCCCAAAAAAAAGTTCCTTTTATCAGATGCTGGTCCACGCTGATAAGAATGTGCTAATGAGCCTATCGATTTTATCAGTTTGCTGGCTGACTAGCGCTTTTGAATCCTATAAATTCGAATGTGATGGTATTCTGTTTGCCGATGGGAGCTGGTTTCCAAGGGATCGGAAACTCAGGAGCCAGGTTTGCTCAAGGTAAAAAATGCCTACCTACCTGCCTACAAAGCAGGAATCACATCACAAAACTATGTAGTCTTACTTTGGTGTAAAGAAAAAGCAATGGCACCAGTTCCACGAAAAAAGAAGTTTGCTAAGCCTAAAATTCCTTTTTTTTTTAACCATGAGCAAGATCATTAAAGTGACCAAGTTTTTTAAGCTAAAGTAAATTGGCAAATACTTTTGTCAACTTTTTGTAACTTCCACTCTTTTTCAACTTGTGAACAGTGGCTATTTCATTTTGAATGAACTAGTTGAAAAATAGATAGTGTTATAGAATTTAAGAAATCTAGAAATTATTTTATCAAACAAAAGTGAGCATAATGTGTTGTAGTTATCCTATCAGAATGCTCTAAAAAGTTCAAAATCTATTACAGATGTGTAACGTACTTCGGATGTACAGTCGATTTATTCCTGACCCAAGTGGTATATCGGATAAAGGAGCTGAAAATCGATGAGACCGAAATCACACTTTTGAAGGCGATATGCCACTTGCAACCCAGTCCTCAATTATCAAGACATGCCATTGAAATAGTAGCGAATGGACAGACAAAGTACAAAAAAGTTCTGTGTGAATATATTCGATCAAATACCGATGGGTATATGGATGCTTCCATACGACTGTGCAAGATTCTGCAGATCCTGCCGGAACTTGATGTGAGTGGAGTCTAATAAACCCTGTAGATGTCGGGCGCCACATTAGTTGCCACATTGACCGGTCATTGACCACGATAAAAATAAACATTTATTGGTTCCTCCCATTTCTTGGCATTTTCGTAAGGATTTTGATAGTGAAGATAAAATAAGATTTTTGCAGGCACTCGCCAAACTCGAAGAGGACAATGGACTGTTGGTTTCACTCAGTGGCATCGAACTCAATGCAGCTCGCCAGGAAGTGCTTCCAGGAAACAGTCTGATGGCAGTTTTGATTTAACCACTTTTTCACGATTGTTTTATTGCTTTTTTAAATTTATTTTACCGCATTTTATATATTATTACTGCACCCCATGACTCAACTTTGACTTCTCTGTTGTTTTTAGTCTTGATAAATATTTGTCAATTGAAAAAATAACTTTTACTCCTTTTTCTACAGTCGTTGTTATTAATTATTATTATTATCTGTTGTAAAAAGTTGCAAATTTTTAAAAAGGGACTGCATCTAAACTATAGAAAATGTTTTTAGCTAGTGCATTTTTTAGAAATTCGTGGCAACTTTTCTTGAAATCTTTTGACGAACTCTTGACTTTCAAATTACAAATGAGGTAGCTTCATGTTGATCGAGAGATCATTCAGTGGCCCTCGTGAGCGAGAAATTCATTGAACAAACATACTATAAACAACACCATGTAACGTAGTATGTTTGCTCGCGGAGCTGCAGAAATGTGTTCATTTTCGCGCAGCAACGTAGTCCAAATTTGATACTTGTGTGATGATCACTTTGAAGCTGCAGGTAAGTACCAAAACGCCGATGAAGCATCCCTTGTTCCATCTCCAAAATTGTACACCTTCGAGCAAGCGTTCAATAACCCGAATTTGATCTTCAATAGGACAAAACTCACGCCAACCGGAAAACGATTTGCAACATCTATCGACGTTATGCAGAATTTCCGAAGAGTATTCATACTATTCAAAGATGTTTTATCAGTGATTCCAGAGTTTTCGAAACTGTGTGAAAGTGATAAGGCAAACACATAAAATCTAGTTTAATAGTTCGACAAAGTCAGCTTGTTTTAGATGACTCTTGGGAAATCTCGTTTCTCTGTGTTCTATTGGTGGCTTCTATGCTGTTGGATAGCCAAATGTGGAAGCTCGGGTGTATGCTACTCAAACGGCTCATACTTTCCATTGGACACCAACTTTCAACCAATTCCAGATTTGAAGTGGGTATACCAGAAAAAAGTTCAAGAATTTTCAAAATTGCAGAGGTATCACCGAATTGGCAATCGAAGCGGTGTCAAAACCATTGGCAAGGCTGTGTCTTACTGAAGAGGAAATTTTGATTGGAAGCGTGTTTGCCGTGTTTTTTGAGTGTAAGTCTACTTCTACTTTTGCGTCTGCTTTTTTGCCTGCCTAACTATTTTCCGCCACCAACTCAATCGAAAAGTTTTTGGTATCAGTAGCAACTTTCTTAGAGTTCTCAAACACATACATGTAACCAAAAAATCTATATAAGTTTAAAAAAATACGGTACTTCTATTCCTGGCCCCAAATAAAAAATGCTTTGGAGCTGCCATATGTTACTTGGGACTTGCTGAAAATATTGAAATGTTGCATAGTTTTTGGAAAGGGCATTTGCTTTTCAAATCTTCAATCCACCGAGTCCGCATCCGTGCTCTGCATATAGAGTTCCTATCGAGTTAGCCAACCATCCGAGGGACCTGAAAGTTAGTTTTTGAAAGAACTAAGTTCATTTATTTTTCGACAAAAGCAATCTGAAAACTACACAAATGTCATAGAACTCACCACATTTCCGATACTTTCTCAGAAATCTAAGCAGAAATAGTCGAGAAATGAATGCAATTCGTTTTTTGTTGCTATTGTACAAACGTGAAGAAATGGGGCATTGCCAATAATAAATGAAAAAAAAAAAGTCTAAAATTCTAGGAGAAAAATGCGTGGAATCGTTTTTTTTTTCAAACAAAAAATTAATTTGTTTACCAAAAAATTTAAAAATCAAAAAAAAATTCCATCAAATATGTGCCTAACTCGAAACCATTCTTCAGATCCTCTCCCACCGAAAATGCCCCATGCGAGTACCCAAATTCTTTCTAACGCACGTGACCGTTACATACAATGTATGATAAATGTGTCATCATGTTCTGAAGTTCAAAGTGCGTTGCGTCTCGCCGAGATTTCATTGATTTTTCCATCAATTACGGTAGGCAAGTTGAATGGAATTAAAAACTCCAAATCTTTCCAAAACTTCATGACACCTAAAATCTTAAACTTTCAAAACCTCGTGCACTTGACATCAGACAATATAAAGGTTTTGGATGCTATGCGAGTTTTGGAAGCCGATCAATTGTTTAGGGATGTATTTATTGTAAAGCCTTAATTTTATAGTTAACTTATTTAAATTTTGCCTCTTATGGATTGTATCTCGTTCAGGTCTTTCATCTTCTACCTCATTCTTGTTGCTTGTTCTCGTTATTAAAAAATTTTCATTATTTGTTATTTGCCAATTAACAATTTTGATAAAAATCAAGCGAACCAAATTTAAAAAAAAATTGTATTTTTTTCTGAAATCTTGAATTTTCTGAGATTTTTTTCCCTCTTTATCCCGCCCCAGCCCAACCTAAGCCTAAGCCTAAAAAAGATGCAGTTTAATAGGGAAAATACGCTGTCCATTCTTTCTGAAAAATTCTGGAAAATTCATCCTGAAAAAAGAAACATTCCCAAATATTAATAGGTTGAGATTTATTAATGTCAATCAGGCTTTCAAGTCAAGGTAACACAAATGATCGAAAAATTGCACATCTTCGTTAAAGGTATTTGAATAAGAAATTATTAGTTCAAAAGTACACCAGTCTTCTTAAGAAGATTGTTTGAAAGCGAAGCACGTGGTTCCGTCCTTCTCAGTCTCACAATAGAGTTCAGTGTTCACGATGTACGAGAATGTTCCTTTTGAGCAGATGACGTCAACGCGTCCACCGATAGCATCAGCGGCGGCGGTCTGGATTTGACGTTTGGCGACGGCAGTGCTTTCGTGGATGTTCTGAAGTATGTGGAAGGTTTATGAGAAAAGATTGGATGTGGAGATTGCTTATGAATCGATTAAAACCTGGAATAAAAACTTACAGCCACAATAATAGCCTTGAGATCTTCAGAATTACATTTGGGATCAAAAACATTCTCCTCTCTCTTCACACGAGCAACATATCCTTCAGACTGATCAACTCCAGTGTCAATATCCATAACATCCACATGTCTCTTGTGTGGAGCAGCATATGCTTGTGGTGGTGGAGCGACGATTGGCTGTGGTGGAGCTGATTGAACAGCAAATTGAGCTGGCTGAGCGGCGAAAGGTGCTGGAGCGGCGTAGGAAGATCCGAAGGATGATTGCTGTGCTGAAAATCACACTGTTACAAGAGTACAGAAAGAAATAGATTACGTTGATATTGTGGTTGTTGTTGGTATCCAGCTCCTCCAGCGGTGAATGTTGGAGCAGAGTAGGCTCTAGCATAGCCACCGCCTCCACATGGAGATGGTGGAGGTGGTGGTGGGCAAGCTGGTGGAGCAGAGCATCCACAGGAGGATCCTCCTCCGAAGAAGAATGCCTGGAAATTTTATGATTCATGATTTGAAGTAGAGTAGAGTTGGTTAGTAGGCTCTTCAGAACACCCTTATTTTCTCAACTAATCTAGCACCCGGTTATTATATCTAGTTGAAAAGTTTGTATAATTGGGATTATAAAAAATGTTTAAAAGTTTAAATGAACTCTATAGAAATGTAGAGCATTTTGCAGAAAGTTTTAATTTTTTTTTAAAATTTTCTCTTATCTACGAAATTCTTAATTTTATTTAACGCTTTTTTTTTAATTTTCCAAAAAAAATTGGGAACATTTTTCCACAGCGGTGGAACAACATTTACAAAATCCATTTTTTCTCATCGTGTTTTTTATGGAAAATCACATCAAAAACAAATAAATATTTTACTTTCTGAAAATAATTTAAAAAAATAATCGCAATGTGAAGAGTGAAAAATCATATTTTTGAAATTTTTAATAGAAAATAAGTTTGTCGTTAGAAAGTACAAATATTCCTCTATATTTTTATATAAATTCTCATAAAAATTAGACAAACCGATAAAAAATGGATTTTGTAAATGTGTCGCACATCTCTTATCTAAATAATATAAAAATATATCATGATATCATAGTTAGCTATGATATTCAAAATCCCAAAATAAAAATACATCCAAATTTAAATAAATCATTTTGAAAAAGAGATAAATGTCAGAAAGCAAAATAACCCAAAATACCAAAAGCTTTTTGTGAAATACCTAATTTTGCTAAATTTTGACAGATTTTACCACGGTCATTTTTGATCTTATCAAAAAGTTGTCAACTAACAAAGTACGTGCAAAATATTTATCAACATATTGCCCATCAAAATTTTTTTGATAAAATTTAAGACAACCGAGATAGAAGCCGTCAAAGTAAAGCAATCGGGATGTAAGCCCTACCTGCGCCGTGGCAAATCCGACAATCAACAACACCGCAGTTCTCATCATGGCTAGCAACAATGACGTCCAGTGAGGGATGAGAAAATATGTATGCTTGCCAATTTATAGCAGAGGTGTGTTATATCCTCTCGGTATCACAAATGCCCGCCTTGTTGCGACGTCTTCCTCGAAAAAACGGGTTCCAGGCAGATGGTAGAAAAAGAAGGAAGAAGACGGGATTTCATCTTTTTTCAACAGCGGATGAGATACGAGTCGCGAGAAAAGCAAAAGAAGGAGGCTAGTTAGCATCTATGTCACACCTTTAGGAACATACGAGAACAGCAGTAGAACAAGGAACTACTAATGATTCAATCGAATTCTAATTCAATTTCCAATTAAAGCTCTCCTCTCATCTCTAGGAAAAGCCAAACCAATCATTATCACAGAGACTTCTCCTCCCGATCCATCAAATAAATCGGATTGGATAGATATTGCGTAAGGCTTTTTGCAGTCTTGAAGATGCGGGAAGCCGATGAAAAAAAAAAGAAAAATGGGAAAAACATAACGAGATTTTGCGTGCGCAATTCCATAAGCAGTTCAATGATGATGCCATTGGGGAAATGATATCGAAAATTGTATAATGATCAAGTAGGCTAGAAGATATGTAACAAGAGTTATATTTTTGAATATCGGTTTACCACAGCTGTTGTCCGCAGACCATTTTTTAGATACCATATTAGTATTGCATGTTCAACTTCGACAGATTATATCTCAGCTGTCATATGTTCTTCAAAAAAATTGCCAACTGTAAATTTATTCAGTACATATGAAATCAATATCAACAATTTTACTTTCAAATAAAAATAGAATTTTAGAAAAATTTTTGGCTTTTGATTTGCCAATTTTTATTTCAAAATGACAAAATGAGTAAAGAATAATATAAGTTACTTATAGGGCTTCCATGTATGTATGTGTTAAAACGCCTACCTGTCTGAACTTAAGGCGACCTCAGCCTGCCTCAATATGCCTCAAAATGCCTTAAAGGTCGGCCTCAATACGAGCCGTATGCATAACTTGATTTTCAAGAAAATGATAGAAATTCGAAAACTCACGACAACATGTAAAAGGTTTCAGGCAGGCGTCAGGCGGCCCTGAAACCGCGCCTGGCTAGTAGGCCTACTGCCTACTGCCTACTATGAAAGCCTAGTTTCTTCATTTGTTCAAAAGTTGAACAATTCTAGAAAACTATCCTCATAAACTTGGTAATTACAGTTTCAAATCATTTCTCTGCCAGTGTAACAATTTTATCGTGTCAAAAGTTATTCTCCATAGGTTACTCTGCAAATTTTGTCCAATGTTAAACAATCATCAAAGAAAATGCATTTAAACAATTTATTGAAAAATTTACAGCTAAAGTCAGAGACTTTGAAATTTGGTGAAATTATTTTTATTGAAAAAAATTGGCAGTGGTAAATTGATACTTGAAAATTGATAGACTTGGAACTTCAAATTCTATTGCTTTCTGTGACGGAATCTACGAATCGCGTCGAGAGAAAGAGCACGACGTTGGAAATGACGGTTATGGGCGGTGCGAGCCTTTGCACGTTGACGATCTGAAAAAATATTATAAAAATTTCAAAGCCTTCTTTCTGATTGACTTACAAGATCCAGCAGAGTTTGAAGTGTAATCCATAGCTGTTGCCGAATACGAAGCAGGTGCTGGAGCATAATTCGTCTCAGTGGGTGCCTCGAAGTTAGAAGTATATCCGGATGGGGATGGTGCTGAGTAAGATGGCTTCTGGGCATAGTCAGATGGTGGGGAAGCCACTGGATATTTCTTCGGTGCGGTGTAGCTTGGAACAGAGTAAGATGGAGTCGTATCATAGGATGATGGTGTTGTCTCGTAAGTTGGAGCAATTGGGTACTTCTTACTTGCGGCGTGACTTTGAACTAGGTATGATGGAGTTGTTTCATAAGATGGTGTGGTTTCATATGTTGGTGCAATTGGGTACTTCTTTGAAACTTGGTAGCTTGGTTCTGGATAAGAAGGAGTTGTTTCGTAGGAAGCTGTAGTTGGGTAAGTTGGAGCTTCAGTTGGGTATGTTGGTGGTGCAGTTGAGTAAGCAGGCTTCTGAGCATAATCGTTGGGAGGCATTTGATAGGTTGGCGCAACTGGGTACTTCTTCGCAGTTGGGTAGGATGGAGGTGGTGTTGGATAGGTGTCCGGAACTCTATATCCACATTGAACGAGGACCACGAGAAGTGATGAGAAAAGGATGAAAGAACGCATTGCAGGGAAAATTGTGGTTGGTATATGTTTCCCATGTTTATATACACTTGAAAATGTTAAACTCTGACCAAAAGACACTAAATGAGAATTGAAATGGTCGTTAGAGAAAATAGCTATTCTTCCTGGAAAGTCATAGCTATTAATTGGCAAAGAACGTTTCTATTTCCATTACTATAGTATGCTTCCTACCTGACTTGGTACAAATAAGTCAATAATGGTTTTTTTTTAATTTGAAAGCGAAAAAAATTAAGTTTGGATAATAGATTTTGGAAATTATTTCGTCAATTTTTGCGATGTAATAACCTTTTTTTCCAACAAAAAAGTTTGAAGTTATTATATTTCAAAGCATGGCAAAAATTTTAATTTAAGAATTTATTCTATAAAAACAAACGTACATATAATAATACTTTTCAAAAAATTGTTGAAGTTTTTTTACAGTCAAAAGTGTTAAAAACTCTGTTTTCACTTATCATGTCTTTGGAAGTCGATAGAATTTTTTTTTCAAAGGACTTTACAGCTTAATTGTGTTTAAACTCTACGTAGACTCTTCAACATTTAAAATTACTCTCAGGAAGTCACATTTTTGGAAAGTTAGACAATTTACAAAATCTTTAACTGAAAACTTTGTAGCTTTTTATCATAATATTCGGAAGTGTTTAAGCATAATCCTGGGCATTTAAATGAAACCTGTGTTATTTGACCTATTATGAATTGTTCGAAAACGTTGCTGCATACGAGAACTGTCAAGTAGAAAAAAGCCGATCTGAAATATTTTCAGGAAAATTTTTAAATTAAAATTAGTGGTCAAAATTTAAAACTTTTTCAATTTTTTTCTCGAAAAAAAATCTGCATTTTTTGAGAAAAAAGCTCAGACAAAAAATATTTTTTTTGATTTTTTTCCAGCTTTCTCCATTAATGTGAACGGTTTAATAATATTATAGCATTCTGAACATTTTATTCGCATTAAGCCGATAAATGTTGTTGAGAGAACAAAAAATGGCGACAATCCTAAATTTTCACTGCTTCTTCTGCTGGAATCTCTTGATTGGTTGGAGCTCACGATGCAGGTATTGTCGATTGTGAGCAGTTCGTGCTTTTGCTCTTTTGCGAGCTGAAAATTTAACGTTTTATTTTATTTTTAAAAAACCAAAAACTTACACTCTGAAGTAGATACGGAATCTTCTGCGGCGTTATCCTCGTCGCTAAAGAATTTTGAAACTTCGGCTGATGGAGCCGCCACAGCGGAATAAGTTGGCTTCACTTCACTTTCGGCTGGAGAAGATTTGTATGTCAAAGCAACTGGATACTTTTTTGCAGTTGGATACAATGGCGGAGGAGTTGGATAGCTATCCAAAACTGGGTACTCACAATGAACCAGAACAGCCATCAGCCCAGAGAAGAAAATAAGAGAACGCATTTCTATTTCAGTAAGCTACTGAATTTATTTTTATAGTGTTCCAGTATCAACTTTGAACATTTAGTTTCAAAAAAAATTCAATTAATTTTAATGGCAATTAAATTCGCGATAGTAGTCAGGAACCGCCCGAAAATCATTTTCCGTCGAGTAAAACATTGTTAGTTCATTTGTGTTGTGGAAAATAGTAAAATCTGAATTGTAGAAGTTTTATTGGTTTCTGCAGAGAAATAAGAAGAAGAAGATCCATGATCATGTGACGCCCATCTTTGATGCAATCTTTAAACTTTTGGTAAGTTATGAGAAAATTGAGAGAAGAATTTTAGAAGTCTAGGTTTCCGATTTGATATATTGCTTTTAATTTTTTCATTGCCTGCTCAGTCAAGAGCGAGTCACGGCAACTTGGTCCAAAACCATTTCTAATTAGTAAACTCTCAAAAACCACAACTAATTAGCTTAAAATCATTGCTAATTAGCAAAAATAAGCTAATTTACAATGGTTTTAAGCTATTTAGTTGTGGTTTTTGAGAGTTTACTAATTAGAAATGGTTTTGGACCGAGTTGCCGTGACTCGCTCTTGACTGAGTATAGAAGGAGCATCCTCGACTGGAAAATACCGAAAAGTGTAGATTCTGATTTTACGCGGGAATTCAAATTTGGTTTTTGTATTAATTTAATTGTTCGCGTGCTTATTGCAATCTTTTTTTTGATAACTTTCGGTGTATTTTCACATGCTACAAAAAAGCGCAGAAATTCCAAATTTTTAAAAATTTTTAAACGAACTTTTATCACTGCTAACAGAATTCTCCAGTTTTCTCTTTATGCTTTGGTAAATACTTACTAAATATTTTCAGTAATTTTCCCATTGACAATGCTCCTTCCTTATCTATGTCAGATTTTTCATTCTCAGATTTCCTGAGATTAATTTTTGTTTCTTTTTTCCGATTGTTCAGAACAGAATGCTCTAAATTATGCATACTCGGTGGGAGAGGGATCTCTGGAAAAAATATTTGGTCAAAAAAATTAGAATTTCCTTTTGGTTAACCTCACTTGATTTTACAAAATGTGGGCTACCCGTTTTTGAGAAAAACTCGCACCAAATTTCGGGCCATGTTAAAAGTATATTTCTTTTCTAGAAATTGACATTTCAAACTATTTCAAAAAAAATCTTGAATTAAAAAAATTGCTTTATTTTTTTCAGTAAAAAATTTACAAAATCTTGAACCAAAACGATTTTAATCTATTGTTTCTTCTGTTGGAATCTCTTGATTGGTTGGAGAGCACGTCGTTGGAATTGGCGATTGTGTGCGGTACGTGCCTTGGCTCGCTTGCGATCTGAAATTTTGAAAAATTGTTAGTCTTTTGTTTGAAGCTGTCTTTTACATTCGGATGTTGCGGAGGCACTGGTAGCTGATTCAGATTCAGTATCTTCTTGATTGTCACTTGAAGTATAAGCAGATGGAGCTGGTGGTGGTTGAGCAGAGTAGGATGGTGTAGATGGATATGTTGGAGCGACTGGGTACTTCTTCGGAGTTGGGTAGGATGGTGGTGGTGTTGGATAGGATGGTGTAGTTGGATAGCTATTCTCAGCAACTGGGTATCCACATTGAACAAGGATGACCAAGAGAGCAGAGGAGATGATGAAGGAACGCATTGTTGGAGTGATGTTTCCTGTAAGGTTTCGGGAACTTATATACTATGCCATCTTCAACTTTGATCAATTGGAACTGGAACCAGTATCCCCTTGTGATAGCTAGTTGGAAAACCCATTTCAAACAAGGGAGGTGAACTTTGGCATTTTGTAGTTTTGTAGGTAGTAGTAGTAGATTTCAGGAGTGATAAGAATTAGTTTTGCAGGCAATGCCAAAATGACCAAGCAGAATACGTTCTTAAATCTTCATATTGTACACCAAAGAACATGTATTAGTTACAGAAACCTCATAAAATAAACTACTCTTACAATTAGCTCCCTTTTTTTCAGTTCACTTCCAAAAGTTCATAGTAGATTTTTCGTATAAAAGGTATTTCAGGACTTCAGTCGTTATCAATTTCAACATCAAAATGCGTTCCTTCATCATCTTCTCTACCCTTTTGGTCATCCTTGTTCAATGTGGATACCCAGTTGCTGAGAATAGCTATCCAACTACACCATCCTATCCAACACCACCACCATCCTACCCAACTCCGAAGAAGTATCCAGTCGCTCCAACATACCCATCTACACCATCCTACTCTGCTCCACCAGCTCAATCTGCTTATTCTTCAAGTGACAATCAAGAAGATACTGAATCTGAATCAGTTACTGGTGCTGCTTCAACATCGGAGTGTAAGGGAAAACATCAATTTCTGACTAAAAATTCAATAAATAAATATTTTACAGATCGCAAGCGCGCCAAGGCACGTACCGCGCACAATCGGCAATTCCAACGACGTGCTCTCCAGCCAATCAAGAGATTCCAACAGAAGAAGCAATAGATTTAGTAGTTTTAGTGCAAATTGCACTGTGATTTTTTAAAACTTGAACAAATAAACATTTCATAATTCAACTCATTTTTCTCAACTCAACATCAACTTAGAAATGTTATGTGTGAAGCAGTAACAGATTTTTAAAATTGAACTCATGGTGAATGCTTTCAACATTCTCCAAAACTTGCATTGAATGGTGTGGAGCATTTCCAAAAGTTTAACAAAATCACCCGATGTTTTTGCATCCAAGACCAATTTTCAATAAGAAAAATAATCGATGTTTGATTACAAGTATGGTGTTCTTTTTTCAAAATTTTGAACATAAATTTTATTTTCAATCAAAGTGGAACATGAAAAGAAAAGAAAAAAGTCATTAAAACATCAGAAAATTAAGCAACTTCTACGGCACCTCCCTCAGCAGCATCCTGTTCGTCCGTATTGATTCCGAAAATCTCTCTGAGTTCAGCTGTCGTTTTGCCCTTTGCCATGTTGGATACAGTCTTACAACCATAGTACATAAGACCCTTGATGTCAAGGAAGTTTGACGCCAGAATCAAATCGAACAGAGCTTCATCCTCAATTTTCAAGAACTTTTGATCCCATTCTGGAATGGTGAGGGTCTTGAGAACATTCATATTGTCCTCTGGAATTGCATCGGCGTTGTGCTTCTCACACCATTCAGCGACCTTCTCCATAGTCTTTCCATTCACATTAGTAACTGGAATTGGATCACGGGTCTCAATGTTTTCAATGGTATAACCGAGATTCTCAATGAGATTGCTGAGAGTCTTCGATTGTTGGACGGCTTTCTCGCTCATTTTTGTCACGACTCCATCGTTTGAAATGATCTTGTAAAAGATTTGGGCGGCTGGAGCATCGGAAACTGGAGCAGACATGGTGATGAGTATGTCGATTCTGAAAATTGAATTCTTAGATTGCGAGATGACTGGAAAATAGAAAATAGGTAAAGGTATCGATGGCAAACCTAACTGACTAGATTTAAACTAAAATTAAATGAGATTTTGGAAGATTATCGGAGTAAAAAAAAATTTTGACGTCACCTACAACAAGAGTGTAATAAGGTTGTAAGGCAGGCAAAAAAGGATAGAAACAGGAAAAGCAGATAGAAAACACCAGATCCAAGACAAGGAAAATTGCATAATGAATGGGTGAGTACAGACAATGCACACCGTTCTGTCAGACGCGCCGTTGAAAATGAATCGATAAGTTGCACAATGTGTTATAGAGTCCCCTCAGCCGAGCTAAAGACGAAGAACAGCTGCAAATATAGTAGTGTGTATGTACATTTTCCAATCAATAACTGACTTACCGCGCGTCCGATGGGTTACATTTGCAGCGTTCTCGTCGTTTAGCGAAAACAGTCTGTTCGATGGTCATTCTGTCGTTTGGCTCTCATCGCGAGCAGTCGCAATTTATTTTCTCTTACTTTTCTTTTTTCTTATGTTTTTTCCTCGTTTTCTACAGTCCTGGTCAAAAAGATATTCCTTTTATTTAGCAGTTTTGATAATTTTGAAATTTTTCAAATGGTTATAACTCTACTAAAAATGCAATTTTTCGTGAAGAACGAATGTTGAAAATATATGTGAACCAAAATTCAATTCTTTCTCGGTAGTTTCCCATTTTTCATTCTATCATTCCGCAATTTTACTCTCTTAAACTTCATCTGCACTCTTCAGCATATCTATATTGATTTATATCTTTCCAGAAATCACCCTAACTTTCAAAAATGTCTGCTGAAGCCGCCGCCGTCGAAGTTCAAGCCAACGAGGCTCCAATTGTCGCCCCAATCATGTACAAGGTCGAATCAAGTGATGGACAAGTCTATGAAATCAGTGATGAAGCAGTAAAGCAGTCGAACACCCTCTCCAATCTGATTTCTACATGTGTTGCCAATGATGTTGCTTCAATGGATCCAATTCCAATTACCAATGTCACCGGAAACATCATGAAGATGGTCATTGAGTGGTGTGAGAAACACAAAGGAGAAACACTTCCAGTTGAAGATGACAGTGTTCCCAAGAACATCACTGTTCCAGAATGGGATACCAACTTCTTGAAAATCGACAACGACGTGCTCTTCGACTTGATTGTTGCCTCCAACTTCCTTGATGTGCCTGGATTGATGAGCTATGCATGCAAGATGGTCGCCAACATGGCTATCGGAAAGTCCCCTGATGAGATGAGAGTTCTCTTTGCAATTCCAACTGATGAGGAGGATGAAGCTGCCGAGAAGGCTGCAAAGGAGAAGGCTGAAGCTGAGAAAAAGGCAATCACAGAGAAGGACGCAGCTGAACCATCAACTTCCAAGTAACTCCCACGTTCTAAATTTTCCGAGTTTTTGATCAAATAAATTCATTTCGCTGTCATTAAACGTTTTTAATCAAAAGAATTGTACGTACAGAAAAAAGTGTTGTCCTAAAATGATAAATTATTGTGTGAGGCTCGAGGCTCAAGGTGGTTCCAAAATACAAATTTATAGAACAAGACGTTTTGAAAATTTCTCGAAAATTTTTAATCATAGTTCACAGGAAGGTGCTGGCTTCCATGGTAGGCAGGGGCGGTTTCAGGGCCTGACGCCTGCCCGAAACCTGCCCGCCTTATGCCGGCCTTTCGCATAGGCGCGGATTGAGGCGAGAGGCGGGCGGAGGTCGCATTAAGGTCAGACAGGCAGGTGTTAAACGCCTATATAGAAGCCCTAGTCCGCTCCTAATTTAAATATTTTTCCGTAGTCGGCCGGGAAATTGTGGTGTTATTTAGTTATTTTTTGGATCAGAATTTTTGGATGTGCAGCAAATTTGCTGTAATAAAATTTGCGAAGAAGCTTCCCAAATCAAAAAATTTTCGAAAAAATGATTTATTGAATGGCTTATCGGGAAAACTTTTAAAGCGAAAAATAAATTCAATTTATTTTTGAAATTTTATTGTTTTTTCTGTTGGAATCTTCTGATTGGCTGAAGAGCACGGCGATGGAATTTGCGGTTTTGGACGGTACGGGCTTTGGCACGTTTGCGGACTGAAAAATGTATACTCAAAACTTTGAACATACTTAATTTCGATAAAACTCACATTCTACATTAGATTCAGTATCAACAGAACCTTCACTATTACTGATAGAGCTTGCCGAGTAGACAGATGCAGATGGATATGAAGGAGCAACTGGATAAGATGCTGGATATGCATCAGGAACTGGGTATCCACATTGAGCAAGGACAACCAAGAAGGCAGAGAAAATGATGAGGACTTGCATTGTTGAAACTGGAAGTTGAATGATTTTCAGGTGAAGTTTTGATTTCTTATATACTACTCCGTGCTACTATGGTCGGAAAAGTGAAATTGAGAAAAGTTCAGTAATCGAAGCAAGGTGTAAAGCCATAAAAGATGGAATAATGGGGTTTCTGCAACTGTAACGGAACAATCTTTTGACCAGAAAGTTCAAACTTTAATGTGGAAAACTTTTTTGTGTTTTACCCTGGGAGGACATTTCAGTTATTATTTTGAACATTATTATGGGATGCGTTTGAAATGAAAATAATTTCTTTCAACAGCCAAAAAAGAAATTAGATTTCCACTTGATTTTTGATTCCTTGAAAAATGTGCCCTGGTGTATATATATAAGAAGGTCAAGAACAAAGTTTTACCACATTTTAAAAAAATGCGCACTTTCATTATTTTCTCCGCACTCCTGGTAATCCTTGTTCAATGTGGATATCCAACTAGCTACCCAGTTGCTCCAAGCTTTGCTCCGCGAGGCATCGTCCCACGATCTCTCCCCGAGCAACCACCAAGCAGATTCACTGACTGGACTGTGACGACGGATTCTGAATCGGATAACTCTGAATGTGAGATCTACGCTGAGGATTTGAGATTTAAAATTTAAAATTAAATTTCAGTCCGCAAACGTGCCAAGGCTCGCACCGCCCGTAACCGGAAATTCTAACGTCGTGCATGCACTTCAACCAATTAGGAGATTTCAACAGAGGGAGCATTAAAATTTGAATACGTGTTGATAAGAATAAATTTTCAAAATTAAAGTTTCTATCGGATAAACATTTTTTAAAAAAACGTTGCAAATCTGTGAAATTGGCATGAACTTAAAATAGAAAATATATGTATGGATATGGAGAAATCTGTATCTCACAAATTTTGTCAAGTGGTGTTGTTTGGAGAACTGAGTGTCGTAGCTCTGAAAAATAATTTTTCAGCTTTCAAAACTCTTCTAAAATCAGAAATGTTTTCATTCAGATATTCTAGCATATTTAGTGTCTACATATAGGCAATTTTTTATCGGTACCGTCTAATTGCACAATGGAAACTTTTTTTAACTTCATGGTCATGTTCGTTATATAAACCATGTGATTATGTTTTAAAACAATTTTCAAACTCTGAAAATTCTCACCTGCCTACAAGGCGACATATGTCTACCTACCTTTTGCCTACCTATTTTAATAGTTTATCAAGCCTCTTTTGTGATTTAAGTACAGTTTTGCTCAATAGGTGCATAAATTATTGCCAAAATCGTAATAAATAACTGAAAATCAGCATTGAAGCCTCACAAAATCACAATTCTCAAGATGTAATTTATTGAAATTGGGAAGCTGTTAAAAAAATATTTAATATTAGTTTTTGACCTTTTACTGTGTCTTCTTTTGGAATTATCTATGATAGAAGTGTACGCTTTGGCACATTTTCGGTTTAAAACTTAAAGTTATATGTTACTTTGATCACTGAAAAAATGAATCTCCTTTGTATTTTACAAAAAAAGTTGAACTAGAACTAATGAGGTTCTTTTTATCATTAGGATGTAACAATGTGAACTTTCGAACTGTTGATTGGTTGCTCGGCATTTGGCTCTAGCTTCTTGCCCAAGTTTAGCCCAAAAAATATTAACTTGGATCAGAAGCTGTCTAAACTTGGACAAAAGTTTGGCAAAAGTTTGGCAAAACTTGGATTCAAGCTTTACCAAAGTCTAACCCAAGTTTCACCCAACTCTTGCCAAGCTTTGGGCCAAGTTTGAAACGAAATAAGAAAAGTTAGGGCCAAAGTTTGGCAAGAGTTGGGTGAAACTTTGGTTAGACTTTGGTAAAGCTTGAATCCAAGTTTTGCCAAAGTTTTGCCTAACTTTTGCCCAAGTTTAGACAGCTTCTGATCCAAGTGAATATTTTTTGGGCTAAACTTGGGCAAGAAGCTAGAGCCAAATTCCGAGTGGTGTTTGGAGTGTTGGAATTGTTTCAGTAAGTAAAAGTTTAAAGCAATTTTATTTGGAAAATATGTTTTTCTGAGAAAAACAAACTAATTTATTGCTTCTTCTGTTGAAATTTTAAATTTAATTGCATATTACTTTATTTAAATTTTCAACAACCAAACACAACACATTTTTTTTTGAAAAAAATATTTATTGATTGGCTCATCGGGAAAACTTTTAAAGCAAAAAATTGTTTCAATTTATTTTAAAAATTTTATTGCTTCTTCTGTTGGAATCTTCTGATTGGCTGAAGAGCACGGCGATGGAATTTGCGGTTCTGGACGGTTCGGGCTTTGGCACGCTTGCGGACTGAAAATCTTTTACTTCAAGTTTAGGACAATTGATATAACTCACATTCTACATTAGATTCAGTATCAATAGAACCTTCACTATCACTGATAGAGCTTGCCGAGTAGTCAGATGCAGATGGATATGAAGGAGCAATTGGATAAGATGCTGGTTATGCATCAGGAACTGGATATCCACATTGAGCAAGGACAACCAGGAAGGCAGAGAAAATGATGAGGACTTGCATTGTTGAAACTGGAAGTTGTTGGTGTATAGTCTTAAAACTTACGCTCTTAAATACTATTTCTACTTTGATTTGTGTTCGAAAAGATGCCTACACTCACAAATGTAGTAGTATTGCAGAGGAAAGGTGAACCCATAAACTAAAATTTATGGGTTCCTGCTGGTGTAATAATGTGAACTTCTGAACCGAAACAAGGTGTGTCCGAATAGTTTCTGAAATTTGGTTATTGATGTGTCCTGTTCTGGTCCAAACTTATAAAATTCAGAATGGGTTACAATTTTTTTAGGTTTAAAAAATTTTTAGCTGTTTCAGCACGGAATGTGCAGCCTTTTCAGCGCCATCAGAGTCCTTACGGAACTTTAAAAACACACACATACGGTGCTGAAAACTTTAATGTGGAATAGTTCCAGTGGAATAAATATTTAAAATTTTGGAAAATTGGTGCCAAGCAGGGGTGCGCGGCAATTGCCGTCCGGCGATTCTACAAAATGAGCTAGGAGATGAGCATTCTCCCAATATTTTTCATTAAACTTTTGTGATAAAAAATAGAAAAATATTTTCTGTGTCTGAAAATGATTTTTAGTTGACCTGCAACAACTGAAAAAATTCTCAAAAATTGTCATAACGTAGAAAATTGCCGGCATTTTTTGTTGATAATTTGACTGATTTTTTCCGGCAGTTTTCAACTTTGGGGCGGCCTTTGAGCACTTTTTTCAGTTTCTACAAGTCGATAAAAATTATTTTCAGACAGAGATAGTAAATTACTAAGCCTTGAAAGCCTTTTCTAATATTTTTTTTAATTCGTCGTTTTATATTTTAGCTATTTCTTAATTATCTTGAAACATGCAAGAATGCTCTAAATTTGCCAAAACGTCGGCGTTTTTTAAAAATTAATTTGGCAAAATATCAAAACACTGCATGAACTTTTTAAAAGTCTAAAACATTTTGAATTTTTTTTTCAAATCCATCGGGGAGAGCGCTAATCGGAAGTTTTCCCCAATTTTCAAATTTGTTGAAGTTGTCTATTGCTGAAAATGTAAAGATTTTTCAAGAAAATTTCCAAATTCAACCTGGCCATAATCGGTCATTTTCTCACAAAAATGCCAAATTTTTCGAGGTTCGAGACAATTTGAGCTTAAAAAAGGAAATTTCTGCCACAGAGTAGAACATTTTAAACTTTATAAATATATACCAATTGTAATTTCCGATTTTCGGAAGCTGCTGGGTTTTTTTTATTAATTTTTAATTTATTTAATTTTTGACTCTTTTATATTTTGAATGAAATAAATTTCTATCACATCTAAAAAATGTTTATTTCATTTTCAAAAGCATATATTCAATCACATAGCAATTTATTGTTTCTTCTGTTGGAATCTTCTGATTGGGGTGAGAGCACGACGTTGGAATTTGCGATTGTGGGCGGTACGTGCCTTGGCGCGTTTGCGGTCTGAAATTTGATTCTTGGAGGTTTTTAGAAAACTTTTCAATCGCACGATTAATTTGCTGCTCCAACTCACACTCAGAATTTGGAGAAGCAGTGGTGTACTCAGAGTCCGATGCTACCTCGTTATCGCTGAACGAGCTGGAGGAGTAGACGGATGGAGCTGGTGGTGGTGGAGCAGAATACGATGGCTTCTGGGCATAAGCTGGTGGGGATGGATATGTTGGAGCGACTGGGTACTTCTTCGGAGTTGGGTAGGATGGTGGTGGTGTTGGATAGGATGGTGTAGTTGGATAGCTATTCTCAGCAACTGGGTATCCACATTGAACAAGGATGACCAAGAGAGCAGAGGAGATGATGAAGGAACGCATTGTTCGGAAGATCAGTGATTTGACAAGCATCCAGTACACCTTTTATATTGGCTGCGAAAGGTGACTTTTGACCAACAAAACTAGTATCCGGATGATGAATAGCATAGTAAATAACAATTTGATGGGTAGGGGTTCTGCTAGAAAAGAACAATTGGTTCCCTAATGTATTTTTCATTTTTTGGCGAGAGTTTCAGAGATGAAACTTGAAAAAAATCTAATAGATTTTTGAAACTAGTTTGGAGAATGTTGTATTTGGGCACGAAACTACCAGAAAAACATTTCGTTGAACATTGAACCTGACTATAACATCTTTCAGTAATATATTAATTAAGAATTTCAACGTAACTTTTTCTATAAAATTGGAATAGTTTTAATTTACCGACAATAATTGTAAAACATTTTTAGAATTTTCTGATGGTTTTTTTGATTAAAAAAATTTCCGAAAAAATTTCAAACGGCTGATTTGTTTTCGAAACAAATGGTTTTTAAAAGGTTAAATTAAAGTCAAATGATAATTTATTTTTTGCCCATTTTTTAGTATAACTGACTACTACAGCCGGAAAATGCAAAAATGTTAAGTGAGTCATTCTTTTGCGGGGAAATTTTAAAAAATAATTCAGCCATTTTTTTTGTCCGTCTGAAAATTTAAATTTAACGTTTTATCAAAATCAAAGACCATTTATTGAAAGAAATTGAAAAAATAATTTTGCAGTTTATTGTTTGGCTTTCTTTTGGAATCTGAATCTTCTAATCGGTTGAAGGTGACGGCGTTGATGGAGTCTGCGGTTTGGAGCAGTACGAGCACGAGCACGAGCGCGAGCCTTGGCTTTGGCACGTCGGCGGTCTGGAAATTCAAATTTTCTAGTTATTCAGGTTACAACGAAAAAACTCACATCCTGAAGATGCTCCAGCTCCGGTGGCTGCGGGGGTTCCAGCGGAAGCAGAATTATAAGTTCCGTAGTTCAAGGAGTTTCCACCGACGATTCCTCCAGACGACAAAGATCCTCCGTAGGTTGGGGAAGATCCACCGTAATTTGTAGATGAAGATGATGAGCCCACGATTTGAGCATCAGTTGGTGGTGCAGGTGGTGATGCTGCAACATTTGAAGTAACTGAAGCATCATCTGACGAGTAGCCACTGGGCGCCGGTGGTGGTGGTAGTGGAGGTGCTGTTACAGGTGCCGAGTTCTGAGGGAAGCTGTGCTTCGTAGCATATGCTCCAGGAGCAGTTGGATAGGACTGCTTCGGGACTACATAGGAATCCGATGGCGGTGGTGGTGTTGGGTAACTGTTCTGAGCAACTGGGTAACCGCATTGAACACCAATTAGGAGTAGGGTAGTGGAAAGAATGAAGAATTTCATGATGGCTAAGAGCTGTTGAACAACTCATGGTCTAACCTTGTCTCATGTGCACTTTTATACCGTTCCAGTCGTCACCTTTGACCACTTATTTAGAAACCGGAAAGTGGGAGGAAGGTGACTATTCGTTATTCAACGACTATTCCTAATTTCACACCTTTTGTACCGCCCTGAACGACCTCTAGTTGGGGGGAATTCGAGAAATGCAAAGCCTGTGATTTAAATTGGAACTTTCTTACACGAGAAAGTTATGAATTGGTTCCAGTAGTATTTTGAATAAATAACATAGAGTATTGTGTATTTCTTGAAATTTGAAGTTTTGAAAAATTAGCAAAAACAAGGTTTTGCTCCCGAGTTTTTTTTTGAAGTTTTACTAGCAGCGGCAATACTGCAAAGAATTTAATTTAAAAGGTGTTTGTTCTTGAGTCTAAAAAAAATTGAAAAATAATTAAATCTTTAATTTTTCCTCCCATTTTCAACAAAAACGGGTAAAAACATATGCCCGATTTTATTTTTTATTTTATAAATGTGGTATTTTAAAAAATGTAATGATTTAACAATTCTCATTTTCACTTTTGTTTTCTTCAAGTTACATGAAATAATGGTGTCCTTATTTGAATATGACATTTTCTGAACTGAAAAGTCGATTAAAGACCAATGAAACATATTTAGTTGTGTAGACTAAAGGAACTTGAGAGAAAACCCAAAATATTTGCAAACTTTTTTTTTCTTAAATATTTGAAGTACTTCACAAGAACAGTACACGTTTGTAGTTTGGACTTGAATTGCGTGTCGAGGGCCTGAAAAAAATTAAGCACATAGTTTAGTTCCAGTGGAATACATGACTTAGCTGGAAATTAAAATATTCAAAATATTTTATTGTTCTGTTAAAGTTCTCAACAAACCGTTAAGGAAAGTATTTCAGCTCACTTTCAGGCTTCCAAATAAAACAGATGCCATTTAAAACAGGACCTTTCAAAAAGGCCGCTACAAAAAAATTAGCCGCAGACGAGCATTTTGAACTAGAAAAAACTCGATCTCGAATTGTATTGCACTTATTCATTATTTTAGAGGCCCACCAAGTTGCTTCAAATTTTATTTTTGAAAATGTTCATATTTTCGGGTATTTCAAAATAGGCAAAAAATTCTTGAAGCTTTTCGGAGAACATTTTTTTTTGAAAAAAATAACTGAAAAATCTCCATATCCAGTTGGCTTAAAAAAGCTTCAACTTTTTTTAAACAAAAAAACCGAAAAGCTTTCAAAATATCTGTCTACTTCGAGTTTCCCTAAAAAATCAGAACAGTTTTCTAAAATTATCATTTGGAGCAATTTGACGGGCTTCTGAAGTTGGGATACTTCAAAAATTGAATTATTTGTAGATGAATATGACTTCACGGGATTCAATAAAGGGCTGACAATCATCGAAATTTTCTGGAAATTCGATCATACGACATTGGTCGAGTTTTAAGATTTTTGGCGTTTTTTATAATTTGACAATTATCGAGTTCAAAAATGTTAGAAAAAAAACAACAACAAATTCCAAGCAAAAATTCCTACTTTCCTACTAATTTTTACTGTAAATGTTTTTTCACTCTCATAAAAATGTGCAATTTCTCCTCCTATGAACTGGACATTTTTTTTTGAAAGTTCAACAATTGCCGTTTCCGTCTAAGTCATTAAATCTAATATTTTAAATCCTGTACACTTTTTCAGGCCATTCTTGGAATTTTGCTTACATTGGAAATTTCAAGAAAATTCAAACTCCCAAATACTTCAAAAGTTTAATGGGATAATCTGATTTCTGAATTCTAAACCCGGAATTCCTAAACACTTTTTTTCACGTGGCCTCTCTCTCTCTCTCTCTATCCACTTCAAAATGTCCACTTGGGGGACACTAACTTCCGGGAGTTGATCATCGGTTTCTAGCGAAAAAGAATGACCTTAAACCGAAACCATTTCCACGTGCCAAACTTCACCCACTTGTCGTTTGTATTCTGAATTGTTTGTACATTAATGGAATTCAAAAAGAACCTTGAGACAAAAAGTGTTTATATTTTTTCTTTACAACTATTGAAAATTGAACTAGGATTTCAAAAAAAAAGGGAGAACTGTCGAGATGATGAGAAAGTTTAAAACATGTACAGACAGGGACCATAGCTTAAAGACGATGAAGTTTAAGCCTTTGAGAGGTGCTTGCGATATCCAGATGAAGAAGAAGCGGAGGTCTCGACAACTTGCTCAGTTCCTTGGGATCCGTATTCCTGGAACAAACACCTTTTTAGTTAAGTTTTAAAATAATTTGAATTACCTGAGTTTGAGCTGCTGGTGCAGATTCAAAAGTTTGAGTTGGAGCTGGAGCGGCCTCGAAAGTCTGTTGTTGAACAACGGTCTCCTGTTGAGCTTGAACTGGGGCTTGCTCCTGGTAGGTCGAAACTGGAGCTGGTGCAGAGACGATAGCGGTTTGTTGTTGTTGTTGGTATCCTTGTTGGCCTCCTCCGGATACAGCTGCTGGTCCTGGGCCTTGTTGGTATCCAGCTCCTCCTTGGGCTCCTCCGAATCCCCCGGCTCCTCCTTGAGATCCACCGAATCCTCCTTGGGATCCTCCAGCATATCCACCGGATCCTCCTTGAGCTCCTCCGAATCCTCCGGCTCCTCCTTGTCCAGCTCCTGCGTATCCTCCAGCTCCTCCTTGGGATCCACCGAATCCTCCGGCTCCTCCTTGTCCAGCTCCAGCGTATCCTCCGGATCCTCCTTGAGCTCCTCCGAATCCTCCGGCTCCTCCTTGTCCAGCTCCTGCGTATCCTCCAGCTCCTCCTTGGGATCCACCGAATCCTCCGGCTCCTCCTTGTCCAGCTCCAGCGTATCCTCCAGCTCCTCCTTGGGATCCTCCGAATCCTCCTTGGCCGGCTCCAGCGTATCCACCGGATCCTCCTTGAGCTCCTCCGAATCCTCCTTGTCCGGCTCCAGCATATCCTCCAGCTCCTCCTTGGGATCCTCCGTATCCTCCTTGTCCAGCTCCAGCGTATCCACCGGATCCTCCTTGAGCTCCTCCGAATCCTCCTTGTCCGGCTCCGGCGTATCCACCGGATCCTCCTTGAGCTCCTCCGAATCCTCCTTGTCCGGCTCCGGCGTATCCTCCGGCTCCTCCTTGGGATCCTCCGAATCCTCCTTGTTCGGCTCCGGCATATCCTCCTTGGGATCCTCCAAATCCTCCGGCTCCTCCGTAACCTCCTCCTCCGATGGCTGGTGCAGCTTGGTACGCTCCTCCAGCTCCACCTCCATATCCGCCTCCATATCCTCCTCCGATTGGAGCTGGTGGCGGTGGTGGTGGTGGTGGTGGAGCGTAGGCAGCAGCAGCTGGAGCAACAGCGTATCCGCCGCCGCCACCGCCACCTCCTCCGCATCCTCCTCCGCAGGCTGGCTTTGGTGCACAGCATCCGCCGCCACCGCCACCTCCTCCGAGGCCGAGAAGTGAGAAGAGGAATGCGTTAGAGCATCCGAAGAGGGCGAGAAGGACTACGGTCTTCATCATGGTGCTACTGGAAATATTTGGAGTTTTAGAATCAGACGTTTAACATAATGAAGATTAGAATGACAATTTGGCAATCAGACACATGAAATAGCTGATATGGAAATTGACTGACACTAAATAAACATCTCCATAAATTAAACAATGTTGGAAAATGTAAGTTCTCAAATGCTAAAGCTGAAACTGATGCCTTTTCCATCCTCACAACCTTTCCTTTTATATACCCTACTTTTTTTTTTGAGCGCACCTTCATATGATTTGTGTAAGAGTGTCGTATCGACGTCACCCGAACCGTCTGCATCTCTTCCCAATATCCACTCCGATTTGTGGACATGATAAGCAGTCTATGCCTTTTTCCCAACCTACACCGATGCCTAGGTGATGATCATTAACCTAAGCTGTGTGTTGGGTGAAGAAAAATGTCAAGAACTGGATCATCAACGGAAATATAGTAGATGGCAGCTGAGAATCAAAAAAACAACACCGTTGGCAGGCAGAAGCTTCTGCTGTTACTACAGTCTTCTGCCTTGTTGCGCATGGCATTTTCACTGCAAAAATCGTTCAACGTAACATGTTTTATCGACTGTTTATTGTGGGTGTGTAAACCTGGAATATGAAAAGGTGTTACACAGGACAATAAGGAAGACTCCTTTAAAAGAGTAAAACGTGATCTTGTTGGCGATCTTTATATAAATCAACACGGAAGAATTGCAGATGAAGATTAGGATGTAAAAGTATAAAAGTCGTTCGGAAGTCGGCAGAAGACAGGAGAAGGTTGTATAGACACCGGTCCTCTAGCTTAGGTAGATCAAAAAGTAAATTCCAGAATATTTTGGCAAACGTACGAAATTGAGTATTTCAGTAGGATAATCTACATATTTTTGAATGAAAAATTAATATATCAAGAAATGTAGGAAGAAGTTAGTTCAGTCTGAACATACGACTTATTTTTGTTGAAATGTTTGAAAATTATCCAAAATAAGTTCAAAAGACTTCAGGTCATTTTTAAATTTTTCAGAAAAAAAGTATCATTTTAAGATTAGCCGAACATTTTTGTACGTATCTACACTAATTTTTTAATGCAAAAACTTGGGTTATCATGTCATGTGGAAATGAGCAGTTTTGTAGAAAGAGAACAAAATTTTGTGTGGAATAGTTTTGTTTAACCCTTGAATTTTTCATATTGGCAAAAAACAATTTTAATTTCATTCACAAATGTTAAAACTAGGTATTTTATGTACCCTCTGAGACCACTGCTGAATTGTTAAGACAAATTTCAAATTTCGATTTGAACTTTGTTTTTGCGTACCATTTCTACTGTGATTACTTTATTTTGAAAAGTTATATCTCGGTTATTTTTAAAAATATCAATAGGCAATTGCATTAGTTGAGAGTTTTTAAGCAGTCCAACGACTGAAAAAAATTGTGGAAACTTGTGAATTTTTAAGTTTTAGAGATAATTGACTTTGAATGTATGAAACTTTGATCTTCCGATTTTTCTTTTTTTAAATGTTGCTTTTTTTGAATTTTTAAACACAAAAAGTTCCGTTCAAAATTGATATTTATATTTTTCTTTGAACCAATTTTCACTTTTATAACAATGTTCTAAAACAAAAATTCCTGCTATTTTTCTCACATGCTGCCTCGAGATTCAGATGATTATCCCGTGTTTTTTTTTCATAAGTCTATAAGAATACAAACTCAAATCAAGAGAACAAAGTTCATTGAAAGACCAAATTTTGACTCATTAACGAGAAATATACAGAAAAAACCATAAAACCAAAAAAAAA
The DNA here is from genome assembly GCF_000002985.6 of Caenorhabditis elegans. Taxonomy (NCBI): domain Eukaryota; kingdom Metazoa; phylum Nematoda; class Chromadorea; order Rhabditida; family Rhabditidae; genus Caenorhabditis; species Caenorhabditis elegans. Next base: position 4,434,966 of record NC_003283.11, read on the forward strand.
ACAGTTAGAGAAATATATCATCGAATCTATGCCTTGGCGGCCTTCTTGAGGTGGAATCTCTGGCGGTATCCGGAAGCGGAAGTCTCAACGACTTGCTCGGCAACAGCTGGCTGCTGGGCTCCGTACTCGGCGGCTGGCTGAGCTTGAGCTGGGGCGGCTTCGAAGGTTTGTTGGACAGTCTCTTGTTGGGCTTGGACTGGAGCCTGCTCTCCGTATGAGGCAGCTGGAGCCTGCTCTTGGACTGGAGCTGGGGCTTGCTCTTGGACTGGGGCTTGTTGCTGTTGTTGGTATCCTTGTCCGACTTGTTGTTGCTCAGTGACGACGGCGGCTGGGGCTTGTTGCTGGTATCCGGCTCCTTGAGCTGGGGCTTGTTGCTGGTATCCGGCTCCTTGAGCTGGGGCTTGTTGCTGGTATCCGGCTCCTCCTCCGACAGCTGGTCCTTGTTGGTATCCGGCTCCTTGGGCTGGGGCTCCTCCTTGGTATCCAGCTCCTCCTCCGATTGGTCCAGCGTATCCTCCCTGAGCTCCTCCTCCGATTGGTCCGGCTCCGGCGTATCCTCCCTGAGCTCCTCCTCCGATTGGTCCAGCTCCGGCGTATCCTCCCTGAGCTCCTCCTCCGATTGGTCCAGCTCCGGCGTAACCTCCTTGAGCTCCACCGAATCCTCCTCCAATTGGTCCAGCTCCGGCGTATGAGCCTCCTCCTCCGATGGCTGGGGCGGCTTGGTAAGCTCCTCCGAATCCTCCAGCTCCTCCGTATCCACCTCCTGGTTGAGCGTATCCTCCACCGATTGGTGCTTGTGGGGCGACGGCGTAACCTCCGGCAGCTGGAGCACCTCCTCCGCATCCTCCACCGCATGGTGGTGGTGGTGGTGGGGCACAGCAGCCACCGCCACCTCCTCCGAGAAGGTTGAAGAGGAAGGCGTTAGAGCATCCGAAGAGAGCAACGAAGACGATGTACTTCATTCTGCAAAGTTCATTTGTAAAAATAAGCAGGGTGAAAATGAAGTAGACGGTAAGAAAAGATTTAAAAAAAAATTATACATTTCAATAAAATGAAAGAAAAAACATATAAAAAAGAGAAAAAATAGTAGTAGCGAAAATCTGAGAATACACAAAAGAAAATCGTATTAAATTGAATAATTCCGTCTGAACCAATCGGCTTTATATATGGTGCCAATGGATCATGAAACCTTGCGTAACACTTTCTAAACGAGAGATCGCACCTACCGAAGAGACCCCAGAGAGCCAAGCCCCTCCCCTCTTCACAGCTTCACCTCATTTTTTTGGGCGGGTACTTCCAAGTGGGGAAGATAACTATCTCAATTACCGGTTTTGGCGGCCATTCTGTGATTGTTCTCATTGAGGTTTTTTTCTTGAATAATTCGAGAAGGAGGTTAAGTCAAGTGTAAGACCTCCTTTATGAGGTTTTGGATGTGTAAACAAACGGTATACAAATGTTAAGTGGATAGTTTTTGTATCAAGAGGTTTGGTGGAACTTAGAAATTAGTTTCTATAGTACCAATTAATCTGCCAATCATTTTGGTAGAAGTATAGGAGAGTAGATTACACAAAGCTTATAAATGACCATTGGAACTTCCGGTTTCACTAAGTGACGCCGCGAAACTTTAATATATGAATTTGCAACATTTATGGGTTATTACGTAAGAAAATCGGCGTCGGTCTGTTTGTAGGCGTTCATGTAGGCGTCCAAGCACCTGCCTGACGGTAAGGCGACCTCACGCCTTCTGCTAAAAAACTTGTATTTTTCACTTTCTTTGGATTTCATTTTCTTCAAAATTTAGGTAAAATAAGAAATTTTGAAATTTGTGCCGACACGTTTCAGGCAGGCACGCCAAAACTGTACCTGCCTGCCAAGAAATTTTCTTGCCTCATGCCTGCCTGCCTACCAAGGCATTTTTTAGTTTTTTTTTGTGTTTTGACGAAAAATCGGGATTTTGGTGTCTTTTTGACAGCAAAAAATTAAATGATTTTTTTTCGAAAAAGTTAAAAAAAACCAAAAAATATTAGAATATCCACTTGGACTTTCACCGTAGGCAGGCGAGCATTCAGTTCTGCCTACCTAACTTGTACCTGCCTGCCTAGTGTCTCCTAACTCTGGTGTTTGGTAGTTTTTGATGCTTTCACAGAGTTGGTTTACATCTGTGAAAAAACGTGAAGAGAATTCAGGTGAATTTTGAATGTAGACGCGTAGGCACAGTCCAAGCGTAGTAGGCACAATGCAGGCATGGTAGACTTAATACATTGTGTCCTGTCCTCGATGGGCTCAGGTTCACTGAGTCATAACTCGCACATCACGAATTTACTCCGATTTAAGATTTTTTTTTTCTGAAAATAATCGTGATTTTCTGCACCTTCTCTCCTTTCATTTTTCACCATATTAGTAAAATTGATAACCCAATAAGTGAAAGCCTTTTCTATGTTTTACGCAGTTTTTTTGCCTTTCCAGCATTACGTAACTTTCTATCCTCTTTCTCCCTCATTCTCCTATCTCTTCATTTTTTCTAGAAACCTGCCGTTATCTTTTGTTTTTGACGCAACCGTGTTCACCTTCTCTAGCCCCATATTTCGCGTTGCCATTGGAAAATAAATCCTTCCGCTTCTTGAAAAAATCCTGTTCCTTTCGTTTGCCAAAGCTATTTGGCAAAAAAAATTTGAGGAAAACCCTGATCTTTATCAGTGCTTTTGTTCCGTGTGCTACCCCCACCGATTTTGCATAACAAGGACAATTTTTTTAGAGTATAACAGGATATTTGTCGATTCAAATCAGTTTGTGTCTTATTTTTTTTTGTGTGAAGGTCGTATTGAAATTTGGATCAGCATATTCTTTTCTATTTTACTGCTTCGGCAACTTAAATTTTCAGAAACCGGCATATGTCGGTTGCCAAGTTTTTGGCATTTGGTAAGCTTATGTATATTGAGAGGAAAAAAGAAAGTATATACCGTTGCTTGCTGAAAATTTGGCAATTTTTCAAATCAATTGTCGGTTGCCAAAATATCCGACGCCGCATAGCCCCAAAAGTTTGAATCTCCAATTTGAAAAAAAAAATCTGAAAATTATTTATATGTTTTATTAAAAACTAATTGGCACATTTTCCCCGTGAGAAAGTACAGTTTTTAATTAAAATTTTGGAAAATTCCAGTTATAGTCATTATTTTAAAATTTTTTACTCTGCAAATTTCAATACTATAACGTACAAAACTTTCTTCATGTTTTTGCTAAAAGTTTAACAAAAAATTTGTTGTGTAAGAATTTTCCAAATATACAATTTTAACAAGAAAACAGTAAAACAATTAATATATTTCAGTATTGAAAAATTGAAACATCCATAAATTTAAAAAAATTGATTATAAAAACTTAAATTATATTATTTTCGGAAATTTGTAGCTTTTTGTCTTTATAAATATACTCATGCGGTACAGTTGGGCATTCCAAATTTTCTTTTTTTTTTGATAAAAAAAACTCATCAGTTTTCCAGCATGTCTTTGTAGTTAAAACAATTTTTCTGTTCCGGGGTTTTCAAATTATTTTTTAAATACATTTTTAAATAGCTTAAAAAGTTAAATTTTTATTGATTTCATAATACAGTTTTAGTTGAAATCCTTCATCAACATTTCTATAGATCACTAAATTCTCAACATAATTTTTGATTCCTTGTTACGCAACGTCATTCAGCTTTTGCTTGATGCTTGACCTCTACGGCTACCGGGGGACGATGCGCATTTAAGCAAGGCCTTTGTTTCAGTTTTACCATCGCCTAGGTGTTAGCTGAATTCTTGCAAAGTTAACAAGTTTTTACTGCCTTTTTATCAGATTTCTTACTAGGAGACTTCATTGTCTGATGATCTTTGTAAGTTAGATAATATTTTTTTGTTTAAAGCTGATTGGAATACCTTGATCATTAGTCACCTAAAAATAAAATGTCGATAGGACATTTTTCTATCTTTTAAAAAAAATAGTTTATTAGGATCAAAAATATGTTCAAAAACCCTAGGTTTATTTGTATACATTTGAAAAGGTGTATGTCTAAAAAGGGAATATAAGGGCAAATTTGCCATTGCTTTTATTGTTCAAATTTACATGTCTATCAAATTGACATCAAACTACAAAAGGAACAACACAAAATTCTCACAAAAAAAGTGAGACTAATGTGAAGTAAAGGAATAAAATGAACAAGGTCACCGACATGATGGTGCAGAGTGGAAGAGTTTCCAGACATTTACCAATGGAAACATTATTGCAGAACCAGTGAACGATCCGATCTGAAATTTAACTGATTATTTTAAAGGTGGGAATTTAGTCTAAACACACACCAAAGTGACCACATATCAAAATAAAACACCAAAATTTTTTGATTTTTGAAAATTTTTAATGTTAGGTGCCAAAATGTTGACTTTTTGAGATATTTTGAAAATGTAGACAAATAATTGAAATTTTAAATTTTAATTTAAAAAAAACTCGTAGAGAACACCTTTTGGTCAATTTTTCAAATTATGAAATTCGGAAACTTAGTTTTCAGCTAATACTATTTTTTAAATGTAACTTAAAAAATTTAATAATAGTTAAAAAATAGTTTTAAAAAAATTTAATAGTTAAAAAAAAAGTTTTCTCGCCATAGAAGCGGTTTTTAATAAGTTTCCAATTTTTTGAAACATGATTAATTGAGATAGTAAAACATTTTTCAGCGGTGGTAATAATTTGCAAGATCAGGTTAATGTCAACATTTTCGTTGTTGAAACAATGTTTATAAAATCGAAAAGACATGGAATATAAACCGTCAAAGTAAAGCAATGGGAGTAAAAGGTGCATTGGGAAAACTACGGTATCGCAAGGGGTAGGGCGGCAAACGATTTTTTCCGGCAAATCGGTAAATTGCCGGAATAGAAAATTTCCAGCAAACCTGCAAATTGCCGATTTACCGGGAAAATGACAAATTGTGGTTTTGCACATTTTTTTGAAAGTCTCAGAATTTCACTTTCAATCGGCAAAATTGTACGCATCCTATGAAAACTTGCCGAAAATAAAAGTTTCTGGCAAATCGGCAAACCGGCAATTTGTCGACCAATTGCCGCCCACCTCTGGGTATAGCCATATTCTCATTTCCTACGCCTAGGCGGGATTGATTGTGCAAAACCAATTTCAAATCCCAAGCAGAGAATATAAATTTTTGAATTTCCCGACTACCAGTCCTACCTGTATAAACGCTCCACACCAGAATAACCTCGACTCCTTCTGATTTCCTTCCCGTAATAATGCGGCAAACATGACACGAAGATATGAGTGCAGTCCAGCTGCTATCAAGGAACTTGCTATCTGAAGCACTCAAGAGGATCATGATGTAACTTCAGAGAATTTTGCTCACTGAGATAATAGTACCCGCAGTTTCAGAATTAAATATCCAATTTGGAGATAGTGCAGCTAAATAGATAATTACTGCAGTTGTTAGCGAAGAGCATAATGTTAGAAATGCTAGAATTGGTAGACTTCGGATTTTCACAAAGAATTGTAGATACGATGCCAGTGGAGATATCACATTGGATAATGTAACCGCATAGTGGTAGGTGTTCTGAAAAGATGTTTCTAAGGAGAAGCCTTGAAACTATATGAGACTTTGAGCTTAAATCCATTAATGTAATACTTGATGAGATAGTGGGATTCTATAAAGTTTCTGTTCAAAATTATCCAACACTGTTGTTTGGCTAGACCTGCTTAAAAGCAGCTTTAACTTACCCAGTTTATGTTATAAGTTATCGAATTCCCCGGTCAAACTCGGGACTTGACTACATTGTAAGGTATACTTTTCAGAATTAACCACACCGAATCATTTGACATTTTTAATGTTTTTAGCTAAAAGACCAATGAATAACTTACCTGTGAGTACACAAGTGTTGCATAACTTTGTACACTTGTCACAATTCCATTCATTTGTGCGTTGACCAACGCAGTAGTTAATAGTAAAAATGCAAGTCGGGCACCGGTTGCACTACTGCTGTCAGGTATACTAGATGTTTCCTGAAAACTGAAAAATTTTTGATGAGAGGTTGAAAATGAGTAGTAAGTTTTTTTTAGAAATAAAAAATTGGAATTTATAGAATTCAATTAAAAATAAATTTTTAAAAATGTTTGGATTTTTTAGAATTTTTTGGATTTTTTTTTAGAATTTTAGAATTTTCCGAGAGTCTTAGAATTACAAAAAAGATAAAATTTTTAGAACTTTTCAGAATTTTTGGGGTTTAAAAATTTTTTGGAATTTTTTTTAGAATTTTAGAATTTTCCAAGACCTTTTAAGAATTAAAAAATGACAGAATTTGAAAAAAAATTTTCAGCATTTTTAGAATTTTTAAAGAATTTTTTGGGATTAAAAATTGTTTTTTTTTTTTAATTTTTTAGAATTTATTTTTATTTTCCGGGTTATTTATATTCTGGCAGAATGGTATGTACCTCAATGGGCCTAAAATTATTACTCGGATTACCTGCTTTCCGTATTAACTTCGTTCACATCCGTTGTAGAATCACCTTGTATAATTTGAATTGAATGTTTCGGTTCTGGCTCCACTTGGCTTCTGAAGATTTTTGATATTTCGAATCCAACTTTTATAAAAACTCACGAATTCTTATGAGCTCCGATCTTATATAACACTAGGAATGCTGCAACTGCCGCGCATGTAAAGAAGAAATTAATAAGGAAGAACATGGAAACTGAGAATCTTGGTGGATAATAATGTGGAGTTTTGTTATCATCACACCAGTAATTCGAAGTTCCTTGTATGAGAGATAGTAGACTTGGAATTAGAGCACTTAAGCCCATTCCTACAAAATATGCATTCAAGAATGACGGATGAAATTGTGCCATAAAAGGGAGAAATAATACACTGGAGATTGCATCAACGATGGCTAATCCGAAGAGAAGAAGGTAAAGAGGCCATGATCGGATGGCTCCAAATATGTATCCAGTGTCGTCCCAGAAGAAGCAGAGACCTGAAAACTCGATTATTTTATGTTAGGGAAAGCAAAATTATAAGAACTCGGAAATACTATTTTAGACCATAAACTGTTTTTATCTCTAAAAAGTGTTGTTTTCTCAGAATGCTCATATTTTAACGGTATTTCAATACTTTTTTTAAGTATCACTATTTTCGAATTCACCCGTTTTTTTTAAAAATTATATTATCCAAACGTAAAACATTGCGTCAAAAATACGGCACCCAGTCTCGACACGATATATAAAAGGTGTGGCTCTTTACTCTCTGGAGCATGCCATTTTTCAAAAAAATATTTTGCCCCTTAACCTTTTTTCAAATATGAGATTGCACTTACCCAATTGACAAATACATGCTAACACCATAAATATGAAAATCAGGGGTACTGTAGGTATTGTCATTTTGATTCCTTTATGAATTATTGAATAGATTAGCGGACCCAGGCACGCGATCTAAAAAATTAATTTGTGGAATTAATTTTTCTTTTTATGAACATTCGGAAAATATTCATTTTAAAACATACCCTTGATTATATCGTAATTTCACTAGATTTTGACATGCCATTTTAAAGGCGCGTGGATTTGTTCAGATGGGTCTCGGCGCGCAAAAACTTAGTTTTTAGCAAAAACGGTAGTTTTTTTTTAGATCTGCGGGTGATCCCTCATTTACTCTTTGCATTTCTCAATGATAATTATTTTCAGATAATTTTTTGTTTTATATTCATTTTTCCGTTGAAAATTCGACATGAAAACTGATTTTTAAAACGTGTTCAACAGAAAATAATAATACAAAATCGACAAAATCCGCTAAAAAATTATTTTAGTTACAAAATTCCAGGAGAAAGCCGCCTCAAAAATTCAAAAAAAAATTACCATAAATTTTTTTGCGCGCCGAGACCCATCCAATTAAATCCATGCGCCTTTAACAAAAACGAATGTATATTAATCGGCTTTTTTCCAGTAATTTCGACTACCTGAACAATAGCAGATAAATAACTGGGTAAGTTCCATCCTTCGGGAAGTTTCGCTGTCAAAAGTGACAATTCCATCCAAACACTATTCGTCCCAATCCATGAGCTGGATCCGAAAATTGCCACGAGGCAAAATGTGAACAGGAACGTTTTCATGAGTCTAGACAGGTCGAATAATTTTTGAGAAGAGAAATCGTATTAGAAAACGTCGAATAATCATATAGAACTCATACGAAAATGTGAAATTAAATTGATAACTGCCTAGGTACACTGCTAAAGATAAGAGAAGAATGACGAAAAAGACAAAAAAATTGTGTTTCACTGCTGCTGCTGATGCAAAACCTGTAAGAGTGTTGGGAATGAGAAAAATATGGGATTAAAATGTTTTACTACACTGTTGTGTATGACGGGAGGGGGTTTCGGTTCAATATAGTACATACATGAATCACAGTTGCAAAATTACAGGCAAAAAAATCTCAACAACCTATTAAATACAAACTTAACAAAGAAAATTAAAGAAAATTAATAAATATTAGTATTACAACATGCGAAAAAACGAAAAAAAAACGAAAAGAGTAACAGAAATGAGCTAAGAGATTGATTTGCATTGCGGAGCCGATGTGAACAAATGAGCAATATTGACCAGCGGAAACATGACTGCCGAGCCGATGAAGGAACCAATCTGGAAACGTGGGAAATTTGAATAGGGAAATTGAAAACGAACGTGGGAAACATTTTTCAGTGGTCTCAAGTGGTTTTGAACACGGGTGGTTGGTAATTGTCGTTCGGCAAATCGGCAAACTTCCGGTTGATTTTCCGGAATTTTTGATTTCCGACAAATTGCCGGAATTTTTGATTTTTGGCAAATTGCCGGTTTGCCGGAAATTTTGATTTCCGGCAGATTGCTGATTTGCCGAAAGTTTTTTATTCGGACAGTTTGCCGGAAATTTCAATTCCGACAATTTGCAGATTTGCCGTAAATTTCAATTCCGGCAAGTTGCCGGTTTGCCGGAAGTATTCAATTCCGGCAAGTTACCGATTTGTCGGAAGTCTTCAATTCGGACAGTTTGCCAGAAGTTTTCGATTCCGGCAACATGCCGGAACTTTTAAATTCCGGCAATTTGCCGATCTGCCGGACCTATTAAATTCCGGCAATTTGCCGATTTGCCGGAACTTTTAAATTCCGGCAATTTGCCGCCTACCCCTGATTTTGAACCACTTTTTCAAACTTTTGGATGTGACATTTGAACTTTTTGAAATCGAGTAGTTACCTGAATAAAAACTCCACACCAAAACAGCCTAGATTCACTCTGATGTCCCTCTCGGAGTAGGGATGCAAACACAACACGAAGATACGAGTGAAGACCTGCAGCGATTAGTGATCCTCCGATCTGCAATTAATATGTGTATGTAGTGTTAGATATATAACACCTCTACATACTGATAGAGCACTTCCAATAGTGACCGAATTAAAAATAAGATTCGGAGACAATGCGGCCAGGTACACAATGAAGGCAGTCATTGCAGTGGAGCATGCGGTGAGAATCGCCAGAACTGGAATACTCCGAACACTGATGAAGAACGGAAGGAATGAAGAGAGAGGGCTCACAACGTTGGATAATGTGACAGCGAAGTGATAGGTGGCCTGGAAACGTTTTTGCGGTTACATATTATGGGTGCACGTGGTGCCAGCCTGTCCCATTGCGATTTGATCTACAGAAAATGCGGGAATTATTTGCCCAAAAAATGTGACGTCAGCACGTTCTTTAACCATGCGGAATCAGTTGAGAACTCTGCCGCATTTTTTGTAGATCAACGTAATTCAAGCCAAAATAAGACACTCTGACACCACGTGTGGGTGGCAAATACGAATTTTCGGCGTTTCGATAATTCGGAAATTTGAGAGTGTTCAAAAAGTTCCAAAAATTTTTTGTGCAAAAAAAGAGCAAAAAACATAATTTTTTCTGTTGTAAATGTTTTTAACGAAGAAATATTACAGGAACTCAAAATTCTGAGAATGCGTATTGCACAACTTATTTGACGCTCAAAATATCTCATAGCGAAAACTACAGTAATTCTTCAAATTGCTACTGTAGCGCTTGTGTCGATTTACGGGCACGATTTTCGGGTTTTTTTTTTGATTTTTCGATGTTTTTGAGGGAAAATTGAAAACTGAAAAACGAAAAATTTTCGATTTTTATACAAAAATGAGCTCAAAATGTTCGTGTTTTTTACTTCTTTTTAGAAGAATTTTGTATATTTTTTTCTCATCGGGAAAAATCGATTTTTTCGGGTTAAAATTCCAAATTTTACCGGAAAAACCAATTTTTTTGGGTTGAAATATATTTTCGATTTTTAATTTTCCCTCAAAAACATCGAAAAAATCGAAAAATGACACCCGTAATCGACACAAGCGCTACAGTAGTCATTTAAAGAATTACTGTAATTTTCGCTACGAGATATTTTGCGCGTCAAATATGTTGCACAATACGCATTTTGTGTTCCTGTAATAAAATTTATGAATAAATTCTATAAATTAATAAATTTTTTTTTTAATTGGAAATCGGAAAACGAAAAATTTTCGATTTTTCGAATTTTGACTTTAAAAAAATCCAAAAAATCCATTTTTTCAATAATTTCTCTATTTTTTCAAAAATATATTCGTACTTTTTCAACTAAAAAGCAACATATTTTCACATTTTCTATATATTTTTCTAGTTTTTAGATTTTTGGGGGAAAAAAGCTTTTTGCAAGAAATTTTTTAATCAAATTTCCGAAATGTATCAATTGTCAAAAAATATTACCAAGACTCGAAATTTTGTGCGCCAAAAGTACGGTACCCGGTCTTAACACGAAAGTTTATTGTTAAATGCAAAAAGATGTGCGCCTTTGAAGATTACTGTAATATCAAGAATTTCCATCGATTATTCATACTTTTTCTCACAATTAATGAAAAACTTATGTGAGATTTTGAAAAAGCCTACAGTAAAAGTTAAAGGCGCACACCTTTTTTCATTTAACAAAAATTGTCGTGTCGAGACCGGGTACCGTACTTTTGGCGGAAAAATCGAAAAATTTCGTGCCTGGATAATATCATGAAACCGTAATTTGTATTTCTATTACCTGTGAATAAGGTAACGCCGCATAACTCTGCACACTTGTAATAATTCCATTCATTTGTGCATTAACCAATGCTGTTGTGAAGAGAAGAAACGTAAATTTGACTCCAGTTATATAATCGACTGGATGTGGTTCTGAGTCGTCGTTGATCATTGCGGAGCGCTGGAAAATTTTCGGATTTTGGAATTTTGGTAAATATTAAAATTTAAGTTAGTTTTCGTGTTATATCATTAATAAAACTTATGTTTTCATAATTAGTAAGTAATTAATTATTATTCCGACGCGAAATTTTGCGCCAAAATTACGGTACCTGGTCTCGAAACGACAAATTTTTTATAAATGAAAATGGGTGTGCGCCTTTAAAAAGAGTACTGTAATTTCAAATTTGTGCGGAATTTTCAGCGATTTCTTAAATTTTTAGGTATTAAAAATACATTTATTCAAAAAAAAAAAACATGAACGTTAAAAATTGTAAGAGTTCACGTAGTACCAGGCTGTCCCATCACGGTTTGATCTACAAAAATGCGGGAATTTTTTGCTCAAAAAAATGTGACGTCAGCACGTTCTTAATCATGCAAAATCAGTTGAGAAATCTGCGTGTCTTCTCCCGCATTTTTTGTAGATCAACGTAGATCAATCCGAAATGAGGCACTCTGAGACCACGTGAGAGTTTAGGAAAAGCGGTTGGAATTTTTTTTTAAATTAAAATATTTTATTGAATATTTTGGAATGGTGAATTTAAAAATTGTTTCGAAAAATCGGGAAAACGAAAAAATTTCGATTTTTCGATTGATATCCAAAAATTGATTTTTTTTTTTCGATTTTTCAAGCATCAGAAATCGATTAAAATTCCACAACAACAAGAGTTACAGTACTCTTTAAAGGCGCACACCCGTTTGCATTTAACAAAGAATTTGTCGTGTCGAGACCAGATACCGTATTTTTCGCGCCAAAATCGACGTGGTAATACCTACCTCAAGGTAGTTTGCATCACGGAAACTTTTTTGTAGCTCCTGCAGAAATGAAATTTGAAAATTTTTTAGGTGCTTAAAATCCCTAATTATTATTTTTTCAATTTTTAAATGTTCAATTGTCATATATTTATATTTTTAGAATCAAGAACAAGTATTACAGAAACACAACATTTTGATAATACGTATTACGCAACATATCTGACGCGCAAAATATCTCGTGGCGAAAACTACAGTAATCCTTTAAATGGCTACTGTAGCGCTTGTGCCGATTTAGGGGCTCCCGATTTTTGAAATGAATATCCTTTCGAATATTAACTGTCCAGAGAGTGTAGTCAGCTGAAGAGACATAGACATCCGGGATCCCAAGGGCCGGGCACGGGAAGAGACGGCTTGTATCGATTTATAGTTTGTTGCCTGCTGACCGTAAATCGACACAAATCGTCCCGGATGTATATGTCTCTTCAGCTGACTACACTCTCAGGACAGTTAATATTCGAAAAGAAATTCAAATTCATATTCGAAATCGAGCCCCCGTAAATCGACGACGAGGAATCAACTAAGACTCCGCCTACTTTCTTTTTGTCTTCCGCCGGACACCGCAAAATGACAAGAGTGGGTAACACCTGGCGGCCGACAACCCACGGGTTCCGCGACTCGTTATGAAGAAAGTAAATTAAGCCACGCCCTTCAAAAACACACCAACTGAATGGGCGTGGCTTAATTTACTTTATTCATAACGAGTCGCGGAACCCGTGGGTTGTCGGCCGTCAGGTATTACCCACTCTTTTCATTTTGCGGTGTCCGGCGGAAGACAAAAAGAAACTAGGCGGAGTCTTAGTTGATTCCAGCATCTCCCGAATTTTTCATCTCTCGATTCGAGCCAATTTTCGGCATCCAAAATCAAGAGGGTATTTTTCGCGGGTTTGACTGGATTCAAATTTGAGGTGACAGTTTTAATATTTTGATAATAAGAATTACTGTAGTTTTCGCTATGAGATATTTTGCGAGTCAAATACATATGTTGTATAATACGCATTCTTAAAATGTTGTGTTCCCGTGTCATTTTTCGATTTTCTCGATGTTTTTGAGGAAAAATTAAAAATCGAAAATATAAATACTTCAACCCAAAAAATCGATTTTTCCCGATGAGAAAAAATATACAAAATTCTTCTAAAAAGAAGTAAAAAACACCGACATTTTGAGCTCATTCTTGACAAAAAATCGAAAATTTTTCGTTTTTCAGTTTTCAATTTTCCCTCAAAAACATCGAAAAATCAAAAAAAAAAACATAAATCGACACAAGCGCTACAGTAGTCATTTAAAGAATTACTGTAGTTTTCGCCACGAGATATCTTGCGCGTCAAATATGTTGTGTGGTACGCATTTCTTTTGTCTTTAAAGTTAATCCTTTAATCTTTAAATACCTCTCTGAACGTTACATCCAATTCTGAAACAATTGCATCAATTGCTGGTGCTCCAGTCTCATGAATCTCAATTGGAGATTCATCTTCATCATCACCTTTTCTTGAAGAACTCGTGTTATTCAGATCCTTTTTCAGCGGAGTTCCCTCATTCGGCTCCTTTTTATTCGGCGTCGCGAAATGAGTATGCGCGCCAGAACGGTAGAGCGCAATAAATGCGAACAGCGCGACACAGGTGAATGAGAAAATCACGAAAAAGAATATAGAAACCGAGAAATTCGGCGGAAATCTCTCTGCGACGCCTTTCTCGTCACATTTGAACATCGATGTTCCCTGAGCCAACGAGAGTAGGCTCGGAGCAAGTGAGCTTAAGCCCATTCCAACGAAATAGGCATTCAGGTAGGCCGGATGAAATTGTGCCATGAACGGCATGAAAAGCACATTTGACATTGCATTAACGATGGCTAATCCGAAAAGTAGTGAGTAGAGAGGCCATGAACGTGGTGCACCGAATATTTCCGAATAGTCGCTCCAGAAAAATGAGAGTCCCAGTTGACAACAGCATGCTAGTGATAATAGAGCAATTATAAGAGGAGCAGTAGGAATTGTGAATGATTTGACGCCTTTGTGCAGAATTGTGTAGATCAATGGTACTATACAAGCGATCTGAAAAAAAAATTAGTTACATTTCGGAAACCATGTTTTAAAATCGAAAAATCGAATATTTTCGTTTTTTCCAATTTTCCGCTAGTCACGTGATGTCCGAGTGTTTCATTTCGGTTTGATCTACGTAGATCTACAAAAAATGCGACAGAGTTCTCAACTGATTTCGCATGGTTAGGAATGTGCTGACGTCACATTTTTTTGGGCAAAAAATCCCGCATTTTTTGTAGATCAAAGCGTAATGTGGCAGCATGGTGGCTAGTTCTAAAATTTTTCAGTTTTTCAAAAATTAGCTCAAAGTTTAGGTCTTTTTCTTCTTTTTTGAAGAATTTTTTATGTTTTTTCTCATCAATGTAAACAAAATTCGATAAAAATCATATTTTATGGTTAGTTTTCTGAACTTTTTTTTCGAATTTTCAGAAAATCGAAAATTTTCGTTTTTTTTTCCGATTTTCTATCGAAAACATCGAAAAATTGAAAAACGACATTCTTGACGGGAACACAAAGTTATGAGAATGCGTATTACACAACATATTTGACGCGCAAAATATCTCGCACCGAAAAAGAAAACTACAGTAATTCTTTAAATTACTACTGTAGCGCTTGTGTCGATTTACGGGGCTCGGTTTTTGCACTTTTTCCAATATCGAGCCCGTAAATCGACACAAGCGCTGCCGTATCCATTTAAAGGATTACTGTAGTTTTCGCTACGAGATATTTTGCGCGTCAAATATGTTGTGAAATACGCATTTTCAGAATTTAGTGTTCCCGTAATAAAGTCGTGTTAAAATTTCGTTTTAAATGATAGAAAATATGCCATAATGTTTTTTTTTGGTTTTTTGCAAAAATAAATTTTTTGGGTCAAAAAAATTTATAATTGTGAATTTAAAAAGTGAAAATAGATTTTTTTTTTTGGTTTTTTGGCCAAATTTGTGACCGAAAATAACTTTTAAAAAATGTTTTTGTTCAAATTTTTTTCCATTTTTTATAAATAAAAAATCGAGCTGATTATTTTGACCTAATTCCGAAATTTTCGCGTTTTTTAGCTAAATTCATCCGTTTCCTTGATTTTTTCTGCGATATATTGATTTTAAACTTCGGTTTTCAACTTTTTAGGCATTTTTCCACGATAGAAACCTGCTGAAACGTTAAAATTATCTTAAAATCGATAATTTTAGAGTAATAGACTTTTTTTTTGGGGGAAAATGTTTGAAAACGGTATTTAAAATCAAGAAAAACTGACGAATTCAGCCAGAAAATGGGAAAAATGCTGAAATTATTTTACCTGAACAACTCCCGCCAAATAACTCGGCAAATTCCATTGCTCCGGGAGCTCTGAAGTGAGCAGCGGCAGCTGCATCCACACACTATTCGTTCCCATCCATGAACTCGACCCGAAAAGTGCCACTAGGATAAATGTGGCCGCCGAGCAACCCATTTCTGCCTGCAAAATAGACGGTTTTGGGCTTAAATTGAAGGGAAAAAAATTAATAAACGTCATTTGAAGTGTTTTATTGCGAAATTTTCTTGTTTTGAGCAAAGAAAATCGGAGAAATTTGAGCTCAGCGATAAAAAATAAATAATAAGAAAAATAATGCATCCGCGCTCCACTGCTAATATAATTTGCGCGCGTGTTTAAAAAAGGGGGGGAGGCAAGAGAAAATCGGGAAAAAACTCAATTAAATCCAATGTTTCTCTCTCTACTTTCAATATAAATCTTAAAGCTTTTGAAACAATAACAAAAAAAAAATATTTCAAATAAATTTCTCTGACGTTTGTTTTGCAGCCAGTCAATGTGAAGAACAAATAATGTCAATATAAAATAAAACTGATAAGAATTTCTTATCGTCTTTTTTTTTCAGATTGATCGATCGACTTGTGATGCAAATTCTCAGTTAATCCCTCAATGAAAAATATGAAATTGCAATTAATTGAATTTAAAAATTGCTTTATTGCATACAAATTTTGACATGAATAATTCGGAAGCAATCACATGACACGCGAACCGCAGAAAATGGAACAGATAATATTATTTGAACGGAATTTTCAAATTAGTCAGGGTTCAGATACTCGTAAATAATAAACATAAAAAAGGAAAGCCAATTTTCTTCAAAAATTATAAATTATTTCTGGCTCTACAGAGATCCGTAAAATTACACGTAACCGGAATTTATTTATGTGGCATTGAGAATACACCATAAATAATTGGATTCACTACAGTGTTCACACAAATTGCCGCATTCAGAAAACTGAGAAAATGTCGGAGCTCTTCCATAATCGGCATCCCGAACAAATTAAGCACTGTGAACAGATTATATGGGCTCCAGATGCACAGATAAGCCACGATTATCAAAGCAGCTTGCCGTTTCGCGTGTTGCTTGGCTCTGTGGATAGTGCTCACTGCCATTGCTCCGAACTTTGATCCTCCACCAGTGGAAGCTCGTGATCTTATGGATCCTTGACGCGTTGGGTGGGAGTTATGAGATTCGAAGTCGTAAGATGACGAGGATCTCAGAGCAAATGATTCTTCCTGTTGAAGTAGATAAGTCGACCTTGTCGGGGATCTCGTCGTAGTCGACTGAGTCTCATCGATAGTCATAATGTCAGATGATTTGACTCGGAAATTGAAGCAAGATGTTGATGCCTTGTCTGAAACGAGAAAATATTGTTAAAATGAACTCTGAATAATGTGGCCAATTACCTTGCTTGAGATGACCTTGAAGGATGAGTAACACAACTATATAACTGCCGATGATGACGATACACGGGATCCAGAAGACGAATAGAAAATGATTGATTGCGTACATCTTCTCCCATCGTTCCATCGAAGCGGCTTCTTCGTCGATTTGTTCTCGTCGGATGTCTGTGGTCGCAGGATCGTGGTACTCGATACGCTTCTCGTGAAGGAAGATCATGAAGATTGTGGCGCATTGTCTGAAATTTGAAATAATCATTTTTGTCAATTAATTATATATTTTTTTAGTTCAACGTTTGTTGGTCTCTGCCAATTAAACGGTGGTAGTGTGTATTTTTTCCATCTCTACGACTTCAAAGGAGGAACGTGGTGGTGCCAGGCTGTCCCACTATGTTTTGATCTACAAAAAATGCGGAATTTTTTGCCCAAAAAAAGTGACGTCAGCACGTTCTTAACCATGCTAAATCAGATCAGAACTATGCGTCTCTTCTTCTGCATTTTTTGTAGATCTACGTTGATCAAGCCGAAATGAGACACTCTGGCACCATGCGAGGAGGGCGCATTAATGCGAGATGGTCTCGCCACGCGTCAGCCATTGGCTTTTGGGGGCTCGCAGCGAAACCAATACGTGGCGCGTGGTGAGACCATTTCATATAAATCCGCCCTCCTTTAAAATCGCAGAAGTGAACAAAATACACAGCACGTGGTGTCAGAGTGTCTCATTTTGGCTTGATCTACGTAGATCTACAAAAAATGCGGGAGAAAGGACGCAGAGTTCTCATCTGATTTTGCATGGTTAAGAACGTGCTGATGTCACTTTTTTTGGGCAAAAAATTCCGCATTTTTTGTAGATCAAAACATAGTGGGACAGCCTGGGACCACGTGCGGTTTTGTAGTTAAAGGTTTGCTAAAACTTATAGAGGAAAATAAAAACTCTTTTTTCTCTTAAAGCTATACACTTGAACACTTCAAAAACTCACTTGAAATCAATATTCTCATAAGGGCTAGTCGTTGTGAACACCACCGCCTGTGGAAGTGACAACAAGAACGCCAAAACCCATCCGCATCCAAGAAGGTTCCGACATCTGATGTAAGCTTTCCGATGAGCATTCAAAGAGCTTATGTTATAGGCTCCAAACACTCGATCAATTGCAATACACGCGATCACAAAAGAGTTGAGATAAAAGGAGAACGTGGAGAAGAAGGCACAGGCTCTGCACAAAAACTCTCCGCCATACCATTGATATGTGATAAGCCAGATGATTTGTTTTGGGACATAAAGGAAGAGAGTCATCAAATCGGCTAGATTAAGCGTTATTCGGAGAAGGAGGATTTGGCTTTTCGCTTTGTGAGTTCTTGAGAAGGCACGGAGAGATCTGGAGAGAGCCATGAGATTCAATGGGCCACCAATGAAGAATACGATTACGTAGATGCATACTTCGATCTGGAAAGATAGAGGTAAGTTTTTTGAATCAAGTGGGGTGCCTGCCTACAAAGCCTACAAAGCCTACTTGCATTGAAGGCAACCTAAGTAAGTTGTTCAGCACGTGGTGCCAAAGTGTCCCATTTCGGCTTGATCTATGAGAATTGCGGGAATTTAGACGCGTTTTCTCCACTGATTTTGCATGGTTAAGAGAATGCTGACGTCACATTTTTCTGGTCAAAAAATTCCGCATTTTTGTAGATCAAACCGTAATGGGACAACCTGGCAACACGTGGTTCAGTGAAAAATTGTATTTCCTCTACTCGGAGTGCACCTAACTTTGAAAGACTATATCTCGGTTGATTTTGAAGATATCGTGAAATAATTAACTGCAAAACTATAGAAAAAGAATTGAAAATTATTTTGTCAGTTGACAGTTTGTTACAAAAACGAAAGGTAACCGAGATATGTCCCTTTTTCCGTCAAAAACCCACAATTGCTGAAGCAGTTATCTCGTCATAATCGACAGAAATCATAGGGAATATTCAAGAAGGAGGAAAATAAAACAAGAATGGTTGTCAAAAAAATCCGAGGCTAGGAACTAATCTCGGATTTTCGCGTCAGCTTAAAAAAAATAAAGCCAATTTTTTGTGTGGGTATAATATTTTTTGTGATCTTCCCCCCACCCTTTCTACATATGCCTCATTATTTTTTCACAGCATTTATATGCCTACTTTCAGTTAGAAAAACAAGTAGGTCAGTAAACTAAACTTATTAGATTTTGCCAGCTCTGATCATGAACTTATGAACTCGAATTTAATTAGGCCTGGTCTAACTTTATTAGGCCTTGTTTTTAGTTCAAAGTTTATATGATTTTTGCTTAAAGTTACGTGATCTTGGTTCAGTAGGACAATAAACGTCATTTAATGTTTCATCCGGAAATATTAGGGATTTTTATAGTAGTGTCTAAATAGACAGGAAACATCAGAGTGTAATGAAGAGATACGCAAAAGTTTGGAAAATAGGTAGAAAATAGGCAGGCAGGTAGGCATTTTTTCAACCAAAAACTTGTTTATTGCTATAGTCTTAAAACGTTCTGAAGTGTCAAACTAATATTTGAGGCCCATTTTATAAAATAGGCCCAGTTCAGCTGGGGTCCAGGTCAGGACTGGCACCTAGGCCAGATATGAATATGAGGTACATTCTGAACTTTTCACTTTTTAAAACTTGCTTTTACGGGCCACAGACGCAAAATTTTGATCGTGAGGTTATGATCCTTTTTTGGTTTTTGGTCTACATACTTGCTCCCCAAGAAAAATGAAATTAATTCAAAAATTATTAGTCGCAACAGAAACTCCAATATTTTCCTACTTTAAAAAATTTTAATCCAGAAAGTTCAACTCACCTTGATTCTTAAAATCTCTGAAATCTCCTCGGCTTCCTTGAGTGCATGTGCCTCTTGAAGCTCTTCTAGCGTCAGATTTTCATTGGAATAGCTCATCAAACTAAAAACAAAAAACAAAAGTTAATTAGCTGGAGCTAGAGTTGGAACGAAAAAAAGAAAAGGCGGAAGAAAAGCTTTGTAGTTTAATCTGCAAGGTGACAAATTTTCTCAAAAAACTTTTTTTTAAGACACATGATATTAAAAAGATTTTCCAATACCAAATCGAACAAAAATCACAAAAACCCTAAAAAAAGGAACAATGAAAATTGTGAAGAGCCTGAAGGTGTGGGGGAGTTGCAGAAGAATAGGAGGCGTGTAATCAACTTAACGAGTGTGTGAAAAACGTCTCCTCTCTTCTTAAAACTGCGTCACATATACACATCTTCAGAATAAGGAAGAAAAGAATGGAAAAGTTCTTGTTAAAAAAAAGATGATGATGATGAAGCTGGTGTGTACGCCGAGCACAAAGAAAGGGATACACTATGCAAATCGGGAGAGAGGGCGGGGCGCGCGGGGCGGAGTTCCCCACGGCGGGCAGGTGTACCGACGGTGTGTTTCTGAACTTTTTCTAGAAAAGTAATCAATCAGGAAAAAATTTAAGAATTCGGTAGTAATCAATCAAATCGGTTTTTGGGAAGAAATGTTTAGGGAATAAGGAATTGGGAAAAAAGGGAGCCTGGAGCTGGATTTATTGTAGAAGTAACTTTGGTACAAGCTCAAATGAAATATATAGCTCAAGCATTATGCCAGCCGTATGCCTGCTTCAAGCCTACTATGTGCCTGCTTCATGCCTGCCTCATGACTGCTTGCCTACCTACGTGCCATTCTTCAGTTTCCGCCAAATTGGCGTGAATAAGTTATTTGCCTCAAATGACATGAAACAGTATCAAAATACCAAATATAACTGTAAAAATGGTGACAAAAATTTTCCGAAATGTTGATTTTTTTAATTTTGTCAAAAACAAATTAGACAAGGCTGTTATATTTGAATTCCGGCGCAAATTTAATATCATAAGTTTTCCATTTGTGCAGTTTCCGGACATTTTTTTTTTCGTTTTGCGTTCTTTGAACCATCTTTCTTCACATTTTCAAACATTTGTTCAGCAGAAAATTCATGTGAAATTTTCATAATTTGTAAAATTCACTTAGACCTGATAATTTAAAATTAATTTTTGCGTTTTTTAAAGTTAAAAAAACTTAAAAACTTAGAAACGCAAAAATATCAAAACTAGGTCATCAGGTCACATTTGCGCGGGAATTCCACGTGGTGTCAAAGTGTCCCATTTCGGTTTGATCTTCAAAAAATGCGGAAGAAGAGACGCAGACTTTTCAACTGATTTCGCATGGTTTAGAGTGTGCTGACGTCACATTTTCCTGGGGTAAAGTTCGCGCATTTTTTGTAGATCAAACCGTAATGAGACAGCCTGACACCACGTGAAATTCAAACACAATTCGATCCCTCGTAAGATGGCTGCCGACCAATCGGAAGCGCAGCCACGCCTTCTTCGCGTTTGCTGATTGGTCGCACGTGTTCGACTACTTTTGGACCAATTAGAGAAATCTTATTATTAGTTATTTTGTTTTCTTTTTTATTTTCTTTTTTGTTTCCAGCTTGTTTTCTAAATTAAGCCTCATAAAAAAGGTTCATCTTTCTCACGGATATAAAATGATCCCTAGATGAACATCTCCTCTAATTGTTTTTTTTTCTTTTCATTAGATTTGTGATCATCTAAAAAAAAAGCTTCGGTACCCCTACGCAATAATTCCACAAAAAACCCTTCACGAAATTCATGAAATATTCAAGAAAATATGGGAACTACAACTTGCTGCATACTTTTGTGTCTAATTAGATTAGGCCATAAACTGGTAGTATATGGAAGGATAGAGTTGAAAAGAGCACGTCGACATGCGGCTTGGGAGCACACAGAGCACAACAATAATTAGTCTGGAGCCGGGGGACTAAGTTTCACAGAAAGACTTCTCGTTGACATGGAAATATCCTAGACATGTGTACATTTCCACTTGAAATGCACATTGTTTTAACATAAAATTTTTGAATTTTTGAAACTTCGCGGGAAAATGTTTTGATCAAAAATCCTTATGATGTCAGGTGACAGTTTTTTAGATCGCTCGCCTTATAATTATCACGTTTCGAGCAGCTGATTTTCGGTTGGAAATGGAAAGGGTAGCCTGGTAATTTAGAGTATCATAAGACGGTGTTGACACGGAAGGAAATGTGATGTTTTTTATTTTCAGAGGTATATAATAGCAAAGAAAAATAGTATATGCAGATTGTTAGGTTTTTTTCGCACACTAGGGGAGTCAGCGACTTACATAGTTTAGGCAATAGAATAAGAATTGAACGTGAATTTAGAAAAACAAAAGAGTATTTTGTAGTTTACTCCAAGACGTGAGTTTTGACACAAAATCATGTTTTGTCTGGACGGAGGAGTTTGTGAAATCGAATTTCCACCAAAATGAAATCTGCGACCAATCAGCGGTTTGCTACTCCCACTTTTGAACCGACGCTGATTGGTGGGCAATGTGCTTTTAAACTGACCTAGAAAGTAGGCGCGAAAATTTATTTCTGCCTTTGAGGTGGTCTTCTACCTACACGCGAGCCCGGTTGGTGCTGATTCTGTTTATTTTCTGTCATATCGTCAATGGGAAACTTATTTAATATCACTTGTATGTTTCTAAAATGTCCAAAAATTATCGTAAAATGTTTATAAAATTTCTGCAAAAATATCAAGCAATTTTGAATTTTTGGCCATCTACCAAAACGTTAACTGAAAATTGTGAAAATCGCCAAAAATGTTTTCATCATTTCTAAATGTAACTTTCAGAAAAATAATTGACATTAGAAAATTGGAAATTTGGGAGTTTAACCTGGCAATTTAGTTCAATGAAAAAAGTAGGCGTAATGTAGGCAGGCTTACGACTGGCCAGAAGAACTAGCTGTTAATATGCCAAAAACTAGCCTTTTTTACTTAGTTTTTCATTACTAATTGTAAGTATGTATATTAGTTTCAAAATCATCTTTCTGTTAGCTTCTGCGGATTTTGTAAAAATTCGTTCACAGTTTCCATTGATCCCATAATCACATATGTTTATCACTTGTTTGCGGCTAAAATTCCTAAGAAATTTTTCAGATGTGTTCGAAAGGCTAAAAGTCTAAGTGACGTTAAGCTTGAGTCATGGTTGCATTCATATATAAAACATTGTTCTTCAAGAACATTACTCACGGCGAAGTTTAGGTGATTAGTCTAATAGCCAAAGAGTATCTGAAATCAAGAATACAACTTTGGAACACGATTAGAAAATCAGGCGATCACAATAATAAAGATTCCCAAATATTTCCTGATTAATTTGAATGATCAAGTTACTAGTTGGTTTTCAACAAAAAAAAACCAAACAAGCTCGCATCATCATTGTTATCCCGACAAGGAATACATAATTGATGATTTCAGAAATTGAGGGATTTCGGAGATTTTGTTCTTCTTTTTTCGAGAAGGTGGATTTCAAGAAGTGTGAGAAAAAACAAAACGAATGTAAAACAAAGAATAGTGAGGATTTGAAAAATGTGTTCATTCATAAAAATCATAATGTTAAATTCTCTGAAATATTGTTTATTTTTTCTCGAAAGCAAACGCCGTACTATAAATAACGAACACACCAAAAAACAATGTTCAGATTTTAAATGGTTCACTAATGCTTGGTGTTCAATGTTGTCCTCGTTTTGCAAAATCAAAAACAGAAAACAAATTCAGGCTGTTTAGACCCACGAGGACGTTAAGAAAATAAAAAATAAAAAGTTAAAGATTTTCTAGAAGTTTTTCAGAAAACGAAAAAAAATGCAACTATCTATCTAGGGATTGGGCATTCTACAAGACCCATAAAAATATTAAATAAAACTTTTTTGAAAATATTTAAAACTTGAAAATACTTTTTTAAAAATTAAAAAATATCGAATAAAGAGCTATTTTTTCTTATTTTTATGGAATTTCCTAGTAAGAAATATATTTTTTTTTGTGCCACTCACAGTGATCATGGCTTTTCCGAAAAACTAGAATCTTCCGCAACCGGGAACTGTCGGCAGAAAAAACTTAACTTTTCGGCAACCGGAAACCGAGTTGCCGGAAATTTTTTAAACCGGCAATTGCCGAAATTGTCGATTTGCCGGAAATTTTGAAAACCGGCAATTGCCGAAATTGTAGATTTGCCGGCAATTCTGAAAACCGGCAATTGCCGAAATTGTCGATTGCCGGAAATTTTGAAAACCGGCAATTTCCGAAATTGTAGATTTGCCGGCAATTCTGAAAACCGCCAATTGCCGAAATTGTCGATTTGCCGGAAATTTTGAAACCCGGCAATTGCCGGAAACTTCGAAACCCCTGCAATCCTCGAAATTGCCGATTGCCGGAAATTTTGAAAACCGGCAATTTCCGAAATTGTCCATTGCCGAAAATCAGAAATGCCGGAAATGCAAATTTGATACTTTTTCTATATTTAAGAGCTCAAACATAAATTAACTTTTAACTGAGCGGTCTAGGTAGGCATTTTAATACCTACCTACAACTCATATTAGCTCCGGAACTGAAGATTTATTCGAAAAAAACTTATTTTCCTCGAAGCACACTTTATAAATGATACCTCTTTCTTTTCTAGCAAAACATCGAGGTGGCATTTTTCTTGCACGTGCATGTGCTGCAATATAATAAACGGTGTGAATTGAAAGAAAATAAGCGACACGCGACATATACACAACGCTTAATGAGACGCTTTTGACGAAGGGATGAGTAGAATGAATGAAAAAAGAAAACAATCGCCGCGCGAGAATCGAATTCAGAGAATAAGGGAGATGCTTTTGAGAAAATAAAAATTAAAGATGAATCTGACACGTTGGTCTTTGTTCGGCTTAAATAGCGCGGAGAGCTTACTCGGAAGGTGACTAACAAGGAGAGAGTAATTTTAGAATAAATAATAGAATACACAAATATATTTTTAGAATTTCCTGATTGCTAGAGGTTTGGAAAGGAAAGTTCTGGAATTTTTTGAAAGGTATTCGAGTTTTTTGACAGGTTTTCGGGATTGTACTAGCCTATTAACTGTATGTTAGAGTTCACACAGGTGCAAATTTTTACGATTTTTGGACATTTTCCAAAATTTTGACAGTGTACCAAATTTTTGTAAACTTACCAAAATTTGGCAACTTAACAGATTTGGGCAATTAACAGTTCATCAAAAAATGTTCACCAAAAAAATGCATTTACCTAAACTTGACAATTTACCAAAATGTGGCAACATACCAAAATTTGGCATTTTACCTTAATCTGGTAATTTACCGAAATTTGGAGATTTACCTGAATTTGCAAATCACCGATTTTCGAAAAATTACCAAAACATGGTGATTCACCAAACTTTTGAAATTTACCAAACTTTGGCAATTTACCACGTTTTGGCAGTTTACCGAAACTTTGCAATTTATCTAAATTTGTTAATTTACCAAAATTCGGCAACTTACCAAAATTTGCCAGTTTACCAAAATTTGACAATACCTATTTCTGGTAATTTGCCTAAATTTGGCAGTTTACCAAATTTTGAAAATTCGCCAAAATTTGACGATTTACCTAAATTTGGCAATATACCAAAATTTGGAAATTTTTCAAGATCTGGTAATTTACCGAAATTTGGCAGTTCGCCGAATTTTCCAGTTTACTTAAATGGTAGTCATGCGTTTTGTTCCCTATGCTAGAAATTTTTTCAGTTACCTATATATGAGGATTTATTTAGTTCTGGGTATTTCAGACTTTTTTAAAATGATTTTAAAAGGTCCCAAGAAGTTACAAATATCAGTGTTTTTGGCAAACGTTTGAAATTAGTTCTGAGAACTAAATTTCATTTTTTGTTCCCAAAATCCTTCTGAGAACGGATTGAAATTAGTGTGATTTATCATTCTGAAAATGAAATTAATTTTTTTCTGCCAATAATTGCTTCTGATTAGTATATTATAGCTAAAAATCTAAAAATACGCCCAATGCAAGTGACACACTTGCTCAAGTGCATTACGTATGCAGTCTTCCCCGTGTATCCTAGGAGGTTTCAATGGAAATTATTTGCAAGAGAAAAAACTATGACAAATGCACGTTTTGTTCCATCCTTTTCCATGTTTTTTTGGTTATCGGGAAAAGTTTGAAATTTTTGAAATCAAGGGCTTCAAAAATTAGTGAAATTAGTTCTGTTTGGAAATTATGATTAGTAGACAGAGACGCCTAAAAAAATATTGAAAGGCTTTTTACATTTTTAGATTACTTTTGGGATTTTATTAGAAATTTCCAAAACTCTCTGAGTTCTTTAAATTGAAAAAATAGCATAACTTGAACTTGGCGTGCCGACCAATTAGCAATGTGCGAGGGGCGTGCCTAATAGCGATGATTGGTCGATGATGATGTTCCAATTTTCACCATGAAAACGTGATTCAAAAATCTGCTCAAATTCAAACCAATCAGCGACTTTGAACTTCGCACACTCTATATGATTGGTTAAAAAGTGGGCGGAGTAAATCGCTGATTGGTCCTCATTTTAGAGGAAGTTCAAATATGGAAGTTAGTTAGAATTGGAAATTTTTAATTTTTTCCGCAATTTTTTAATTTTTATTTTGTGGTTTTTCAGCATGTTTGAATTTTTCGAGAATTTTATGAAGAATTTTATGATTGATCTATTTTCCAATATTAGGAATAAAAAAGTGTATTGGTACTTTTTGAAAAGTGGGTACCACGGTTTGATCTACAAAAAATGCGGGATTTTTTCTGACACCACGTGGCGTGCCTGGATTTTAAAGTTTTCTTCCTTTGAGCCATATTTCAAGTTCCAGAATTTTCAAACTTCGATAGAAACTGTGTCCAGTTATTGGAAAAAATTCGAAAACTATGGTACCTCTCAAAAAAATTATTGAAAAATCTCAGTAACTGCAAAAAAATGTACCGGCTCCATAATCCGAAGTAAATATTTTAAATCAAAAATTAAAATCAAAACTTATAGTTTAAGAGCACAAAGAGTATCTTGCAACCCTTCAAAAAAGGACAATAGAACGTAGAAAAAATGTAAATGCCAAGTGCACATTTTTTCCTTTTTTCCTTCTCCTCCTTTTCTCCGTTCAGTGTGCTAATGCACTCAATTTCCATTTCCTCTTTTTGTGCTCTAAGACGGTTCGTTGCTCTTTTAGTTTGAGCTTAGCTTCTTAAGAAGACTTCGAATGACGAAGCGTGTCGAAAGAAAAAAATCCGAGTTTTTGTCTAGAAGATTAGATGACTAGGAACATGAACACCTACATCCGGATTTGTATTTCTATTTTGCGGGGGGCGCATTGAAATATTGAAACGATATTCAAATTGTAGGGGCACTTAGCATGTGATTTTTTGGTATGTTTAAAATAGTATACGACACTATAAAAAATGTCTGGATAAAATACTTGAAAACCGAAACCGAAATAAATTTGACGTGGTGGGGCAGTGGAAAAAAGTTGTCAAGGTTTGGCAAGAAGTTGGAAAACTTTGACTAGAAATTGCCAAAGTTTGGCTTAAAGTACCAAAGTATGACATGAAGTTTCCAAAATTTGACAAAAAGTTGCAAAAGTTTAACAAGAAATTGGAAATATTTGGCAAAAATTTACACAGCTTGGCAGGAAGGTAGGCAGGAGCATTCAACAAAATGTTGCCCAATTTTGACACAAAATTGCCATAAGTTTGACAAGAGTTGCCCGAGCAAGCAAAAAATTCTAAACATAAAAAAAACCCTACAGTAATTGGTTTGTTTTGCAGGATATCTTTACCTTCAAGTGCCGAGCTGCAAATGAATTTTTAAGTGATATCGAATAATTAAATACGAGGAGTGCTTGAGAATTTTCAATTGCCTATGGGATTCAAAATTGTATAGAACTAAAAATTGTATTTATGGAATGCACGTAAGCAGCTTAGTTTTGCAAAATACGGGGGACAAGAGGGACAAAGTAGGAAACACCCATATAATTTTAGGTTGAGAAATTTTAAGAATTGTTTTCTAATTTCAGAGAAATTCTAAGAAATTAGGATGGAAACAAAAAAAATGAGCGATTGATACAAAAAGTTTTACCAAAAAAAAAGGAAAAAATCCAGGTTCTGAAAATACATCAAAATTCAAAAAAAATTAGGTAGTTTGTAACAAGTTTCTTCTACTTTTAAAAATTTTCTAGGTGTCAAAAATAGTCATTCACATCATTTGGAATACGAAAATCGCCAAAATAGAACCAGAAAAACAACAATCGTCAGAATTTTGCTTCCTTCAACCCAAAAATGTCAAAACACAGAACACTAGTCGGCTCTATGTAATATTCAAATTTTATAATCTTTTAATCATAATTTTCATTGACTAGCGAGTCATTTCCTCTTGTCGGATTAGTGGTGTTCGCTTTTTCAGAACTTCCTATTTCGTCACTCACAAAAAACTAAAAGACAATGAAAATCTAGGTTCATGAGAACTTAAAACAATCTTTAGACTAAAGAGGATACAAAAAAATGAAAGAAAAGAAATGAACATGACTAGGATCATGATGACAGGCTCATATTACAAACATGAGAGATTTGAGGGGACGGGGGCAGTAGTAGGTATACATTTTAACTTGACACGTTTAACTTCTTGAGCTTATGCATTGAAAAATACAACACAAAGTTGCTGACCGTGACGCCAAGAAGTGTGTATTAGTGTTTGCAACTTTATGCATACATCTCGGGAAAAGAACCGAAATATACGCTGTCCAAGGTTATACGACACTTGTATTTGATTTGGAATTGGCACAAATTTACCAAAAAAGCGGTTTAAAATAGCTAACTCAAACAATTAAGCTGCGGGCAAAGATTTTTGAACTAGAAAAAAATTCGATCTGAAAAATGTTCGGTGATTTGTTTTCTGAATTTTTTTTTCAAAAGTTTTGCCTTACGATTAAAACGTAAAAATTAACAATTTCTGCAAAATGTTTTTTTTTCTGAACAAGAAACATGGATTAGAGAACCTTTATAATATTGATGAAATTCGTGTTAGGTCAGGGAAAATATGAAATTAATTTTTAATGATTTTTTAACTGTAAGAATATTTATCAAATTTTTTTCATATATTTTTTATGGTTTTTTGAAATCAATTTCGCAAAAAATATGACTAATTTTCAAATTTCCGCGCAAATAAATAAACTAGTTTCGAGGCTTTTTTTTACTTATACAAAAACATAATTTGTTCAATTTTCAATGTTTAATTATATATTTTTTAGCTCAATTTTAGAGTTTCAGCAATTTTTTCCATTTATTTATAACGAAAAAATGGTTGAAAATTTGACAAATTATGCCTAAAAGTATAAAACAAAGCAAAAATTAATAAAAACCAATAATTCCGACCGAAAATCGGGAAAAATAATTTAGCCCTTATCCAAAATGTTTGAAAAGTTAAAAAAAATTATTTAAAAAGTTTTTTTTTAAATTTTATAA
The DNA here is from genome assembly GCF_000002985.6 of Caenorhabditis elegans. Taxonomy (NCBI): domain Eukaryota; kingdom Metazoa; phylum Nematoda; class Chromadorea; order Rhabditida; family Rhabditidae; genus Caenorhabditis; species Caenorhabditis elegans. The sequence goes on from NC_003283.11 coordinate 4,464,186, forward strand.
TTGTTATAAAAATTTAAATGGACTGTGAATAATGTATTTATTCGAAAAAAAAGCGCCATCGAGTTTCTTTCATCTAGTTTTCATTCAAAAATTATCATTAATCGACAAAAAAACCAAAAAAAAAATTAAATTCAGCTGAAATTCGCTAGAAAACAGTTTTTTTTTTGGAGAATAAGCTGCTATTTGTGAAATTTATCAAATGAAATAGAAAAAAATAGAAGAATTTCAATATATCTCCAAACCACGGAAAAATAAATTTGAAGGCCGAAAAGCGTTCATTACGATTCCAGACACATATCATCAATGTCTCTTCTTATTCTCATCGCTTTTTTCCATCTACTAAATAATCTATTTAGCGATCTTTGAGCATTCCCGGAAATTACGACACACACAAATTGAGGAATCAGGGAAGGAAAGACAAATTATTCAGACACCTCAGGATCACATGTTCCCTTAGATTAATTGAAATCTTGGGGAGTTGGTTGAGAAAATAAAAGTTCAAAGGCAGAAAGTTCGAATAACATAAAATTAAAAAAGAAAAAAAAACATAGATGAAGGTGACAATTTGTAAAGGTCTTAAAATGACGACGAATAAGTCTAATAGAGGTTGTCCTTCAAGGAGACGGGCAATTAAAAATGAAGTAGGTGGGTAGAAGACGAACTTTCAATGTTTTTTTTTCAGTTAGTTTCAATGAGCATATCACATTCTAAGTGTCTAGTGGATAGGAGGGCCTGAAAAAATCGTATGATTCAATAAAAAGTTAACGAATTGAAAAAAAAACATTCAAAAAAATTTTTAACGACGATATTACCGTAATTCACACAACTTTTATTAAGACCGTCTTATTTGAAAAAAAAATTCGTGAAAATGGTATAATTACCACAAGGAAATATTTTTATCAAATCGGATTTTAAAAAAATTAATATTTTCTGTATGTCTTTAGTATATTTGACTAATGTTTAAAAACATAAAAGTATGCAAAAAACAGTTTCTGAAGCTGCTGTTTAAAACTTTTGGCAAATTGTCAATCCGCCATTTGCCGAACATCAATTTGCCGGAAATGGTTAGAGGGATTTTTTATAAGACGGAAAAACTTAAAAATGTGCCTTTCTGAAATTTTGCTTCCCTTTTTGTCTAGATATTTTCACAGAATTTGCTTACTTTTCAAAATAGATGTAGGAACATTTATAGGATGCGTACAACTTTGCCGATTAAAATTGAAATATTGAAAATTTCAAAACATCAGTTTTCCGTAAAATGCCGGTTTGCCGATTGGCCGGAAGCTTTCAATTTCGACTTTATTAGCAAAAAAACTGTTCTCGTTTATTTGGCAGGTAGGCACGTATGTAGGCTCAATGCAGGCGAAAGTCACCGTTGAAATCAGGCAGGATATATCGGTTTTTTGTTGAAAAATTAAACCCTCCCCCCACGGTTTCCAGGTTTTTTTGAACCAAAATTATGAAATTCGATGAAAAGTGTATTAATTACCATAGTAATGTAAAAAATATATGTAATGTAATGTAATGTAATGTGATGAAATGTAATGTAAAAATCAAAAGTTATGGCAAAATTTTTCTAAAATAAAGAGCAGAAATCACTTTTTTTGAACTAGACTTTACCTTTCTCAAACCCAAACTCGAAACATTTCACACCTCACCTATTTTTGGGTTGTCGCAATAAAAAAAACACCTTTTTTCTCTCCAAATTTCCCCCAAAATTGGGGGTGTATTTATGATCAATGTTCAATTGGTTCAACCACCTACACGTGTACTTTGAAATATTCATAAAAATGAGAAAAGCGGTTGACAAATAAAATGTTTAGATAAACATGTTTTATGCAGTTTCGCGCACTACAATTCAATTTATCAAACTTCCATCTTTTCCATAAGCTCTTATAAAGTTTGCGTAAAAGTCCAAAATTTATAGTTTTTCTGCAAAATACTTGAAAAGGGGCTTGAATAGTGAGAAAATAAGCAATAGAATTGAATGGTCCAATGAAATAAATCGAATAAAATCCATTGCAGTATCTTCAGTCAATCTAGCATCATCTAGTTCATCGTGGGGAAAATTGGAAAGAAATGGATTTGAAAAAGAGCAAACACACTTTCATTTTCGAAGAAGAAGCTCTCGTCGTTCTATTTGAAGCACATTCTAAATGACTTTGGACTCTATGGTTAAATGAGCTTGAAGGCTATAGGTCATACTGGAACAGTCTGGAAAATAGGTGCTAATGGATTTGGAAATTTTTTTTGGAAAATAGAGGGGGTTAAAAATCGAAAATCTTACTTTAGTATTTTTTAGTAAATTCTCAAAAACGAAATATTTCTCAAAAACTATTTTTTTGTCGTTATAATCAGATCTTTAGGGCTTTATTCTGATTGTAAGGATAATTTTCAATTAAAATATTTCTTCGATTTCTGCCTTTTCTGGCTATATTAATTAGATCTTTCATCTTCTTCAATTATTTTTCATTAACTCTGGAAATTAACTCTAAAATTGTCCAAAATTGTTTGTAAGTTGAAAATTGCCGAAAAAGTGTAAATCATAGGCATAAAATCGAGAAATTATTAAAAACTACTCTATAGTGCTAAAATAACAAAAATGATAGTAACACTTTTCTAAAAATTTTCAATAAATTATATTCAAACGTTGTAGATGTTGAAACATGCGATTTTTTTGTTCTAAATTGCAAAACTTTGAACTAAAACTTCCAAAAATCTACCTTTTTTGTAACCTTTTGGAACTTCACTTTGGAATACCATTTTCTAAAAATTTCTAAGAATATGTTCCTTTAAAAAAAGTTCAAGAACCATAACTTTAGCTTTATTTCAATAAAATGTCTAGAAGGAACACAATAACCAAGCAATCAAGCATATTCATACGATAAAAAGCTGCTCAATTTGATAGTCTGATTGAATTTGTGAAGCGACGAGAAAGCTAGACGAACTGAAAAAAAGCAAGTGTTCTTATCTGTAAATAGTGAAAGTTTTTGGTTTTCTTTCTAGTCGTATGTTTGAAGAAAAACTAATCACACAGATTTTTAGGTTTTGTACTTAACGCCTGAGCATAAAAATAGAAAATACCAAAGAAATTCCGCCGAATCAACGATAATTGGCTCCTGGCTGCGCAACTAAAATACCGGAACAACAATCCGGGGGCTCCGTGAGCCTGACAAGATGCTCACGTGATTAATGGTAGCGAGGGATCGGAAGCATGAGATGTGGGTTTCGTAGAAGAAAAGAAGATGTGTAGATTGATGTGGCTAGAAGAAAATACGGGGGAAAATATACTACTTTTGGGGAAATGGGTGGGGTGGGTTTCAGGTTATAAATTGGGACGGCGGGTTGGCGTTCAGAAAAAGATGATTGTTGATTTTTCCTAAATTCAAACTGTTGTGCCAGGATTTCTGTTTGAACAAGACTTATTTTTGTCCGAGGTGACCGAGAAAAAAATTTAGGTCGACCTTATAAAATTGAAAACTGAGCCCAAAACATTTTTAAGTATTGTATGAAACATTATATTTCTAATTTGAAAATGCCCATAGTTTTATAAGACATTACACCGTTAATTCGCGATGTGAGCATTAATTGTAAGGGTGGCGCACAATAACCCGTCAGTGGAGTGCATACCGTCATCGATGCCTAACCGCGACATCTTCGAACTGTCATCGCCAAGAAAGGAAGCTAATCAATTCATGTTGTATAGGATATAAACTTGGAGGGAATCAAATTCGGAGCCCTTGAAATTTCGACCGTAAATTTTTCCAGTTTATTTTTTTTTTGGAAGTTTCAATTTTTTACTTCAGATTTTCCCTTTTAAAAAATTCAAAAAAAAATGTTGATAGTTTCCAAAATGCTTCCACACTTTTCCCCATTTTTGAGCGTCTTTAAAATTATCAAAAGTCTGCAAAAAACAGTTCTCGGACAAATTCTACGGTTAACAACAACTCAGTGAGTTCTGCCGCTGAAATTTTTTAACAACTTAGAAATTCATATTATAATACAAAACAATTATCGGGAAGTTTGAACCTTCTCGTGTTACGACACAAATGAATAATGGAACGTTTAATGACTCAACATCATAGTTGAGGAGGTTTGAATTCCTCCTTTTTCTCGTCTTTTTTTCACACCTATTACAAAAAAACAAAAACCTTTGTCGTTTCCCCCCAACTTAATTAAATTTAATTATTTTCCCTTAATCTCAAAATGGAGCAACGAAGCGGAATAGCATAAGGTTTCCGAGAATTGCAGTTATCTCAACGTACTAAAACAATTTAATGATGAGAGAAAAAGAGCTAAAATAAGAATGTTTTCGCAATAAACAAAATGAGAAAAAAGTTGTACTTCTAATTAAAGGATTTAAAAGATTTTTTGGGCTTCTTTCCAGATGTCACGTGGGGGGTTTAGACTGCGGCGTTCTTGAAAACAAAGAACTGGGAAAAGCTCATTTTTTGGAGAAAATTGAATTGGCGAAAAGAGGAGGGGGTATAGTAGTTGGAAGTTGAAAGCCTGCGGAAAGATTGCGCGGGAGTTTGAACTTTCCAAGTTCAAAACAAATTCTTCTATGACAACAGAAAAATATGTCACTTCTTCTTCGCCGCGACATTTAAAATTTACACGACATCATATTTTCCAAAAAAAAAGGGCTTTTTAAATTTCAATTTTCATAAATTTTCTAAAGACCCCACTGTTAGACTAAAGTGGCGTTTGTAGATTTTTGCTCTAAATGGCAGAATACAGTCCCAATATACCAAAAATAATTGTTAATTTCTTTAAATGATTTTTTAACTTTGAAAAAAAAATCAGTACTTATATTTTCTAAACTTTAATTTTAAAAATGCTTTATCTAGGTGCAAATTTTGCAATCTGCAATTTTTCCACAGTTCAACAACATTCACTGAAAAAGAAAGAAAAAACAAGTATCTTTTTGATTCTTTTTCTTTCCTTTTTTTCCCTTGAAACTCAATCAGGTGTGCACAAAATGAATTGTGACACGAGAGTATGTGTGCTCCGCCGTTGAATATTCAATTAGAACTCATGTCTGTGTTCCACAAAGAAAAGGATATAAGTTCTAGCAAGGAAAAATAAAGAAAAAAGACTGACTAATACAACATGAATGAGCAGGAAGGGTCATAAGTTTATGAGCTTCTCTCGTTTTTTTCCTGCTATAAACTGGAAGCTATAAGTTGGAAGGAAAAAAGGAACGAAATGAGAAAAAATGAAGTCTTGAACTCTGACGGGATGCCAATTGGATTTGTGTCATCCGTTGTGAGAATGAGGGAAAATTTGGGAATTGGGGAAGACGTTTGAAAGTCTGGAGCAAAATATAAACAAACTCGTTTTAATTCGTGTTCATCCGATTTTCATTTCCTTGTCTATTTTTTGTCGAAAAGTTAAGTCAGAGAGAGAGAGAAGATTAAAATGGGTAAACGAGTGGAAAGGGCAAAATTTTTTAAATGAAAAAATAAATTAACCCAAGAACAGCGGTGGGCGGCATTTGTCGTTCGACAAATTCGGCAAATCGGCGAATTGCCGGTTTGCTGATTTGCCGGAAATTTTCATTTCCTGCAATTTGCCGATTTGCCGGAAACTTTTATTTCTTGCAAATTGCTTGCCGTCATGCCGGAAATTTTGATTTTCGCCAAATTGCCGGTTTGCCGGAAATTTTGATTTTCGCCAAATTGCCGGTTTGCCGGAAATTTTGATTTTCGCCAAATTGCCGAATTGCCATTTGCCGAAAATTTTCATTTTTTCCGGAGTTTTTTTTTTGACAAATTCGCCAAATCGGCAAACTGCCGGTTTGCTGATTTGCCGGAAATTTTCATTTCCTGCAATTTGCCGATTTGCCGGAAACTTTTATTTCTTGCAAATTGCTTGCCGTCATGCCGGAAATTTTGATTTTCGCCAAATTGCCGGTTTGCCGGAAATTTTGATTTTCGCCAAATTGCCGAATTGCCATTTGCCGAAAATTTTCATTTTTTCCGGAGTTTTTTTTTTGACAAATTCGCCAAATCGGCAAACTGCCGGTTTGCTGATTTGCCGGAAATTTTCATTTCCTGCAATTTGCCGATTTGCCGGAAACTTTTATTTCTTGCAAATTGCTTGCCGTCATGCCGGAAATTTTGATTTTCGCCAAATTGCCGGTTTGCCGGAAGTTTTGATTTTCGCCAAATTGCCGAATTGCCATTTGCCGAAAATTTTCATTTTTTCCGGAGTTTTTTTTTTGACAAATTCGCCAAATCGGCAAACTGCCGGTTTGCTGATTTGCCGGAAATTTTCATTTCCTGCAATTTGCCGATTTGCCGGAAACTTTTAGTTCTTGCAAATTGCCGGTTTGCCGGAAATTTTGATTTTCGCCAAATTGCCGAATTGCCATTTGCCGAAAATTTTCATTTTTTCCGGAGTTTTTTTTTGACAAGTTTGGCGAATCGGCGAATTGCCTTTTACTGGTTTGCCTGAAAAAAGCATTTTTTCTTTGTTTTATAATTTGAACCATAATCTGTCAGTTTTGCAGACAATTTCCCGTAAAGTTAACTTGGCAATCGAAAAGAAACTCGCTGTAACTCTAAAAATGCCCTAAAAGTCGATAAATTTTAATTTAAAATTTTTTTTTGGAAGAAAAAAAAAAGTCTGGTTTACGTTTGAACCTACGTTTGAAATTATAAAACAAAAAAATCGAAAAACATATAATTATTTCCGGAATACGCAAAAATGCCAAAAACTAAGTCACTCATTTGCGCGGGAATTCAAAACTGGACAGGTCCTTTTTGCAGAATTAAAAAAAATCAAAAACATGTTAATTTCAATACTAGGTCATTAACCTGTAAATAAAATATTTAAAAAATTGGCTACCAAATAACTATGAATACTACTGCATTTTCAACTTACCGTATTAAGTGAAAGGAGCACGTTTTTTGACCGTCCTGTTTTCAGAAAAGTAATAGAAACTCCGAGATGTGTTTGTACAGTTCTCGGAAAACCTGAAATAATATAATTATGTGAATTATCGTATCGGAAGTTATTTGTGGTATTTACATTGTTTCTAATAATAAAATAATTGTAACAATATGTTTTTAATTCCGTGAAATCTTATAAACTTTTGAGAATTCCTTATCAATTATTTCAATTTCCACGTGAATATTACAAACCAGTAGAGTTCAGTTTCAAAATTTTCAATCATTTCACAATTCGAGCAAACTTCGAATCTCCTCGTCTCGAATACCGTTTTTTGTCTCGATTGGACAAAGTTCTAGAATGCGATTTGGAGACTATTTCAATCTCGTTCAGGTATGAATTTCAGACAAAACTTGCCTAAAAAAAGTGGAAATACTTTCAGAATCTATTTCTGATTTTGCTCGTCTTCTGTCCGGCGTGGATTTTGTGCAAAGGAAAGAAAAAAGCAACCTATGCATCGGTATCCAAGCAGACGTCTTCCGCCGAGCCGGCAAAATCGGCAATTGTAAGTTTGGCTTTTACAGTGGCATGTATTTTCATGCCTATGTGCCTATCTCTCGCCTGCACGCCTAGGCGGGTGCAAAAGTAAACTTCGGCGAATGTGCAGGGCAGAATATTTGCATTTCTGATGTGTTTGATTGCTGTTGTAAATATTTTTCCGTAGGAGGCAGGCATTGTTGTGCCTATATAGCATTTAGTTTTCCATAACTGCCATGACAGTCGAGTACCTACGCGCCTGCCTACCTGTTTTGGTGATTTTGCAAAAAATTTGGCGCCTTTCATGTATATACTTATTTTATTACAGACTAAAGCTATAATACAGGGTGGAAAAGTATAGTAACACATGAAGCGCTCTTTTACATGAGCTTTTCGCGCGACTGCCACGTCATACGTACATTCTTCTATCGAATACTGATAGCTGAATAGATTTCCTTCAATTTGACTCAAAATTTGTAATGTTTCCCAATAAGGTGCGATCTTTATCACCTCGACAATTTGGCGAACCCTTTCGAAAAAACGGTAATTTGGCACGCGGCACTTCCCACACAAACACACCTCCCACGCACGCCAATAATTTTCAGATGTTTAATTTTTATGTTAAATTGAAAGTTAAAGAAGTGAAGAAGCGTTTTTAATTGTTTTTGTAGCATATAAAAATGTTCTGTGTCGACACTGGCGCCTAGCAAGAACCTTTGAATATTTCATGAATTCAACTTTGCGAAATTTACTCAGTTTTTTTGGTTTCCCAAGGCGTAACGACCCACAAAATCATCCGAGCTCAATTTTCTAAAAAAATTCTGGAAAGCCAGGTCAAAACGTCTCGAAAAATACTAAAATGAATTTTTCTGCATACTGCTACTCGCCGCTCACATCCATCTTTCTGGCGACTATGCCATTCAAGACTTAACCTACTGCCGCAGTCCATGACAGAAATACCGTGATAGAAAATATTTTAGAATCTCTAGACCAAGAGCATTCTTTGAACTATAAAAACTTGTAAGACACTTGATGGATTCCTCGAGAAAAATGTAGAAATCCCGCAGAATGCCGACTTGCGTGCCATAAAGGTCGTGATCTCAAAAGTTCTGAAGGCCTGCAGCGATGCGGATGGGAATATTTTGAAAATTCAAAACGTTCATCTGGTCAGTATTTTATGGAGAACAAAACTTGTACAAATTGATGTAATAACTCTCTCCACTAGTAAAGTTATAGAGCTGCAAACGTGTTACCATACTTTTGGCCCACCCTGTACCTGAAATAATAATAGCACATGCAATAGCATATGCAATAGACCTATAATAATAACATAACTTGGTACATCTCGCATTCAAACACCACTGTCTCTAGGAATTTATGTTTACCTAACGGCCCTAAACGTTGTAAGGCCCCATACACAAGATCTCATGCAGTCTACTTCCCAAAAGTGGTATTATTCCAAAAATTCCAAAAGTCGCAGTTACCTCACTCTATTCTTTTCGATAGCTCTCCTCACGTTCCGACATGTTTGTATGTATTTCAGTGATTACAAGTTTTGTGTCATTTTTTGAAACATTGCTTTCAAGGTTATCGGTTTTCAAAGCCCGTTTCTGAGTTTTCACTAATTTTTTCCAGAAGCCTCCAATAACCGACCCAACACCGAGCGCGATGGCCAAGGTGGGCTCAGATGAGAAGAAAGAAGACCCAAAGGATGATAAGGGAGACACGAAGAGCCCGGTTCCAGATGGTGGTGCAGCTGATGCAAAACCGGTCGACCAATCGCAGAAGCCATTCCCCAAATTCGAGATGCCAACGGAGAGTAAGAAAAAGAAGAAGATGGCTGAAAATGAAGTTGATAAGAAGGAGAAAATGAAGAACGGATTCTATCAGGAAAAGTCAGATGAAGATGACACGCTTGAGAAAGTGGCTAGTCTGAAGGTCGAGCAATCCGATAAGACCAAGAGATCGAAGAAAAATAAGAAATAGGTTGTATGAAGGGCACTGAATGATGGGTGATTTATGAATAAATTGATTTTTTTGTTTCGTTTTGTTTTGTTTTACCACAGAATCACGGCTTCCGGTAATTCAGGGGATATTATATTACTGTAACAGGTACCGGAAGGCCTAACAGATATATTAACAGTGATGTGCGGCCAACCAAGTTGCCGGAATTTTTAGGTTCGGCAACTTCGGCAATTGCCGATATCAATGTCAAACACTTTGTAGCTCAGAAAGAAGCATTCAGAGAGCCTGAAAAATGCTAAAATTCACTGTAAACGAGAAAAACGACCAGAATTTTTTCCAAAACGCTCAAAAATATAATTTCAACAAAAAAACTTTGAAATCTGGTTGCCGGTTGCCGAAAAGTTGCCGACGTTTCGGCAACCAAAAGTTGCCGACGTTTCGGCAACCGAAAAGTTGCCGGTTGCCGAAACTTTATGGGTTCGGCAACTTCGGCTATTGCCGGTTGCCGTAAATCTCGTTTTCCGCACAGCCCTGGTATGTAAGTGTGCCTACTTTTGAGACATAACATATCTGGTTTGTTTTTAGCTTCTTACCAAAATCTAAAATTTTCTGGAACTTCTATTTTCAGTATTTTTTCAACTGCAATCAATTCACGGGTTCGTTTACCACCAAATGTTTTACAGTTATTTTTCGCATATTGGGGCCAGGGATGTGCGGCAAATTCGCCGTTTGGCAAGTTCGGCGAATTTGCCCAAATTGCCGAGCACGGCCAATTTCAAGAAATTAGATTTGCCAAAATTGGCGCACACATCAAAAATTTGACAATTTTGGCCAAAACTAATGATTTTGTCACCAAAAATTTAGTAAAATGGCACAAAATTGAGTAATTTTTATGCTTAAGCAGACACACTACACGGAACTTTTTTAGACACCAGATTTTTGTTCAGAATTCAGTAGTTTTGGTGCTCTAAAAAAACATCAAAAAGTATCACATTTTTTGGAGTTTGTTAAGCACGGCAAATTTGCCAAATTTGCCGAATTTACCGTGCTCGGCGAATGTTGGAAAAATAGATATGCCGCACACCCCCCTGACTGGGACTACATTACTTCACCATTAAAAATAATTACTTTCATTGTCTAGACAATAATAACTGTGCTACCTATCAGAATAGTGCCAAACATTTCTTTTTTACATTGACGTATTAATTTCCTGCCGCTCACATTGAGCAAGAAACATTTTACATTCATTTTGTACATCAACATGCCGTATATTCAAGATTTCTCACGAAATATTGCAGAATTAGGATTTCTTGCCACATTGGCTGGAAACTCGACTCTTATATTCCTAACCAGATCGAAAACGAAACATATCCGAGGCCCATATAAGAGAATGATCATTATTTTTGCATTCCTTGGAATCGCGTTTTCCGTGGTTGAAATGACGGCACGACCATTTGTGCACAGCTACAATGGAGCATTTGTCTACTTCAGTTTGGCGGAGGAAATCTCTGGATTGCAGGGAATTGTCACTTTTCTACTGGCTTTGTATGCGGGGCTGTATGCAATGCTAATCTCGTTTGTGGCGGTTCAGTTTATATTTCGATATTTTATTTTGAACGAGTAAGTGTAAAAAATACTCAAATACATTTTAAACGTTCGTTGAGAATTTGCAGTCATGAAACGGCTCAAATGTTGTTCCAAGGATGGAAGTTGATGATTTGGGTAATATATGCGAGCATTTTCGGAGTTGCTTGGATCTGTTTGTGCTTTTTCTGCGGAAAATTTGATGATTACTCAATGGAATATACAAGGTATTGATAGTTAGGGATTTGAGGTTCATTTGGAATATTTATTTTTTACATTGTGCACAATATTATACTTAAAGGTGGAGGGTAAAAGTGCCCACGACAGCAAAATGACCAAATATCATAGTGAAAAAATTCAAAGAAATGTTCTAAATTTTATAAGATTTTTTTTTCCGAGAATTGGTTTTTGCTTGCCCCTTTTACCCCTTTCTGGGAAGTCATCGATCAAAAAAACTATTACTCCGAATTTTATGTCCTACAAATATTTCAAGTATTAATATTCAAGCATTGTAAGGACAGTGCTATAGTTTTCTCAAAAAGTGGCAAAAACTCAGAGTTTGCCACTTTTTGGCTTTAATAAAAATTTTCAAACAATTTTAAAAAGCTTTACTTTCCCATTTGGCGCTACCCCACCATAAATTATTTATAATTCGAAGATTATAATGAAAATAGATATGGCGGCCGACATCTCGCAGGTTAATGTTTATACGATTGAAAATAAAGCTTGTAACTAAAAAACCAGATATTTCCAAGAAAAATGTTTTTAGCCATGTAATAATTGCATGCTATCGTTACACTCAAACTTTGTTATTTTTGGTTTAAATTGTCTTGTTTACCATGTGATACACTTTTTCGTCAGTTCCATCGAAACAACTAGTTCTTGAATCTCAAAAGAAAATCGTTAAAAAATTTAACTCGCGAGATGTCGACTGCTATATTTTTGAGAAGCATCATGTAGTGGAATATTCAAGCATTTAAAAATGTAGGAAAATTTGAAGATTACAATTTTTCAGTTTTTTTCTGGCTAACGTTCATAGTTTTAGAGTCAATACTTACTGGAAAAGTTTATAAATGCTATTTAAGCCTTATGTTCTCCAAAAAAGTTAAATACTCCTGGAGAAAATCAGCAATTTTCAGGGAAGAAATGAACGAAGTATATGACATGAACATCACTCAAACTGCTGGCATGATTATTGTGGCCTACGTAATTTTATTTCTAATTGTAGTATTGAGGTTTTTATTTTTGATGTTTCAGGAACCAGATCCAGAGAGCCATGATCATCTCCGATTGAGAAACAGCAGTGCAATTTTTTGGTGTGGAACAGTGTCAATTTTGGTAGGAAACGCGGCGATTTTTAAAATGTTTAAAAGAATGTTTTTAAAAGTTTTCCAGCTCATCCAATACGTGGTTATGGTTTTCTGTGGGACTTCAATGCATTTCCAAATGGTTGAAAAACTGAAGCGCTTCTCGATGACCCACCAGCGACTTCAAAAACAATTTTTCAAAACATTAATCTGCCAGATAACTGTGCCAACAGTTCTCTTCCATCTACCCATCATCCCAGTGCTCACTGCTCCGTTCTTTAACCTAAAAATCAGCTTTCAATCTGGGATTATATACAGTTTCTTCAGCCTTTATCCGCCAATCGACAGCTTTTTGCTAATGTATATTGTGTCCGATTACCGAAATGCGTTGAGCAGTGAGTTTTATTTTTGGGCTTAACATTTTTTTCGAATTATGGTTGCTTCCAGAGTTGGTCAGCCGAAACATGCAAGTCTACACAGGAAGTACTGCAGTTTCAACTCATGTCAGCGTCAGAATGGTATAGTTGAAAAATGATGGATCTCCAGAAAACGCACTAAATTCTTTTAAAATCTATTTATTTCCAGATATATATGTATATAAATATTTTTTTATTTTTTATTTTCAAACACTCAGCAGTATTTATTTTTTATTTTTCACTTAAAAATAACATCCTTACGATTATCACAATTCTCTGAAACTTAATAGAATCCTCAAGATCTTTTATTTTTTGGTTTTTTTTTTCAGAATTCGTACAAATTTCTTTGTTTCCCTATTTCTTAAGTTAAGAAAAAACATTTAAATAGTCTAATATTAAAGTTGATTTTCTCTTTTGGTTTTTCTACTGTGAGTCTTCAACCTGTAATTTGAATATATTGAGTTTAAAGATTCGAAAAATTCGCAAGATTTAAGCTTTTTGTAATGACCTTTTAATAAGATATTGTGTTTTTCCACTCAGTAAATAAACGGAGTGAGATGTATAAGATTACGATCTGATAAATTGTTTTCATAAAGTTAAAAATTCCAAAACATTAATTTATGTACAAATTAAGAGGCTATAAAAGAGTTAGAAATTTTTTGAAACAGTGGTTTAATAAGATTCTGTGCGAACGGAGTAATGTGACATCCATCGAAGTAGTTCCTGAGACATCAAAAATAAAAACCTCAATACTACAATTAGAAATAAAATTACGTAGGCCACAATAATCATGCCAGCAGTTTGAGTGATGTTCATGTCATATACTTCGTTCATTTCTTCCCTGAAAATTGCTGATTTTCTCCAGGAGTATTTAACTTTTTTGGAGAACATAAGGCTTAAATAGCATTTATAAACTTTTCCAGTAAGTATTGACTCTAAAACTATGAACGTTAGCCAGAAAAAAACTGAAAAATTGTAATCTTCAAATTTTCCTACATTTTTAAATGCTTGAATATTCCACTACATGATGCTTCTCAAAAATATAGCAGTCGACATCTCGCGAGTTAAATTTTTTAACGATTTTCTTTTGAGATTCAAGAACTAGTTGTTTCGATGGAACTGACGAAAAAGTGTATCACATGGTAAACAAGACAATTTAAACCAAAAATAACAAAGTTTGAGTGTAACGATAGCATGCAATTATTACATGGCTAAAAACATTTTTCTTGGAAATATCTGGTTTTTTAGTTACAAGCTTTATTTTCAATCGTATAAACATTAACCTGCGAGATGTCGGCCGCCATATCTATTTTCATTATAATCTTCGAATTATAAATAATTTATGGTGGGGTAGCGCCAAATGGGAAAGTAAAGCTTTTTAAAATTGTTTGAAAATTTTTATTAAAGCCAAAAAGTGGCAAACTCTGAGTTTTTGCCACTTTTTGAGAAAACTATAGCACTGTCCTTACAATGCTTGAATATTAATACTTGAAATATTTGTAGGACATAAAATTCGGAGTAATAGTTTTTTTGATCGATGACTTCCCAGAAAGGGGTAAAAGGGGCAAGCAAAAACCAATTCTCGGAAAAAAAAATCTTATAAAATTTAGAACATTTCTTTGAATTTTTTCACTATGATATTTGGTCATTTTGCTGTCGTGGGCACTTTTACCCTCCACCTTTAAGTATAATATTGTGCACAATGTAAAAAATAAATATTCCAAATGAACCTCAAATCCCTAACTATCAATACCTTGTATATTCCATTGAGTAATCATCAAATTTTCCGCAGAAAAAGCACAAACAGATCCAAGCAACTCCGAAAATGCTCGCATATATTACCCAAATCATCAACTTCCATCCTTGGAACAACATTTGAGCCGTTTCATGACTGCAAATTCTCAACGAACGTTTAAAATGTATTTGAGTATTTTTTACACTTACTCGTTCAAAATAAAATATCGAAATATAAACTGAACCGCCACAAACGAGATTAGCATTGCATACAGCCCCGCATACAAAGCCAGTAGAAAAGTGACAATTCCCTGCAATCCAGAGATTTCCTCCGCCAAACTGAAGTAGACAAATGCTCCATTGTAGCTGTGCACAAATGGTCGTGCCGTCATTTCAACCACGGAAAACGCGATTCCAAGGAATGCAAAAATAATGATCATTCTCTTATATGGGCCTCGGATATGTTTCGTTTTCGATCTGGTTAGGAATATAAGAGTCGAGTTTCCAGCCAATGTGGCAAGAAATCCTAATTCTGCAATATTTCGTGAGAAATCTTGAATATACGGCATGTTGATGTACAAAATGAATGTAAAATGTTTCTTGCTCAATGTGAGCGGCAGGAAATTAATACGTCAATGTAAAAAAGAAATGTTTGGCACTATTCTGATAGGTAGCACAGTTATTATTGTCTAGACAATGAAAGTAATTATTTTTAATGGTGAAGTAATGTAGTCCCAGTCAGGGGGGTGTGCGGCATATCTATTTTTCCAACATTCGCCGAGCACGGTAAATTCGGCAAATTTGGCAAATTTGCCGTGCTTAACAAACTCCAAAAAATGTGATACTTTTTGATGTTTTTTTAGAGCACCAAAACTACTGAATTCTGAACAAAAATCTGGTGTCTAAAAAAGTTCCGTGTAGTGTGTCTGCTTAAGCATAAAAATTACTCAATTTTGTGCCATTTTACTAAATTTTTGGTGACAAAATCATTAGTTTTGGCCAAAATTGTCAAATTTTTGATGTGTGCGCCAATTTTGGCAAATCTAATTTCTTGAAATTGGCCGTGCTCGGCAATTTGGGCAAATTCGCCGAACTTGCCAAACGGCGAATTTGCCGCACATCCCTGGCCCCAATATGCGAAAAATAACTGTAAAACATTTGGTGGTAAACGAACCCGTGAATTGATTGCAGTTGAAAAAATACTGAAAATAGAAGTTCCAGAAAATTTTAGATTTTGGTAAGAAGCTAAAAACAAACCAGATATGTTATGTCTCAAAAGTAGGCACACTTACATACCAGGGCTGTGCGGAAAACGAGATTTACGCCAACCGGCAATAGCCGAAGTTGCCGAACCCATAAAGTTTCGGCAACCGGCAACTTTTCGGTTGCCGAAACGTCGGCAACTTTTGGTTGCCGAAACGTCGGCAACTTTTCGGCAACCGGCAACCAGATTTCAAAGTTTTTTTGTTGAAATTATATTTTTGAGCGTTTTGGAAAAAATTCTGGTCGTTTTTCTCGTTTACAGTGAATTTTAGCATTTTTCAGGCTCTCTGAATGCTTCTTTCTGAGCTACAAAGTGTTTGACATTGATATCGGCAATTGCCGAAGTTGCCGAACCTAAAAATTCCGGCAACTTGGTTGGCCGCACATCACTGTTAATATATCTGTTAGGCCTTCCGGTACCTGTTACAGTAATATAATATCCCCTGAATTACCGGAAGCCGTGATTCTGTGGTAAAACAAAACAAAACGAAACAAAAAAATCAATTTATTCATAAATCACCCATCATTCAGTGCCCTTCATACAACCTATTTCTTATTTTTCTTCGATCTCTTGGTCTTATCGGATTGCTCGACCTTCAGACTAGCCACTTTCTCAAGCGTGTCATCTTCATCTGACTTTTCCTGATAGAATCCGTTCTTCATTTTCTCCTTCTTATCAACTTCATTTTCAGCCATCTTCTTCTTTTTCTTACTCTCCGTTGGCATCTCGAATTTGGGGAATG
The DNA here is from genome assembly GCF_000002985.6 of Caenorhabditis elegans. NCBI lineage: Eukaryota > Metazoa > Nematoda > Chromadorea > Rhabditida > Rhabditidae > Caenorhabditis > Caenorhabditis elegans. The sequence continues at coordinate 4,480,629 of NC_003283.11, forward strand.
GCTTCTGCGATTGGTCGACCGGTTTTGCATCAGCTGCACCACCATCTGGAACCGGGCTCTTCGTGTCTCCCTTATCATCCTTTGGGTCTTCTTTCTTCTCATCTGAGTAAGTGTTTTTGCCAAAAATAAAACTAAAAAATAGTATTTCTTTCTGATTACAACCTGGAATTAATTACCCCACTAAAACTTTACCTGTTAAACGCAATTTGCTCAGAAGATAGTAAACATTTCCCAAGCGATACAATAATTAGCGCCATATGACACAAAACAAGAGAAGTTTCATTTCTGCACATGGAAAAAACCAAAAAAATTGCCGGGACAAGTAGGTAAAACTGCATCTCGACGCACAATGACCAGGTATAAGTGAAATGTCGTCTGCTTGATTAAGCTGAAATTTTTGGTTTTTTTTTTTTTGAAAATTTTGAAGAAAGAATTATCGATGAAAAGTGTCACACCATTTTGAAATACATGTTATCGTCCGAGTGCCATATTATGGTACAAGAAAATTGAGCTGAACGCGGAGTCCATGTTCATCGAAAGAAAAGTTGTGGGGAATATGAAGAATACCAGCACACATCCTGTATTACATTTGTGTCAATACCAAAGAATTTGAACACTTCAACTGACCAATAAGAACAGTTAGCAAATACAGAGGTAAAATCCGTTTTGAACGACGAAAATAAAATTGATAGACTGAATTCCAAGTGATAGGTTTTGAGCTAATAATCATCGCCATAAGAAAACCGGAAAGCACAAAAAACCTAAAAAAAGTTAATATGAATCTATTGAATTGATAAATTTGCAATTTTACATGTCGACTCCAATATAGCCGTTTGGAAATGTTTTCGGAAAGAAGTGAAAGGCCAGAACTGCTCCGATTGCAAGCCCTCGGAGGCCTTGGAGATCATCTCGTTTCATGTTTTTACTAAATTCGGAACAGGTTTAGCTTGTATGTAGAAAATTTTGAACCCAAAAAAACCGTATTTCTTCTCATAGTATTGCACATTTTTAAAAGTTATATCTCGGTTAACATTAAATATGGCAAAAAAATAATTGTTTTACAAAACGATAGATAAAGAAATAACAAATATTTTATCAGTTGACAAGTTTTGTATAGAACAACGGACAACGGAGATATAAGCTGTCAAAGTTGAACAATTGACGTAATACTAAAAGTAGAAATACGGTGTATTATATAATCGTTTTTAAAAAAAAGTTTTAGAATTTTCTAAAAATCCAAATTTTTCATAATTGCATAGAACATTAAAAACATTACAAAAAACATCAAAAAAGATGCAGCACGAGGAACCTGACATCTCAAATACACACTGAATTATGCCCTTCTCGAGTGATCTGCTTTCGGAAGATAGCTATCGAACCCGGTAGATCAGCCTCTCGTAGATCAAATATGCGTGATAGATTGAAAATTAATCCCGAAATGTTCTTTAATATTGTAGATTCGTAATCTGTGAAATCGAAGAACCACGCTATCAAGTTTTGTTTCAAAAACTGGAAAATGCTGAACCCAAGTTTAGGAATTTTAAGAAATCGTGTACTTACCTCAAATTTTTATTTTTAATTTTCAGTAGAGGCTAGTTAGACACTTTTAGTTGCTTGGCCGTTAATCAATGGAAATTTAATAATTTATACTGTACATATGTTATTTTTCTCTATTTTTTCCATTTTATTTTCGGCAACCGGTTTTTGGAATTTTTTTTGTCAGATTTTTACAGTTTATGTTCTGGATGGGATTGTTTTTTTTAATCTCAAAATTTTTGCACGTTTCAGGTTTCAATATCATTTTACATATTCAATGAGAAATCAACTTTTCTGCAGAAGCCAGCGTCCACTTCAAAATAATTTTTGAACGGTATAGCAAATTGATAATAGTTAAGATTTCAACAACCAGGCTGTCACATAAAAATTGCACTCTATAAAAAATCGGTTTTTCAAAGAATTGGCAAACGTACAGAACTGTTCATTTCAGTACGAAAGTATAACTTTTTCAAATCAAATATTTAAAAAAAATGTAGAAAATTGTTTGTTCAATCTGAAATTTTTATTCATTTTTATTTGAAAGTTTAAAAAATACCTCAAACGGTCGTTGAAAATTTCAGTTTGCTGTGAAAAATTCAAAGTAATTTTTGCACAAAACAACAATTTTAAGGCCCTATTTAAAGTTTCTTTTAGATTTTTCAACAATAAACTTTTTATTTTCAGAAGGCCTTTCCGGCATTTCTATTTTTTTTTTTTTGACTGTAAATATAACTTTTTAAAACAATTTTTGAAAATTTTTACTATGATATTTCCTAATTTTGGCACGATATTACGCTACTTCACCTTTTAAAAATTTTTAATTTGTGTCTTTTGTTGTTTTTTCATTACTTCAAACGATCAAATAATGATTTTCGAACTCACCCACTTTTCGGTCATCTGACAACACTTTTCCCCTCTTATCTAGGCGTCCTTCATTTCAACGTCGTCCACTTCCTACTACTGTTTCATCACATGAACATCTATCTGCATGTATTTCAAATTTCTGTCAATAGTCTCAGTTCTCACATTGCCACAAACAAAAACAATTGTCATGTTTTTGGAATTTGCATGAAAAAAAAGTGAAAATTGGCCTCCGCATCATTGAACATTTTCCGTTACGGTCTTTTCATCTTTTTTCTATTTTTCCGGCATTCATTTTTTGTGACTGAGCGAAAACCGTTTGTTCATCTCTCGTCTCTATTTCTTGCCGATGGTCACAAAATACCTCTTATCATTTATTTTGTTTATCATTTTGTCATCTATTGGTTTAAACGTAGCTTCTCCTTTTACATTTATCAGTTTTCTGCTTTTCGGTCATATTCATTTTGAGTATTTGCAGAATGACCGTAGACTCTATTCCATTGAATACCGGAGCTCAGCTTCCACTTTTCGGATTGGGAACGTGGCAGGTGAAGGATGAAGCTGAGCTGACTGTGGCTCTTCGTGCAGCTCTTGATGCTGGATACAGACTTATTGGTGAGTGCTGTCCTAGATGGAAACCATAATTTTTTTTTAGTCATGTTTTCTTTTCTTCTTCCATTTGAGATGTCACAAAAAAATAATTGGAAAATAAAAACCGATTTAAAAAATGTTATTTTTGGCCAAAAACGGAAAACTCAAAAAAAAAGTGGTGGCTTGCTCAAACCAGTTAATTAAATTTTTTGCACAATTGAAAAAAAACATTAAAAATTTTGAAATTTTTTTCCAACATTTTTTACATTCGGTAACTACGACCCATTTTCAAAAAACCGACAAACTTTACTCACACCTTTAACTTCAGATTTTCCCATTCAAATTCTAGGTATTTTTCTACTTTTTGACACAAATGTTGAGATTTTTTACGGTGTCCAGTTTTTCGAGTTTTCGAATAAAACCATTGGCAAAGTTGATCCTTGGAGGGCAGTTTTGACAACGTTTTGACAACTGAAAATCCCATTTTTTCAATATTCAGACACTGCTCACCTCTACCAAAACGAGCACATTATTGGAAAAGTGCTCCATGAGTACATCTCATCTGGAAAACTGAAACGCGAGGACATCTTCGTCACCTCTAAACTTCCATTTACCGCTCACGCCCCGGAAGATGTTCCAAAATGTGTGGAAAGCCAATTGAAGGCGCTTCAACTTGAGTATATTGACCTGTATTTGATCCATTGCCCATTCCCATTCAAACATCAGGAGGGAAGCTTTGCTCCATTGATGGAGAATGGAGAGCTTGCTGTTACAGAAATCGCTCATATTGATACATGGAGAGCGTTGGAGAAGTTGTACAAGGAGGGAAAGCTTAAGGTTTGTGAGATTTGGTCTTGAAGGAACATCAGCAATTTCGATTTCCATAAAGTAATTGAATCAGGGGTGGGCGGCAATGCCATTCGGCAAATTTTTTTGTCGACAAGTTCGGCAAAACGGCAAATTGCCGGTTTGACGGTTTGCCGGAAGTTTTCATTTTCGGCAATTCGCTGATTCGCCGTTCGCCATTATATAAATTTGCCGGAAGTGTTTAGAGGGAATTTTTTATAAGACGGAAGCACTTAACACTGTGTCTTTTTGAAATTTTTTCCCGTTTTCATTAAACATTTTCAAAGGATTTGCTTATTTTTCAAAACAGATGTAGAAACATTCATAGGATGCGTACAATTTTGCCGATTAAAATTGAAATTCTGAAATTTCCAAAAAAAAAAGTGCAAAACCACAATTTTTCGAAAATTATTGGCCTTTTTTCCGGCAAATTCGGTAAGCAATTTGTCAGTTTGCCGATTTGGCGGAAATTTTTAAACAGGCAGTTTGCCCGAAAAATCGTTTGCCGTCCATGTGATGAAAAGTTTGTATTAAAAATGTTCTTATTAAATTTTTTCTTGAAAATTTCCAGTGGTTTATTCAAAAAATGTAGTCAAAATTAGACCCACCGGGTGTCAGCTGCTGTAACGTTTTTTGGAATACATATACTTATAAAATTTCAGCAGAATGTAGAAAAATTAGTTGCCAATATTTTGTTAACTATCCATGTTCAAGTTACACGTAGTGTTCTTTCTCCAAAAATATAATTTTCAGGCCCTTGGAGTATCCAACTTCAGTTGCAACCAGCTTCAAGCGCTCTATGACGCCGCCGAAGTGAAGCCAGCCAACCAACAAGTCGAGTGTCACATCTATTGGCCACAACAAGAGCTCCGTGCTCTGTGCAAAAAACTCGGAGTCACTGTTACAGCATACGCACCACTTGGCTCACCAGGCAGAAAAGCTGCTCGTCCGGACGGTGTCTGGCCGGAAGGTGACCCACTTCTCGAGCCAATCGTCAAACAACTGGCTGCCAAGTATCACAAAACTGCTGCACAGATTCTCATTCGCCACCTGACTCAACACGGTATTTCGACGATTCCGAAGAGTGTCAGTCCGGACAGAATTGTTGAGAATATCTCGACGTTTGATTTTAAGCTGAGCGATGAGGATATGCACACTTTGAACAGTATCGAGACCAGAACTAGACTTTTCATCGCTGATTTGTAGGTTTTTTATCTATGGAACGAATGTTTTAAAATTAAAAAAAACCATTTCAAGTTTGAAACTTTTATATTTTTGTCGAAATTATTTCCCCTCCACTCGCTCACTTCAGGATATTTTCCCGTCAGTGGGCCGGTAAATCTTCAGTAGTCCAAACCAAGAGTGCGCTGCAATTGGCAATTTCATCAATTGCCGGTTTTGAAAAATTCCGGCAATCGGCGATTCCGGCGATTGCCGAAATTGCAGAAATTGTCGATTGCCGGACATTTTCGGCGATTTTCAAACCTAACTATATTTCGGAAATTGAAAAAATTGCAAATTGGTTTTTAGTATTCAGTTAGTCATTTTCTGAAAGAAAGCGTTAAATCCATCAAGGATTCAATCATTTTGAGCTTGAAAAAGGAAAATTGTTCCTTAAAATGCATGTTTAGGCTAAAATTATATTTCCGGCAATTCTGATTTCCGGCAACTGGCAATTTTGGCAATTGCCAGTTTTGGAAATTTTCGGCAATTGACAATTTTGCCAACTGCCGAAATTTCCAAAATTGGCAAAAATTCGATGGTCCAAACTCAAGAATTCCAGCTCAAAATTATACAATCCTATAAACAAATTAAATCACACTTTTCCTCGTGTAGTACACAAAGCTATGCAAATTATCATTGTATAATTTTTCAGCGCTGTCAAGCATCCATTCTTCCCACACGACGACATTGACACCTCCAAAGTTCCAAAAGTTGGGATCAGACTTCACTAGACTTTTGGCTCAACTTGTGAATTAGAAAACAAAATGGATTGTAGAACTCTTTATCGCACATTTCTTATTATGAATATTTGTAATTTTGATTCGAAATAATGAAGTACATCATATATATATATATATATATATATATATATATATATATATATATATATATATATATATATATTTCCCGCATGTATTTTATGGTCGAATATCAGGGGATAAACCAGTCTCGGAAGTGTTGGCGAAACAATAAAAAAAAACAGTTGATGATCGACAAATAATTGGACAACAGGTCTCGTCTCACTTCAAAAGGTTTCCGACGAAGAGGACCATCGACCTTGAGACCAAACAAACGACAGATTTTTGATTGCATAATTGAGGATGAAGTGAAGGCACTTCTTTTTTTTGGTGTGCATATCAGATCATAGGCGACTACATTTCGGCACCTCATTTGTTTCCTTACGTTATTCCACACTTAATCTGCCAAAACAGTTTGTGGGGGTACAGGTGGTGGGATTTGGAATGAGTTCCTATAAATAATTTAGGCAAATTATGAATGCTATAGGAAATTTCAATTTTTTTTTGAGATGAAAAATGATGAAGTAGAATATTTAAAAAAAAAACAATTTAAATTAGCATATTCAAGAAAAATTTCAAAATTTTTTTATTTACAGTTTCAGTTTTTTTCTATAATAATTTTCAAGCCTACAGCAATTCTTGGAATTTTTCAAAAATTTATGATTTTGGAAATTTTGAGATTTACCAAAAACTTGACAGAAAATTTTGAAAAATCTGATTTTTTTGTAGTTTTTCAGATATTATATTTGATCATGTAAAACGTGTGTATAAGTTTATTGAGACGAAATTCCCACTCACTGCATATTTATACTTTAAAAAACTATTTGGAACAACTAAAATGTATCTATGCAAAGCAGGCGTTTCTGAAATTTCACTACTCGGTTTTTTTTAAACAAAAATCATTATTTTACGTTTTTCAGCTCGGGTGAATATTTTTAGTTTAGTCAAACTTGAAAAATATTTTTTCTCAAAATACCTGCTCCAAAATAATTTTTTTTTCCGAAAATCTATTATGAAACATTTTTATCTTTTCCAAAAGATATAATGATTTTTGCAGCTGAACAAGATATGGTAAATACTTAACATACTTATATAATTTTTGAAAAATAAAAAAAATTGAAAAAAACAGGCACTAACTTCTCAACGGTACCTTAAAAATTAGTTTCAGATCCATTTTCAAATTTTTTAAAAGTTCTGCACGCCTCGTCGACAAGAACTATTAGTCTATGTTTAGTATATTCTAGTTTTTTTTTAACATAAACGTTTTTAATTTAGTGATCTTCTAGAAAATATTAACTATTTGGCAAATTTATCTTGATCTCAAAATTATTTAGTACATTGATTTTTTGAGCCGATACCCTCTGTATACTGGGTAAACAATGATTGATAGAGTGTGCAATTTTTCAGATAAAATCAAGTAAATTTTCTAAACATTCTAAAATTTATGTTCAATCCTTTTTTTAAAGAATTAATACACTATACGAATACTCCTTCGGATTTACTGCCCAAATAGACCCCAGCCATAAAAACGCTGGATTTCCGATCGATAAATTCCCCTACACCATTTGACCCCAGGCGGTTCCCGGGAGCTAAAATTGGAAAGAGGTCAGGGAGACAAAGAGTGATGACGTGGTCACACCGCCTGTAAGTGGTGTCATTTCTTGGATTAGAGTATACTTTTTTTTGGTATTCGCACTATACTGCTATTTCGTGGTCTCGCCATGTTTTTCCGTACTCTTTTGTATACTTTTTCTTTGATTATTTGTTTGTAAATTTGATTGCTCTGAATTTGTAGTCAAGTTTTCGTCTAGTTAACTTGAAAGGTGCAGCTCTGTTTGAATTCGCCAATGTACTTTCGTATAAATACAGTTTCGCAGTACATAATTATTTCAAAGTCCCCCAGTTTTAAAAACATGGTTTTTTTTTTAAATTTATTTTTCAAAATTGAATTCTAGTTTAGAAATCTGTATTTTTGTCAATTTCCTGGCAACAATACCACCTGCCTTTATTAGCTGTGTAGTTGGCTTTGAACTAGTGTGGAGATGGCAGGCTGTCTGGGAAACAGAAGGAGGCGATGTCCTGTACGTCCACTGGCAGACGGTCTTGGCCAGTATACTTTTGAACCTGCTCGCACTATAGTGCTGGTCATGGTTCAATTTTGTTTCCTTTTTAAAAAATTGTATTTAAATTTTGGAATATTTTTCTCGGGATCTAGAATTTCACAATTGTAATTCGCCGTTTAGCATAGCTGTTTCGTACAAAATTCAACTTTTTGAACTAGTAATTAATGGAAAAACGTAGGAAAATGTTTGTTCAATCTGCAAATAATGTGTGGATTTGTTTGAAAACTTTAAAAATTCCTCAAACTGTGCCTTAAAGTTGCCTAAAATTGGCTCCAAGTTTTTAGGCAGACGGCGACTTTCCGGCACTATTTCGAATTTCAGAATAAAATTTTCAAAGTAAACAAACAACTTTCTAAGCTTTTATATGTATTTTTGATTCAAAAACTTAGATTATCATACTTCAATTAACAATTTAGTACTTCATTTTAACTCCACCCAATTTTCGGAAGAACTACCCACCCAGTGAGTCATTAATTCCACCCGTGCAACTTGCCATAAATCTTGATTAACCAATTTTATTCGGTAGATAATGATGTGTAATGAAAGAGTCTGTTGCGCGGCTATGCTGATTACGTAACCAACACACGAGAGCAGATATCATCGGGAGGATGCGCTGTAACACTCCGTATTACTTCGGCGGGGAGAGGTCAAGCTTATTGAGTTTTTTTGTGCAGATTTTGAGATTAAATATTTAGTTTTAGTATTAGTTATTAAAATATATTTTTTATTTTTTGAAATGTTCTCCAAAAACAATTCGCATGGAAATTTTGAGAACTCCTTTAAGAATAGCCACCACTTCCCTTCGAAAGGTTATAACTCCGTTCATTTTGAAGATATCAATAAATTTTAAACTACAAAGCTATAGAAAAATAAATGCCGATAATGTTTTCAGTTGGAAACTCCTGAATAAAACAAGCGACAACTGAGATATTAGCTGTCAAAGTTGATTAACTGGAAGTTAATATGGTGCAAGACCATCCGTCCTTTTTGATAATTTTGATACATTTGAGCGCAGATATAATTATGCAAAAAGTTGTTTCATGTCACAAATTGTATTTTTAAAAGCAATTTATCAAAGTTAAACCAATTTTTTTATTAAACAGCTTTTCCCGCTCACTGCTCCAATATTGCTCCAAAAGAATTCCCGAATCCGTTGTCGCTTGTCAAAAAGTCTGAGAAAAGGAGTAGGCGAGTCGAATAAGAAGATTACGGTGCTTTTATTGGTTGGAAAATAATAGGAAGCAAGCAATGCCTCAAGCCTTCAGCCACATCTTCCCCCTTATTCCGGAAGACTTGTCAATCAAACATTTCAATTTTCGTTTCAACTTGCCTTCTTCTCCAAAACGTCTTCTTATTTTCTCCCCTTCGCTTCGTCGTATTTTTTTTCTACTCGTTTTCCGGTTTTTTTCTGCATATTGTACCATGATGCCATCACATCAGAACACGGAGATGAGATTTTGTACATTTTTCATATTTAACATGTCAATCAAAAATTTCGAGTCGAGATTAAAATTGCAAGTAACAACCAGAATAGTTGTTATGCTGTGATAGTGATGGTGGATCTAGGAGACTACGTGCCCTAAACTTTATGAGGGGGTCCCATTCTGTGTGGAAGAGAACGCCTGGCGAGTCACATTACGGGTTTACAGCCCTGAATAGGTTAGGTCAAATCTACTTGGGTATCGGAATTTTGAGCTGGTTTTGAGTTTTTTTTATTTGATCACGGGAGTTTGATTTTCAATTATTTTTCTGAAAAGTTTAAGTTTGAAGATTCAGGCCCTCCTTGTAGGCAAGTACGGTTTCTAGTAGATATACAATTTCCCTACTTTATATTAAAATTTTGGCAGTAGGCCGACATATAGGCACCAAGGCCGTGTGGCAAATGTTTTTGGCAAACGTACAAAGTTTCTAATTTCAGTACGATAATTCAACTTTTTGAATATACAATCAATATAAAAATGTGAAAAAATGTTAGTTCAATCTGAAAATAATATTTATTTTTGTTAAAAAGTGTAAAAAAGACCTCTTGTAGGGCCAAACACAGTCATGGTAGGCAGGCAGCAAGCGTAGGCCTCTTTCTTTGGACTTAAGTTGACTTTAGAAGGTTAAGGCTAGATAAAAAACGGTAAAGTAGGCAGGCAGGCCTACTCGGAAGATGTAGACTAATTTTACGTATTCACGGTGTCAGGCTGTCCCATCTCTCTGTGATCTACAAAAATGCGGGAGTATAGGCGCAGATTTTTCAACTGGTGTATCACGATTGAAAGTTTGAGACGTCACACTTTTTGTGCGCAAAAAATTCCCGCATTTACTGAAGATCATACCGTGATGGTTCAGCCTGAAACCACGTGCTCGTATTGATGGAAGCTCTATCTGTGATTGGCCTCAATATTTTAAAAATTTCAGAATAAAAATCAATATTTGAAAGTTTTGTTTTTCTTTTGGAATTCAAAGTTTTCAATGTTCAAGGCTTTTAGCAAAGCCAAGAGAAAGTTGTGGAAAAGTTTATAATCAAAAGTTGATATGTGCTACTAGATTAACTTTTTTCCAAAATTTATATTTCTGATTCTCAATGATCTCACGCAACTTCTTAATCCATAGCTACCATACCAGATGTCTTTCCCCCCACTATTGCGTCTTATAAGCCCGTCCATCACATCACAAAAATATTTTTCTTTCATTAAATGTTTTCCCCCAACCGTATCCAATATCCATCTTTTTGTCTTTTTGTCATCAGGCCCATCAGTCATATCCTATGATGATTTTGCGTAATAAGAAGAACAGTTGGTGCTTCCCCCCTCCTCCTGCTCTTCCAACCAAAAATCGATTATCAGTCAGTCCGTGTCAATTCCTCTCCTGCGGCTTCTTCTTCTCCCCGACTCGTCTACATGTCAATCAAAATCAGGGGCGCATAGAGTGCTGGAAGGGAAGAGTGACAAGGGGAATAGTGCCGCCCCATCTTTCTTCCGAACTCGACACTGATATGCAACACCCTCCTAACTGTATTATAACCTTTACTGCTCCTAAACTTAGCGCTTTTCGTGTTCATATTTGTGTACAGTATCCAGGTCGATGGGATTTAATGTGTGCACTTCTCACCCTACAATGCTTCCTCTTTGCCCCCCCCCCCCCCTTCCCCAAACGGTTGCTCCTACGGTGTATTTGTGTGAGGTCTGCGCTCGGCTCCGCCCCTGTTGGTGACTGGGGGACTGGTGGTGAGAGAGAAAGAGAGCCGGCTCACTTGTCAACATTGCTCATTTATTTGATTTATCTGATTTTACAGCTTTAGCTGCTCATGTGATTTAGTGGAGCTTTACCGCAAATTAGGTTTTATTGAACTTTTAGAACCGATACTTTTCGAAACTTATTGTTTAACTTTGACAGCTTGTATCTCAGTTGTCATTTGTCATATGCAAAAATTGTCAACTGAAAAAATATTTTTTGGATCTTTTGCTATCGTTTTGTAATTGAAAATTTGTTGATATCTTAAAAATTAACCGAGATATAACAAAAAAAAAGGAGTCGGGTGCATTATTTTTAGAGGAAATTTTAGTGGTATTTAAAATTTGTAGCCCAAAATGTCGACATATCTTGCATTGAAGGTATTCTACAGAAGTCACAAGTTAAACTATCTTTACCTTCTAGGCAAGCACGCCTGCCTTGTAAGCAGGCATTCTGCCAAGATTGCGAATTTTTTTTATTTCTAAGTATTGAAGTTCTAGTTCCAGAAGGACACAAATGTAAGGTAAATCTAACTTCTAGAAACCTCAAATGAAATTTTATGACTGCCACTTTTTTTTCATTTTTTGGTAGATTACCGATTGCCAAAGTTTCCGAGACACTCTGATAAGCGGCCAAAAATTTCCCTGAAATTGTTGCGAAAGTTTCTGAGAATATCGGAAATTTTTCCAACTCTTTGTCTAGTCCCCCCCCCCCCTTCAACGACACTTTAATTCGCCTTTGTTCCTGTGAATACATAATTCTTGTATCCTGCTCTCTTTCTTCATTTTCCCCCTTTCTTTATTCCCACTAAGATATGATCTAGAAGAGTCGGTGCTCGGTCTCTTTCTTTTCACACCCCATAATTAGCAAAAAAGTCTGTAGAGGTACATCCGCATAACTCGTCGCTTTTTTATTCGTTTTTTTATCGGCATTTGTGATTTATTACGCGCGCGGGGATCATATGACACCATGTTAACCTGATCTATGTGGTGGTACGCACCTTCGAGAGCAACGTGCTTCTTTACAGCCGGCTGTATAAGTATGGCACTTTTTTTCTGTCGTTGTAAAGTCAATGGTTTGTTGTATTAATGTTTATGGCTGGGGTGATAGCTTAGGAAAATGAGTTGGCCGGTTCAGTTTGTGGTAGGGCATTTTCTGGGCTCAAAAATTGGTTCTAGCTTCTTGCCAAAAATGTTAACTTAAATTAAAAATTGGCAAAGTTCTAGCAAAATTTGGGCAAGATTGTTTTGGTAAGAAAGTTCAGGTTAAGTTCAAACTGAGCCCAAATTTTGCCCACTTGGCTCAGCGTTTTGTAATTGAAAATTTGTTGATATCTTAAAAATGAACCGAGATATAACAAAAAAAAAGGAGTCGGGTGCTTACTTGTGTCGTTTTAAACTAGACTCATACGAGTTGGGCAAGAGTTTGAATGAACTTGGGCTAAATTTTAGCCTAAACAAAGCCTTCCCCGAGACTGGTCCAAGTTTGCTCGAATCATAAGATACCTATTCACAAATGGTTTCAGACTGTCCCATCCCGGTTCGATCTACAAAAAATGCGGGAATTTTTTTGCCAAAAAAAATGAACGTCAGAACGTGCGAAATCAATTGAGAACGAGTCTCAACTCCCGCCTTTTCTGTAGATCTACGTAGATCAGTATTCATGATAACACTGCGAAACCTGAACTTTCTGGTTTGGTAGATCTTTCCTGAGTTTAACCTTTTTCAATTCAACTCCTAGGCATTTTTCAATTTTGTTACAGTAATCCCAATGGATATAAATTTCCCAAAAATCACTATTTCTCAGATTTCATTTCAACCTTATTCAACGCTTCATCTATTATTTTTTGAACCCTTTTTTCTCTTTTTTCTCGCCCTTCAATCCGAATCGATCATCGTCTCCTCCTCCCCCCACCACCACCTCAACCATCTTTCCGTTTCATCTTCATCCCTTTTCCGGTGAGACAAGTGTTCGGAACTTGCCTCTCCCTTCTCTCTCCTCATCTCAAATTTTCGAGTCAATTATCCACTTAGGCCCGCCAATTATAGCATCTGTGATTTTCATGATGAAGCCTTTCTCGAGGTCCTCTCCCTCCATTTCCACAATATACAAATACCACTAATAGTATCAAATGTCTGAGCATTTCCTAAAACACTGCGGCCGGAAGATTTTGCAGCAGCAGACTTCTTTCAACTTTTGATCTCATTAACTCGAACCATACATACCCTTTGAAAAAGCCCTCCAGAGAAGAATCCTGCTGAGAGCTTTTGTATCAATGTAGCTGCCAGCCATGGATACCAGCTACAAAAAGTCATATATCATGACAGATTAGGAGGGACAGCCGTCTCTATTCAAAAAGGGAGACCTTTTGAGAATCGCGCATCTGCCGCCCCCTAACCTCCAGAGCATTTTCAAATGCAAATCAGGTTGGGATGTTGATTCGAAGCGACGACTTGGTGTTGGTGGTTTTGTGGTTAGGATTTCGAAAAGTTTCCGGAGGGGCACCACTGAGTGGTTTTGGAGGTATGAGCTTCAAAGGATACTTGTGATTTTGGTTAGAAATCGACTTCATATCTGAAAATCTAAAACTCTAATGAAGCTGAGAGCTGGGAGCCTTTCTCAACTTTGGCAGTCTGTATTTCGGTTGTCTTTTGTGCTATACAGAAATTTCCAACTAACAAAATGTTTTTATTTCTTTTTCTGTAGAGCTCTAGTAATTTATTTATTGATTTCTTCAATATGAGCCGAGGTATAACCTTTCAAAGTTGACTAGTCGGTTGCATCTAGCCTCTGGATATTGTCCAGCTCTGTTTCAATTTTTAAGCGCTATGCGCTGCGGATCGGGGAGTCAGGTACCCCTACTGGGCTTTAGTTTAAGCCGTCGGATCCCAGGACTGTGGCCGATAATCTAGATAGCTCCACTTCCCAGTGAGCCTAGGGCAGGACTCGAACCCGTGATCTTTTGATTGCTAGCGATCACCATTACTCGCCGTAATTTGCCTTAAAATCTTTAAGCTTAACATAATTGTTTCTTAAATAGTTTTTGTATTGGTCGGCTTCATTCCGAATCACTGCTCTCTGTCGGTTCCCCGATCCCCCCTAAGGCTTAGAGGCCAGTCTAGTCACTTTTTGCTCCAGCCGGCTTGACCTAAAAATCATACACACATAAAATGGGCCGGCCTCCTCTTAAAATTGACAGATACATCTCATAAACCAATTAAGCGGCGTCTCGTTTACAACTTGACATAATGAGGTAAAATAGGGGGCGGTGCACCTGGCTGGGGGGCACACCAACAACGATTCAATCGAAATCTTTTTTTTTGTTGTGTTTCGTTAGCATTTTTGCCCCGGTGCCCACTCCTCCTCCAATTTTTTCGACGGGTTTCTATAGACCCCATCAATCATTTGTATGACTTGTCCGGTGCAAGTCCACGCAATTCTCCTTCCTTTTTTTGCCTCCGTCCCTCACTACCACCACCACCACCACCACCGACGACGAAACGTATCGATTTAAAAGGAGAGGGAAAAAGAGCGTGCGCGCGGGCCGCCCGTTTTTCAAATTTTGTTTCGTGTCCCCCCCCCCCCCCCCACCAACACCGGGCCGGCTGGTCGGTGGTTGTGATGGTGGTGGACACACGGGTTACTGTAGTAGGCATACACATCCCCTGGTACGGTATTTGGGGAGCCAGGCGAGAGAATCGAAATAGAAGCGAAGAGCAGGGGAGCAAGAGCATCGATTGCGATACGATGCGTGGAAGAAAAAACCACTGATAACTTTTTTTTTCGAATAATGTTCGGCGCACGTAGCAAAGAGCACACCGTAAGCTTATCAGTTTATACGTCAGCCTCGTTGAGCAAAGATCTGCCTAGGTTTTTGAGTATGACTATGGAGAAGAAAAAGTAGATCAGATTGGGAAACAAAATGGCAAAACTATGTACAAATGAATCAAATTTTGTTAGCCTCTAAATTAGCTTTTTTTTATTCACTCTATTTTAGAGACTTATATCTAAGTTGTCCTTAGTCTTATTAAAAAATGTTTTACTGTAAAAATGTAGAAAAATATTTGCACAAATTTTGTCAGTTGAAAATTTTTTTTACAAGCCCTAATGGGATCGAGTTATAAGCCGTCAAAGTGGAGCAAAAAGAGGCAAGGCGGATAGAGCAGTAGCTCTTTTGCATAGAAACAGTAGCTATATTGAAAATGGAAAGCTTGTAAAAAATTGGTTTAAAAATTTGTTAGCCTCATAATTTTGGCCTTTAATTTAGGCCTTTGATTAATCTTTTGAGCTGAGCCTATTACTCTAGAATTTTTGAAACAACTCAATTCTGTCAATTCAAGCAACAAAAGCACCACACGCTACCTTCCAGGAAATCTGAAATCTATAGGTTAATCTTCTTCCCGTGTCTACCATGTTACCAAACAAAGAAAAACAGTCTGAAACTTTATCCCACTTGACACCTCCTACCCCTCCTCTTCCATATGATCCTAATCTTAATCCCCTTAGAACAAAAGGCGACGTTAATAAAGTGCAGCTGGAGTATAAGTAGATGAGGGAAACGGGGGATGTGGTGCATTGAAGGGAAAAAATGTTGAAACTTTTGTATTTTAATGTTAGCATCTCTATGTCTCTACTCTCTGATTATTGATAAGGAAAATGTGTCAAAAAATGACTGTGCTCTCTGGAAGAGGCGAAAGGTTGCGATATTTTATTACATTCATAGGTGCACATTTAGTTGACAATCTGGAAAGTGTAGTTTCAGAAGGATCTTGTTTAATTAATTAATTTTTTGTGGAAACTTGGAAATAGCTGACTAGGTTTGGTAGAGCTTTTTTGATTCCTGATAATGAATTTGAAAAATTAGGACATTGTCCGCAATTTCCTTAGTAGGCTTGCACCCGTCTTGCTCCACTTTAACAGCTTCTATCTCAGCTCTCTTTGATTTTATCAGAAAAATTTTAACTGACAAAATATGCGCAAAATGTTTTTCTATATTTTACCAGTTAAACATTTTTTGATCCAATCAAAAGCAACAGAGATATAGGCCGTCAAAATAGTTTCTCACATTTTCGGTGGAGCAAATTTCTTTCAGAAACCGAACTCACTTTTAGATTTTTTTTTAATTTCCAAACTAGTCACATTTCCTCAGCTCATGCTCATTCACATGACAAAAAACTTCCGGTGAAACTGGCGGTATAATGAAACTTTTTTTTCAGTCTCATACCGTACATTACATAAACCTTATCAAATAAAAAGAAACTAGTTCCAATCTTCATTCTTTCCACTTTATTTTTCCTTAGCACTTACATTTTTTTTGTTCGAATTTCAAAAATATAATGAGAACAGCTTTGTGCACCTAGTGGGGGCAAAAACGAACAAAAGCAATTTATCTTCAATGCGGAGGACATTGGACACAGGACAGCAGCATGTAAACTTGAATTTGCCCTCCTGGTTCATCTCTTGCGGAGCCTATTTATTATTTTTTTTTTCGAATCCATCCCTTTTTTTTTGGTGTGCTTTTTGTGCTTTCGGGCCACGAGGACCCATCTGCTGTTGCTCACGCACAGACTCTTTTGATAAATGATAATGAGTTTCACGTTTTCTTTTTCAAAATTTAATATTTCTCTCTTGCAGGAACATGAGCGGCGACTCAAAAGTGTGGGCTCACGCGTCCGCTGACACTTGGGCTGTTCAAAATGGAATTTCGACGTACGATTTGGACACGTCGAGCATCAAACGAGAGAAGCGGGATCACAATGAGGTAAAATTTAAGAATTGGTTGTTGTTTTAATTTGCGACTAAATTTCCTAATTAAATTGATTTCTGAAAATTGAAAAAATTTTTGCCGATTAAAAAATTCTTTAGGATCTTCACATTGTAGTTTAAGAAATTCAAAAATCAATTTTTAGAATTAAAAATAATTTTATAAATCGAGCTTTGAAGGGTTTTGTATTGTCTGAAACTTCAAAACTTTTGGAATTTCGGAAAAAAAAATGAAAAAAATGTTCAAAATGAACTGTAATTTTTCAGTTCTGTTACGATAAAATGCTTTCAGAAAATTGATAAAATCTATAAAATCAAAATTGTAAAAATTTTAGAGTTTCGAAATTGGTTTTTCATTGAAATATAAATTTCAAGAAACCGGGAAAAAATATTGTAATATTTCGCAAAAATTTGAAACATCACATTAAAGGCACACATTGTTTTTTTTTCTGAGTTGGTCTCGCCACAGGAGCTAAATTCAACAGATTTTTTTTCATTTGACATAGGAAAACAAATTTCAAATTCGGAAATCCACTAAAAATTCAGAATTTATTATGAAAAAAGTATATTAAAGGTGGAATAGCGCCAGTGGGAATTTTGTCTAAATACACTTATAATGATCCAAAACGACCGAATATTATAATAAAACACCCCACAAAATTTTAGCTTTTTCATAATTTCCGTTCAAACTTTTGCCAAATTGCCAAATTTTTGAAAAATATGAGCTTTCGAGGAAATCCAAAGCAATGTCGCATGTTTCGCCCCCTACAATGTTTCAACACGAATAATTAAAATAAGCTTAAAGTGTAAAAAATGTAGGAAAAAACTTTTTTTGGTCGACTTCCAAAATTATGAGTAACAAAAACTGAGTAATTGTCACTTTTTGACCGCAAATAAAAAAATTTAAGAAAATTTTTGATTGTTTTGATGTTTTTGTTTGATGTGTTTGTTTGATGATGTTTTATTACGATATTCGGTCATTTTGGGACCATAGGAGTGGTTTTTAACAATTTCCCCATTGGCGCTACTCCACCTTCAACAACTACCATAAAAATCTAAGAACATATTTTTTGGGTTTACAACCTACCAGTTAAAGTTCATAGAGCTAGTTCCACACATCCACGATATAATATGCAATTTAACAGCCGATGATCCGATTATCAATATCAACAGCATAAAAGCAATAACAAAATCCTGATAATTTTCACACAAATTGTCCGCCGCTTTTATCTTTTCTCTCCTCATTCTTCTTCGTCTCATCATCGCTCCCCCCCCCCCCCCCCCCCCCCCCACCGACCGATTTATCTCTTTTAATCACATTAATCATGTGTTTCTTATCGAGGGTGGAAAATTGGAAAATTGATAGGCGACATGGAATTTGGCTGCCAAGAATCGGGTACTACTTGGTAGAAAATGTAAATTTGTGTTAGCTGGAAAACCTGAGGTCCCCCACACTTGACTTTTTGCCTCGTCTCGCTAAAACAAAAAAAAGAGGAAAATGCAATGCATGTATTTTTTCGTCGTCGTCGTCGTCGTCGTTTTCTTCGTGTTTGACTTCTTCTACTCCTCTCCAAATTTGCCTTCTCACCCTCCTCTCACACCCGGGGTCTACTGTACCGAATTGAGTGCCTATTGGCGCAATAGGGCGGGGCCCCGGCGCATCGCTCTCTCTCTCACTCACTCCTTCTCTCGAGGGGGGCTAACAGGGGAAAATAGACTGAGAGAGAGAGGAGAAGGCAAGCGAGTCGATCTGCCCCCCGGTTGCCCGTTTCTCTCTCTTTCGGTGGTTTCTCGTATTTTTCCCCCACCAGGGAGAGTCAGAGAGAGGGAGCCCCGCCCACATTCACCCCACCAACCCTCCCCCCAACGATCGGACAAGATTGACATACAACCGTTTTGAAGTGTGTGAGAAGTTGTCATTTTCGATATTCATCTGTCTGTCATATTATTTACGTTCGTTCCATCATCATCGACATCACACGCAGGGCAGAGAAGAACACACGCCGCCACCGCCGGCCCATCAAATCGGCACACTAATCAATCGATCAACGAGAGAAGAAGAAGAAGGGGCGGGCGACAAGCTCTGACCATCATCGTGTGTGTGACAGACTGACTGACTGACACCCCGTTGTGGAAAGAGTTTTCGATCCCGACACGACCATCGTTCATCTTATTCAGCAAGGCCCCGTGTGTCGGCAACGACGATGGCGCAGAGGGTACTTCTTCTTCTTCTTCTCCTTCATTCCGTTTCCCCTCTGCTTCTTCTGACTTTGACATGATACCAGAAAGAGCGCCATCCCTTTTTCCTTTTCTCCTCTATAATTTATCGTTGTGTTGGGTGGTGG
The DNA here is from genome assembly GCF_000002985.6 of Caenorhabditis elegans. NCBI lineage: Eukaryota > Metazoa > Nematoda > Chromadorea > Rhabditida > Rhabditidae > Caenorhabditis > Caenorhabditis elegans. The sequence goes on from NC_003283.11 coordinate 4,499,937, forward strand.
CTCGAGCTCATTCTTGGGTTTCCAATCAGCCATTGCGCCCCCCACCGCGCCGTCGCTGTCGCTTTTTTCCCGCTTTCTAGATCTCAAAATTGCAATTTTTAGGTGTTCGCCTTGTTTTAAGCGCTGGTTAGTTACAATATAGTTTCCCAAGCTTCAGAATATAGAAAAACTTGACCCCAAATACCTCGAAAAGTCGTATCTCTGCTCATCTCTAGAAAATCAGTGAATATAATACTTTAAAACTATAGTTCTAGAAAAAACAAATATTTTGTCAGCTTAGAACTTTTTGTTTTAACTGAAAATTACAATGAGCTGCCAAATTGAAGCTACGGTCTGCAAGACTAACAGTTGCACCCCATCGTCCAACTTTGACAGCTTATATCTCAGTTTTCGTTCATCCTATATAAAAATTGTCAACTGGCAAAATCCGTATTATTTCTTTTTCTATAATTTTGTAGTTGACTATTTATTTATATCTTCTAATTGAACCGTGATATAACTTTTCAAAGTGAGGTAGTGAGGTGGAATACTATCGACTTTTGCAAATCGTTAAAATAACACCAGTGAATATTTCAAAATATAAGTACTTATATTAAGCCCCTCATTCTTAAATTTTTCCTTGCATCGATTAGTTTTAGTTTTAGTTTCCGAAGCCAACACAAGAATCACAAATAGTTTTACGATCTTACCGACAGTATCACTTTTTCTCGGGAATCATTTGAAAAAAGATAAGAAAATGTCCCAAATTCCACCCCTTTTCCCCGTCTTCCCCGCTGACTAATAAAACCCATTAAAATGATTTTGATGAGCTTGGGCTACTGCTTAGAAAAAATGCCTATGACCACCACCACCAATGGTTCCAAAAAGTGTCAAAAAATTGGCCTCTTTAGTTATCAATACAATTTATCAATTAATCAATTTGAGAGACAAGACACAGAAAAAAGAAAAAAGAAAAAAAAATAGGAAAGCGTGGTTTCAATTTCTCACTTTATCCTTCCACCGTTATCCCCGTTCACATCTTCTTTTACCCGAATCGGGGGGCCGAGAAGATTTATTTCGTCAAAAAATCCGCCTATCATCTTGCCGAAATCTGGAACGGCGCCCCTTTGTACCGAAATTTCGAAAAAAAAAAGATTTTGGAGGAAAACTAAAATTATTGATTTTTTTTTTGCAAAATTTTTGCTAGCCATGTCAGAAGAAGAGATAAGATTTTACCCATAAATCCCTCACATATTTAGGCGCCTTTTAATAAAATTATCTAATCTTATCCATATTTTTTCAGCAGTTCAACGATGGATATGGTCCACCACCGGGCTCGGCGAGCGCCGACCCAGCCAGTTATATTGCCGATCCGGCGGCGTTTTACAATTTGTACACGAATATGGGTGGCGCGCCGACGTCAACTCCGATGATGCACCATGAGATGGGTGAAGCCATGAAACGGGATAAGGAGTCTATTTATGCGTGAGTTTTTTTTGAATTTTAATTTTATAAAGTCTGCCTACAAGGCCTGCCTTGTGCCTGTTTTTTTTTCAAAATTAAACATTCAACAAGTCATCAAAAATTTGTGAAAAAAATTCAAAAGTAGGCGGTAGGCAGGCAAAACATAGGTCCTCATGTTTGGAGACGTGCCTGAGAAGCTGAAGCTAAAAAATTTTGACGTAAAAAAAATTAAAAAATTTCAAAATTTTCTGCTTCTAAATTTCGTTAAAATTATTACATTTTCAAAATACTTTCAAATCGCTAAAAAAAATTGATTTTTAACAATTTTCAAATTTTCAGCCATCCACTCTATCCACTTCTAGTTCTCCTATTCGAAAAATGCGAGCTCGCCACGTCAACGCCCCGAGACACGTCACGCGACGGATCCACGTCATCGGACGTGTGCTCCAGCGCGTCTTTCAAAGATGATCTCAACGAATTTGTAAGACATGTAAGTTTCGGGGAAATAATAAAATGAAAAAAAAGAAAGTTTTACAGACCCAAGAGAATGCTGACAAGCAGTACTATGTACCGAATCCACAACTAGATCAAATTATGCTCCAATCGATTCAGATGCTTCGATTCCATCTGTTGGAGCTTGAAAAGGTGAGCATGAAAATTGAAATGAAATTCAACAAAAAAAACGTAATGCAAAAAAATAATCGTCTGCGTCTCGTACTTTATTTATTTTTTAGACAAAAAGTTGAGACTCCGCTTTGTGTGTGTGTGAACAGTTATCAGTTATCAGCTCCGCGTTCTGAAATGCACTTTCCCAATTTGGGGCGCCGACTGGCACCGTATCAGTGTGTTGAAGAGAGCTAGTTGAAAAAAGTGCATTTCTACGATTTTTGGTTTATTTTTCCAGGCTTTTGGTAACGGCCTAGGCTTCCAATTTATTTTTTACACGCTTTTTTTACGGCTTATGTCTCAATTGGCTTTAGTCTTATCAAAAAATTTTTAACTATTAAAATGTAGGAAAATATTTGGTAAGTATTCTGTCAGTAGGCAATTTTTTGATAAGACCAAAGGGAACCGAGATATAAGCTGTCAAATTGGAGCAACTGGGGTGCAAAAAATTCGGTATTTATCGTTTAATTTTCTTTAATTCGCACACACTTTGGACACTGAATTTTTAAATCGATTTGTTAACTCTTTTAATTCCAGGTCCACGAGCTCTGCGACAACTTCTGCAATCGATACGTGGTCTGTCTGAAAGGCAAAATGCCGCTGGATATCGTTGGCGACGAGCGTGCCTCATCCTCACAACCACCAATGTCCCCCGGAAGCATGGGACACCTCGGTCACTCATCGTCCCCATCGATGGCCGGTGGAGCGACGCCGATGCACTATCCACCACCATACGAACCGCAATCAGTTCCATTGCCGGAGAATGCTGGCGTAATGGGAGGGCATCCGATGGAGGTGAGAAATAGATTGGAAGGGAGGGTATAGGGATTGAATGATGTAGAGTAACAACTGACACTTTTTCGAGGGAGGGGGATTGTAGATAATTTAGTGGGTAGTGATGACGATCATGTGTGCGATAAATTTATCTGCAGGTCCTTTGAAGCTTAGTTTTTTTGGTGGGTATTTGAGGCTTTCAAATCTAAAAAAAAATGTTTTGAAATGTAGAATTTCAAAATTAGTTTTGTTTCAAGCTTCAAGTTTATACCTTATTTAGGCCACACAAAAAAGGACCTGATGAAAAATGGAAAGGCCGCGGCGCGCCGTAAATCGACCCCAGCCGTAGCCGAGCCAAAATGGCCTAATTCGGCAAACTCTTATATTTCAAAATACACCACCAGCAAACTGAACGTCAAATTTCTAGGAAAAAAATTATGCTGTGATATTACACATCGCGCGTTGTTTAGCATGCTGTTTTTTGAAATTATTGCCATGCACTGGCACGCTGATCTTTTGGTCGGGTCTAGCTTCACTTAATATCAGACATTATCAAATCAATAGAGCACACTTTCCCTTTTGTTGAACTCCAATCCGTTCCCCCCCCCCCCCCCCCCCCTCCCCCCCCAAATCACAACTGTCGACGCCTCCTCTTTAGGATAATTTGGCCACAAATATGGAGTCAATCTAGTAAAGTGCGCCTAGGCGAAAGATATATAGGGTGTCAATAATTGGATTTGCACACCGATACACATTCTGACCACACATAGGATCTCCCCTCGCTCTTTATCTCTGTCTCGTCTCACTGGGACGATGTATTTAGAGTGTCAAATGATTAAGCGAATATGGGTGTGCACAGCGGGATTTGGGGTTGTGTTGGGTAAACGATTTGGGAACGCAATGTTCGAGGCGGTGGTAGCCGGCGGCGGTGGCGGCTGCTTGCCTCGAACAATAAGAAAGTACTTGACTCAATGGGATTCAACAAGGGGGAGAAGGGGGTAGCGGTAAAAAGAAGACGACGTTCGAATTTGCATAATTTGGTTTTTTGAGAGAGGAATCGTTCGGTTCTTCATGTCTGCCGCCACAGAAAAATCAACAGGGGAATAAAAATTCATCTACACAACTAAAATGTTCAAGTTTCAGGGATCATCAATGGCTTATTCGATGGCTGGAATGGCGGCCGCTGCCGCATCATCATCATCGTCTTCCAACCAAGCAGGGGACCACCCTTTAGCGAACGGCGGGACGCTCCACTCGACGGCTGGAGCCTCCCAGACGCTGTTGCCCATAGCCGTCAGTAGTCCTTCGACGTGCTCGTCGGGTGGTCTAAGACAGGATTCGACACCCTTGTCCGGTGAGACACCCATGGGTCATGCGAACGGAAATTCGATGGATTCGATTTCAGAAGCTGGTGAGTTGGTTTTTTTCTAAGTTCCTAGATGTTAATGGGATATGGTACTTTTTAAAGGCTCCTTCAATAAGTGACCTTCAGAATAACAGTAGAAACATTCCACGTGTCGACATACCTATTGTCGCCTCGGCTAACAGCTCCCTCCTGTATATCGGACCTATGTGATGCTCTCCCTGGAACTTTTTCTCTTATATCCTCATTGTCATTTTTTCAACTTAACCTCTACTGTCTCTTTTCTTCCCTTTATTTCAGTCCAAGCATGAATACAATTCATTTTTCCAATAATTCATTTTCCAATAACACACACACACACACACACACACACACACACACTTGTATGTGCATGCAACTGACACTTCATTTTAATTCTTTGTTGGTTAGCTCCACCGCCGCTTTTCATGTGTTATTATTCTTGCGCAGGTCCCCTGCTTCACCACGCACCGCCGCTTCTTCAACAACAGCTTCTTCATCATCATCAGCATCAAGATTTTCTGCCTCATCATCCCCAACCGCCACAGAATATCATTGAGCAAAGCCTTCACTGTGCCGGTGTCTCGATGCTTGACGCTTCTCTTGTGCCTCCGTCGTCCTCGTCGTCTGAATATCATGGTGATATGATGTCCATGTACCCACATGATCCCACAACCATGTACCATCAAGAGCTGGGTGGTCCTTATGATTTTGGTGACTATGGTACACCTGACGTCGTAATGATGGACGCTGACGTCAAGAATATAAATTTAGCACCCTCGTCGGCATCATCGTCGTCGTCCTCGAAGAATAAACCGTCGACGCCGAACGGAGGACGGATAGGCAAAAGTCGAGGACGGGGAATTTTTCCGAAACAGGCGACAAATCGACTTCGGCAGTGGCTTTTTCAAAATCTTACGGTAAGGAGTTTTTTGTTTGAAAATGATGTCTTTTTGGTTTATTCACAATTTATGTTCACTAAACTTTTGTTTCTGTCTTTTGTTCATTTTACTCCTTCTTCTTCTTATTCTTCATGTTTTATCTGATCTCATTCTTATTCCAAAATCATCCGCTGTCCCCTTAAAATAAGAGCATCATTAGGGTCCGAATACAGGAGGGTCTAGATCCTTGCCGATCATGACCCGAAATGTATTCCAGGCGACGAGTTCTCCGTGTGCGGATCGAATGATGATGGTCGAGATTCGGTGCTGTCCGACTCGGCAAACGGAAGTCAGAATGGCAAGCGAAAAGTGCCGAAAGTATTTTCAAAGGAGGCGATTACCAAATTCCGCGCGTGGTTATTTCACAATTTGACGGTAAGGGTGCAGGCTTATCTCGAATATTAATCTCAAGTTCTTTTTCTCTTTTTTCTCACTTTTTTTTGTCTGATTCATTTCTCACCTTTCTTCCTCACTTTCTCTGTGTGAGCGCCCATGTCTTCATCATCATCGACACCTCCTACAGTAATCTAGATTTGCAAAACTTGTTGGGAGGTCGTCGTCGTCCGGAGGCAAGGGACGTACACATACTAGTGTAACACTGAATTTTTACAACTGGTCAGAGGTCACTTTTGTGGTCCCCCTACCCCAAACAGATGATGAGAGAAGGGGCTAATGTTCAATTTTCAGCATCCCTACCCATCAGAAGAGCAGAAGAAACAGTTGGCAAAAGAAACGGGTCTCACAATTCTTCAGGTTAACAACTGGTACGTTATTTTATCTACATATGTAATAGTTTATACTTTTCGGCATGAGCCTATCAAAAAGAGGGGGAGAAAAGTTTATGTAAAGATGGTGTAGAGAGCTCACTCAGCTATCAGATTACGCTTTTTGTCGGTGACTTCATATGTGTGTGCGCGCGTGCGGGATCGAGGATAAACACTGTGTTTGACCTACCCGGAGTTGCGTCATCGGGTCATTGATGAGGGGTTAGATTATCAGGAAGGGTAGGAAGTTTTGGGATTTACTATATTTGTCCATTTTGGGGACTATTGCCAGATTTGATAGGTTGTGCTGCTTTGGCGTGATTTTGCGATTTTCTGAAGTTCGTGTTAAAGGATTTTTTGATAGCTTTTTATTAGGGATTTTGTAAGCACGTATTCAAGGTTTTTGCAACATTTTTATAGTTAGTCTAAGTTATTTTTGAAAATAGATAAATTAAAAGCTCTGCTAGGCCTATCCAAATACCGTTTTTTTCCATATTAGACTTTCTCCCGTCATTGATCTGATTGGCTTACGGCGACGGCTTATATCTCAGCTGTCTTAAGGTTTACCAAAAAATGATCAACTAACAAAATGTAGAAAAATATTTTGCACGTTTTTTGTTAGTTGACAGTTTTTTGATATGACTAAACGGAAACGAGATATAAGCTGTCAAAGTGAAGCGAGAGGTGCAAGTCTAATAGGGAAGTACGGTACTCTTACTCGCGGCGAGACCCATTTAAATGAACCCGTGCTCCTTGAAGTTCTAGATTCAAAAACTTCCAAAACTCTAATAGATTGTACAGTATAATCAATCTAGCTTGTGTCCAACTTTCTCCGCACCTGTTTGATTTACGGGGTGTGAATAGAGACATTGAAAAATGGATAATGGTGTTACCACCGCCCATCATCATCATCATCATGATACGTTTTCCAATTAAATCACGCTCCATTGCACACACAGAAAGTGATCGGTTAATGGGATGCGCATGTCACCAGATACAGAGCCACGTTAATTAGTGGTTAGCAACAACTGTTGTTGGGACAACAAGTAAATTGACGGTTTTTGTTACAGCGTAAAACTGTCTTTGTTTTCTTTGTCATCACAGCTCCATCGGAAATTGTAGGCCTGAATAGGTAAAACGTCTACCTACAAAACTGGAAATAAACTTTTGCACTTCTGCACTTTTTCGCTGATCGTTTTCTTTTTCAAAATCTCATTAATCTTCGTCTACACCACAACCACGAGCGGCGGCGCAACTTTTTGTTGTGCCCGTTCCAAGAATAACTGTACTACCTCCACCACCTTCATTCAGATTCAGCCCTCATTATCCTATTCCGCGTTTCCTTTCTCCGCGACCACTACTACTACGACGACGACGAACAACGCTCATTTAGTGGACATTTGACTGACATTTCGTGTCAAACTGACATACGACCACCCCTGTCGAATGGGGTGGTCCACCTTTCATGCTCCTCCTTGCCTCTTTTTGGAAGGTGGTGCTGTGAGGGGGCTTACAGATGGGGATTAGGAAGCTGATGATAGGGGTTGATAACGGTAGATGCTTCTCCCGAAGGAGTTGGAAGATTGATGGAACCGAGGGGAAGGAAGAGAAGCTGCTTGGTATTGCGCTAATGCATAACAAATTTTTGTTTTCTGCAGAAGCTTCTGATCTACATAGTTCGGGGGGGAGAAAATTAGAAAATTCAATTAAAAGTTAAATACCAATTTTGTTATTGTCCCACTGATAGTTTCCTAATCTTAAATTCTGTCTAACTTGAGGGATGCATCCAGGTTCTCAATCTAAACTGAAAAAGTCCCCCTAAGCAAGATGAATCACAGATGTTCGCGGCAACTACTATGTTTCAAAAAAAAAATTTCAAAACTGGCAACAGTTGAAAAGAATCTTCTTCATCCTTCTCCTCTCTTGTCGTCTTCATCGTCCCCTGTCGATTACCGTATCCCTCTCGTTGCTTCTCTATTACTCTCTCTCCATCTATTCCTTCTCTCCAAGGCGGCAATTCGAACAGAGGGAGTCTGGAAATAGTGTAGACGGCAAAGAGATTGGAGAGAGTTGGCTGGCAGAGAGACAGCCTTGGCAATGATGGATCGCCGCAGCTGGCGACGTTGACAAGCCAAAGGCGAAGCAGATACAGCCAGTGGGAAATATAGAGTAAGAAGAGAGTGGAAAGAGGCACACACACACACACACACACAGGGACGTGCTTCGGATGTGGAGAAGAAGGGTTCTCTGGAAAAATTGTGAGAGAGAGTGAAAAAGATGAAGAAAAACTGCAGGCAAAATAGATGAAGAAGCGCTTCTTCATAAAGAAGAGTCGGGGGTCGATTTGTCAATTTGGTTGATGGTGAAGGTGTCAATTTATGAGGAAAAGAGTGATTGCTTTTTTCGGCGGTTTTCGACGACGAGACTTGATGGTGATGATACGGGTAGGAGGGACAGAACAGGGACAAGATTTATAGAGACAGTTGAGAATTGATAAAGATTGACAAGGTACTAAGATTGATGGTGGGAAAAAGGAAATTGAGAAAAGTTGGGGTGATGATAGGGGAATATGGTTTAGCTCTGTAAAGTTAAACTTAAAATCTGAATTTTAAATTTAGAATTATGACTACGAATACAAATTCTATAGCTCTGAATAGTTAACCGGGGACGCTCTACAGAAGCTCCTAGGAAATTCTAGTATCGGAGCATTTCTGATTACGAATGCAAATGTTATGGCCTAAAATTACTCCGATTAGATTTTTAGGCTCCGGTCCAGTCCTGTCAATTTTTTTTCTGAAACTCTGAAAGTTTAAATAAACGTCTCAAACAAAACTATAATATTTACAAATCAGGTTCCTTTTAGAAAGTTTCTATTTATATGTATCGTTTCATTTTCTTTACTATTAGTTCAATCGATTCAGAACAGTTTGCACATAAATTCCTAACCGGGTCTTACCACGAATTTAAGCCATGAAATTTGATGAAAGGCTACTATTGGTCCCTACATGAAAATAACTAATGTTTGAATTTATTTGCTACACATTGAAAACGTTATGTTGAAAATGCAGTGAATCTTGTAAAGCAGCATTAGTTTGCCACGTAGTGTCAGAATGTCTCATTTCAGCTTGATCTACATAGATCTACAAAAAATGCGGGAAAAGAGAAACAGAGTTCTCAACTGGTTTCGTATTGTTAAGAACGTGCGGACGTCACATATTTTTGGGCGAAAAATTCCCGCATTTTTTGTAGATCAAGCCGTAAAGGGACAGCCATGCACCGCGTGGTTTACCATTTTTCTTTTTTTTTTTGAGGCTCTATATATCCCCAGAAAAATCGAGCAAAAAAGTGATCAACTGAAAATTTATAGAGCATGCTTTCTATAGCTCTTCAGTTGAACTTTTTTTTCATAAAAAATTGGTTTCATAATCTTTCTGAAACAAATTTTTCAGATTAAAAATTTCAGGCTCATTCTGATTCCCTTTCACAGTCCCAAACTAAATTCTAAACCAATCAGATAATCATCTATAACACACACTTGTGCCCTCATGAACCCCGTAAAGCCACGCTATAAAATCGTTTTTTATGGGCTCGTCAAATAGTTGTCTCCCCCCGTCCATCCATCTCCTCCCAAGTTTATATTACGAGTGTGACACAAGTCATTGCCCCCCTCCACTGGTCACTTAGGTTCTTTAAGTTGTGGTTAACGCGATTTATGCGATTTTTATGATCTACCCCCGAATGCAACTTAGTTGTTTCTTGCAATTGCAACATTGATTCTTATCATCATCTGCCTCCTCTCCTTGCCACTAGCCTTGGTTTAAGTGAGACGCACATAAATTGTCACGATTTGACACTTTTAGTGGCTGTTTGGGTCCGATCGGACATCGCGATGCAACTTGGAAATTATTTGTTGGGGGAACGAGATTTAGATGAGATTCCATTGAAACTTCTTCCTAAAAATATTTTTCTGCAGGTTCATCAACGCTCGACGACGAATTGTACAGCCAATGATTGATCAGAACAACCGAGCCGGGCGTAGCGGTCAGATGAATGTTTGTAAAAATCGACGACGAAATCGAAGTGAGCAGTCACCTGGGCCAAGTCCCGATTCGGGATCGGACAGTGGAGCAAACTATTCACCGGATCCATCGTCGCTAGCGGCGAGCACAGCAATGCCGTACCCAGCCGAATTCTACATGCAGAGGACGATGCCGTACGGTGGATTTCCATCATTCACAAATCCGTGAGTTTTTAACTTTTCTAAAATAGTTTTAAAAATTGTACGAATAGCTTATACCAAATTACTGAAATTTTTTAACAGAGCTCTGAAATTTTGGGATTTTTTGTCGGTCGCGGTCGCCTACTTTTCTAATAACTTTGAAAACGTTCTGAAATTTTTTCGAATAAAACTCTAGTGCTCCCTGGCTTATATAGAATTGAAAACGACTTTTAAACTTTTAAAAGTTTAGGCCTAAGCCTGAGCCTGAACCTAACCCAAAACCTAAGCCTAAGCCTTAGTCTAACTTACGCCTACGCCTAAGCCTACGCTTAAGACTAAGCCTAAGGCTAAACCTAAGCCTAGGCCTAATCCTAAGAAAAAGCCTAAGCCTAAGCATCAGACTAAGCCTAGGCCTGAGCCTAAACCTAAGATTTCGCCTAAACCTAAGCCTAAACCTAAACCTAAGGCTAAACCTAAGCCTAGGCCTAAGCGTACACCTAGGCCTAAATCTGAAGCTAAGTCTACACGCAAGCTTAAGCCTAAGCCTAACCCAAAGCCTAAGCCAAAGCCTAAGCGTAAACCTAAGCCTAAATCTTAGCCTCAGCCTAAGACTAAACCCAAGATCAAGCCTGATTGTGAGCCTAATAAACGAATTCTCAAATTTCAGAGCAATGCCATTCATGAATCCAATGATGGGCTTCCAAGTGGCTCCAACAGTAGATGCTCTTTCTCAACAATGGGTTGATCTCTCAGCACCACACGAATAAGGGTCCGAACATATTTATTACAACAGTATACCGCCAAAGGTTCTCCTCAAATGATCAGTTGTTTTTTTTTGGAATCGTTTTTCCAAGTTTTCCATGACTTTAAATGTTTCTCTCTCTCTCTCTGCGTCTCTCACTCCCTCACACTCTCTCTCTCTCTCTATAACTACTACAGATTCGCCAATTTCCATGGTAAAAATGGTAATATCGACTATTTGTTATTGTTCTCAAAAAAAAAATTGTGACCACAGGGTTAATACCACACATTCAATTGCTCTCCAAAATGTAATATTTTTTGACAAAATATTTGAAAATTGAAAACTGAAACTAATTGATTAATTCCAGTTCATATCAAATGTATGTTCTTATTCTCCTCCTCCAGTTCTCCTCATGTTTGGAACTCATTTTTCTAATATTTCAGTCCTAAAATTACAATATACCTTCTTTGTCTCTCTCTCTCATCACCACTCGTTTGCCTTGTCGATTTAATTTCTTTTTTCTTTTTAATATTTGTTTTTTTTCCTCCATGAATATAGAATTAAAATTTTAAACTTTAAAAAATGTTTTAGTTGGTTTTTAACAATGTACAAAAATATGAAAATAAGAAACAGACTGTTTTTTATGCTAACCTCGGACTTCTGGATGAATCCAGTGTTATTTGAAAGAAGACCTTCTCGATAGGCCCCTGCAAAAAAAAAACTAGCGGCAGGGGCCACTTGGAACTGGAAAAAAGTCAATCTGAAATTGCTATCAGTGCATTTTTCCAATACTTTAGAGGCCTGTAAAAATTCTCCAAATTATTATTTTTGAAAATTCTTATGATTTTTAGACTATTTCGAGGTAGACAAGTATTCTGGAAGCTTTTTAGAAATTTTTATTTTTTTTTAGAAAAAAACTGAAAAATTCCTTGAGTTGGGTGAAAAAGTTTCAGATTTTTACAAAAAATCAAAAAATTTCCAAAAAAATTTCTGAGCACGGCAAATTTCCAAAATGTGGATTTGCCGAATTTGCCCAGCTCGGCAAAGTTTGTAATTTGCCGCACACATGAAAAATTTTGTCCAAAATTAGTGATTTCGATCAAAAACTTAATGAAAGAAAACATAGCAGCATTTTTCTTTCATTTTTTTGTTCAAGAAATCCACACAGGCAAAAATCAAATACAACACAGTGAGCTTAGTTTTTTTTAATTAATTTTGGAATTTTTTGAGCTCCAAAAAATTGCGATTTACCGAACTTGCCGACCACGGGAAATTTGCCGAAATTGCCGCAAACCCCTAATTTCTCACATAATTTAAATTCAATTAAATTTTTTAAAGCGTAAAATTATGCAATACATTTGGTACTTTGTAAAATAAATTGAAAATTTGTTTTGTTGTTTCAGCAATTTTGAAAAAATATATTCTTCACATACTTTTGACACAGACCAAAATTAGAAGAATATCATTTTCGGAAATTTTCGAAAATTCCGAAAATCTTCTCTTTAACTTGTAATATTTCAGTTATAAGTAAATAAATTGTATATTTTTAAAATAAGCACACCCAGGTGGTACAAATAAGTATCATCATGCTTATATTTTTGAAAATGGCCTAAATCGGCCTCTTCCGGCCTAATCCGGCTTGAAACTGTCTAGACTCTTAAAATATCGAAAGAGAGTTAAAACTTATAATCAAAATATGAAATCTAAAATAAAAAATCATAATTTAAAAGTTTGATAGAAAATAATTTCGTATTTTCAGAACAAAATAAAAACATTGAAATTCCTCAAATTTAAAAAATTGAAACCAGGAACTTTTCCCAAAATCTAAAATTTCAAGGTTTGTAAAACTTTGTTTTTAAAAGTAAATTAATTTTTACAATACAAAAACCAGAAAAACGGTAAATTAAATTCAATAAATCAAATTAAATACAATAAATTTTAATTCCGGCAGTTTTGCCGGTTTTCCGATAAGCCAGAAATTTTCATTTTTGGCAAATTGCCAATTTGCCGATTTGCCAGAAAAAAACGTTTGTCGCCCACCCTTGTTCAGACACCACGCCTTTGATTTTAAGCCAGAATACAGAAATAAATTATATAAAACGTGAGGTATCCTATACAATTTTTTGGGTTTTTTTTTTGACACGTCCAATTTTACAATTCTAATCAATATTTTATTTATTTCCAAAGTTTCGAGTTTTTTTTTCATACTCTTAAATCAATAAAAGGTGAGTTAAATACTTTTTTTTTCAAAAAAATCGTATAAAACACACTTTTCAGACGTTACAATGTTCAACTTTAAATTTCCAATTTTCTGCAAAAAGCTTAAAAAGCATCAAACTTTAGCCGCAATCGGATTGTTCATCTTTTTGATGACATTTACTTTTGGTAAGGTGACACTGAATATTTTCAGTTTTTTTTTTTAAACAAATTTCAGTGTCAAATTCACAAGCCTCTGGAGAGCACCAAAATGGTAGATGGGCTGAAGGTAGAACAATTGAAAAGCGATCTGTAAAGAATGTTATTAGTGAAGAAGAATCCAAGTGCTTAGTAAGTATGAGATATAGGACTTCCCTGTTAACGCCTACCGTACCTGCCTCACGCCGCGAGCCGCGCCTTCTGTATAGTGCGGCGCTGTAAAAAATGCACCTATCGCACTATGTGGTTCAGGCCACAAGCTTTTGAATTTAAACCAGAAGGCAGGCGTCAGGCCTGAAACCGCGCCTGTTTAACGTGTAAGCCATAGTTTGATATTTGAAAATTTTGATTCAAATTACTTAATTTCAGAGTTTGTTGTCAACTACCGGCTTCTCGGATTGCCCAGATTTTTGTTCAGTGCTCGCTGCAAAATTGAAACAGCCGAAGGAAGTGTAGGTGTACCAGTTAATGAAGTATCATACGTTTAAGATTTAAAGATGGAGTACCGAAATCTGAGACTTGGCTTTATTAGGCCCAAAATGACTCAAAATTACCACATTTTGTAACGAGACATTCTGAAAATGTATCGTTTTGAAAAAAAGCCTATGTTTTGCTAAAATCTCAAATTTTGCCAACTTAAGTGGATTAAGGTACATTTTTGGCCGATGGCAATTATATTTTAAATGGTGATTATCAAATAAAAATTTAGTTCCACAAGTTCGGGAAAAATTTGAGATTTTAGCTGAAAATAAGACTTACCTTCCAACAATTTGAACCAGGGGCGGGCGGCAATTTAGGCGGCAAATTGGCAAATTGCCGATTTCCCGATTTGCCGGAAGTTTTCAATTTCGGCAAATTGCCGAATTGCCGAAAATGTTTAGAGGGATTTTTTGTAGGACGGAAACACTTAAAACTGTGCTTTTTTGATTTTTTCCCGTTTTTTATACATATTTTCATATATTTTGCTCACTCTTCAAAATAGACGTAGGAACGGTCATAGGATGCGTACAATTTTGCGATTAAAATTGAAATTCTGAAATTTCCAAAAAAAAATAAGTGCAAAACTACAACTTTCCGGTTTGCCGATTTGCCGGAAATTTTTCAATTCCGGCAATTTGACGATTTGCCAATTTGCCGGAAAAAGTCGTTTTCTGCCCCCGCCTGGTTTGAACCACCATAACTTTTTTTTTGTAAAATTTGAAAAACGTCTTATTACGAAATTAGGCAGTTTCAGATTTCACATCTTGAAATTTATGGAGTTTCAAAATTTTGGAGTTTTGTTTTCAATTTCAGATCAGTCGTAGGTATCAGTCTGCCTACGTGACCACTTTAGTTTTGCTATACTGTTCTGCTCATATATTATAATTAAACATTTAGTCTATAGTCTAGACTTTCCGTTTTCAGATATAACTGGAAAACAATTAATCTCGCTTATCTTGGAGGTCTTTTCGTTATCATTCTAATCACTACTACTCTTACGGTGATCCAGTGTTGGAGGCTTAAACCTAAAGAAGTCTGTATAGCGGAGACGGCAAAAACGACTCCAAGTATGGAAGTGACTGCTCCATCTCTTCCCAGAACTATCATGGATCGAGCTCAAGAGGATAGTACTTTGATTGAAACTTCGGCAAAACCGAAATCGGGGGTGAGTATGAGAAATGTTTAGTTTCATATATAAATTCTCATTCTGAACATCTAATTCTCATTTTCTTGTTCATTTTAGAGCCATGATTCTCCAAAACAAATCCCGCGGATATTAGGCGGCAATTGGCGTTTGGCAAATTTATTTTTAGGAATTTCGGCAAACTGCAGGTTTGCCGGTTTGCCGAACTTGCGGAAATTTTCATTTTAGCCAAATTGCCGATTTGCCAGATAGCAATTTGCCAGAAGTTTTTGAGGGGATTATACAAAAAGGCGGAAACACAAAACAGTGCCTTTTTGAAATGTTTTTCCCGTTTTCTCTAGATATAATTCACTAACTTTTCAAGATTGATGTAGGCTCATGCTCATGTTGCCGTTTTTCCCGTTTTTCCCGCGAATTCGGCAAATCGGCAATTTGCCGGTTTGCTGAAATTGCTGAAATTGCCGTCCACACCTGATTCAAATAACTAAATTTTCAGGAATCCGATGGTGGCGGAATAGGATGTGAGGATAAGTACAGTTTGGAAGATGCTGGAGATCCGGAAAAAGCAGTTGCAAAACCGGAAGATTTGATAAAACTGCAGCAGCATATGAACAGAATGGATGCCCAGCAAAAGTCGGACACTAGAAGTGACAAGTTCATCAAGAGAGGGAAGATTTATATTCCGATTGAGACACATGTGAGTTGTCATGAACAGAATGGGTCCGGCAATTTATTTTTGTCGTCAAATTCGGCAAATCGCCAAATTGCCGGTTTGCCCATTTGCCGGAAATTTGGATAAAGCACTGTGACTTTTTGAAATGTTTCCCCGTAGAATTTGCTTACTTTTCAAAATTGATGTACGAATATTCATAGGATGCTTTTTTTTGCCGATTAAAATTGAAATTCTAAAATTTCCAATAAAAAAAGTGCAAAACCACAGTTTCTCAAAAATTTTCGGCAAAATGGCAATTTGCCGGTTTGCCGTTTTGCAGGGAATTTTCAGTTCCGGCAGTTAACCGATTTGCCGGAACTGATATTATTTGCGTGCGCCTTTAAATGCTAACTGTTATGGAGTCGCAGCAACAAATTTTCATGTTTAAAATTCAAGTGAAAACGCGCTCCAAGGCGAATTGAAAACGCCCCGCCCCCGAATAATGGGCCTCGTTGGGTATCTGGCGACAAAACTTTAAATTTGGAAGTTTTAATTGGATTCGCCAATTTCACCAAGCTTCAAGAATTAGTTTTTCCTTTTTTAAATATTTATTTATGATACTTTTAATAATTTGTTTACTCCACATGAATTTAAAAAAGGAAAGTAGGAGCAAAACAGGCGAAAAATTGGCTAAATCTTAAAAAAAGGAATAATTTGAATTGACACGTGGCTCCAGGCTGTCCCATTATGGTTTGATCTACAAAAAATGCGGGAATTTTTTGCCCAAAAAAAAGTGAGGTCAGCACGTTCTTAACCATGCGAAATCAGTTGAGAACTCTGCGTCTCTTCTCCCGCATTTTTTGTAGATCAACGTAGATCAAGCCGAAAGCTGAGACACTCTAACACCACGTGAATTGACGGTTCTATATAAATTCAAAAAAATGCACGACTTTTGGAAAAAAATTAATAAAATTTTAATTTCTAGATCCCACCAGCGTCCGTCCTTCCGAACAACGTCATTCTGGACAAAGTCACATATAATCCGAGTGCCAACGAAATTTTCGACATTGGATCCGACATTGACGACATCGAAATGGAGCCAAGTACGATGCAGGGCTCGGATAGTGGTGGTGATCCAACTGACAAATCGATTGCTGATAAAACTCCGAAAAAGGAAGTAAAAGTTGAAACGCCGAAGAAGGATGGAAATATGGCAAAGGCTTCCCCGAAAGTAAAGAAAACTCCAGTAAAGACTCCAGGGAAGCAGCCGGGAAGATCTCCAGCAAAACCCGGGATGGAAGATGTAACGCAGTTGAGCCAGGAGAAGTCAAAATCGTTGAAATCGGAGTCTAAGAAGAAGAAGGACAAAGTTTCGAAGGAGAAGCATTAAAATTATTTAACTATTTACTTTTGAGGAATGAAAAATAGAAAATAGAATAAAAATTCAATGAAAAAATGAAAAAAAAATGAAACCAGACAAGAAAATTCGAAAGAAAAACAAATTAATCAGGAAAGAAAACGTTTTCTGAGGATGATGTGTTGATGCTTATCACAGGAATATAACGGGTTTGGTTTTATGTGTGTGTGTGTTTGCGTGGGGGGGACGGAAATCTCAAAATATTTTTTGGAACTTCTTCTGGAAACTATGAGATCGGGTGTATTGGATTTGGTGGATTGATGGCCATAGGGAGAATCAAAATAAGACAAAGTATTATGGGAACACGAAATCATGAGAATGCGTACTGCGCCAAATATCTCGCAGCGAAAACTACAGTAACTCTTTAAATGACTATTGTAGCGATGATGTCGATTTACGGGACTCGATTTTCGAAATGAATTTCTTTTCGAATAGTGACAACGATTTATCGATTCGCTGTTACAATTCGAAAAAAATCATTTCGAAAATCGAGCCCCGTAAATCGACATCAGTGCTACAGTAATCGCTTAAAGGGTTACTGTAGTTTTTGGTACGAGATATTTTGCGCGTCAAATATGGTGCACAATACGCATTATCAGAATTTTGAGGTCCCGTTAAAGGTTGGGGGGAGAGGGGCGGTAAATCTGTGTACATATTGGGGGGGGGGGGGGGGGGAATTCGAGATATGAGATGGGCTCTGCTCGTTTCTACTTATTAGAGCTTCTGTAAGTCTTTGGTGGCAACGGCGGTGGTGGAGTGTTGACGAAAATCGATGGAGACATTGGATCTTCGAAAGGTTGCTCCGAAGAAAGTGTTGGACTGTTGCTGTTGTGACGGCTGAAATTTTGGGAATTTTTTAAAGTTTTTTTTTGTATTTCAAAATTTCATATGATATCCTGCCTGCCTGCCTGCCTGTCTGACCTTAAAAGTGGAGTTGGATCTGTGGTTTTTTAGCGTAGAATTTTTCTAAATTAGGTTTTTTTTTTAATTTTTGAATTAAAAAAAAACCATTAAAAAATTTAGAATTTTTTAAACAAAATAATCAAATGCCTCAACTATTTTTGAATTCCTGCGCTAATCAATAACCGCGTTTCAATTTTTGCTTTTTCTGACTATATTAATCGGGGGGTTTTTGCAAAAAATTCAAATTTTAATTAAATTATCGATTTTAGTTGTTTTTTTATTGCGAGAACATTGAATTCGGAAACGGGGCTCGATTTTCACCAGCGCTACAGTAGTCATTTAAAGAATTACTGTAGTTTTCCTTTTCGCTACGAGATATTTTGCGCGTCAAATATGTTGCTCAATACGCATTCCCAGAATTTTTAATTTTTTGCAAGAATCGAAATTGTTCAATTTGATGATTTTCATCTCAAATTGATTGAAATGAGAAAATTTTCGAGAGGCAGGCCGGATTTCAGGTAGGCCGCCTAGAATTTTCAGTGCGCCGCCGTACTTTGATTTTGGTGGAAGTGGTGGTGGCGCCCGGAACACGGAAGATCCTCTCGGTGGAGGAAGAGCTGGTGGAAGGGGCACAGAAAGACGGACGGTTGGAGAATGTGATTCTTCGCTGAAAACTTGACGATTTTGTTAATTGCCACAATCGTTTCGCGAGCGTTCTTACCGATCGAAGATTACTCGGAGCTGTTCTTGATTTTCTTTGGTAGCTGACGATGTGGATCCAGATGTGCTGGGAGATGACGACACATCTGACGATGTAGATGGACGAGGTGGAAGTGGTGGTGCTGTTGATGCTTCGTAGACAACGGGAAATTGGAAGGCCGATGGTGATGAGTTGTCTGAAGAAGAAGAAGAAGTTTTTGATATTGTTTTTGATTTCGAGAGAAAAAAGAGAAAAGAGAGACAGAAAACTGTATGAACCATTCACTAGGAACTATACGAAAAGTCAAAGTGATATGATAAGAAACTGGTTTTATTTTTCGATTTAAAGTACAACTAAAAATGAACATTTTTTCGGGTAAATCGGCAATTTGTAATTTTTTAAATTTCGGCAAAAATGGTAGTTTTCCAAAAAATTTCGGCAAACGGTACATTCGGAAAAAGGGCAATTTTTGATTTGCCGATTTGCCGAAACTGGTTTTTTAATAATTAAAGTGCAATTAAACCAGGGGCAACAAACTCCAAGTGGTGTCAGAGTGTCCCATTTCGGCTTGATCTACATAGATCTACAAAAAAAATGCGGGAGAAGAGACGCAGAGTTCTCAACTGATTCCGTATGGTTAAGAACGTGCTAACGTCACATTTTTTCTGGGCAAAAATTTCCGCATTTTTTGTAGATCAAACCATAATGGGACAGCCTGGCACCACGTGAAATTGAACATTTTTCGGAAAATCAGTAATTTGTAGATATTTTGATTTTCGGAATATTTGGCAAACCGGCAAAATTCTGATAAAAAAGGCAGCTGTCTTTTTTTTTTAATTTTCGGCAAAGTGGCATTGATAATGAAATTTGTTAGAAAATACCGTTTTTTTTGCCGGTTTTGCCGAAAAAACTGCCATTTCTTCAAATTTGAGCAATCCCGAAATTCACTGATATCGAGCATTTTTTGGAAAATCGGCAAATTTTCGGCAAAAAAAGGTTTTGAAAATTTTGAAAATTCCAATTTTCTAGTAAGTACTAAAAATTTCGTTGAAAAAAAGCTCTGTGGTGAAATTTTTTTTCGATTTTTTTTTCGGAAAAAATCGAAAAATTAAAAAAAAAAGTTCAGTAAAACTATTGATTTTTTTCAAATTGTAGTAGATCGAAAAACGAAAAAATCACGTTTTTCGGTTTCCAAAAAAATTAAGGTTTCCGAAAAATCGAAAAAAAAATTATGTTTTCAAAAATTCTGTTTTTTTTATCGAAAAAAAAGGTTTTTCAAAAATCGAAAAATCGAAAAAACCAAAAAAAAATTTCAATGTTCCAAACCAACCTCTAGAAGGAGTCAACGGAGACTTTGCCAACGGAGACATCGGCTGCTGTGTCATACGTCTTGGATGAAGCTTCGGTGGTGGTCCACCTGCAGAGCTAGGAGTCGTCGTCGTCGTCAGTGTCGTCGGACTCGTCGCAGTGCTCATCATTCCAGAACTCTTCGGAGCTGGTGGCATTGGAGCTTGTGTAGTAGGTGGCAGTGAGACCGAATTACTTTGATTGGCTCGTGATGAACGTGGAAGAAGTGGTGGCGGTTGGAGGACAGCTGAACACCAAGTCATGATTTTATATAATAAGTGAATTCTATAGGGATTCTTATGATGATGATGATGGTGATGTTGTAAAATTTTTGGGCGATAGAAGGTCAGATGTGGGCGGATCCTAAAACTACAGGAGAATGCGGGGGCGGACCTTTAGAATCTGGCGAAGGTGACGTCGGCCGTGAGCTGCTTCCGTTTCGTTTGCGGAATAAAAAGTTCATGATGAGGATTCGGTGAGATGCTGTGTGTTTTTCCGCAGAGAACAAGGAAGAGCGAAAAATAACAGAGGTTAACAAAATGAATGAAGAAGACGTTGTCGTCGCGAGAAGAGGACAGCCAACGGATGACAAGGGAACGGTCGAGACATCTTTATGTGTCATTTTCTCTATCTCTATTCCTATTCCAAGATATATACACACACATACGCCAATCATAAGTGATATTTCGCCTCTCTCTCTCACAATCAGTACCGCACGAGATGTTCAGGACATCGGTAAATTGAAAAAAAAGTGTTTACTTCCACTTTTACTTTGTTTGAAATTATTCTTATATTACAGGACCGCCAAATTCTGAAAATGCGTACTGTGCATCATATTTGACGCGCAAAACATCTCGTAGCGAAAACTGAAAACTACAGTAACTCCTTAAATTACTACTGTAGCGCTTGTGTCGATTTACGGGGCTCACGTGGTGCCAGGATGTCCTATTACAGTTTGATCTACAAAAAATGCGGGAATTTATCTCCCAAAAAATGTGACGTCAGCACGTTTTTAACTATGCGAAATCAGTTGAGAACTTGAACATTTTTTGTAGATCAACGTAGATCAAGCTGAAATGAGACACTCTGACACCACGCACGTGGGGGCTCGATTTTCGAAACGAATTTCTTTTAGTGACAGCGATATATCGCTTTAATTTCAAAAATCGAGCCCCGTAAATCGACACAAGCGCTACAGTAGTCATTTAACGGATTACTGTAGTTTTCGATATTTTGCGCGTCAAATATGTTGCGCAATACGCATTCTCAGAATCTTGTGTTTCCGTAATAAATCTTGGTGTAAGTATTCCGAATTAAACCTATATTATTTAAAAGATCACTTATACGATCGCACAAAAATAAACAACGACGCAACGACACTCCGCTGTTTTTAAGCTCCGCCCACGATTTCATTTGCACTGAAATGCGTCGGCCGCAGTGCAAATGAAATCGTAGGCGGAGCTTAAAACAGCGGAGTGTCGTTGCGTCGTTGTTTATTTTTGTGCGATCGTATGTTTTCTATAATAGGTCACTACAACAAAAATTAGCGGGAGGGGAGCATTTTGATCTACAAAAAAAAATGGATCTGAAATTTATCAGTACTTTTTTCATTTCTCTAGAGGTCCATGAACTGGCTTCAAATGCTGAATTTTTTGACATTTTTCATGATTTATATATTTTTCATGATTTATACACATTTGGAACCCTTTCACGGACCTCCAAAGTATAAAAAATTCAGCGAAACCAATTTCAGATCTACTTTTCTAGTTCTCGTAAACTTTTTGCCAATTTTCAGAATTTAATTAAAAAAACTAATTTTTTTCGTCCAAACTCACGAATTTTCGGATGCGTCCCCTTTCTCTCAAATCGAATATCGACAAATTGTTGGAGAGGAGCATCGTCCTGATTATGTGACAAGCTTCTCTTCGTCTCATGTGCGCTGAGTGGAGTATTTGGCACCGTACTCGACTGGCTTGACATTGCGTGTGGTGCCGAATGCGAATTCTGAGAATGAAGATGAAGTCCGATCGGATGATTCGCCGAGTAGTGATTTCCTGCAGCTTTCGGCGGTTTTACTCCAGGAGAACGGAGTGTTGAGGCATTGTGCTTTGGCTTCTGAACATTTAATATTAGAGTTGATCTACTATGGAAGGATCTGTGAAATTAAAGAACTGAGCTTGCAGGCTGCCCCATTTCGGGTTGATCTACGAAAATCGCGGGAATTTTGACGCAGACTTCTCAACTGATTTTGCATGGTTAAGAATGTGCTGACGTCATATTAGTTTGGGGAAAAAATTCCCGCACTTTTTTGTAGATCAAGCCGTAATGGGACAGTCTGAAACCACGTGAATTTCCGAAAAAAATATGTTTTTTGCCAATATATTTCAGTTCGTAATTTTTTTCTGAAAATTCCCAAACTTTTGTTAAATTATGATGGCAAAATGTATCGGCAATATAACTTCATTTCGGCCTGAGCAAGTGCTCCGCTGCTCTGAGCACCTCCCGGAGCTCACTGCAAGCTCATTTTGCTAGTGAATATCCTACCAATTCTGCCGTTGGCGTGTCGAGGCCTTTTGGTTGAATCTCGAGTGACTTGTTGTAGAGGTATTCTTCCAAATCCTCATTGCTTTTGAAATCATTCTTTGGGTTTATTGACTCGAAGAATTGCTGAAAATTCGAATTTAATTAATTATTAATTACAAGAATATACTTGTTCATATTTTCTTTTTAGTTCACTGTTCTCAGAATAACAATAAGCACACGTGGTGTCAGAGTGTCTCATTTCAGCTTGATCTACTTAGATCTACAAAAAATGCGGCTGATTTCTCAACTGATTTCGCATGGTTAAGTATGGTTGTGCTGACGTCACATTTTATTGGACAAAAAATCCCCGCATTTTTTGTAGATCAAACCGTAATGGGACAGCCTGGCACCCTGTGCCAGGCTGTTCAGATTCATACTTTCTTAAACGACCACTTCTCATCTGTGGGTGATTGTGGAGCGGCTGTGCAGCAACAGAAACGGTAGGATAGCATCGGACCGGAAAAGAGAAAAGGATCGACTCGGAAAGACACACACACACACAAAAATGAATGAAGAATACGATTTATGACGCGCCGCGCAAGAAAGCGCGAACGGGCGGAAGTTGTTGGCGGACTGAGGAGAGAAGAAGCGAAAACGTGTCGGAAGATCTCATATTATTGGTTTATGAGAAATTTATGACGGGTCGATTCCTTTGTATCAGCTTTATAGCGCAGTTCCATCGTTCTTAAATTTTCTTTGAACTATGCAAGACTATTGCAAGTTTGGCTTCTGATCTTAGCCATACAGAACAGCCATCAGTGACTAATAAATGTCGTGACGTGGGGTGACCGATCAAATTACAGTCACCGATAAATTTTTGCAGCTGGAAATCGAGAGAATCAGAATTTAAATCGTTAAAAGGTCGCCAAAAAATGGGCACCGGAAGTGCTTTGTTATCAGACGAATGAAGAGAATGCGTAGCGGCGCGTTGTTTGCTTCTTCGTCCTTTTTTTTTCTCTTTCCCCCTACCATCATTCCATTCGAATTCATTCCAGACCGCATTAGCGCAGTGGCGGCGCAAAAAACCGTGCGTAACAACAAGTCATATGATAAACGGATATGATTGATTCGGTTGATGGTAGATCAATGGGGTTATGAGTGTTAACGAACACCACCAACTTTTCCAACACCTAGTAGTGTGATTTATGATATTTTGTAAGTTAGCAGAGGCTTTTCCGTTTCCGATCATGAAAAACCTGAAAAACAAACGTTGTGTGTGTCTGTTTTTTCTCTGTGATCTACGAATCACACGTAGTTTGTTGTGTGTGTGTGTGTGTGTGCTCCCTCCAACTTCCTGGTTTATGGGAACAAGAAATGACAAGCTAATTTTTTTTTTGCAAAGCAGGTGTAGTTTGTAGTTTGTAGAGATAATATCCCTCTGAGCCCTTATTCACTAATGTGTGTGTGTGTGTGTGTGTGCGATCCGAGCAGCTAAAATGACGAAGATGATGGGATAGAGAGGGTGGTAGTGGCACCGCCACTCTCCGAACCAATTGTTCCACCGGAAGTGTGTATGCTGTGCGACAGAGGTCCAAGAGGTGTAAAGCAGGATGACTCGCGATGCAATTTTCAGCAGACACTCTACCCCTCCAACAGCAGCGGCAGCAGTGGAAGATAGTCTCGTGACACACAGGTTGCAATACGGAAGGAACAAGAAAAACCGACTTCCGAAAACAAAATTGACCTACAGTTTCAGTTTCAGCGCGAAATCAAAGATTATTCAGTGGTGAACAAGTCACTAACTACTGCTAGACGTTGGTAGACTCTATCCATTAAAACACAAAGTTTTCATTTTGAGTCTATTGGCAGCTGCTCTTTGTATTAGCTCTGAGCTCGTGTTTAACCGGAAGAAGAGCCGCTATATCATCTTCTAGAACTCCAGCCCTTAAATAACTGTCTGTGCGTTGGTCTATACTTAGTGACAGCTAAGGAATGGGCCGGAAATCAACGTCTTCTGAGAATAGGAAGAAGAAGAACGTGTGAGAGCGGAGAAGATTGACACACTAAATGATTTATCATTATCAGCGAAAACAACAATTCTCACAGTTCACGCAGTCATATGATTATCGTTCATCACTACTACCATGTATTCTTAACCAACCAACGCATGATGACACAGGGGGGGAGATCTTTGCTGATTTGGAGGAACCAAGAAGCGACTTTTCGGATTATCACATACTTTGAAGGCGCTAGAGTGATAGTGTGGAAATTGTTAGAAACCCCCCACACGACCAAATATCATGAAAAATAACTTATTGGCAGTCAAAATGTGACAATTACTGAGTTTTTGCCACTTTTCGAGAAATTGACGTATGTTCAATGTTCTACAATGTTTGAATATTAAAAAAATGTTTGAATATTACATAAGTAGATGAATTGGAAAAAACCAAGAAGCGGCTTTTGGCTTACAGGGCTTACAAGGGAACTCTGACTTTGGTATTACACTCTATAGAAAACGGTTACTGATGAACATGCAAAAAAGTTTACTTGCTACGGATTCTCGACAATCGGCAATTTTAACAATTGCCGGTTTTCAGAATTTTGGCGATTCTCTAGCCTAATTATATTTTGAAAATTAAAATAATTTGACGTTGCCTTTGAGTATTCGATCAGTCTTTTTCAGCGGAAAATGTTCAAGACTTCAAGGTTTTACAAAATTTTGAACTTTTAAGATAAAATGCATGTTTAGGCAACTAAATTTACAAAAAATTCCCAAAATCATAATTCCGGCAATTCGGGTAAAATTGCCGAAAATTCGATGCACCCCTGAATGTGTCTAAAACACGTTTTTATTAATTTCCGAAATTTTACTTCTAAAAGTTGATATAAACTTTTGTAAATTGTGTAAAAGGTAGAAATTCATATATCATACAAGTTTGAGCACACAATTCTCAAAAAATCCTTGAATCTTGCTCAAGACATGTAGCTCACGAAATGTGACATATGTTTCTTACTTTTTGAATCATTTTC
This sequence comes from Caenorhabditis elegans, assembly GCF_000002985.6. Taxonomy (NCBI): domain Eukaryota; kingdom Metazoa; phylum Nematoda; class Chromadorea; order Rhabditida; family Rhabditidae; genus Caenorhabditis; species Caenorhabditis elegans. Next base: position 4,525,478 of record NC_003283.11, read on the forward strand.
AAAATTTTTTTTTTCTAATTTTGGATTCTTTGAGACGCCATAACTCGGCTGGACCTTCTCTGGCGCAGCTAAATTTTTTTAAAATAATTTTTCAAAATTTGAAGCTAAGCCACAAAAACCATCTGAACCCCCTCCCCCATATTGCGTCGTGTTATTCCATACCAATTTAAAGAATTACACAATCCTCTACACACCTGCGCGCATCTTCTCCTCATTGAAACAATAATAGTGTGGTCTCATAATGCCCTATTACATCACGTTTGACACCACTAGCCAGGTGTGAACTGAACATTGACTGGAAGAGAGAGGGAGACAAATATGCCGCTCAGACTGTCACAAATTTTGATTGAACAGACGAGAGACAATTAAAGAAATGGCCATCTCTAACTGTTCTACATGACAGACGGTAAGTAATTATATCGCAGTAGTTCTAATTATAACTCTATGACGTCAGTGCATATCTTAAACTATATATATATACATATATACATATATACATATATACATATATATATATATATATATACATATATATATATATATATATATATGCAAAGGGAAGTTCTCTAGCACTGTTTGCGAATATTATCAAGTGTCCATCTTGTGTAAATACACTATGCTTCCAACGAACGGCGAATAACAAATAACAAACTTTTTGCAACTGTACAACTGGCATTTTGCCAAGTTTTGGAAAACTACTATTACTACCAGTTTTCAGTCATTTTCCAGGAAATAAGATAAACATACCCGTGTTTGTCTTGCGAGAAGCATTTTTGTTCCTTAGAAATGCCGCCAAAAGTACACAAAAATGGGAATAGTTGGAAGTTGGAAAGGTATTAAGTATTAAGACACACTGTCTATGTACCAAGTATGGTAGGTAATGATGTATGAAGGAGTGGGTGCAAACGGGGTAGGTTACCTTATTAATGTGCACAGGACAGCACGTTGACACCTATTTAAGAGGGTCCGACTCCGCCTTCTAGGAAGACGGGGGGACGACTACCACACCATCTGGTATTTTGTTTACAGCCTAGTAGCAAGGCAGTGGAATGATAGGAAGCTACAGAATGCCAAGTTCATACCTGTGAAATGCGCCTGACACTTCTTTGAAGACACGTTACAGGACGTCGTATTGTTTTTGAAAGGGATTTCATTCTTTTTGGTAGAGGTTTCATCTTTGTCGGTAGAGGTACAGTACTAGGAATGATAGAAGTAGATTCTACGATTGCACATGAAAACCGTCTCGGCTCTAACATGATCAGAACATCCTTCGTCGTCGGCTGCCAGGACATTGTTTGCTGATTCGGTTGATTGAAATAAAAAGACTTGTAGATCGGCTCTTCTGGCGGATCAGTCAAGTAGGGTGGGAATGGTGGAGGTTCCATGGGGCTGCTGCTGCTGCTCCAGTGTGTGTGTGTGTTCTTCTTCAAAATCACAAATGACTCATTTCGTGTCTCCCCGGGCCTCATTCATCCTCCCTCCCTCGTCCCGCAAAGAATGGTAGGCGGGGTTTCCGAGAGAGAGGAGAAGATTCGGTGGCGCGAGGAGGGAGACGAGAGTCTCGGTTCTTGTTGCAGCTAACATGCTCATACTCTGCGCTCCGTGTCGCGATGTCAGCCTCAATTAAAACCTTGAAGCTCGTCGACCGTAGTAATTCCAAATATCTACGCGCCCTTTCGGTTCAGATATGGATGGATGTGTGGGTCAGTGCCTGGCGGAGTTATCACTTGTCGTCGCGGCTCACTGAGCAAGAGGCGCAGGCATGTTGAGATTTGTCATGTGAGTCACGGAGAGAGAGAGAGTTTCAACGTGTTGTTGTGTGTGTCCTTTTCGAGCAAGAATCCAATGAGAAGAAGCAAAAGCAAGATTAAATATAGCCGGCTGTGTCGTGAAAACACGCTTTCGTGCACACACACACGCTAGACAAAGTGCATCTGATATTGCAACTGATGACTGGTTAAAGAAGCCTAAGGGTTCAATACACAAGCTTCAAGGCGAAACCTCGAATCCAAGGAATACTCCGTGAAATTCTAAAGTTCCTGTTCAAGATCGGAAGGACGATTCATTCAGAGAAGTTTTGAATCGCGGAAAATCATGGATCTACATTGCTCTACATCAATCGAACATCGCAAATCTCAGGAATGTGGCGAATATTTGAGCTCATTTCCCCGAACGTATCGGATAGCAAACCGGCGGCCTCCTTCACTCTTTTTTTTTATCCATTCATAATCCGATATGTACTTTGTGACACTTTGTGCTAGATGCTCTCACCATGTGCTCCATTCATCTAGGAACAGAGCAGAAGACTCGCAAAAAATTGCTTCAGCTGTCTCTATGCTGCAGAGGGGGAGAAAGTGCAAAAGGGTCTAGAAATCACAAGGCACTCTGATTTACAAAAAAAAGTGAATATTACGGGAACACTAAATTCTGGGAATGCGTATTACTTGTGATAGCGATATTCGGTATTTCTTTGCTTTTCGTAATAAAATGGGGAAAACGAAGAAACGAACGAAAATGTAATATCGCTATCATAATTCGAAAAGAAATCATTTCGAAAATCGAGCCCCGTAAATCGACACAAGCGTTACAGTAGTCATTCAAGTTTTCGCTACGAAATATTTTGCGCGTCAAATATGTTGCGTAATACGCATTCCCAGAATTTAGTGTTCATGTAATACATTTTGACTGTACGATGTTCCCAAATCCATCACTGGTACACTGGCTAAAAAGGAAATTCCCAACATCCATCAATCTCAGCTTGACTCCTAGTCCAACTACACGTGATGTCAGAGTGTCCCGTTTCGGTTTGATCTACGTTGATCTACAAAAATGCGGGAGAGTTCTCAACTGATTTCGCATGGTTAAGAACGTGCTGACGTCACATTTTTTGGGCAAAAAATTTCCCGCATTTTTTGCAGATCAAACCGTAATGGGACACCACGTGCAACTACTAGGGCATAGAGGGCAATGGTCATTTTAGATATTCAGATATTCAACAGAAATGATATCATTCACCGGAAGGAAACCAAGTTGCTCTCACTTATCACCGTTTCTCCTAATAGCGGTTTAATATGTATGCATCATATATATATATATATATATATTTCTAGCTATTAGTTAACGCCTCAAAAAGCATTCAGTAATTCCTTATCCTTCGAAAAGCCGAAAATGGAAGAAGTAATCGACCAGACGTCACAACTTTTCGATTTATGAGTCACATGGAGATCAAAGTTTATGTTTCTAGAATTTGATTTCACAAAATACTTAATTTTAGCTAAAATCTTCAATTTTGGCCACTTTTTTGGGGTACCATCCTTTATTGCACATTTTGAAAGTAAATTTAAAGCCATTTTTTTGGTGGCCAATTTTTGACATTTTTAATCACCGAATGGCTTTAAATATACCTTAACGAAAACCACTGCGAAACGGAAAAGCGGCCAAAATTTGAGGTTTTAGCTGAAATTTGGCCATTTTTGTCGAAACTTTTTTGAGAAGTTCTTCAAATGAATTTCCATACCAAAATCTTCATCCTCGCCAATATCCTATTGACACTGACTGTTGTCCTAGTGCTACGTGGCACCAGCCGTCTTTTCACACATTTCGCCTTTTTTGGAGCACAAGTGGGTGGCGGAGGACACGGTGTCGAAGGTGGTGGTGCTTCGATGAGAGGCTGTCGATCGGAATCACGTCGTGAGAAACTGTAGACGTGGCGAGCACGTTGTAATCGCCGACGCACTCGTACCAGAAACATAACACTGAAAGTTGATGATATTCAATTCTGCGAGAGCACGAGAAAAAACAGCGGGAACAAAACGGAAGAGGTACAGGGAAAAAGTGCAATGAGTCGTTGTTGTTGTTGTTATTACAGTGGATGTTTAATCTGGCAAAAGTCCAAAAAGTTACAGGGTCATTGATCTAGTCATCTCTGAGCTCCATGAGCAATCATGATGTTTGTAAACAACGATGTGATGTGATCTATGTTAATCGCGGCTTTCTGTCAAATAGTAGATTACCAAGAGATTTTTGTTTGAAAACAAAACTCCTGGGGGGTAATGTAGAGAAAAAAGGAAATTGTTTGAGATTTACGATTTCTTAAAATGTAAAATTTCAACCATGTGGAGTCAGGTTGCCCCATTGCGGTTTGATCTAAAAAAAATGCGGGAATTTTCACACCAGGAAAATGTGACGTCAGCACGCTCTTAACCATGAGAAATCAGTTGAAAAGTCTGCGTCTCTTCTCCCGCATTTTTCGAAGATCAAACCAAAATGGGACACTTTGACACCACGTGAACAACATGGTGCAATAGATAATTTTGTAGAACCGTCTGAATTGAAAAAAATCTCTGTGTATTCAATGAATAAATCTTCATCAAAAATCGTGGTGGGACCCAGCACGTGCGGTGGTGGTGGTGGTGGTCAGGGGCCTTCACTCCATCAAAAAGTTATTAGGGAGCATAGAGACAATCGAAAATTGAGAGAACCCAGACAAATGGACCACTAGAAAAATCAAATCACTCACTATAAATCAATCATAAATCGAGGTGCCCAGTAGTAATGGATTCGATATACTGCTCTAGATGAAAAATAAGGAAAAAAATTCCATTATTAGATTTTTCAGGCGTTCTTGGAAAAACGCAGAAAATGGGGTGAAAAAAAATAGAAAATAAGAGGTAAAAAACAGAGAAACGATTAGATTTTATGATGGCGAAAAAAAAACTTTATGAATAGGCTAGTAGATTGTGTTTTTCAAAATAAAAAAACGTAGAAACAAGAAGAAACTTAAAATCCGGTCGATGATTAGAAAATCAAAATTTATTCAGAAATTCTGCAAACTAGTGCTTCTCCCGCAGAGATTAGAGTGATTAGTATATGTTCGGCAATTCCTAAAAATGGTCTGATGCACCATGTTGTTATAACATTTTTCACTAAAATTAGTGTAAAACTATAGAAAATCACTTGTATTATCTGAAAATAACATTAATTCAGCTCAAAATTTTGAGAAATTGCTCGAAATTGCCCTGAAGTTGTCAATCTCAGATTATCGAAATATAAATTTTCAGGCCATTTTTGAGCATTTTATCAAATGTTTCAGCATAAATTAATGTTATTTTCAGTTAAATCAAGTGATTTTCTATAGATTGACACTAATTTTCAGTTAATAATGTTAGAGCAACATGGTGCAATATGACATTTTGTAAAATTGTAAGTGCTAATTTTTTAAGTACAAATTTCAAGGAAACTATGTATATTTATAGCTAATTCGTTCAAAATCAAGCTATTTCTACAGGAAAAAAGACGCAATTCAGAGGAAGGCCGCAAACGATTTTTTCCGGCAAATCGGCAAATTGTAAAATTGCCGGAATTGAAATTTCCGGCAAATCGGCAAATTGCCGGAATTCAAAATTTCCGGCAAATTGAGGTCCTGCACAGTTTTTTTTTGGAAATTTCAGAATTTCCATCGGCAAAATTGTACGCATCCATCCTATGAATGTTCCTACATCTTTTTTTGAAAAGTAAGCAAATTCTATAAAAATATCTACGGAAAAAACGGGAAAAAAATGTCAAAGAAGGCAGTTTTAAATGTTCCCGTCTTATAAAAAATCCCTCAAAACATTTCCGGAAAATCTGATATCCGGCAAATGAGCAAATTGGCAATTTGCCTAAAATGAAAATTTCCGGCAAATCGGCAGATTATCAAATAGCCAAAAATGAAAATTTCCGGCAAATCAGCAAACCGACAATTTGCTAATTTGCCGAATTTGTGGAAAAAAAATTTGCCAATTATAATTTCACAAAATTATTATACTTTCTAAAAACCCTAGCCACACTGGATTTCGGAAAAAAAAGGTGTGAGATAATAAAACCAGCGATAAATACCTTTCGATGCCGGGGGTCCATCACCTCTGTGTGTCTCTACCGCCTACACCAACGAGACGCATAACATTATAACGGTGGGGGGACGCCTACGCGGATGAACCGAAACAATCTGGTTGCGACGAAATCCCCTCAATTTATAATAAGAGGAGGAAGAGGAGGAGGAATCAATGAAAAACGGTTTTTGTTTTTGTCACTCTGCTCCTTTGTGTTGCATGTTTGACACAATAGAATCTTAGGAAAAAGTTGAAAAAAAAAGAAAAAAAGTATGAAAACTATTACCCAGACGCAAGATATTGCAATCATTACGTCAAAGATACGGTATCTCGTCTCGACACGGCAGAATTTAGTTGAATGCAAAAAGGTGTGCGCCTTTAAATAGTACTGTATTTACAAACTTTCGTCGTTGCTGCGGAATTTCAATTAATTGATGTTTAATAGTTTCTCTATTAAAGGTTGAGTACCGAAATCTGCGGCTTTCTATTTTCAGACCTAAAATGAGCCAAAACTACCGAATTTCGTAACGAGACGTTTAGGAAATTTCTCAAAAAAAAAAAGTTATGGCGATTCAAAGTTCTGGAAAAAAGACTCAATTTTAGCTAAAATCGAAATTTTTGTTATCTTCTCGTTGTTGCAGCGTCTGGAACTCAATTTTTTATTTAATTATCACTTTTTAATAAGTATTGTGATAGGTTATTCGTTGATTTGAATGCATTTTCGGTCAGTGGACACAAATAAAAGTTGTAACTTTTTGACTGAAAATGTACTTGAATCAACGAAAAAAATATCACAATACTTATTAAAAAGTGATAATTAAATGAAAATTGAGTTCCAGATGTTGCGACACCGAGAAGATGCAAAAATTTCGATTTTAGCTGAAAATGAGTCTTTGTTTGCAGAACTTTGAATCGCCATAGCTTTTTTTGAGAAATTTTCAAAACGTCATGTCACAAAATTCGAAAGTTTTGGCTTATTTTAGGTCTAAAAATGGAAAGTCTCAGATTTCGGTACTCAACCTTTAATAGAGAAACTATTAAACATCAATTAATTGAAATTCCGCAGCAACAACGAAAGTTTGTAATTACAGTACTCTTCAAAGGAGCACACCGTTTTGCATAGAGCAAAGCGCAGGATCACAATATTTAACGTCTGGATAATAGCAAAATCAGAAAAAAAAAATCTAAAATCAGCCATATTTCATTTAGCCAAAAAAGAGGAAAACACTAAAATATACGACGAAAAAAAAAGAAACGAGACTTATTAGGTTACTCTAACCAAATCAATTTCAGATCTCACGACCGACGTCAATCGAAAATATTGTGGTGTCAGAGTTGAGTGACGCGGTGGGAAGGAAGGCGGTACGGAAATGAGCCAAAAAGGTTCCAAAAAAAAAAAACGGAAAATACACGCAATTATGCATATGTACAACAACAAACAAAGCAACATATTATTTCATGTTACCGCCTGAGCATAGTTGTCTCTTTGTTGTGTTGTAAGTGTTATTTTTCCGCAATTACGAGGAAAAAACGGTTACTCGCGGTCTCAGGCTCTCCCATCACGGTTTGACCTACAAAAAATGCGGGATTTTTTACTCAAAAAATGTGACGTCAGCACGTTTTCAGCCATGCGAAATCAGTTGAAAACTCTTCGTCTCTACTCCCGCATTTTTGTAGATCTAAGTAGATCAAACCGAAATAGGACAGCCTGACACCACGTGCAGTTAGCCAACTGTCACAAAAATGGTGGAAGGAGAGGTGGCAAGAGCATCGGAGAATGAGTTATGACCGAACAGACGGGGGGCTCCAAATGGGACGCAACATGGATCTGGCGGGCATGGGAATCTCGTTTAGATTTTTGAATGAAAATTATTTTATCAATCGCTAGTGGACTTTTGTGGAAAAAATGGAAAGATACATTCTTGAGGGAATCAGCTTTTTATGGTAAATGAATTAATTTCGCATTAATCCAAAAATTCAAACTTTCGAGAATATTTCGAACGAAAAATTTATCCGTGTCAAACGCAGAGAAACACGAGAACTTTTCTTTCTTTGTTAGGCTCCTCAAAACAGTGGCAAAAATATCCTTTTTCGGGTTATTGCCGGAAATTTTCAATTCCGGCAATTTACCGAATTGCCAATTTGCCGGAAATTTTCAATTCCGGCCATTTACCGATTTGCCAATTTGCCGGAAATTTTCAATTCCGGCAATTTACCGATTTGCCAATTTGCCGGAAATTCAAGATCCAAAACCACCAGTTGTTTTTTTTTTTGGGAAAATACCTAATTTCAGCTAAAATCTCAGCTTTTGACATTTTTTTATTTTGACATAATTTGAGATTCTAGCAAAAAGTGGGCCGTTTTTTCCAAAGCTTTGAGCAGTCATAGCTTTCTTTTAAGAAAATTTCAGCACGTTTCTTTTCGGAAATTTGGTAGTTTTGGGCCATTTTAGGTTCAAAAAAGCAAGGCCTCAAAGTTCAATAGAAAAAACTTAATGATACATTCTTGGAAGATGAATTGAGGTAGAATTAATAGAAATTTCGAATATTCGAGAGCATTCACGTGGTGTCAGATTGTCTCATTTTGGATTGATCTACGTAGATCTACAAAAAATGCGGGAGTTGAGACGCAGAGTTTTCAAGCGGTATTCGCATGGTTAAGAACGTGCTGACGTCACATTTTTTTCGGGCAAAACATTTTTTCGGGCAAAAAATTCCCGCATTTTTTGTAGATCAAACCGTAATGGGACAGCCTGACACCACGTGAGCATTTCGAATGAAAAATTCTCAAAAAAAGAAATCCATGTGTTTAAACATCCGTGTCTAATCCCGCGGGCCAAACACTAGAATTATGAGAATTAACAACCAATTATATTGTTGGGTTTCTCAAATCATTGGTCGACAAAAAAAAAACAAAAACGTCACAACGGTCAAAAATTAAACTCGACTAGTTGAATTCGAACCTATTAGAAAATCTCAAGAAAACTTGTTTCGAGTTTCGAGGTCAGAAAACGTGTGTACGGTAGCTCCCAGGAGTATGACACACTTTTCAACACTTGTCCAGTAAAAAAAAAGTCGACGAGTGGTGGTGGTGGTAGTTTTGAAAACAAAAACGTCTCCGAGAGACGAAGTGGTCAGTTGGGAGTTCAATTGGTGTCTCAGGGTGAGGCAGGACACGGAAGGAGATTACTTCCGAGCAGCTTGAAATACGTATTGCAACTTGAATCTTTAGAGGAGCTCGGTATTTATAGAGCATTCCAAAGTAAGTATTTAAACTTTTTCGCAGACTTAAAACATTCCGGAGGAAACCTATGCCATTTGAATGATGACGTTTAAACTAGGTCACTCCAAAAAAATTAGCGATAGAGGGGTACTTTAAAGATGGTGTAGTCGAATTTTTAATTGTTTTATTAGACTCAACATTGTCTGAAAACACCGAATTTCATAATGAAACTTCTTGAAAACTTCTCAAAAAAAAAGTTATGGCGGCTCAAAAAATGGCCTAAACTTAGTTAAAATTTGAAATTTGACTTGTCAGCGGCTGGAAACTAACTTTTTTTGAAATCACCCTCAAATTTTGAGTATACAATGTAATTATCCTGCGAATTTTTAATTTGTATAAAATCTCTACGTCTCGTTTTTTTTGCAAACAAATCGGAAAACAATAGTCTAGATTAAACCAAGTATCCTGCAAAAACCAGCACAATAACGAAATATGTGGTGGCTAGTATTCTGGAAAAAACACGTTCCGCATGAGTCACGAAGCAAAAAAAAAACTGGAAGAAAATAAACAACTAGGCCGGAAGTCGGAGAATAACGTGCAGGTAGATCAGAAAAAAAACGATACTCAAACATTACAGGGAACACTAAAATATTACGAAAAAACGAATGAAAATGGAAAATCGAGGAAAGGCGCTACAGTAGTCATTTGAGGAATTACTGTAGTTTTCGCTACGAGATATCTGATCGTGGTGTCAGAGTATCCACACGTCGGTTTGATCTACGTTGATCTACGATAATCGCAGGAATTAGAGACTCAGAGTTCTCAAGTAATTTCGCATGGCTAAGAACGTGCTGACGTCAAATTTTCAGGACGAAAAATTCCCGCACTGTAGTACTACTGTGGGGTACTGTTGTAGTACTGTGGGGTACTGTACCTAGTGATTTTGCGCGTCAAATATGTTGCGCAGTACGCATTCTCCGAATTTCGTGTTCCAGTAATAGAGTATCAGTGAGAAAAGAAACGTCCACCTAATTTCTCCTCACAATGAATATTCGAGATCAATGGCACAATTGAGGGTGGTGTTAGAAATGGCACCGGAAACTGGGGAGGGCGGCAAGATTGCAAGACCGCCCATCACGAACAAAGTATCATTAAAATTGGCGGGTGGCTGGCTGCGCGCAATGGGAAAGTGGAGGAAGGGTTGTTTCACAAGCAATATTCTTCTTCTTTCTGTGAAATTCCGGGTGACAAGTGACAAGAGAATCCAGGGAGGGGGTGAAGAGCGAGAAATGAGCCAGAAATGCAAAAGATTAAGCGTCAAATTTCCGAAATTGAAAAAATTAATTTTCTGGAATTTGTACTGAAAGGCGTACAGAATTAGTCAAATGCCTATTTGTCTTCATTTTTAAAATTGAAAGCAGCTATATTCGTTTTTATCGAGAAAAAAAACTCGTGGATCCCTTTACCGCAAATTCCCTTTCTATGGGGCCTCGAAAAAGCTATAGCACATGTCTTTCTCGTGGCGAGACCCATACGAATAAGTCAGTGATAATCTTGCAAATTTCTAGAGATTTTCCAAATAGTTAATCCCTTTTTTCCAAAAATCTGTAATTTCAACTAACTCGAATCGTCGGCTCCAACGTCAGCGAGTACCGTTGATCCTGGAAGATCTGGATCTCACGGATCACATTCGAAATTTTCCGCAACTTCAGAAATGATACCAGTTGCTTGAATTGCTTGTTTGAATTCTCGGGATCCTGTGCAGAAAAAGGATTTTACTTAGATTTATTAAATTTTTCCAAAAATTAAAATATTTATAAAAATATTATATTGGAGTTCTAAATTAAATTTATGTGAATCTATGTCAACATTATACCTTTTTTTTGTTTGTTTTTCTTTAATATTTCAATTGAAAGTTTTCAAAATCAGATTTTTTATTTAAAAAAAAGTTTAATTGAAAAAATTCAAACTTGAGATTTTAAAAATGTTTCAATTGAAAATTTTGATTGAAATTTTAGAAAAATGAGATTAAAGATTTTTGAAAATTTTTCTTTTTTTTTTTTAATTTTTGACTAGCAATTTAAAAAAAAATTGTGGTATTTGTGAACAAAAACAATTTGATTGAAAAATATTTTTAAAAATTTTTGAAAATTTTTTTTTGAAAAATATCTTTAATTGATTTTTTAAAAATAATTTTAGATTTTTTCAGCAAAAAAAAATTTGATTGGAAACTTTTAAATTTCAGATTTTTTCGCGAAAAAAAATTGTTGAAAAAATGAAAACACTGTCAAAATGAAAATTTTTACAAATATCATATTTTTTCGAAAAAAAAAGTGTTGATTGTAATTTTTTTCTGGTTCCAATTTTTGCGAAAAAAATTTTCTGCTTGACAATTTTAAAGAAATTTCAGATTTTTTTTTGAGAAAAACGTTTTTGACTGAATTCAGATTTTTTTGAATTTTTTTAAACCTCCCGGAATTATTCTTATGATCTCAAATTGTTAATGAGCAGATGTTTTTTCTGTTGTTTTTCCTTCATTTTCTGGTCCGGAAACTCAAAAAGAGGCACACCTGCCTTCTCCTCTCCACTTACCGATGCCTTCAAATCGTCCTTCTGCTGTTTTTGTGCACCGGCAGCACCATGTGGTGGTGACTTGTTGACAAATGTGCTGTTACCTTGCTCCAAAAAATAAATATTGGAAAGATAATGACCGAAGAACGGAATACACGGGGGATTAATCGAACTGAGACGTTTCTGCATTTCTTGCCAACGCCGTTCACAAAGTGTATTGAATCGATCGAAACACTTCTTCTTCTCGTTATCCAACCCATCCCAACACCATTTTAATCGGAAAATACACGAAGAATTGAGTGCAGAGTAGAAGGCGACTAGACCCGTGAAATTATGAAGTTCTTCGAATACTGACATCACTTCAAGTACTCTGTTGAACATTGCCATACGTTCTTCGAGGGATTCCGTTTCCACTATTGATCGGGATACCCAGTAGGTTAACTGAAATAATCGAGTTTTTAGAACAATTATTGCTGGGTTGTCGTTTTTTTTTTTTTTTGGTTTTTGTTGGCGAAATGGTTTTTATTATTTTTTTGGACACATTTCGGACCGGTCTCGGTGTTTTCAGGGATAGTCAAAAAAATTGCTAAAAAAGGAAAAAAAAACTGACTGAAATTTCAAGCCATTTCTTGGAAAATCTAAAAATCTAAAATTAAAAAACGAAAATCGTTTTTAAAAAAATTTCGCTTTTATATAACTTTGGTTTTTTCTGTGTTTTTTGAGACCAAAATACAAAAAAAAATTTCCCGAAGTTTTGATTCTTTTCAAAATCGAAAAGAGAACAATTTTCGTTCGTTCGATTTTCTGGAAAATCAAAAAAAATCGATTTTTCAAAAATTAGCTCAATATTTTGGCCATTATTTTTCTTTTTAGAAGAAATTGTTTTTTCTTATCAATATAAACAAAATTAGATTTAAAAAAAATCATATTTTATGGTTAATTTTCTGAACATTTTTTATTCGATTTTTCGATTTTTCGATTTTCCAGAGAATCGAAAAATCGAAAAATGACACTCTTGTTTGTAATTATTGGTTTTTTTGTGTCCAAAATCAAAACAAAAATTATTGTTTTTTGATATTTAGTCTATGTCGATTTTTCGATGTTTTTCAGGGAAATCGAAAAACGACAATTTTCGTTAAAAAACTTCAGAAAATCGGCAATAAAATTCACTTTTTACCAAATTTCGTTAGATATGCTCTTGACACTATCCCCTCACCAACTCCCAGCTCAATACCTCGTCAAAAGCTGAAAATTCAAATTTTTCCAAACTACAGTAACCCTACCGTAAACCTGTAGTACTCCTACAGTACCACTACAGTACCTTTTCAAAACAAATGCGTGCAAATTTTTTTTTGGTTTATGTTGCCAAAATTGGTTTTTTTTTTGTTTTTTCGGACTAAAAAAAAACAAAAAATTGATTTTGTAGAAATCAATTTTTTTTTGGTTTATGTTGCCAAAATTGGTTTTTTTTTGTTTTTTCGGACTAAAAAATACAAAAAATTGATTTTTTTTTAAGTGGGTCTTGTGAAGTTTCATAAAATACTGCATTTTTTTGTCATTTTCTAAAATTATTTTATCGATTTTTTGATTTTCACCGAAAAATCGAAAACTTGGTTCACCAATTTTTTGAAAAAAATTTTTTTTTGTAAAAAACAATTTTTTTTTTGAATTTTCTATATTCCAGAAAAATTGATTTATTGCTGTTTTTTTTTCCAAATATTTTATAAAATTTTTCGATTTTTTAAAAATAGCTTAAAATTTTGTTCATTTTTTTAACAGAAAATTTCCCCATCAGTTTGAACAAAACGTTATAAAATATTACAATTTTCTGTTAATTTTCTAGAAATTTTTTTCCGTTTTTTTTTTTGATTTTTAGGAAAATCGAAAATTTCCATTTTCCGATTTTTCAATTTTTTTCGAAAAACACCAAAAAATTCGATGACAATTTTTTTTTCGGTCGTCTAAAAAGTCAAGCATATTTTGTGGGAAAATTGAATTTTTTCAGAAAAAAAATTACCAGTGTAGAATGATCGGTTAATCTCAACAACTGCGGACTTTTCCTCCATTTCTCAGCTTTCGTCCACGCGGCTTCGACGAGCTCAATCGGCTGAATAGCTCGGTACAAGTCGGAGTGAAGCAGAGTTAACTGGAATTTTTTTGGAAATATATCAAAGTTATAGCCTTCTAGGAGTACCTGTCTTCCAATTTCGATTGGATGCAGTGTGAGCAGATCGTAATGATCGACGTCTCCTTTTTGAGCAGTGTGCCAGAGAACCTGAAATTTTTGATTTTTTTTTTCAAAAACAATCACATAAAAAGGTAGGAACTTTTTCGGTTTTAGTAGTTGAAAAATACAAATTTTGCAAATTTTTAAAAATAAACTTGTTTTTCGGTTTTTCGAAATAAATGCATTTTTTCAATAATTTCCGGTTATTCTTCTATTTTTTTAAAATAAACTACTTCTTTTTGAAAACAAAAAATTAACCCATTTTTGATAATCTATCTATGAAATCCTCTTTTTTTCCCGTACATTTTTCTACTTTTCGGTTTTTTTACAAAAAAAATCCCGGGAGATGTCGGGTCATACCGAAAAGTTAGTGGAAAATATTGTTTTTTTTTAACAACAAAATAATTTTTCTCACTTTTTTCGGCTGAAAAATTAGTGGTAAACTTTAAATATAGCCAAATGTAATATACGAAATTTTCGTTTTTGAATACAATTATTTTCTTAAAAATTACAAATTTTTAAGGCTACTTCAAAAAAATTTGCCAAATTCTTTTTAAAAAACCACAAAAGACAAAAGAAAAATTCAATTTTTAAAAATGTTATTTTTCAATTTCGGCTAAATTCTCTCCAAAATGAGAATTCTCCCACCAATCAGCATCTTCGAACTCCGCCCACTCCATCTGATTGGTTCAAAAGTGGGCGGAGCAAATCGCTGATTGGTTGCAGTCAGGGAAGTCGTTTTTTTTTTGGCAAAAATGGATTTTTTTTTGGTTTTTTCGAACAAAAAAATGTTTTTTAATGTTTTGTAAAAAGCTGAAAAAAATCAAAAAATTTTCGTTCTTGTGGTTTTTTGGAGAAATTATTTTTTTTTTGGTAAAAAAAATTTTTTTGGCAACAGCCCTGGCTGCAGTTCTCCTTTTAATGGGAATTTAGCCAAAAAAATTATTTAAAAAAACATTTTTCGCGATTTGAAAAGTTGTGTCTCATCATGATGTCTCGGTATTTTTTTGTGTGGGTTTTCTGAATAATTTTAATTTTTATAGCACCTTTTTTAAAATTTCAGGTGAATTTTTTTCCAACATTAATAATAATTATTATCGAATAAATACGATCGCACAAATTTCTCATAATTTCATTTTGATCTACCTGTTGAACTTGACTCCGCCCACAATCTTGTTGCCGTAGTTATTTTGTTGTGGCTGTCTTGTCGAAGGAAGGGGAGGAGCCTAGTCAACAAGGTAGATCAACAATAAATTATGAGAAAATTGTGCGATCGTATTTTTTCGATAATGATAAACCTGATTGGTCTCCTTGGGACTCTCATTAGTATACACTTGATGTTGTGGCGGATGTTGTTGATCATCACCAAACACAAATGCACTATTAACATGACCCTCATCAGCGGCTCCCTTATCCCCATTCTCATTCGGCTGTTGCATGATTCCCGGCGGATTCTTGACTCGTTTCTCAATCAACGCCAATATCGTCTTGCAAAACTTCTTATGCTGTTTACTGAGCCCTTCCCTCGGATCACAACATCTATTCAGAAATAGTTCAAGAGCATCTAGAAGTACAGGATCACACTGGAAATCGTACCAATGAAGTTTGACCCATTGATTGATGACACTCAAAACTCGGAGCTGAATCGGTTGTTGGAACTCTTTTCGGAATTTCTGCTCGCAGAGTGGATTGATACATGATGAACTAGAAATTGCGGATAGTCCATGAGATTGGACAGTATCATAACGACCAGCTAGTGGACCGCCACCTTGTTTCGGTTGTTGAAGCTTCTTAGGAGTTGGAATATTAAATCGTTCGAGAAGAAGACTAAACAAATCATTCGGAGTACAAAATGACCGATATGAGATGAGAAATGTCAGAATATACTTGCTATCCGTATAAGAATGATATGTCAGTCGTTCAATCAGCTTCAGAACAGTTCCACACTTTATCACAGGGATACCACTGCTCGACGTGTAATCCTCGAAAGAAATGTTATCCTCTGTATCTGGCTCTGAAAATCGATACTGATCGGGTCCTGGCACGACAAGTGGGATCCTCTTTGCCTCTTCCTTTTCGTGATTGTCTAGAATTCTGTCGAGCACGCTTTTCGTCGTCACTTTCACCAGAACAGCCATCCATTGGCGTTTTTCTTCGGGATTTTTACACACAAAATGATAGATTTTGGGGAGGCTTGATTTGTCGTGTGATTCGATTTTAAAGCAATTTGTGACTTCGGAATCTGGAATATCAAAGACGTCGATCGAATGAACGGCTAGGCGATCTTTGAATTTTAGTGTATTCCGGTGTCGTTTGCAGAGCACTATCATTTGGTCGAAGATGTAGACGAATCTGGAAAATGGTGTAATTTTTTTTTCAATTTTTGGGTTTTTTTTTAATAGATTTTTTTTGGAATTTTGACAACAAAAGTGATTTTTTTTGGTGTTTTTTCGGTATTTTATCAAAAAATATATTTTGGCACTTTTGGTAAAAAACTGATTTCTGTATCTTGTAAAAATCGGATTTTTTGGTGTTAAAAACTTTTGTAAAATAATTGATTTTTTTTGGTATTTTGCCAAAAACATTCATTTTTTTGAGTTTTTTGTTGGTATTTTGACAAAGAAAAATTTTTTTTTTGGTATTAAAAAAATATATTTTGGCTTTTTTTTCTGTATTTTGGTAAAAAAAATTGATGTTTTTTTTGTTTTTCGTTAAAAATAGGATTTTTTTTTTGGGTTTTTTTTTTTGGCCTTCTGGCTTTTCCCAGAAAAATTGATATTTGAAGGTTTTTTTTTGGTATTTTGACAAAAAAATTGTAAAATTTTAGGAATTTTTCGTTTTTCCGATATTTAGAAAAAAAACTGTATTTTTTCGAAATTTTTCCGGAAAAGAAAACGGTAACATTTTTATTTCAAACATGCGAGAAAACGGTTTTTTTTAATGTTGAGAAAAATTCGAAAATTCTCAATTTTTCTGTAAAATCTTTTTTTAATCGAAAATTAGAAATATTGTAAATTTCGGACATTTCCCAATATTTCATATTTATAAACCAACCTTTCCGTTTTCCACTTTTTATTCTTCGTAATTTCACTTGAAAATTGAAGAGATGGCCGAATCATTCCCAGATCACCGTCTAAATTACTATTATTTAGTTATCATCTCGAAAATAAATTGAAATAATTTAAACCTTTTTCCAATTCATTGCACGTTTTTCCAATCGGACTACCGGTAAATCCATCAATTGACGATTGAATTTCATTCAGTCTTTTCACATTATAAATCTTTTCACTTTTTGCCTGCTGATCCAGAAATTGTGTGATTTTAGTTTTCAATTCAGGAGACATATCGGATACACATCCAACGACACGTTCGAATGCTGAACGACAATCATTCAGATCACGACGATCTTCTTCACTGGAACTGAGTTGGTGGAGGCGCTGGAAATTAATAAGCAATTTATTTAGTGCGGAAAATTGCCGGTTTGCCAATTTGCCGGAACTTTTTTATTCCGGCAAATGGGCAAGTTGCCGACTTGCCGGAAATTTTTGATTTCGAAATTTGCCGATTTGCCGGAAATTTTCAATTCCGGCAATTTGCCAGTTTATCGTTTTATCGGAAATTTTTTATTTCGCCAATATGCCGATTTGCCGGAAATTTTCAAATTCGGCAAATTGGTGATTTGCCGGTTTGCCGGAAATTTTTTATTCCAAAACGGAAACACTTAAAACTGTGCCTTTTTGAAATTTTTTCCTCGTTTTCTTCAGATATTTTCATAGAATTTGCTTACTTTTCAAAATAGATGTAGGAACATTTAAAGGATGCGTACAATTTTTTCTCGATTAAAATTGAAATTCTAAAATTTCCAAAAAAAATGTGCAAAACCACAATTTGCCGAAAATTTTCGGCAAATTCCCGGTAACGGTAACGGAATTTCGTGTCTGGGCGAAAATTATTCAATAAAAATAGATTTTCGGCAATGGTTTTCTGTTCATGTAATTTTGAGAATTAACAATTTTTTTGCGGAAACTGGGAATTTTCAAAATTTTTGTGCTTTTGAAGAAGTTAATTTTTTGTCAAAATTTTTATGAAATATACAATTGTTGAATATATTTTCATGTAATTTTCAAGATGTTTCAGCTCTAAAAACCTGAAAAACTTACAGTAATATACTCATGATACTGATAAATATGAAAAATGGGAATATGCAACAACTGAGGCAACACATATTGTACAGCTAATCGAAAACTTTGTCCATCCAACGAGCTTCCCAAATAATGTTCTCCCGATTGGAATAACGAGGCGAATCGTTCACTTTCCAGCAATGCTTTAATATTATCATTAATCACATATGTCGCGTGTCGTGTCTCATTCATTTCTCCACCATCTCTTCTTATATAGAATGTATAGGTATCGAATTCATAAGCTTCTCCGTGCTCCCAAATTCCCATTCCAATACATTGAGTATCGCTGAGCTCGATGGCATCTTCGAGGGTTCGTTCGATTTTCAGAGCAAGATCGTGGATCTCAGTGAGATTTCCGAACAGGTTGCACACGATTTGCTGGAAAAAGTTTAGGTTTTTTGGAGAAAATCGGAAATTTTCAGGATTTTATCAAATTTTTTTCATACTCACTGCAACTTTTTTCGAACAAGGGCCGAGAAAAAATGCGAAAAATCGGTGTTTGCACACAATACACCGCATTTAACGACATTTTCTACTTGCTCTGTTTGCTTGTGTTTTTCACCGATTTTTCCCGTGTTTTCTTAATAAAACTGATAAATAAATATTTTTTGCTAATGCTAAAATAATTTCCAGATGAAAAAATTGTGAATTCAGCCGGCAAGTAGCGGTGAAAGTGGTTTATGTTATATGATGGATTACGGGAATACCAAAACTAAACTTTTTCTGAAACATGGTATATATGCTTAAAAATGCTGAAACTACCTGATTTTCATAACGAGACCGCTGAAAAAGTTTTGAGATTTTCAAAATTCAACTTTTTTGGTGAAAAAGTCGAGATTTTGGCACAAAATGTTGAATTTTGAAAATCTCAAAACTTTTTCAGCGGTCTCGTTATGAAAATCAGGTAGTCTCAGCATTTAAGCAGCATATGTATCATGTTTCAGAAAAAGTTTAGGTTTTGTATTCCCGTAATCCATCATATTGCATTGCCCACTTTCACCGCTGCTTGCCCACTGAATACATGATTTTTTTACTTGGAAATTGTTTTAGCATCTGCAAAAAATATTTATTTATTAGTTTTATTAAGAAAAAACGGGAAAAAGCTGTGAAAAACGAAAGAAAACAGGCGGAAAACAAAGCAAGATAAATGGCCGCTGAAACTTGTCGGCCCCTCGGCCATGGCCTAGAAACCACTTTTCCTCGTCCCTCGTGAGGAAAAAGTTGCAGTGATACTTCGGAAACACAAAATTCTGAGAATGCGTCTTGCACAACATATTTGACGCGCAAAATATCTCGTAGCGAAAAAGAAAACTACAGTAATCCTTTGAATGACTACTGTAGCTCTTGTGTCGATTTATGGAGCTCGATTTTTTAAAATTCATTTATTTTCGGATAGGGGGTTTTTAAAAATATTATATTTTAATTAATTTCAAAAATGGAGCCCTTAAATCGACACAAGAGCTACAGTAGTCATTTAGTCAGGATTACTGTAGTTTTCTTTTTCACTACGAGAAAATAAGAAAATATATAATTTTATTTGAAAAAAAAACGAAAAATAGCCGAAATTTTGAGCTATTTTTCAGAAAAAATCGAAAAACCAACATTTTTTGTGGGGATTATTTTTTTATGTAATGTTTTTCGGAAAATATATTTTTCGCTTGGAAACTGACTAAAAACTCGAATTTTGAAATTTTACACTTGTTTTCGAAAAAACTTTAAATATATACATTTTCGTGTTCAAAATATTTAAAATTCAAATTTACAAAAAAATGTTTCAATTTTTTTCGTTTTTCGCTTTTTTTGGCCTTTTGGCAAATTTTTTCCGTTTCCATTTTCGGAAAATGTTTTTTTTTAATTTTTTGCGATTTTTTTCAATTTCAGAAAAACGACCATATTATTTTTGAATTCCCGCGCAAATAAATTATCTTTTCAATACATTTTTGAATTTTCCAGCTATATTAACTGAAATTTTGTTAAATTCATCGACATATTTTTTTTAATTTTCAGAAAAAAAAATCAGCATTTTTTATTGCAAAATTGGAAAAATCACAAAATTTCGTGACTTTTTTTCCGTTTTTGGGAGAATTTTTCGTTTTTTTTTTAGTATTCGCTTTGTGATCAGCCATTTTTTTTCGCAAAATTGGAAGAAAAAATTTTTCAAGTTTTTTTCAAAATTTTGCCAAAGTTTTTAACTTTTCGCCATTTTTTTTGTTGCAAAAATAAAAAAAAAACATTTTTTAAAGCAATATTCGTTAAATTCAGGCTGATTTAAGACCAAAATTCGTTTTTTTTTGTTTTCGAAAAATCATTAAAAACCTTATCAACATCCGTCGCCGCAACCGATTCGATTCTCCGTCGAAATACATTAATCCTATTCAATTCACGAATAAATCGTCTCTCATCTCTCAAAAAATCAACAGCTACTGATTCATATGTCTGACTATTCGATAGGGTCTTTTCTTCAGTCTCTTCGGCAACAAATTCCTCAAATTCCGATAGAAAACCAAAACCGCCGGGAGATTCGGCTTCCTCCTCGTTTCGAAGTTTTGTTCGGAGCTCCATTAGGGCCTGAATTTTTTTTTTTAATTTTTTCAATAAATTTTTTGAGAGCTTTCTAATTTCCAGTTTGGCAAACATTGAATAACGGAAATTTTTCGGCAAAAGTTGAAATAAGTTGAAAAAAAAATTTCATATTTCACCGTAACATACACGTAGTCAAGTCAGGCTGTCCCATTACGGTTTGATCTACAAAAAATGCGGGAATTTTTTCCTCGGAATAATGTGACGTCCCGCCTTTTTCGGAGATCAAACCAAAATGGGACACTTTGAGACCACGTGCAGATACACGTGGAGTCAGGCTGTCCCATTACGGTTTGATCTACGAAAAATGCGGGAGAAGAGACGCAGAGTTCTCAACTGATTTCGCATGGTTAAGAGCGTGCTAACGTCACATTTTTTCTGGGAAAAAATTCCCGCATTTTTCGTAGATCAAACCGTAATGGGACAGCCTGGCACGAAGTGGACATATGCAATATAATTTTGAGATGAAATTTATGAAAAAAGAGAATTTGAAACAAATTTAGCCAAAATTGGCCAAAAACCGATAATTTAATCTTAAAATTATACCCTTTTTCCAGAAAAAAGTCTGAAAAAATAATATTTCCAATTATAAAACAGAAAAAAAACAAAGAAAACCCAATTAATATATCGTTTTTCGGCAATAATATTGCCGACGGCTATATTAATTAGATTTTCCTTTTTTTTTTCTTTGCAAACAAGTCTAATTATCGATTTTCAGGTCAATTTAGGTCAATTTCAGAAATTTCTGGGATTTTTTTTTTTTGAATTTTCGCTTCAAAATAACCAAAATAGTCTCAAATTCGGAAAAAAATACACAAGAAAATCGTGAAAATTTTGGCTAACTTTGAATTCCCACCGCAACGAAAACTGCACAACCAATCAGCGCCACCAAACTCCGCCCACTCCATCTGATTGGTTGAAGAATGGGCGGAGCGAATCGCTGATTGGTCGCAGCAGTCAGGGTTGTAGATTTTGCCGTGTTTTTGGCGAAAAATGTGTTTTTTTTTGTTGCTTTTTTTTCGAAAAAAAGATTGATAAAAAGCGGAAAATTCTGATAAATTGAAAAATATAGAAAAATATTAAATTTTACATAAATTCCAAAAAATCACACTCGAATTTTTTTTAATGCAATTTTGGTCAAAATAAGCAAGTTTTTTTTTAAAATAACGTTATAAACTGAAAAATGTTTATTCTTTTCGCTTTTTTGTGTTTTTTGGCGAAAAATTTATTATTTCTTCGTATTTTTCGGCGAAAAATGTTTTGTTTTCAAAAAAAAAATTTTTTTCTCGTTTTTCGATTTCGAAAACAAAATTGTGTTTAGCTAAAATTGCGATTTTTTTGGTTTTTTCTGAATTCAAGACTATTTTTATTTTTATTTTTTCGAAGCAAATTTTCTGCTGAATAGGTTTTTTTTATATTTTTCTCCAAAAAAAAGCAGTACCTTATCCCCGTTCATCGCCACATCAAGATTAGCCATCGTAATCTTTTGCTCACTATTTCGAATATTTTTCACATAATTTCCAGTCAGCCTGAGCACATCTTCAGTAACACTTTCACATGCATAATAAATATAGCATGCGATACGTTCGATTTCCTTCTTTTCTCGATCTTTTTTCTCTTTTTCTCGTGGTCCAAGTGTTTCTTTGATGACTGCTGCCAGGCGATGTTGGCTTTCTAGAACTGTTTTCAGGGCTTTTTGATATTTGTGCTTTTGGAGTTGTTGGTGCATGTTGTCCCAGGCTTCCTGCAAATTTTGAAATAATATTTAAGAAAATTCGAGAAATCAGAAAAAATACACATTTTAGGGGGAATATTGCTCCGAAAAATTCAAAAATAGTCTCAAATTCTGAAAAATCCAAATTTTAAAATCACGAAAATTTTCGAAAGTTGAATTTTTCAATATTTCGTGGTTTGTTCATTTTAATTTGTGGTTTTTCAGAATTTTAGAATTTTTAAAAATATTTTTTTCCCAAAGAGTATATTTCATTTTTCTTGTATTTATGTTAGGTGGAAAACGTTTTTTTTTGTTGGTTTTTTCACCAATTTCACTACTTTTTTAATATTTTTTTTGTCCAAACCCAGATTTTTTAGGCAAAAAAAAGAAAAATTTGTATATTCATAAATCACCAAAAAAGATCGTGATTTGATTTTCAAAACTATTCATTTTTTGTCTTTTATCCTGAATATTCAAGTTTATGGAATTCTTTCCGCTTTAAAATATTTTATTTAAAATGTACTACGAGAACACAAAAATCTGAGAATGCGTATTGCACATATTTGACGCGCAAAATGTGTCGTAGCGAAAACTACAGTAACCCTTTAAATGATTACTGTAGCGCTTGTGTCGATTTACGGGGCCCAATTTTCGAAATAAGCTCCATCGCTTTTAATACGAAAATCGAGATCTCGTAAATCGACACAAGCGCTACAGTAGTGATTTGAAGGATTACTGTAGTTTTCTTTTTCGCTACGAGTTATTTTGCGCGTCAAATATGTTGTGCAATACGCATTCTCAGATTTTTGTGTTCTCGTAGTACATTTTAAATAAAATATTTTAAAGCGGAAAGAATTCCATAAACTTGAATATTCAGGATAAAAGACAAAAAATGAATAGTTTTGAAAATCAAATCACGATCTTTTTTGATGATTTATGAATATACAAATTTTTTGGAAACATTTTTTGAAAATCCCTTACTTTACAAACAGTCTGCAGACCGAATGCGAACAGCTTTTTCGCAGTTTTGTCCACTTCGACGACACTTGTGGCACGTGCTTCGATGAGCTGAAGAGGGGAAAGGATTACAAGGTCAAGAAATGCACAGGGGGAATTTATTAATATTAATTTATTTGTTAGATTTGAAAAAAAACCGATATATACATATATATATATACCTCAAAAACGATACTTTGCAAAAAATATCGAATGTGCTCAACTGCAGCATTGTCAATCGGGAGGCCAGGATGTACGATATTGCATATCTGAAATTGAAAAATATTATTGAATTCAGGAAATATTCAAATATATACAAACCTGATAAATTCTTTCATCAAAAATAGCCGCCCAATGCTTACTAGTTGATATTGTTCGTCGGCTGGTCAACGAGACCGTATCCGATGATGCCGAGTGCAGTGATATGCTCATTATGCTCATTTATATGACCATCTGCAATGAAATTTTGAATTATTTAGGAAAAAATATATTAGTGGGCCAACAATAAGTTACGAGTTAAAATTCATGAATTAATAAATTCTTACGCTGACAATCGATTTTTTTTTAAATTTTCTAATCACCAGAAGTACCTTAAAGTGAACAGAAAAAAATATTTTAGCATATACCGTCAAATGAAAAATTTCCGAATTTTTTCAATTTATTTTGTTTAATAAAATTGTTTTTTTTTTCGTTGATATATGGAACATAATCCAATTCCTCGAAAAAATTGGAATTTGCCGGAAATGTTTAGAGGGATTTTTATAAGATGGGAACATTTAAAACTGCCCCTTTTTTAAATTTTTTCTTACAGTTCAAAACAGACGTAGGAAAATTCATAGGATGCGTACAATTTCGCCGATTTAGATTGAAATTCTGAAATTTCCAACAAAAAAAGAAGTGCAAAACCACGTTTCGCCGAAAATTTTCGACAATTGCCACTTTTCCGGTTTATTGCCAATTTGCCGGAAATTTCAATTCCGGCCATTTGCCGCTTTGCTGGAAAAAATCGGCAAACGATTTTTGCTAACTTTCCGGCAAATCAACATTGCCGGAATTGACAATTTCCGGCAAATCGGCAAACCGGCAAATTGTGGCCTTGCACTTTTTTTTTGGGAATTCCAGAAGTTCAAT
The DNA here is from genome assembly GCF_000002985.6 of Caenorhabditis elegans. Classification (NCBI taxonomy): domain Eukaryota; kingdom Metazoa; phylum Nematoda; class Chromadorea; order Rhabditida; family Rhabditidae; genus Caenorhabditis; species Caenorhabditis elegans. Next base: position 4,549,970 of record NC_003283.11, read on the forward strand.
TTCAATCAGCAAAATTGTACGCATCCTATGAATGTTCCTACATCTATTTTGAAAAGTTAGCAAATTCTATGAAAATATCTAAAGAAAACCGGAAAAAAATTTCAAAAAGGCACAGTTTTAAGTGTTATGAAAAATATAAAAAAATATATAAAAAACCCTCATTTTTCTGGCAAATTGATATCCGGCGAACGGCAAATCGGCAAATTGCCGAAAATCGAAATTTCCGGCAAATTGGCAAATCGGCAATTTGCCGAATTTGTGGACAAGAAAATTTGCCAAACCACAATTGCCGGACATCCCTGGCTGGTAACATAAATTCCGGCAATTTCAGAAAAAAAAATCTGCATGCAAGGAACGAATTTATATATTTTTTTAAATTTTCACTTTTGCAAAGTTTATTTAAGACAAAAACTATATTGACGAGAGCGAGAAAAGCAAGATGGAGAAGAAGGAGAAAAGTGTATGATGGCGATGATGATGATGATTACAACCCGCAAAAATAATGCATGGAACAACACACACACTGAAAAGAAGAAATAGAAGAAAAGATGGAGTGTGATGGAAGCGTAGAGGTGACAGACAAGCGGACAGAATGATACGGGATGAGAACGGGAAGCGGGGGGTTACCCGCCGGCGGCTGCTGACGAAATACTGCAGGAATCTGTGAGAGATTCTAGAGAAATGGACACCCGACAACGGCCGGCCACCATCTCTCACCACGGCCTTGTTCTATTCGAACCAGTTTGATCTGTTGAGAAGACTTTATATATTTATTGATTTGCAGTGCAATCAGTAGCCCCACCTAATCAACACAAATACACTACTTCAAGGTCGACTCTTTTTTGATTCTCGTTTCGATTTTTTTGAGGTCAAATTCGATCGAATTGAAGAAATTTGAAAAGTAGTAGAGATTTTGGTTATTTTGCTTGAATAGACCAAAACTGACTGGATATCATAATGAGACTTTTTTCTTAAAAAAAAATCGAAAAAAAAGCCGAAATTTCGGCAACTCTTGCTTATGGCAGCCTCTGGAATTTTACTTACAGTTTTTATTAAATTATCACCCTTTATTGCATACTTTTATCGTTTATCTCATGCTAAAAGTGGTGTAGTCGATTTTTTATTTCGATTATTATTTCTTGACTAAACTCAAAATAGTCTGAAAACACCGAATTTTATAATGAAACATCTTGAAAACTTGTTTTAAAAAAGTTATGGTGGCTCAAAAAATGGCCTAGGTTTAGTTAAAATTTGAAATTTGACCGACTTCTCAATGTCGCAGCAGCTGGAAACAACTTTTTGTTGAAATCACTATATCTATAGAATAGTTAATTATCTTGCGTGTTTTCAACTCGATTTAGGTACTTTAAAGCTGAAAACGCAAGATAATTCACATCTGTAACCAAAATTAGACGAAAATTTCAAAAAAAAATTGTTTCCAGCCGCTGTGACATTGCCAAGTCGGTCAAATTTCAAATTTTAACAATTTTTAGGTCATTTTTTGAGCCGCCATAACTTTTTTTTTGAGAATTTTCAAGAAGTTTCAGTATGAAATTCGGTGTTTTCAGACAAGTCCGAGTCTATAAATCAATAAAAAAAATTCGACAGCACCGTTATGGGGGGGGGGGGGTTTTTTTGCTGAATCAGACTGAAAACGTCCAAATTTCATAATGCGATTTATCCAGAAAAAAAACATCTCAAAAAATTGAAAATTCGGAAAAAAAGTCAACTTCGGACCGCTGCAACATGGTAAAGTGACCAAAATTGGAGATTTTAGCTAAAATTTACCTTTTTTTTTAATTTCGAACCGCCATAAAAAATTTATGACAATTTTATGAGAAGTTTCATTTCGAAATTCGTTTATTTTTGGCTTAAATATGCAATAAAGAGTCATAATTTAATGAAAAGTGAACTCCAGAGAGAAAAAAATTTGGCGAATTTCATACTATAACAAAATTTTGCTCTTTTTTCGGAATTTTAATTTAAAAATCATGATTTCTCGTGGGAAAAGCGGTAAAATTCACACACACACACACACACACACACACACACACACACACACACACAACCTGGTCGGCACAAACAAACAAATGTGTTCAATTATGACAAAGAACTGTACGAGCAAATATGCCGAAAAAGGAGTGGCAGGGGAGGGTCAGGAGGGTGACATAATGCGGTGAGTGGGAGCAGCCATCTGTCAAGAAAAGTTATTTGTTGTTGGTTTTTTGAAAAAGTTTGAAAAATAAAAATGTAAAATTTGAGGAAAACACTGTTGTTGCAAGCACGCCCTATTGATAGATGGATTTCGGCGCGGTAAGTGTGGATTATTCAAATTTTATGCTTGACCTTCGTACAGGAATTTGGCCTATTTGCCACAAAAATGTTTTTAAAAAACCTGATATTTAAAAATATTATGGAATTTATCGGTTTTTTCTATTAAAAAATAATGGAAATAAATATTGGAAAAAATAAAATTTGAAAAAAAAACGTTTGGAACAAAAAAATTCCATAAAAAATCCTTTAAAAAAGTAAAAATAAATCTAAAATTTTAATTAATTAAAAATAAATACCGTATACCCACTCAATCGTTTCGAGACCCAACGATGTTAAACAAGTAAGCGCCTTTGTTAAATGGTTACGGTAAGTTGGAAAATTCATTTTTCAAGTTTCATGGCGCAAATAATAGGGCAAACCCTCATTTACTAGCATGCTCATTTATTTGAACGCTCAATTCCTAACGATGGCTCAATCTCTTTGACGCTCATTCACTAATGCTTTCACTTTCGCTCGTTTACTAATACTACACGTGTAGTCAAGCTGTCTCATCGGTGTTTTTCGGTGTATTGGCCGCAAACACGCGGCGCACAAATTGACGCGCAAATGCAGACAAGCGGGCAGGATTTACGAGAGATTGTGATTTTATTGAGGCCCCACGAAAAGGGGAGCAGAACGAAAAAGGGATCTGCAAAAAGGGGATTTGCGAAAAGGGGAGATACGTAAAGGGGAGCTGGCACTGTGCCAAACGCACAAAACGCTTTTTTATTCTCATTCAACGCACGCATTATTTTTGTATTTTACGCTAAACAACGCGCGATGCGTAATAACGGAGTGTGGTTATAACAAAGTCGTGCGTTGAATGAGAATAAAAAAGCGTTTTGTGCGTTTGGCACAGTGCCAGCTCCCCTTTTCGTTGCTCCCCTTTTCGTATCTCCCCTTTTCGCAGATCCCCTTTTTGCAGATCCCCTTTTCGTTCTGCCCCCCTTTTCGTGGGGCCTCTTTTATTTTCTTCCATTCATTTAAAATATAGCTTTTTGCCATTTTTAAAGTTAATTTTTTGTTGAAAAATAAATAATAATTTTTTTTATCTCGCCGTCAACTTAATTTTCAGAAAAATATTTTTAAAAAATCGGGTGGAGGTGCAACGAAAAGGGTCTTGCCGGATCGATGAAATGGATTGGAGTGAAATAAACTGAAAAGTCGTGGTCGCTGATGAAAGTTTCGAGAAATCACGAAAAATGGATCGTAAATTTTGGAGAAGGAAAGGAAGTTTACTGCTGATGAGATCTCTGAAAAAAGGGTAAAGTTGAAAAAAAAGTCTAATTTAAATTCAAAGAGTGCAGTCCAGTATAGCGAGCGAAACTGCGCTCGCTTTTATTTTGAATAAACAATGAAATAAATTTTTTAATGCGATTGATATTAGAAAAGTTTTTCTCAAGTGTAAATTTGTTATTTTCAGACAGATGACGAATTCGCAGCGGACGAGGAAGCGTTGTCGATCATGATTCTTAACTTGCAATTGCTCGGTTTGTTGGGATCGCTTCCAGGAGGAATCGGAAGGATGTATCGAACAAGCTGGTGAGATTCAAAAATTTTCTGGGCAGTGACATTTTTAACAGGAAGCCATGTCTACGCCGCTTAGGATGACGACGCCGCTGGGTGTATCCTTATCATCCGACCTGAAACGTGCCTTGCAAGACAATGAAAAGCTGACAAGGGACGTGAGCGATGCAAAACTTTTGAAAGAAGATGCTGAAATAAAACTGAAAAAAATTAGGAATAAGCTTAATGGAGAGCACTCTGAAAAATTGGGAAAGTTGAATGATAAGTACAAGGTATATAATTGAGATAAGAAATTGCTGGAATAGATAATATTTTAGGCTGTACAAGAAGAACTGAAAACGATGAAACAGAGTTGGACGCAGTTGAAACGGGAGAAAGGAGTTTTGGAAACTGAAAACCGTCGTTTGGAAACTGCAAAAAGTGGATTAGATCGGCAACTTTTAGGAAAAAATGATGAATTACGAATGGCAGATGTGGAAGTGGAAGATGTTAAGATGATTCGGGACCTGAAAGCAGGGAAACGGCCACCTTTCACAACTGAATTCAAAAATCTCATCAGCAGGAGCGAGAAGTTTAGGAGAATAGAGAAAGCGAGAGCTGAACTTCAGCGATGTGGTGAGAAATACCTACAAATACAGTTATTTAAAGTGATTTTAGGCGGCGAAGCTTCTGAATTTTATCGCTTCTGAATTTTACCGATTTAAATAATATTTATTTATTTAATTAATTAACATTTATTTATTTAATTAATATTTAATTATTTATTTAATTAATATATATTTATTTAATTAATATTTATTTATTTAATTAATATTTATTTATTTATTTAATTAATATTTATTTAAAATAAATAAATAAATATTAATTAAATAAATAAATAAATATTAATTAAATAAATAAATATTAATCATTTACTATATATAAAGCGCTTATTCTGTGTGTCCATAGTTTGTAGTTTATGTAGTCTTTGTAGTCTGTGAAGTTTTGGCTTCTGGAGGGATAGTGAGTTAGGGTTAGTGTAGGGATATAGTCGGGGTACTGTAGTGGTACAGTAGTGGTACGGTAGGAATACTGTAGGGTTGCGGTAGTTTCATAAAAAATTAATTTTCAGCCCCAGAGTCGGGGGCCGCGCCGAAGGTGCGGTTCACGGCTGGTTTACTATAAAACGACCAACGACGGATCTGGAAACTACAGTACTCCTTAATGCAACGGCAACGAAAAATCAGCCGGTGCCTTATTTTTTGTTCTGGATAAAAATCGGGAATACTTGCATTTTGAATTCGCCCTGTATCGATAAACAAAACACCGAAGATCACGCCAAAATGACTATTGTAACTAACAGGTACGAGAAAGGGACGCTTGTTCTACAAAAATAATTCAACAAATTTTCCCCGAAAAATGTGAAATCCGCAATTCTCGTAGTTTTACGTAAATCAAACCGAGCATGACACTCTGACACCACGTGCGCCTGAAGATGTGCCTGCCTACCATGGATGCTTTACATTTGCTAGTTCCATGACACCCCATCCTTTCAGCTTCCAAAATGAAGGAGTTCGGAGAAAATTCAAAAAAAATATTGAGAAAAATAACCCAAAACATTCTGAAACATTGCGGAAAAAAGTTAGAAATTATGTCGAATATATCTGAACCAATCAACAATTTCAAATAAAATACAAAAAAATTTTGAAAGACCTTAAATAGTCTCCGCCCATATTTTGGCTTCAAATGACCTACTTCGGAATATGGCCGATGGCCGTGGCAAGACCTCCAATCGTAGTTTTGAGCGGTTAGTATGTGCAGATTAAAATAGGAACAGTACCGTAAGATCAGCCCAGGTGCGGATGTGGGATAGAGAAACTGAAAATAATCGAAGAAGCATGATAACTAAGCCACGTGGCCGCGTTCGTTTTTTCGCTGTTAATAGATCGCCACTTCGTCCATTGTCGTTTTGTTTGTACTAAGTCTCCTTAGCAATTCTCTCGAAGGCGGGCCATTGCTATTAGTAAAACAAGCTACCAATTTTACCTTTCAATACATTCATTCACTGATGGTTTTCCTATCAGGTGATCCCTTTTTTGTTCTTCTCAATTACACTATCTAAAAATGATGAAGTTTTTGCTTCGCGGCTATTTGGTTGAAGTGATGATATCCATTGATTGTCGTCTCCACTTGTGCTCTTTTTACGTCTTACAACTTCCTTTTAAGTGTTTTGCGTATTCACTGTTTCATTTATTTTTTGCAGAAAATGAGCCTGTTCAACAAATTTTTCGGAGGCATGAAGCAAGAAGCTTCGATTACTCTACAAGAATCTATTCAAAAACTTCGGGAAACAGAAGATATTCTTGAGAAGAGACAAGAATTCTTGAAGAAACAAATTGACGACGTAAGTTGGAAGATCAGTTTTGGACGAATTAATCACATTAAAAAGTGCTAAAATCTAAATTTTTAAACTCTCGAGTCTCAAGGGACTGTGACGTAATTAAAACATTGCTCAGCATTTACATTGTTTACTGACGTCTTTTCGAAGTTTAGTCGAGCAAAGCCAAAAAAGAGCAATAAAATTTTCTGCTACGATACGTTTGGGAAATTGGAATCATAGTTTTTTAAACTCCAGTTTTCAAAAAATTCATTATTAGAAAATCAATAAGTTTCGGAAATTATTTGAGAAACGTTTCAGGAAAAGCATAATGCCGTGAAGTATGGAACGAAATACAAGCGGATGGCTCTCCTGTGTTTGAGTAGGAAGAAAGATTTCGAGAAGCAGTTGATCCATATTGACGGAGTTTTGGCTACTCTCAAACATCAGGTTGTTATATAAAAATATTAGAGAAATAAATTGAATAACACGGTTTTTTTTCCAGAGAGAAACCCTCGACAATGCTTCAACGAATGCTGAAGTTCTTACGGTTATGAAACTTGCCGAGCGATGCTTTGAAAGCGGTTCATAATGACATGGATAGCGACCAAGTTCGTGATTTGATGGATGACATAGATGAACAACGAGAAGTGGCGAAGGAAATCGCGGATGCTATTTCAAACCCTGGCTTTAACAACGCAATTGACGAGGCCGAATTTGACGAGGCCTTGCTGCGCGAGTTGGTGGAATTTGAACAGGTTCGTCTATACCACCAACATCGTGTAATTATTAGAAAATATTCCAGGAAGCACTTGACAAAGATTTCATTGATGCGAGAGCTCCCCCAGTCACGCTTCCGGATACTCCCAATATTGCACTTCCAGCCTCCAGACCGAGAGCTAAAGAAGCTGACAAGGATCTAGAAGACCTCGAAAGTTGGGCAAACTAACTTCTCTAAGTCACTTTCATATTTAATTTTCGGTTATTTTTGTTTCATTTGCATCCCCTTCATCAATCCTACCATTCTCCGGAGATTCTCCTAAATCAACTTTCTAATTACGACAAATTCAAATAGTTGAATGATTTCTGTTTAGTCATTTCATTCGAAACAAATTTCCCCAAGGCTACGATCAACACTCATCAAAATTGTAACATATTATCGAGCTTTTTGGAAATTTGACATTTTATACATCTTGGTCCCTTTCTCCAAAATCTTCCAAGCATGCATTAAAGTTCCAACTTTTATTAAAAATTCATTCTGGCAAACATGTTATTTGTACAGGATGAAAACGAAAACCAAGCGAGAAATAGTTACATCTCAGATCTCCCTAACGATGGCTCAATCCCTTTGACGCTCATTTACTAATGTTTATACTTTTGCTCATTTACTAATGAATGGCTCATTTACTAACTTGCTGAGATTTTTTAATTTACTACTGCTAATTGTAAGATATATATCATTTATCATTTACTATATATAAAGCGCTTATTCCGCTTGTCCATAGTTTGTAGTCTATGTAGTCTTTGTAGTCTGTGACGTTTTGGCTTCTGGAGGGATAGTGAGTTGGGCTTAGTGTAGGGATATAGTCGGGGTACTGTAGTGGTACAATAGTGGTACGGTAGGAGTACTGTATGATTACGGTAGTTTCAGAAAAATTAGTTTTCAGCTCCAGAAGTCGGGGGCCGCGCCGGAGGTGCGGTCCACGGCTGGTTTTACATAAGGTAGTTCCAAAAAATGTCCTACTTTCAATTACTCATAACTCAGTTAGCGCGCTATAGCTATAGCGTTTGAGTTTAAAAAAATTGTGGCCAACTGAAATGCTGATTGTCAGAGATGTGAGCTCCAAAAGATGATCGAAATATTCTATTTCTGCGGATCTAGAATATTTCGATCATCTTTTGGAGTTCACATCTCCGCAATCAGAGACCCGAAGAACTCGGGGGATGTCCAATTGGGGGGATTACCAACTCGGGGGATTGGCCCCGCCCACAGAACCGTGGCTTGCAATACGCCCATTTCTGCAACTGCCGCACGGTTTTAAAATTATTTTTTCTTGTTAATTCTCGCTCTATTGAGAAAAATACGGGTTTGCCAAATAATAGTTTATTCTGCACAAGACATTTATAAAAAACCCGTATATAAATAATACAAATTATTTTAATTAATATTATTCCGATTTCGCACCGCCGACGATTCTTCGTAGAATTTCTGATAATCGCTGGTGAATTGGTCGATAATATCGAAAACTTTCTTGGGCTCCGGCTTATCTGACGCAGAAATTGCAGCGCGTTTTCCACGTCTTTGTGCTTCAAATTCGTCGTGAGCAGTTTTTAGTTCTTGTAGACGGTCGGGCGACAGAATTTGTGCAAGATATTCGTCCATGCTCTCCTTCACCATTTCTTCATTTGCTCCAGAGTCACGAGCCGACACGATAAGCTGGTGCAGAGTTTGCTAGAAAAAATAAATGGTGTTAAAAATAAACAAAAAGGTCAAATTTCAATTTAAAAAAAAGTAAACAATTTACAGACTATAGATTTTCGAGTAGAGATTGCTAAAACTGGCTCAAAACGACTACATTTCCTTTTTTTAATGCCGGGTCAAAATTTCGAGCCAAATTTCTCAAAAATTCAGAAATTTCGCCAATTTTTCCATGTCGCAGCCTTTATTCCATTTTTTAATACAATTTTCCGCAAATTGCCGGAATTGAAATTTCCGGCAAATCGGCATAATGCCGGAATTGATAATTTCCGGCAAATCCGCAAATTGCCGTAATTGAAATTTTCCGGCAAATCGGCAAATTGCCTGAATTGAAATTTCTGGCAAATCAGCAAAATGCCAGAATTGAAATTTCCGGCAAATCGGAAATTTGCTGGATTTGAAGCTTTCCGGCAAATCGGCAAAATGCCAAAATTGAGATTTCTGGCAAGTCGGAAATTGCCGGAATTGGAAATTTCCGGCAAACCGGCAAAATGCCAGAATTGACAAATACCGGCAAATCGTTGCCAGTTTGTTGAATTGCAAAATGCGGCAACTGACAATAATATTGGGCAAATTGTGGTTTTGTACATTTTTTTTTGGAAATTTCAACATTTCAATTTTAATCGGCAGAATTGTACGCATCTTAATTGCCGGAAATGAAAAGTTCTGGCAAATCAGCAAATTGCCGGAAATTTGCCGAACGGCAATTGCCATTCCAGGTGCTGTAACAACGAAAAGTTGGCGAAATTTCAGATTTCTGCAAAATGTAGCTCTTTTTTTTCAAAGTTTTGAACCTTTTTTGGATATTTTTTGAGGTTAATTTAAATATTATAGCATTGCTATGTAAACTGTGTTAAAACTACAAACTACAAACTACAAACTACAAACCTGTTGAGCATCTGTCAGAAACGTGGTCAACGGTGACATTTTACATGGTGCACCTGACACGTGGGACAAGTAAAGTGCACAAGAAATGAGTAAAAAGAGCATTGAGTTAGCTTAGACTATTAGGTCGATTAAGAAGAAGCAGGAGCAGGAGCAGCAGCACTTGAACAAAAAGGAAGAACTTTTGGATGGATATGGAACAAGAGAGAGAAGAGTGACCGATGATGATGGCCGAGACGAGGCAAACAAATCAAGAGGACACCGACCGAGTCGGGGAGGAGCATGAGAGCACTCTTCCCAACAGGAAAAAACCGTTTTGTTTGGAGAGAGACAAAACACTCGCCGTGAACAGGCCTGCCGGTTTTTTTTTTTTTTGAAAAATTGAAAAACGAAAAGTTTTCAGTTTTCCAGTTTTACAATTTTTCTATTTTCCTCAAAAAAAAAACCGAAAAATATAATGGAAAAAAGTTTGTGTGGGCGGCGGCAGAAAGTTGCCGGAATTGAAAATTTCCGGCGAATCGGCAAATTGCCGGAATTTAAATTTCCGGCAAATTGGCAAATTGCCGGAATTGAACATTTCCTGCAAACCGGCCAATTGCTGGAATTGAAAATTTCCGGTAATTTTCCGATTTGCCGGAAAAAATCGTTTGCCGCCCAAGCCTGTTCTGAATGAAAAATATCGATTTTTAAATGTTTCCAAAATTTTTTTGTCGCTTTCTCGGCATTTACCTGCAGCTTCTTGCCCAACTTTAGCTACTCAGCAGCTTCTTACCCAATTTTCGCCAAAGTCTTGCCCAAGCTTGACCTAAGTTTCACCCAACTTTAGATATTCTGATACAGATTATCTTACCAAACTCTGAAACAACTTTAAACAAACTTTAGCCAAAGTTTCACCCAAGTTTAACCGAGTTGCTACGCGCCACTTCTTACTACCCAAGTTTGGCCAAAGTTTGGCCCAAGTTTGGCCCAACTGTAAACACGCAGCGCTCATCCGCAGCGCTCTTAACGCAATGATTATTAATTTCGAAATCAACTTTCTCTTTTAATTATCGTTAATTTTTCTTCCTATTTCCGTCATATTTTATCATTTTCAATAATTTTTTTTTCAATTTTACACATATAATTAACTGTTTTTTGTTTTTTCTTTGAAACTCTCTTATTTTATTTGTAAACTATAATTTTATCCTTTTTTTTCAATGAAAAAATTTTGCAGCTACTGGAAAATGATAAATCAGCAGGGAAACGGGAGAACTTCTAGAAAAATAAAAAATAGCAGTTGAACGCTGGATGTATCGTGAAACGAACACTTACGATGAACCACAAAATTTCACAAGCTGACGGGTTTCCTACGTGTAATCTCACAGATATTTATAACTCTGAACTCTTGATTGGAGGTGATGCCGTCTCGCAACTTTCAAATTTCTATATGGTTGCCTTGAAAACTGTAAGTTGACATTTTGATATATAAAAATAATAAATTCAATTCAGATGCTGGAGCCTTCTTATAAAATCTGGGCATTTACTTACCGACCAAGCTGTGTTCGCCGTGTTGATAGACATTTTCAAGAGCTTCCACCAAAAGTGACAACAGCGATTATTGGTGCGTTTAAGATGTGAACAATTTCTAATCACAAAATCATGTTTTTTTCAGAAGTCGCATTCGATATTGTTGGAGTTTATTTGCCGGTTGAGCTGTCATACGGTTCGATTGATATGGAGCATGAGTAAGACATGAACCAACTTTAAACAATTGTGAATTATTCATTTCTTCTAGATTCATCAAAACGCTTGGAGAAGGAGCAGAACTTGAGGTTCAGCGCCGTAGGGACGAAAGAATCACAGTGTTCAAGAACGCAGTAGAAGCCCTTGGCAAAGCAATGTAAGAAATCTCGTAAAAATTGTAAAATGAAAATGGTATGATTTCAGGAACAATCTTCGAACATATCACTTTGATATTGCTAAAGGAGCACTATTCAACTGCAATAAACGATCTTATTGCGAGCATCATCTCAAGTGGGGACAGGTTCGAAAGTTCAGAGAACAGCATCAGGATGGAGACGTCACCAGAAGAAGTTATCAGATTGTAAGTAACTCAATATTTCTAATCGATAAACCAATACATTTTCATTACAGTGCAACCGGTCAACGCAATGAGCATGATGTCTCCGCTGCTGGACGATCGGTCAAAGACTCCACCCACTGAAGCTTAATTTTTCGTTGTTTTTTTTTGTAATTGATTTTTGTTGTTAACCCTGTTCATGTTTTGTCCTTAAATAAATATTTTCCACAGGAAATCGTCTAAAAAATAAAGTAAAAGCGCGGCATAATTCGCATCTAAAATCACCAAGGTCTTGCCCAAGTTTAGCCCAAGTTTTACCCAAGTTTTGCCCAAGTTTGGCCAGCTTCTAATCCATGTTAATTTTTCTTGGGTGAAACTTGGGCAAGAAGCTGGCGGTGAGTGCCGAGTTTCCTTAAAAACAATGAAAAATGTTTCGGCGGCAGAAAAAACTTGTCATTCAAAAAGTCCATTGGAGAACTTATTTTTATATGTGAATTTAAAAAAAAAACTAAACTTTTGGCATCATTCAGTTTGTGGATTGTGGAGGATTTTTGAAAAATAATAATAATGACAGAGAGAGAGAAAAAAAACAAGAGAAACAAGTTTTACACCGAGAACCCTAAAGGAGTGTGTGGGAGACATAAAAGACAAAAATAAACAGATTTTTTGGGCCGGAAACAGGGGGAGGAGTAGTGTTCCAAGATATTTGAGTTTAGGCTTGGAAAGCAGGTCTGCCGGTTTGTTGAAAAACCGAAAAATTTTTGCTTTTTTTTTTCAAAAAACTGAAACATCTTTTAAAAAATTTGGTGTTAAATATCGATTTTGGAGTGTTTTCAGTTTTTTTTTTCGGTTTTGACAAAAACGAAAATTTTTTGTTTTTCCAATTTTCCAATATTCGGTTTTTCGGTTTTGCTCAAAAAATCCGAAAATTAAAAAAAAAAAACTTTCGGCGGAACCCCTGGGGAGAGGGAACAAGCTACACACGTTAAAATGAGCTTTCACAGAGAAAAAAAGGAAAAAATAACGACGATAAATGAAAAAAATATAGATATAACTGGGGACTAGTTAGCTGTGGCGGAGGTCCATTTGTACTTGGCGGCTCCGGCGGATTCAGCAGCGATTGGAGCAGCAACTGGAGTCGGAGCAGCACCGGCCGGCTTATGGTAGAAATAGCATGACGGATTGCGGCAGTTGGCACCGAAACGGCATTCCTGGAAATTGGAAAAAAAACAATTAATTTTTTTGCTGAGATTTTTAATTTCAAACCTTTGGATGTTTAAAGTGACAAATTGGATTTCTGCATGCTCCTGCGTATCGGCATAGGACCATGGAATGGAGTGGAGCAATACTGAAACTGTCATAATATTGCAAAGGAAAACTTTTTAAAAATTGCCTAAATAGTCTTAAATCTTAGAAATATCACCAAAGAAAAACTGAAAAATTTCATTAAATTTGAAAAAATAAAGCATGATTTTGGCGATTTTTCCAACTCGGAGAAAAATATGTAAATAATAAAAAATAATAAAACAATTTTATAAAAATTGATTTTTTTTTGATTTTCCGATGCTCCGGAAATCAGAAAATTTATTTTTTAAAATTTTGTCGAAAATAGCTTCGAGATATCCGAATATCGAAGATTTTCCATTTTTCGAAAAAAAAATTAATTTTTTTTCCTTCGTTTTTTGTTGAAGAAATTCATGTTTTCCTTTGCTAATTTTATCTCCAATCACGAGATACTTATTACGAAAAAATATCTAATTTTGACGAATTTTCAATTTTTGCTAATCTCCTCACTTTGAATTACCGCGCTTTTGACTCTAAACTCCGCCCGTGTGGAGCATTTGAGTTTTTTTAAAACAATTTTGACGAAAATTCTTATTTTTTGTGTTGTTTTTTCAATTTTTCAACAAAGAAAAATGTCATAAAAGGTTAAAAAATTTGTTTCGCATTTTTAAAGAATTTTAAAAATCGAATCGAATTTTTAAAAAGACTTTTGACATTCAAAAAATATTTTTCAACATTTAGGTATAAACTTTTTCTTCATTAAAAAAAAAATAGAAAAATAACACAAAAAAAAGAATTCGCGTCAGAACAGATAAAAACCAAAGTGCGGCACGAAAAAATGGGCGAAAATGAAAAAAGTTTAAGAGAAAAGCGCGGTAATTCAAATGAGAAGATTAGCAAATATATTTTTATTTAAATCGCCAAAATTACTTTTTTTTTCGTTTTTTTATAAGAAGCATCTCATAATTTGGAGCAGTCCCAAAAATTGAAAATCGAAACAAAAAAACTCAATTTCCCGGAAAATTTAGAAAATTAACAAAAAGCAATCAATTTTTCACCAATGTTAGTTTATTTTGTTACGAAAAAACATGAGAAAACATCTAAATTTCTTCTAAAAAGAGGAAAAATGACCAAAATGATAGGCTTTTTCTGCCTATTTTCTTCTTTTCACGTGGTGCCAGGCTGCAGCCCCATTACGGTTTGATCTAAAAAAAATGCGGGGAATTTTTTGCCCAGGAAAATGTGACGTCATCATGTTCTTAGCCATGAGAAATCAGTTGAGAACTCTGCCGCATTTTTTGTAGATCAACGCAGATCAAGCCGAAATGAGACACTCCGACACCACGGTTTTTTAGAAAAAATTTAAGTTATCTAAAAGTTGAAAAATCGCCAAAATCATCGTTTTTCTTTCAATTTTCCTAGAACTTTCTCGTTTTTTTCTCTGGTTTTACCTGAATAATATTTTCTATTCTTTTTTTCAAAAAAAAAACTTACTCTGGAAGTGGTTTAGGTTGGACTGGAGCTACTTCAGCCTTTGGCTCTTCAGCTTTCGACTCATTTTCATCGCTTTTCTCCTCCTTTTTCTCAGATTCTGCCCCCGGTGCAGGCTTTTTCTTAATAGAAGCCGCCAGCTTCTCAGCCAAACTTCCAAGAGCTCCGCGAGCCGCTGGTTTTGGAAGTTCTTCGACTGCTGCTGCTGTTGCTGCTATAAATGGAGATGGAACTGTTAGCATTCTGCTGGAAGTGAGTGGATTCTTGAATTCAGAAGTCAGCTGGGCTCCTCCGGGTTGTTGTCCTCCAGTACCGTGATGAGTGAATGGACAGTGCTTTTTTGTGCAGAATCGATCGAATCGACATGGGGGATGAATGAAGAGACAGCGAATACCGAAAGTGCAATTTGGGAAGTTTCTGGAAATTTTTTGGAATTTTTTAGAAGTTAGTATTACCCAGGAATAAGATTTTAAAAATTTAAAAATTGCTGTCAAAAATTTGTTTTTTTTTCGATTTTTTTAAGGAAAATCAAAAAACAAAATTTTTTCCGAACTTTTGAAAACTATTTTCGAAAAATCCGATTTTATTCGAAAAAATATTTTTTTTTCGAATTTTTTTACAGAGAAAATTGAAAAAAAAAAACGTTTTTCGGTTTTTCAGTAAAAATCAGAAAACCCAGTTTTTTTTTAGACTTTATCAGAAAAAAATCGATTTTCCGGAGATTTTTGAAGACTCCTTTCGAAAAAATCGGATTTTTTTTTGGATTTTATTCGAAAAAACTGAAATTTTTTTAACCTTTTTTTTCATAGATAACGAATTAACGATTTTAATAGAGAAATTTTTTTTTCAGAGAACATCGATTTTCTGGAAAGTTTTTTGAAATTCAGAGAAAGTTAAAATACGAAAAAATTATTCGATTTGTTTTAGAAAAACATGGAAAAACAGAATTTCTTCAAATTTTTTTCAGAAAAAAAATATCGAAAAACAGGGTTTTTTTTGATTTTATTCGGAAAAATTCGAAAAAACCAAACTTTTCGGTTTTTTCATAATTAACGATTTTCCGGAAATCTTTTAAAGCTATTTTTCGAAAAATCGGATTTTTTCGATTTTTTACAGAGAAAACCGAAATGTTTCTTTTTTTTTAAGATAAAATCGAATTTGCGGAGATTTTGAAAGTTTTTTTTAAATCGATTTTTTTAGAGAAAGTAAATTACGAAAAAATTATTAGATTTCTGGAAATTTTTGGGAATTTTTTTAGAGCTATAAACCCAGATATAAGCTTTTTAAAAATTTTTGACAAAATTTTTCCGATTTATTTCAGAGAAACTCGAAAAAACGAAATTGTTTCGAATTTATCAGAGAAAATTGTTTTTTTTTTCTGAAATTTTTGAAAAAGCAATTTTCGATA
Source organism: Caenorhabditis elegans (assembly GCF_000002985.6). Lineage (NCBI taxonomy): Eukaryota > Metazoa > Nematoda > Chromadorea > Rhabditida > Rhabditidae > Caenorhabditis > Caenorhabditis elegans. The sequence goes on from NC_003283.11 coordinate 4,565,772, forward strand.
AATCGGATATATTTTCGATTTTATTCGGAAAAAATCGAAAAAATTAAACATTTTGATTTTTTCATACAATTTTCCGAAAATCTTTCAAAGCTATCTTTCAAAAAATCAGATCTTTTTGATTTTTTCACAGAGAAAAACCGATTTTTTTTTCATATAAAATTGAATTTCCGGAGCTTTTTAAAGTTATTTTTTTTATCGATTTTTTTCAGAGAAAATTTAAATACGAAAAAATTTTTCTATTTTTTCAGAAAAACATCGTAAAACAGAATATCTTCAAATTTTTTTTCGATGTTATTCGGAAAAAATCGAAAAAATTAAAATTTTCAATTTTTCATAGATAACGATTTTCCGGAAATCTTTTAAAGCTATCTTTCGGTAAATCGGATTTTTATTCGATTTTATTCGAAAAATCGCAGAAATGTTTCCGTACTTGCAGTTAGTCGTAGGATGCATAAAAGCACACGTGTCGCCTTTTGTACATTTCGGCCAGAAAATACAACGCTCCTTGACATGATGATCTTCCTGAAAAAATTTGATTTTTTTTGGAAATTCACGTGGTGCCAGGCTGCCCCATTACGGTTTGATCTACAAAAAATGCGGGATTTTTTTGCCCGAAAAAATATAAAATATGTGACGTCAGCACGTTCTTAACAATGCAAAATCAGTTGAGAACTCTGCCGCATTTTTTGTAGATCAACGTAGATCAAGCCGAAATGGGACACTTTTTCGAAATTTCATCCAAAATTAATCACCTTCGCCGCACCACCACCCATCTGATTCTGCTGCTCACTGAGCACACTCAGTGGAGTCGGAATATAGGTTGGAGCCGCCGTAGAATGATGATAGGCATACGGTCCACCAGAAAGCTGATGCGTCGGCGGAAGCTCATCCTCCTCATCACGGAAGCTTTCCCGTCTTGCGATACCGCGAGCTTCGGCTACGAATGCATCAATTTCAGCCTCCTCATCATCTTCAGATTCTTCCGAATCATCGCCAATTTCGATTTGTCCATTCCATTTTTGCATCGTCGGAGAATCATCAGTCGGAGTTGAGTCCCGGGATGGTGTTATATCGAATATTATCCGATCATGTTTGGATTTTGGTTCTTCTGATGTTGCTGCTCCTGCTGATGCTCCTGACGCCGTTTCGATCTTCCGTTTCAAAAGTCCTCGACGTAATCCATCATCAACAACGATTCTATCTTGAATTCGAGTTTTTTTGATAGCTTCTCTTCCCCCAGAAAGTTTCAATATCATTTGAGGCCCTCCGCCGGTTTGTGCAAAATCCTCCAAAACGACTGCATCGTCCTCTTCAATCGGCGGCTCCGAAGTTTTACTGATTCGGCTCATACGGTCACGGATGCTCTTTTTCGGTGATTTCGTTGATGCTGGTTTACTCGGCAGAGCTTCAACATCCGACATGTCATCCTCATGATGAGTTTCTGATCTTTTTGATGATGATCCATAGCCAGCACTGACGCTTGCCTCGTTCATTGCACGGAGGAACATTGTTCCGCGTCCTTTGATATTTTGGCTGCAAAAAGTTCAAAATTCTGCGTATTGCACAACATAATTGACGCGCAAAATATCTCGCAGCGAAAAAGAAGACTACAGTAATCCTTCAAATGACTACTGTAGCGCTTGTGTCGATTTACGGGCTCGATTTTCGAAAAAAAAATTTTTTCGAATTTTGACAGCGATATTCAATTTTTCTTCGTTTTTTCGTATTCATTGGTCATTTTTGGGCTAATTTTTTAATATTTTTTCTATTATTAAATTATTTTAATTGAAAAACGTCCAATATTCGCGTCATTTTGATGAGTAAACTCATACAGGCGTATTTTTTACATTATTTCCTGCCTATTACGGCAATAGACGGAAAATAGTGTTGAAAACGCTTGTGGTAGTATTATCATCAAAATGACGCGAATATTGGGCGTTATTCAATTAAAATAATTTATTAATGGAAAAAAAAATATTAAAAATAAGCACAAAAATGGCAAAGGAATAGGAAAAAACAAAGAAAAATTGAATATCGCTGTCAAAATTCGAAAAATTAGTTTTTTTTTCGAAAATCGATTTTTTTTAAAGCAAAAGAAACTTTAAAAAAAAACAACATTTTCAATTTTTCATGGAAAATAATAAAATTAAATTGAAGCATTAAAAAATTTTTTTTTTGGTTTTTTGGTTTTTTGCAAGCAGGTTTTCCGGAAAAACATTTCATTAAATGTTTTAATGTTAATTAAAAAAAAAAAAAAAAAATTTCTTCTAAAAAAGGTGTTTGTTGGACTAAAATTTTTAGTTTTTCTGATTTTTCGTAAAATAGCTTAAAATTTTGGCCATTTTCCTTTTTTTTTGTTCAATTTTTTAAAATTTTCCTAAAAAACCGAATGTTTTCGTTTTTCGTTTTATCAGATTTTTCAGATTCTAAAAAATTGGTAATTCGCCACCAAAATAGCGATATTTTCTGCTGCTGCTGCATATTTTTTTTGTGTGAAAAACTCAATTTTCCATCACACACAACTCACTCTCCAGTCGGACGAATATTCCGCTTAACAGTGACTGTCGAATGAAGTTTTTTATCGGGACTAGCAGAAGCCTGACGAACAATTGTAGATGTGATAATCTTCCGTTCATGTGATCTTCCTCGTCGATGATCCTTGTGATGGTGTCTGTCATGCTTCTCACCACGAGCCCGAACATGTTCCTCCTCGTCTGAATATGTGTTTGATCTACTACGAGTTCTTCGGCGTTTCGATCTGAAATTTAATGAAATTAATTATTTAGTTTACAGCTGAAATCGAATGATCAATCCTTGAATTTTGCAAGCAAAAAATACACAGAAATAGAGGCGGAGCGTAATTTCGCAACCATGCGGCACAGGAGTTTTTTTTATTGCTTTATTAGACTCAAAATTGTCTGAAAACACCGAATTTCATATTGAAACTCCTCGAAAACCTCTCAAAAAACCAGTTAAGACGGCTCAAAAAATGGACTAAATTTAGTTAAAATTTGAAATTTGACTTGTCAGCGGCTGGTAACTAATTTTTTTGAAATCACCGTCAAATTTTGAGTATACAATGTAATTATCTTGCGTTTTCAACTCGATTTAGGTATTTTAAAGTCGATGAACGGCGAAATTATCTCTTCGTCCATCGACTTTAAAGTACTTAAATCAAGTTGAAAAAGCAAGATAATTACATTTTATACTCAAAATTTGACGGTAATTTCAAAAAAAAAATTAGTTTCCAGCCGCTGACAAGTCAAATTTCAAATTTTAACTACATTTAGTCCATTTTTTGAGCCGCCATAACTTTTTTTGAGAAGTTTTCAAGAAGTTTCATTATGAAATTCGGTGTTTTGAGACAATTTCAAGTCTAATAAAACAATAAAAATTTTGAATACACCACCTTTAATTCTTGAATTTTGCACAAAAAAAGCAGCGTCGCACAGAAATAGAGGCGGAGCGCGCTCTAATGATTAATCAGCTTTGAGGAGAGCGTGATTGAGCTCATTTTGAGTCCGAACCGTTAGTCCTCCTTTAAAGAGAGAGAGAGTACTGTAGTTTTCGCTACGAGATATTTTGCGCGTCAAATATGCTGCGCAATACGCATTCTCAGAATTTTGTGATCCCGAAATATTCTGTGTTCTATCAGAAAACTACCTCTGAATCTCTTTTCTCTTCTCCTCACGACGCTTCTCCTCTTCGGCCCGCTTTTCACGATCACGTTCTCGTTGACGCTCCTTCTCACGTTCTTTTTCTTTTTGCCTGGAATTTTTGAAATTTTCAATTTTTAATTATTTCTTATTCCTTCGCTCGGCACTTACAGTTCTTTCTCATGCTCTTCCTTCTCTTTTCTTCGTTTCTCTTCATGCTCCTTTGCTGCTGCTGTTGCTTCCAGCTCTTTTCTCTTATCCTCCTCCTTTTTACTAGTCTCTCCTTGCTTGTTCGAAGCGTTTTGTAGGCGATCGAACAGATCAAAAAGCCAGTCGACGAATTTCGCAGTGCTTTTTCCGATAAATAAGTTGAGATCGTCCTTCATCTGCACTTTTTCCTTCTTATTCGCAATCATTACCATAATATAATCGGGTAATTCATCGTCCACGTAGACGCCGAGCTCTTCAAGTTTGGCTCGAATCGCGGCCTGAATTAAAAAATTATTAATTTTTGCGATTTTTGAAATTTATTAACTTATTTAACGTTACCTTTAGTTTTTTCGACACTTCTGAGGTTCCTGTCCCTGTTTGAGTATTCATTTCGAACAGATTATATCTGAAAACCAAAAAAAAATCAATAAGCTAAATATCACAATTTTTGTTCCAATTTTTAAGATAATAATGTCATAGTAAGCTTTAAAAACTGATTTCAAAGTTATATTGGCTCAAGAAACTTCCGGAAGTTCACTAAAAATCACTAAAACCACAAATAATCTGGTTTTTCGAAAATATTCAAATAACGGGATAAAAACCGACACTTTGAATAAATCAGCGGCAATTTTTGTGTGAAAATTGACAGAAAATCAATAATTTAAAATAATTCAATAAATTAATTAGAAAAATTCAGGGAAAACGAATCGGAATTATACGAAAATCACGTGTATCCCTTTCTCTCTCACAATGCCAGCAGCGACAATTATTTGTCGTAAGATTCGGTGTAAAGTATGCACACACTGTGACGACAAAATGCAGATTTTTGCATAAAAGGTTTTTGTGTTTTTTAATCGATTTGCAGAGGATTTCTCAGGTTTTCTGTGTTAAAATTGAAGATTTTAAGGGTTTTTTGTCGAAAAATGCCTATTTTGTTCAATTAATCATTATAAATAACTAGAAATTAAGAAAATCGCTGGAATTTATGATTTTTCTTTATTTTTACGGACGCTTCATTTTTTTTTAAGTTTTAATCGATTTTCAGAGGATTTCAGGGTTTTTTGCCGGAAAAATGTGTATTTGGTTTATTTAATCACCAAAAATAACTGAAAATAGATTGAAATTTATGATTTCTTGTTTTTATCGATTTTCAGAGAGTTTCTTAGGTTTTCGAGCTTAAAATTTCAGATTTTCGGATTTTTTTTGCCGAAAAAATGCATATTTTGTTCATTTAATCACCAAAAACAACTAGAAATTGAGAGAATTTAATGAAATTTAATATTTAGATTTTTTTTCATTTTCAATCGATTTTTGAAGCACTTTCACAGTTTTACCAGCAATTTCCATCCTTGAAATAATTTTTTTCCAAATATTTCTAGACTGATTTCGTGGAAAACTATCGATTTTCTGTGGCTGCGTGCATTTCTGTCTGCGTCTCCCCTCGTTTTTCCTCCTCAAATCCGTTCTTGTCCACGAATTTCCGGTTTTTTTTTCCAGCTAGAGACATGCGACATTCGTCGTACGAACATGTTCCAAATCGGATAATTCCTCCGCATATTCCAATGTGAGCCGTTTTTTTTTCAAATTTTTTCCAACTTCTCGGTGTCGCAGCGGTTAGAACTTAATTATTATTTTTTTTATCACTTTTAAATAAATATTGTGGTCTTTGATTGGGCGTTTATTCATTGATTAGTACATTTATGGTCAGTGGGGCACAAATAAAAGTTAAATTTTGTGCCCCACTGACCATAAATGTACTTAAATCAACGAATAAACGCCTAATCAAAGACCACAATATTTATTAAAAAGTGATAAAAAAATAATAATTAAGTTCTAACCGCTGCAACACCGAGAAGTTGGAAAAAATTTGAGATTTTAGCTAAAAATTGGCCATTTTTTCCAAAATTTTCGAGCGGTCATAACTTTTTTTTTGAAATATTTTCAGAACGTCTCATTACGAAATTCGGTAGTTTTGGACCATTTTGGGTCTAAAAAGCAAAGTCTCAAATTTCGGTACCTCACCTCTGAGGATGAAAAAATCCGGATTTTCCGGGAAAAAAAAATAAAACTCATTTTTTTATATTTTTTCAGTGATGCTAGACGTGGCGATTTCGATAGACGTCCTGGCCCGCCGGTTCCTTCTATGAGAGCTGCAATTCTTGGAGGAAGTGATCCGTATCACGGATTTCAGCCGGTGGTGGACACCTATAATGGACCCGTAGTGGATAATTCGAGAAGACGTGGTTTCGATAAGGGGCCGTTTGGAGAGGATTTGACGACGATGGGAAGAAATGAAGGGAGACAGCCGTTGCTCAGACATGTAAGGAGCGCGATTTTGAGTCGAAAAGTTCAAAAAATCCAACTTAAAAACTCAATTTTCGCTGAAATTCCCTCCAAAACTCCCCGACCAATCAGCGATTCGCTCCGCCCATCTTTGAACCAATCAGATGGAGTGGGCGGAGTTCGAAGTCGGGGAATCCTCATTTTGAGAATTGACTTCAAAACGAGAATTCCCCGACCAATCAACGACTTCGAACTCCGCCCACTCAATCTGATTGGTTGAAGGATGGGCGGAGCGAATCGCTGATTGGTTGCGATGTGGTTTTTCTGGTTTTTAGACTTTTTTTTCGGATTTTGATGAAAATTCACGAATTAAATAGTTTCAGCCGAGACTAGACTTTGAGCACATTGGCGGAGAAATGGAAATCGCGAGAAGTCGGTCTGCATCTCCAGAAATTCAAGTTATCAGTGGTACGTTTTTAGACTGGACCCAAAATGGCCCGAAACTGCCGAAAATTTCTCAAAAAAGTGATGGCGATTCAAAAATTCGGAAAAGTAATAATAATTGTTTATTTGCCACAAGAAATAGCTACACCGGAAGACAAAGAAAAAAAGTAAAATAAAAAAGATGTGTGGACAGATAAATAAAATGACCAATTGGACCAGCTATAGCCCGGGAGGTCAAGTTGGGGGGAAGAGGGTGTCAAATGGGATAGAGCCTAGGCGCGACGCAAATGCATTTGGAGTTAACAGTTTAGGGAAACGTTTTGCTATTCGGTTCCACAACGACAAGTTAACATGTAGAAAACATTTAGACGGGACGCCACAGACAACAAGTAGATAGGGGTGACGAGTAGAGCGTGAAGCTCGAACGAACGATGATAAGGACGGGAAGTGATACTCGCTTGAAATAATTTTATGGAAGGTTCGGAGGATTTGAAGAACCCGTCTATGGTGGGTAGACAATAAATTAAATTGGGAAAGCCTGCTACTGTATGACGCGTACGATAAATTACACCTTTGAAAGACACACTTTGAGAAGCAATGGACGGACAAGACGATAATAAAGCCCGGTGGCCGTTTACCTATGCGTTAGCAACGGGAGCAGCCGAATCAACAGAGATAGGAAGTGGACGCGGTGACGAGAGAGTCACAATCTTAAGGTCGCGCACATAATAACGAATCTCGCCAGCTTGGGTATTTCTGTTATAAGCGTCAGCTCTCAACTCTCTCAGGATAGATAACATCGTTGGTCATATCGCGTCTGCAGCGGATGGGTCTTGGAAGGTTAGTGGGGCGATCAGGCAACGAACGGAGAGTTTTGGAGAAAGAGAAAATGAACGAATTGCGGTCGGCTTCAGAAGAGAAACGAATTTTTGTTGGGCGGGATAAGACTGGTTTGCGAGTTTTGACGCGGAAAGTTTGAATATGTACAGGGAGGGAGGGATTAGCGGCAATTAAATTATCGAGAAAAACCTTATCCTTGGCGGATTGTGAATCCGAGCCATCATCCGGTAGATTTTCAATCACGGCGAAATGAGTCTTCTTCTCAAACAGGGAAATGCTGGCTGCTGCTTCACGTCTTTCTGCAATGATCTCTGCTTTCTTCTCGGCTGATTGTCCCTTGAGAACATCGGCGAACAGGCGTGGAGCGGGCAAATTGGAGGTAACACGGGCAGAGCATTCGTTCGTGAGCTTGGCAACAACTACCTTGAGCTGCTCGACGGTTTGGAAGAGTTCCGATTGTTTGCTCTCCAGGGCACGACATCTGCTTTCAGCGGCGGTACGGAAGGTTCTCAAGCTCGAATTTTCCTTTTCCAATTCTTCAACACGGGTAGTGAGCAATTCAAGAGCGGTCGGGCGACCGCGCTTCCGGGTTTGCTGTTGTTTCTCCGGCGGAGAACTCGTACCGTGAGCGTCCTCCGGGAGATAAGGACCAGAGAAAGCGAAGAAATCCGTCTTCACCATAGGCACTGGGGCGGAATGAGGAGGAGGTGGTTCCGACATGACCAATGACCTGCAGCAGTTGACCGGCGTACCTCAAACTCAAACTTGGGTAATTAAACCAAATATTTTTTGCAGATGCTAAAACAATTTCCAAGTCAAAAAATTATGTATTCAGTCGGCAAGCAGCGGTGAAAGTGGTCAATGTAAAATGATGGATTACGGGAATACAAAACCTAAACTTTTTCTGAAACATTATACATATGCTGTTTAGATGCTGAAACTACCTGATTTTCATAACGAGACCGCTGAAAAAGTTTTGAGGTTTCCACAATTCAACTTTTTTGGTGAAAAAGTCGAGATTTTCGCACAAAAAGTTGAATTTTGAAAACCTCAAAACTTTTTCAGCGGTCTCGTTATGAAAATCAGGTAATTTCAGCATCTAAGCATCATATGTATCATGTTTCAGAAAAAGTTTAGGTTTTGTATTCCCGTAATCCATCATTTTACATTGACCACTTTCACCGCTGCTTGCCCACTGAATACATTTTTTTTATTGACTTGGAAATCGTTTTGGCATCTGCAAAAAATATTTGGTTATCAGTTTTAATAAGAAAAAACGGGAAAAAGCTGTGAAAGACGAAAGAAAACAGGCGGAAAACAAAGCAAGATAAATGGCCGCTGAAACTTGTCGGCCCCTCGGCCATGGCCTAGAAACCACTTTTCCTCGTCCCTCGTGAGGAAAAAGTTGCAGTGCCATTTTCAAATGTTTTGAAAACGAGATAATTTTATAATTTTTGCAGCAAGATCTGTCCGTGATGATCGTAGAAGAGACAAGCCACGCCAAAGACGATCCTCTCGATCCCGATCTCGTGACAGAGGTGACAAGGATCATCGAAAACCAGCAGCTTCTCGACGTAGTGATCGAGAATCAACATATCGTGAACGTCTCGGATCGTCTTCAGGCCCCGCGGCGGCTCCAGATATTATTCGAGATGGAATGGTGTGGGCCAACGATAATTATTTCGAATTTTTGAGTTTTTATATCGAAGTGCTCAACGAGAAGCTTCGTAGTTCTGTTGATAGAGATGTGAAAGGAATTCGAGAGATTCGAGAAGTTATTACTCGTGAGTTTTGAGATTTTCTGCAGGTTTTTTGGACAAAAAAAATCAGATTCGGCTCAAAAATCGGAAAAAAAAATGTATCAAAAATATTGAATTCCTCATGAAAAATACCCATTTTGGATTTTTTTTTTGTTGATTTTTTGGGTTTTCTCAACAAAAAAATCGGAAAATCGAATTTCGGTCGTTTTAAACAGTTTTTTTTGCTTAATTTAGGGCTTCCAGTGGATTGAGATTATAGAACATCAAAAAGATATGATTTTTTAATTTTCCTATTTTTATTTTTTAAAAATTGATTTTTTTTTTCGAAAAATTTTGTCAATTTTTCAACTTTTTAGAACTTTCTAAAAGTTATTTCAAAACAATTTATCCGAAAATCCAAAAATCATCGTTTTCCAATATATCGATTTTTCAATAATTTCTAATTAGAATCCAAAGTTTTTTGACGACACCCTTGATTTGGATCCAAAATCTGCATAATTCAACAAAATAAACTTTTTTTTAAATTTTGAGTGGAGTAGCGTAAATGGAGTAGAAATAGCCCGAAATTCAGAGATACCGCAAAAAAAATATTTAAATATCGCGAAAAAATGAAAAATTTCGTCCAAAATGAGTATTCCCCGACCAATCAGCATCTTCAAACTCCGCCCACTCGATCTGATTGGTTCAATAGTGGGCGGAGCGAATCGCTGATTGGTTTTGCAGTTCTCGTGTTGGGAGAGAATCAAAATTTAGTCAAAATTGAAAAATCGAGTTTTTAAGAATTGAATTTTCCATTTTTCGCCATTATTTTGTGCTCCGTCGTGCAGTGCAGGGATGGGCGGAAAACAATTTTCGGCAAATCGGCAATAATGTGCCGAAAATGAAAACTTCCGGCAAATCGGCAATTTGTCGGAATTGAAAATTTCCGACAAACCGGCAACTTGACAAATTGCCGGAATTAAATATTTCCGGCAAATCGGCAATTTTTAAAAAAATTAAATTTACGGCATATCGGTAAATTGCCGGAATTGCAAATTTCCGGCAAATCGGCAATTTGCTGAAAATTAAAATTTCCAGCAAATCGGCAATCTGCCGGAGTTGAAAATTTCCGGCATATCAGCAATTTGCCGAATATGGAAATTTCCAGCAAATCGACAATTTGCCGGACTTGAAAATTTCCGGCACCTTGCCGAAAAAAAATGCCGCCCACTCCTTGTGCAGTGCCTAATTTTATCGAAAAAAAAATCGAGATTTTAAAAATTCCGCTTACATTTTTAATAATTAAATGTTTCAATATGCTCCTTTTTCAGCTGCTACCGAACCCGAAAAGGACCGGATCGTCTTGCCACCGAACTTTAATCGTTCTGATCGTGAACGTATGCTTCACTGTGACACTACCATCACCGGGCTCCCCACAGCAATTTTCTTCGGTAGTGGATATGGTCCACGTGAACATTACGCAAAATACTCGGCCGCCAAGGATTTCTTTGATAAATGTCTTAAAATTCGAGTTATGGATGATGAATTACACGCGGCGATTGGTGAATGGCCGAGATTGGATAGAACTTTTAAAACTCAGTTTAAAGTTAACATTTCGAAGTCTGTGAACGCTGTGATTCTGTTGATAAAGCGAATGGCAAATGGTATGGAGATTTTTAGGCGTTAAAAGTTCCTGAATAAGTGTCAAATAGGTGAGCGGCGGACAATTGCCGGTTTGCCAGAAATTTCCATTTTCGGCAACTGGGCGAAAATTTTTGTAGGGATTTTTATGGGCAAAAAATTACAAAAAAAAATACAGTGCCTTTCGGCAAATCGGAAAATTGCCGGTTTGCCGTTTTGCCGGAAAATTTTGTTTTCGGCAAATTGCCGATTTGCCGGAAATTTTCAGTTCGGGCAAATTGCCGGTTTGCCGGAATTTTTCAGTTCCGGCAAATTGCCGGAAATTTTCATTTTCGACAAATTCTCAGCTTGTCGATTTTCCGGAAATTTTCCATTCCGGCAAACTGCCCATTTGCCGCAAATTTCCGATTCCGGCAAATTGGCGGTTTGCCGTTTTGCCGGAAATTTTCAATTCGGGCAATTCGCCGATTTACCATAAATTTTCAATTCCGGCAAATTGCCGGTTTGGCAGTTTTCCGGAAATTTTCCATTCCGGCACATTGCCGATTTGCCGGAAATTCTCATTTTCCACAAATTGCCAGTTTGCCGGATATCAATTTTCCGGAAATTTTTCATTCCGGCACATTGCCGATTTGCCGGAAATTCTCATTTTCGACAAATTGCCGGTTTGCTGATTTTAGGGAGTATTCATGGGATGCGTACAGTTTTGCTGATTAAAATTGAAATTCTGAAATTTCCAAAAAAAAGTTGAAGTCAACAATTTGCCCAAAATTTTCGGCCTTTGCCATTTTTTCGGCAAATTTGGCAAATCGCTTTTGCCCGAAATTGCCCGAAATTTGAGAAACGGCAATTTGCCGACTTTGCCGTTAACCAAAAATTTTCAAGTTAAAAAAATATTTTTTTGCAGTTTGCCGCTCACCCTTGATGAGTGCCGTAACCTTTATGTACTGAAATGAACGTATTTCATTATGAGACTTTTTCAAAGGTTCAAAATTTCAAAAAATGACCGATTTTTAGCTAAAATCTCGAATTTTGGTCAGCCGCAGAAGTCGGAAATTGAGTTTTTTCGAATTATCATCTTTTATTGCATATTTCAGACATTTTTCTTAACTTATTTGGTAGTTTTAGGCACATTTATGGCCAAGATTATATCAAAATTTTAAACTGCCATAAAAAATTTCGGGAATTTTTTTTGAGAATTCTCATTATGAAATTCGTTCATTTGGGCGCATTTTGAGTTTTATCTATTATTTTCTATTTTTATTTTCCCGCAATATATTTTTCAGAGCAACTTCCACCTGGATTCATGACGATGCGTACACTTCCAATCGATATTATCGACAGATTCAAGTTTCTTCTTCGAATGGTTATTTTTTCGGTTTTATTACTTTTTTTCGTATTTTTTTCATTGTTCAGGTCGTGGCAGACGTCTACTACCAGGGAACAGAATCATCGATGGCTGTGCCAAAAGCTCTGGAGGTTAGTTTTTTTTTCTAACATTTTTTTAAATTTATTCACAAATAAATGGGAATTCACGAAATCAACTGGAAACGAAACTAGAACTTCATCGAGCATTCCAAATGGAAATGGGAAGTTTTTTTTTGTGAAAATCTCTAAAATTATTATAGACTGGCTACAATACTCAACCGTACCCCCCAAATCAATATCCTCTTGATACTGATATTCGTCGTCCAAGTGAGCGTCCAAGCAATGGGCCGAGCGCTGAAGAAGCCGCGCGTGTGCGGGACCAGGAGATCAAAGAGCAAGTTGCTCGAGAACTCGAGAAAAGACAAAAAGTAATGGAGCAAGAGATTAGAGCGAAAATTTTGGAAGAGGAACGTGCGCGAATTCAAGGCGAAGCTGAGAGGGAGAAAAAACTGGAATTAATGAAAGCAGAAGAGCAGAAATATCAAAAGGAGAAGGAAATGAAGGAGTTCGAAGAGCAACAGAAGAAGGCGATGATGACGAAACAAGTGGAAGATGATTTCAATGTGATGGTTGAACAGCTAGAGAAAATGTTTGTGGAGGTCCGATCGAAGGGATTGAATCATATTCTTGATATGATCTATGGCTCGGCTACTTTTAAAACAATCCAGTTGTATTCATCAACGCTTACATCGCTCTCTTTCGAGCAGAAGCAGAAGCTTGTACAAGACTTGAGATCTCTACTAGATTCGGTTACGATGGGGATGAAGGTGGCGGCGGTGGCACAGATGTCTCAGGCTCAGAATCCGATTCAAGGAGGACTGTTTCAACATCAGCAGCAGCAGCAGCAGCCGATGATGAGTGGTGGTGGTGGATTCGTTTCCGGGGTTCAGGTGGTTCCAATGCAAGTTCCAATGCAATCCTACCAGATGCCACAAATGCAGATTCATCATCAGGCATTCCCACAGCCACAACAGTTAAACACGACTCCTTTGTTGTCGTCATCGGTACCGATGAGAAGGGATGAGGTGCGTAGAGTACACATGAAGTGGTTGCTGGGAAGAGGAACGCTTAATGGATATTTGTATGTCAAAGTGTCCCATTTCGGTTTGATCTACGTAGATCTACGAGAATCACGGATTTCTAAATTGATTGTGCATGGTAAAGAGCGTGCTGACGTCACATTTTTTTTTGGGAAAAAAATCCCGCATTTTTTGTAGATCAAGCCGTTATTGGACAGCCTGACACCATGTGGACTTACCGTATATTCTCTATTGGTGCTGTATGCGGCACTAATTTTGGAACGTCTCCATACAATTGGAGTTGACTAGCTTTTAGCTACAAAAACTCATTTTTATGGCAGAAATTCATAAAGAATATGGATTTTTGTAGCAAACAGTAATTCAATGATGTGTGTAAATTAATAAGAAATACTCACCAAAATCTCGAAATTATGGAGATGACTCTTTCATTTAAAACCTAATAGTAAGTGCCGGACTGATAGAGATCAGTGTTGTGCGGCTCTTGAAAAAAGTCTGCTCTCAGCTCGCGCCGAGAGCCGAAAAAATCCCGATTTTCGGCTCTCTGCTCGGCTCACAGCACTGTTAGAGACTACAGCTCTAATTTTTGGAATGTCGGTTAGGGCGCAGTACTAAAGAGAATATACGGTCACGAGAACTGCCACTACTGCCATTTCCGTTCCTCTTCTTCGTAGCGACCATTATTGGTGTTTTATTTTCATTTTCTAGTTTTTTATCACATTTTACGCTACAGCTATAACTAATTTTCCGCAGGTTCGACGTGTGACAGTTGGCGACATGCGTCTTCGTAGTCTTTCCCGTTCTGAACAACGAGATCTCCGTGTCGGAAATAAGATTATTGCTCAGGATTCCAAGACCGGAACCTGGACGCTCGCTACTGTTGTGAAGATTCGTGAAGATCGGGTTACGGTATCAGTGGCAAATGGTACTTGGAAAAAGGACATTGATGATTTGTACAAGGAGGACGATGGAAGTCTGGTATACTGAATTGTGGCACTTTTGTTTTGTTTCTCATTTATTTAAAATTGAACTCTTCACTTTTGATTAAACCACTTTCTATCTTATTTGATAATAAATATCAACGCCGTTGTGACCAATTGTGAAGAAAGACGAGAAAAAACGAAATCAGCTCCTTCTCTTTTATGTGGGAAAAACGAGTACTCGCCGGGGCTTAAAGTTTTCAGAGTGATCTTCAATTTTCGCCAATTCTCAGTTGGAGCTTTGAGTGGTCGCCTGGGATTTGAAGCCGTGTTTTTTTACAGGAAATATTCTACGATCTACAAGGATGTGCCAACAATTTGAGAAGACCATATTCCTCGGATTAGATATATATTGGAAAACACAGTTTGAAAGCTGGAATAAGCATACTTCACATGAAATAGCGTGGTTCCAGGGAATCTACTGCGAGGATTGATAGACTGGGATTGCCATTTAGGACGCCCTAGGTCGTCCTTCTCAAAATGTGCCGGAAGCCTTATCTAAAAAGGCAGTATAAAAATTGAGGAATTCGTACTAATTAACAGCCCTACTGTATTATAAACAGTTTTAATCTGAAGAGAACGAATATACTCGCTATAGCGACTCGACTGTACTGGGTATTTTGCGATCTGCACTTTAAAAAAAAGTTAATATCGTTTAATTTAAATGTAGTTGTGGCTAATCTAAAATGCCATCATTTAAATAATTGGCACTTCTAGAAATCGGTTGGAATTCGAAGCGAGTTTCATCTACATCTACAGGAAATAATTCATGAGTCACAAGGATTTTGAAAACATTGCAGCAGCTGTTAAGCCATACATTCGATAGCAAAATTTTGAAGTCTAGAATGCATATTCTCTACATGGAATATCTTTTTTTAAAAGAAAAGATGTGATGAAAATTGACCATCAGCACGACTTGTACTTTGAACAGGCCAATTTGCTCAACAGTGGTTAGACCCATTTTTTTCAAAATGTAACTTTATTTCATTTTATTGATGGGTAGTTAAGAAGAATTTACAATGAAATTATCAACTAGCACATATTTTCAGCGACTTTAATACACACTATGTACAGTTTGAATTGGTCAGATGCGAGAATTTCAGCTGAAGCGAAAACTCGAGATTAGAGAAGATTAATTGATGCGCGGAAGAATCGATATTAGGATTTACGATACTAGAAACATTTCAAGTGCAACATATTGCAAACGACGAGGAACCAGATTAAATTAAGATAGCTTTCTTTAGGATATCATTCCAGGCACTCAACATTCAACAAGTAAAGTGAAATTTCACATTCTATATTGGTCAAAGAACAAGATCCACTATTACACTATTGCGCCTAGTTTCACTTTTCTGCGATAGAATTCATACCTATTATGGTTCTTATGGTTCTAAAAAATCTGTTTTAGAGTAGATCCCATCGATATGAGCGTTCTGACAAGCAGACCATAATTCTGGTAATTAACTTATACGAGTTATGCTACGTACATTTAGGTGCAGTATACGGTAAGATTTATTTTCGAGAAGATTCAGAATGATGTCCTCCACTTCCAAAAAGAAGTCGGTAGGTATTTTGAAACATTCGGCGAAGGAATATTTGTGTCTAATTTCCAGGTATCAGCGAGGGGTTCGATTCAATTGGAGTGACAAAAATGGCTTCTGGGGCACCACCAAGTTGAATGAAATATTTGAGCGACGGAACTGATGTCTGTTTTTGGAATATCAAGTAAATTTCGAGAAACGAGAAACACCGATTCGATATTTTTGGGAAAAAAACAAAAGAAGAATTGATAAAAGCAGTAACCATCAAAAGATGTACTGAAAAGTGAAGCATCGTTCACTAGATATATTTAGCCAATGAAGCTAGAAAACGAAATGGCTAGCCGGTCGGTAAGATTTTTTTTTAGGTGAAAAATTCATTGAAGAGTGAGAAAATACGTATTTAAAAATATATACAAAATCACGTGAACCATGAAATCCAGAGACATTAGTCATATTTTTTGCCAAGTAATAGGAATTGACGTGGGTTTTCGAAAAGGTCAAGAACAAGGTTCAATCCGTTCAATTATTTCAGTTTTTAGTCACGCATGGCGCCTTCTCGCCGAAAAGAAAGTTTCTCGAAAACTCTAAAAGAATGTTTCGAGAAGTTCAAATCAAGTGGAGAACATTTGGTTTGTAGTTGTTGTCTGAAGCTCGGCGAAAGTGGTGGTGAGCTTACAGTTTGGATTTCAGATTAACTCGACAAGCTTGATACCGAAAAATTCGATGGCAATGGAGGACTTGCGACGTGGAAAAATCATAACTTTGGAGAGAATGCAAAAGGCAAAAATCCCATCATACGTGTTTAAAGCTATTGCGACAGAGGCGAGAGCCGCCCGTCCACTGATGAGCCTGAATCTGCAGACACCTCCTCCACCCGTACCAAAGTTTTTTCAACAACAGCAACCGCAAAAAATTGAGCTCAAACCCCCTGTGAATCAGAATTTTCCTCCCGATGAAAAGCAAATTGATGAAGTATTGAAACGGACCAACGGAATATTTCAAAAAATTTCAGAAATTCTCAAGACACCCCTTCTTGCCACTGTTGGTGAGATGAAACTCGAATCGAAATTCAAAAAAAAATCTAATTTTAATATTTTAATTATTCATCTGAAAATTAAAATTGAAAATTTTCCAGACCGTCGGAACATTGACAATTCGACGTGCCTATTCACCTACCTGCAAGGATTTCCGTGGGCGTTGACTGGAGGAATGGTCGCGTTGGATACAATGGATATTAATAAACCACCGTATGTTATTACGAAATTCCGAGAATGCGTGTTACACAACATATTTGACGAGCAAAATATCTCGTAGCGAAAACTACAGTAACCCTTTAAATGAATACGGTAGCGCTTGTGTCGATTTTCGGGGCTCGATTTCCTAAATTAATTTTTTTTTATTTAGGAAATCGAGCCCGTAAATCGACACAAGCGCTACAGTAGTCATTTTAAGAATTACTGTAGTTTTCGCTACGAGATATTTTGCGCGTCATATATGTTGTAATACTGGGTCTTCAATTTGAAACAAAAAACAAACTTTTACAAGTTTTCAGGCCTCCCCAAGCCATCTATCAAGCCGCGCGGATTCAGTTTTTCCAGTCCCTTCACACTCTCATTCCGCCACCGATTTTTGGAAAAATGCGCAAATGTGTGGATTCGGGCAATGATATGGTACTTTGAAACTTTTTTGGAAAAAGTTTTGAGCTAGTCGTAATTCTGGAAATAATCATACTTTACTGAAAAAAATTTTTTTGAAAAAAAACGTGTATTTTTTTGAAAATTTGAAAAAAATCAATATTTTATGATTATCACTCAGACGCGAAATATTGCGATTTTTGGGCCAAAAATACGGTACCTGGTCTCGACTCGACATATTTTTGTCAAATGCAAAAAGGTGTGTGCGCCTTTAAAGAGCACTGTAATTTTAATGGTGCAGAATTTTTACTAGATTTTTCCTAGTTTTCCTAGTATTAATTAAAAAAACTAAAGTTTTAACAGAAAAACTATGAAACATCTTTGAAAATTCCGCACCAAAAAATTGAAATTACAGTACTCTTTAAAGGCGCACACCTCCGCGAGATTAACAAAAAATTGTCGTGTCGAGACCTGCTACCGTATTTTTGGTATCGAAAAATCGCAGAATTTCGCATCAGGGCAATAATTTAATTTTATGAAAACAAAAAAAAAAGGTTATTTTTATTAAATAAATTTGAAATTTCAGGATTGGTGCATGCAAGTCATTTCCAGTGATGATTTTCGAGAGATTCTTCAACGAGTGGTTGCATCGAAAATAAATCGTAAGTTTTATACAAATCGCCATGTTTTTAATACGTTTTTGTTTGAAAAATGGTGTCAAAATATAGAAAATCACTTGATTTTTTTGAAAATTACAATGATTTAAGCTTAAAATTTTGAGAAAGACCTCAAAAATGGCCTGAAATTCGCCAATTTTCAACTTTCGTGCCATTTTTGAGCACTTTCTCGAATGTTAAAGCTGAAATTAATGTAATTTTCAGATTAATCAAGTTATTTTCTATATTTTGACACCGATTTTCATTGAAAAATATTGAAGAAACATGGTGCATTACAACATTTTGTAGAATTGCCGCCCAGAATATTATTTTTTAATCGAAAGCGAGAAAGGAAAAATTTTTATCGCCAAAACCCCAAGAAAGCGAAAAACGAACAACTTTGTAACATTTTCTTGAAAAATGTCGAAATTTTAAGCATACATGTACCCTGAAACATTTACCGATATCATTTTTTGGAAAAAAACTTGAAAATTAAAAAAAAAGATTTCTTCCAGTAGGTGGAAAGATTAATAAAATTAAAAATTTTTTGCGTTTTTTTTAAATCGGAAATTTCCGTTTTTCCGTTATTCCAAAAACAAATTCAGTTTTTCGCAAAAAAGCCTAAAATTTCGGTCGTTTTTCTTCTTTTTAGACAAAATTTATATCATATTTTTTCATCAAAATATACAAAATTTGGTAAAAAACTGAATTTTATTGTTAATTTTCTGAAAATTTTTTTAAAATGACCCTCCCTCACTAGAACTGGGACCAAAAAAAAAATTTTGGACCAAAAAATCAAAAGAAAAACCTAAAAAATTTTATGCTTATAAGAAGCATGCTTGAATTTATTTTTAAAAACCGTGAAAAAAAAATAATTTTTTGGGTTTTTTTGGACTAAAAAATCCAAATAAGACCAAAATAAATCAATTTTTCGTCAAAATACCAACATAAAAACCAAAAAGTCGTAGCTCTGACCCTTACCCACAATTTTTTCAGCGATCTACTCAATTCTGTGGTCCACAAAACCGATGGACTATGATCCGACGAATCAAGAGTTTTCATATGCGAGGTAAAACAAATATTTATACTTTTGATTAAAACATAAAACTGTTGTTTTCAGATCAGCACTGTTCAGACAAGTCGAAGCGGAAGTGAGATCATTTTGGACTTATGAGAAGATTGGAGTTTATTTGAAAATGTATTTTAAGACTGTTGAATGATTTTTTTTTCTGTTGATGTATGTGTGTGTGTATTTATTTATTTATTCGAAAAAATTTTAGATTTGCACAATAAAATTACGCTATTTTTAAATTTGTATTTATTTATTTTCTTAATTTCCTGTTTTTTTGCTGGAAATTTCAGTTTCTGATGTAATGCGTTCCCCGCCATTCATACAACATTTGCTATTTGGAATCATCAATTGGATCCACAATTTGGAAGTTTTTCAGAAAAATCACAGGATGCGCGACGAATCTTCAGGACTTATCAAATCTACAACTTACCAGAAAAAGGTAATTTTCTGGGAAAATGGAAACTATCGGGACAATGAATTTCGAAAAATTTCGGTTTTTTTCCGGAGAATATAAAAAAATAATTTTGGGAAGTCAGAAAATCGAAAAACAAATTCAATTTTTTTTTGATTTTTTCAAAAATTCGGGCATTTTTCGATTCGTTTCATAAAAAATCTAAGAAATTTTTGATTTTTTTAGAGAACTAAAATTTTAGACTTTCGGGAAAATGGAAAAATAAAAAATTGAAAACAATTAGATTTCATCGAAGAAAATCGGAAAAACGACAATTTTCCAATTAAAAAAATCGAAAAAAACACTTTTTTCATAGAAAATCTTTAAAAAAACGACAATTTTTCATATTTTTGTAGAAAAAAACTACCTTTTTCCGATTTTCTTCCAGAATAAATCCAAAAAAATTTTAATATTTTTTTCAAGGAATATTTAAAATTGATAAATAAACATTTTTTAAATACAAAGCCGAAAAATTGTCAAAATTTTAAGCAACTTGTTTTTATTTCGAAATTTTTTTTTTCAATTTTAGAAAATTAATTTTTAAAAATCAATGCAAAACTCATAAATAAACATATTACGGGGCCACAAAATTCTGAGAATGCGTATTAAACAACATATTTGACGCGCAAAATATCTATTAGCGAAAACTACAGTAACCCTTTAAATGGATACGGTAGCGTTTGTGTCGATTTACGGGGCTCGATTTTTTGAAATGAATTTATTTTCGAACAGTGTCAGCAATATTCCATTTTCCTTTGCTTCTTCGTATTATTTTCTCAATTTTCGATAAGTATCGAAAATCCAGCCCGTAAATCGACACAAGCGCTACAGTAATCATTTAAAGAATTACTGTAGTTTTCGCTATGAGGTATTTTGCGCGTCAAATATGCCGCCTAATACGCATTCTCAGAATTTTGTGTTTAGATAATAAAACTTCTGAAAACAAAAAAGAGAAATCGAAAAATCGACACCCTATTTCTGAAAATGCGGGCGCTCCCCCACCCTCAAGAAAATCATTAAGTCAAAGTTCACCAGCTGTTGTCCGTCACACACACGTGTTGTGTAATAATGTAGGGATAACCCATGTCTCGAGTTGAGATTCAGAAGATTAGAGTTATCGAAAATACTTAAGTTTCTGCTTGTGTTCTTGTTTTCAAGCGACGAGAGTTTTCAAATCAACTTCTTTTTTGCATTTTTTGAATTTTTCTTTCAAAAATTTGCTACCCCACAAAAAATCAGCATTGATTTTCATTTTTTGTAAAAAAACCATAAAATGTTTTATTTTTTTTGGCTTCCCTCATAAATTGAAATGGAAGAGTTTGCCCCGAACTAGGCCATTTTAGCTCGGCCATATCTGGGGTAGATTTACGGCGCGTTGCGTGTCGCGTCGCGGCTCGATTTTAGTTGTAAAAATAATTGTTCTTGTCCGTGTGTAGTACACGACACTTTCCCACGCGCTGTCCGGCAGGCGATTGTCAATGGAGCGCGAAAAATTCAATGAAGAAGGCCAGAACCCGGGGGTTTGAAAAAAAATTTTAATTTAAAAAAAAAATTGTTCCTGCTTTTCCGAATTGTGGACTCCTTTATGCCACTTTTTTTGAAATTTTACGTAATTTTCGAAAAACTTCTAGAAAATTTTGCGATTTTTGCGTCAAAAATACGGTACCAGGTCTCGACACGACAAATTTTTGTTCTCCGCAAAAATATGTGCGCCTTTAAAGAGTACTGTAATTTCAAACTCGACGTCGCTATGGATTTTAATAGATTTTTAAAAAGTTCCGAAAATTTTAACAACAAGAAAACTATGAAAAATCGCTGGAAAAATTGCAAAATTTTGAAAGTACAGTACCCCTTTAAAGGCGCACCCGTTTTAACATTTGACAATATTTTCTACGTGTCGAGACCCGCGAGTACTGTATTTTTGGCGCGAAAATAACACAAAATGTCAGTATGACTCACCCCCATCTTACGGTTTCTCTCACCCCGCACTTTCAAAAATCAGGCTATCGTCTGGCTCGCCATGCATAATTAGGAGCGCAGCGTCGCGATCGCACCGTTCCCGTAAACACAGTGATGTGAAAGAAAAAGTGTTCGTTTATTTTATTTTTTTTGTTTCTTTGGCCAATTCTCAGTTTCTGCTTCTTTCGCCGCCACACTCTGCTCTCCCACTCTATGTATTCCTCGGCGGCACATCTATCTGGAAAATTCTCTCGAAAATTTTCGTCGAGTCTGCGATTTTTCGGACCTTATAAGATTCGTGGATGGGGCTTCATCAAGGATATCGATTTGGCACGGGGTGTGCTTTTTGGAATTCAGGTAGGAAGATTTCGAAACGGTTTGGTTTTTAAATAGGTATACACATCCATCTTGAAGTTCCTAAATTCATCATTGAAAAGTCTGATCCCATTTCGCAGTTCACGTTGAGATTACTGTAGACTACGGTACAGGCATTCCACGTGGTGCCAGCCTGTCCCATTACGGTTTGATCTAAAAAAATGCGGGGAATTTTTTGCCCAGGAAAATGTGACGACAGCACGTTCTTAACCATACGAAATCAGTTGAGAACTCTGCGTCTCTTCTCCCGCATTTTTTGTAGATCTACGTAGATCAAGCCGAAATAAGACACTCTGACACCACGTGATTTCCGAGTTATCCGTCAATGCTATCGTGAGGCTCAGCCCGGATAGAGGCGCCCAACGACCCCTCTTACCCATCCTCCGCCGAAAAAACTTGGCTTTACCTGAATGGGTCAAGATCATTCTCAGATCATGCTGGGTCAAGTTTCAGAAAGGTTATCCTTCATTTGCGAAAAAGTGTACGAAATTGAAGAGATTATACCTAGGCAACGTAGTGAAAACCGCTCTGTGTAGGGGACGTTCCACTGATCTTAATTCAGAACCGCTCACGATTAAGAAATGAATTTTGACATCAAAATCCGATTTCGACAGTTCAATAGGGTTTGAAGTCGATTTTCGTGTTCCATTTTCCACCCGCCAGAAAGCTAGAATTAGCTTTTAAATGTAAAATGGCGACGGGAGCACGTGGTGTCAGAGTTTCCCATTTAGGCTTGATCTACGTATATCTACAAAAATGCGGGAGACGAGACGCAGAGTTCTAAACTGATTTCGCCTGGTTAAGAACGTGCTGACGTCACATTTTTTTTGGGCAAAAAATTCCCGCATTTCTTGTAGATCAAACCGTAATGGGACAGCCTATCACCACGTGTGGTAGGAGAAAGCAGTTTAGTTTCGAAAACACCAATGGGCTTCCCCGTGTCTCATCAACACTGTTTTTTATTTGATTAGTCAGTAATTATCACTGATTTCGTGTATATTTGAAAGGCGGAAGTGTATCTGCGTCTCTTCGTCTCGTCCACTCCACCACCATGTTTGAACTGTACACGTTGAGGGTACGTCAGACAGAAAACAAGAAAAGTGAAGGCGACAACGCGCTATGGACCAAAATAGAATAAATGATGAATAAGACAGGATTTCAGAATAGAGTGAAAGGGGCTGCAACTGTACCAAGTGCAAAATTTACCAATACACACGTTTTTGCAAAGTATCATCAGAAGACCATTTGCAATGTGTACACAATTACTTTTTAATACAATTTTGTTGATCGGGTCGGTAGAATCGACACTGATCTGTGACAGAATATAGGATAGATGTAATATCAGAAAAAATACCTTCAAAGGAGATCAGTTTTGAGATTTTCGAATCAGTCTACTTTTGTAAAAAATCAGGTTGATAACAGTATGGAAAGGAAGACAAACTTTTAAAAATTCGATGAAAAAAATTCATGACATTGATTTTTTTTTTGGGTCCAAACGTGGTGTATAGCATGGGTGGGCGGAAAATTTTTTTCGAGCAAACCGGCAAATTTCCTATTTGCCGAATTTACCGGAAAACACAGCAATTGACGAAAATTTTCGACAAATTGTGATTTTGCACATTTTTGAAGGTTTCAGAATTTCGTCTTATAAAAAATAAAAATAATCTCCCTTAAAATTTTCTGCCAAATCGGCAAACCGGCAAAGTACCGGAATTGAAAAATTCCGCAAAATCAGCAAACCGGCAATCTGCCGAAAATGAAAGTTTCCGGCAAAACGACAAATTGCCGAAAATGAAATTTTATGGAAAAACGGCAAACCGGCTAATTGCCGGAATTGAAAAGTTCTCAATGTGCCACATTTCATGAGGTTATCGGAATACTTCAAAAATCAGCACCACGGGTTAAGTACAGATGTTGAAAACACAAGTTCACAGAAAAGTATTCTAGGGCGTTAATCGTCGAATGGAAGAAGTATTTTGGAAACACGAAATAACACGAGGATTGGACAAAATATCACGAGTCTCGCTGAAAGCACAAAGGTTGAGATATCTTTAAAAGGCGAGGAGAAGTGAAGAAATAGCTGATTATTTCATTTTTTGCCTAATTTCTCCTATTTTAAATTTTAACTGCTGGCTGAAATTTTTGCAATAGTTCAATAATTATCACATTTTTGACTAGAGAAACATTCACCACAGATCAAAAATTAACAACAGTATATACTATCAAAATGGGGCCACAGAAACGCTTCCATGGTAGGCAGGCGCAGTTTCAGGGCGCCCGACGCCTGCCTGAAACCTGTTCGGCGGAGATCGCCTTAAAGTCAGGCAGGCCTAGGCCACAGTACTAACCTTGCAAGTTTGTCCAATGCATTTGAACTTGTAATGTCCAAATTCGATTTTAGACTTTGATATATCATATAAAAATGATCGGTCAGCAATATCCGTCAGCAATATCTAATCAATTTTTGTATGGACTGAAAGTTTAAGAAGCCACATTGTTCTTTTGGAAATTTCGTTACAGTTCGTTCCAGCAACCGATCTCTGCTACCGGTTTGCTACTGATCAGCCGGTTTCCAGTACTATAAGGCTGTTTGTTTTGAACTATCAGCTATTATTGTTATTGTTGTTTTTTATTCGCCTGTGACCTGCAAAACCATATCACTATGACATCATTCATCACCAGCCCAAAAAAGCGTTTTTTTGTCGTCGTCGTCGTAGGTGTCCACGCTGGAATAATAATCGAGAAAGTGCAGAATACTGGACTGCGTCTCTGTGTCTCACGTCGTCTCTCTCATGACGCATCATCCATTGGCAGTGGGGGTGTCTTTGAAAACGGTCGAGAGTTGGTTTCCCCCACATTTGCTGCTGCTGCTGCTCGTCTTCCTAAAATATGGTAGATCACGCCCACTTTTGAGAAGCTCCGAGTTGGTATAAAATGAGTAAAGTAGAGGAATAGCAAGTATACTCTTTTAGTGGCATTCTTCTTTACCTCCACCTTTTCCTTCACGTGAATTCAGAAATTGCGAGAAAGTAATTTTTGAATAGTGTGACCAGATTGTGATTTCCCGCGATTTCTGAAGGTCAAACAAATAACCCTCCTTCTGTTGGCACTTGTCTAGTTCACGTTCCAAGTAAAGTTCACTATCTACATATCTACCCTGCTTGTCTTTGAAAATCATAACCTGTTTTCCGCCCACCTATCCTGAAATCAGAATATGTCCAATTAGTTCACACGCTGATAACCTGATAAGCTGCATTCGTATCCGTATTATCGTCACTTTTGAGATAACAAGAGAATGGTTATCACCAAGAAAGTACAACATATTTCGGATGATGGTTTTCAAGTTGAACAGGTATATTTTAGTTTTTGCATTTTTTATCATCTAACATAGTCACAGTTCACCGAAGCAACCAGCCGCGAACTAGTAGTCAGTTACTTTCTAGTCTCGAATCCAGTTGGTATCCACATAATCGTTCCGTTCAACTGCAAAGTACCGATTGCCCATATTCAAACCGTAGAAATCCATGTTCATGTGTGGAACTTTTTTCTGTTTCATTCCCGTTTGTTTTTGTTTGTTGGAGGATGTTTCGTTTGTCGCATCTTCCTTGCTCTTGATGCGTGTCTATGATCACCCGCAAATGCCTTGAGCAAACACATCAATATGAGCTTATGATCTCTTCTCAGGAAGTATTTTTGTCCAAAACATGTAAATAAGAGTAGGTGGCAGTGGTGAGCGGTATCCAGAGAAAGTTGATTTCATGGCAAGTTACCAGTTAGAAATTTTGAGAATATCGTAGATTGGGCACCAATCTAGATCTCTGTACAATAAATTTGGAAAAAAAAAGATACCGGCCCATAAAGTTTAGTCCGGTATCACTTTTTTTTGCTCATTGGCCTATCTTAGGTCTAAAGAGGGCCCTTGGGGGGCCTATCTGGGTAGGCAGCTGTGCTATCCGTCAAACATTTTGAGAACGTCTTATCAGATGACTAGATTGGGGACCAAGCTAGATCTCGGTACAAAAGTCGGTTTGTCGGTTTGCCGATTAACCGGAAATTTTAAATTCCGGCAATTCGCCGATTTAACGGAAATTTTCAATTCTGGCAACTTGCCGGTTTTCCGATTTGCCGGAAATTTTTATTTTCGGCGCATTGCCGATTTGCCGTTTGCCGGATATCTGCTTTGCCGGAAATGTTTAGAGGATTTTTTTAAAATAAGATTGAAACAATTGAGCAGTGGCTTTTTGAACATTTTGTTCCGTTTTCTTTCGATGTTTTTATAGAACTTTTCAAAATAGATGTAGGAACTACACATTCGGCAAGTCGACAATTTGCCGGTTTCCCGGATATTTTCGATTCCGGCAATTTGCCGATTTGCCAGAAAAAATCGTTTGCCGCCCACCCCTGTGATATATTCAAATTAGTGCCCCAAAATAAGCCTTACCATTTCTTGGCATTTTTGAATTGAACTTTTTTTGTATTCATAGGGATAATATAACCTCTTCTGCTCGTTGTGTCATTATGATATCTCACCGCAAGTTAAGGTATACATTTTTTGCCTGTATTGAAAGCTATGGCCGAACGTACTATACCAATGTACTCATAAAGGCTGCCTTAGAAATATACCCTACAGTACACCGATTGGGTCTTTTTTCAGTTCAACTCCTCGAAAACAAACCATTTGCGACGAGAACATTCCGCAACTCGCAAAGTGTAAATAGGTGTGACAATCAGGTTTATCAAAGCGTCTCTGAAATTTTCAACACGTGTGACTATATTGTCAGACGCAAGACACTTCCGTCCACCTAAAAATAATCTTAACAAGAAAGAAAACAATCGAATTATACGGAGATAAAATGCAGAATGTCATCAAACTTTCAACTTTACACCCCTCAATTCGTCATCCTTTGGGTGATTTCCCCGACGACTCCGCCCCAGAATTCGAGCATGTTGTTATTATGGGAGAAAGTGTGTGTCCCAAGAGAAGAGATTTAGGGTCTTCAATTCAGTTCCGGCGCCCCTCTAAGTTTGGACGCGCTTTTCTCTCACTCTCTTTCCCTCGCTAGTATATTTCCTCGCTCCTCCCATACCGCGGTTTCTCTCGTCTGCTGCTGTTGCGCCCAGTCAATTGTCGCGGCTCCTTGCCTCAATAGACAGCCAGGAGAACAAACGGTTTTATTTGGATACTTCTGATTATTGATATCTCTATTCTATTCCGATGCCTAGTCATAGTAATGGACCACGCGGATCAATCGCCAGCGATGATTCTCAGGCGCCGCTTATTGAAGCAGATGATGCACAAAGGAGAAGGGTATGTAATTGTTTCGTTTTCGAACTTTTGACCGGGTTGCTGCATTGTTTGTATAGAATAGGTTACTCATAGGTATAAGGTTTACCCATCGGCCACTGTTGGGCTCTTAATGGAAGACATTCCCTATTAGTGTCGTGGGGTCTTGCTGTAAAAATGTTGTGTTTGGCCTGCTGAAAATGTCGAAGTACCAAAATCTAAGGCCCAAAATTACGAAATTTTGCAATGAAACTTTCTGAAAGGTTTTCAAAACAAAATTATGTCGGCTCAGAGCTTTCGAAGCTAAAATCTCAAAATATGCCAACTGGAGAGCTAGTAAGCTTTTATTTGATTTTAATCCTTTAATCTAAAAAAATCATCCATGGCATGATGTTCGTAATGTAATATTTCGAAACCACAGTTCTTTTTTCTCCATTTCCGTTTTGGAAACAAAAAACAAGTTTTCCTCTCTTTCTCTTTCGATCACCGACTTTCAATGATATGTAGACTGCCATTAGTCTTTCAACTGTACCGATGAACTTGTGACGTCATCTCTTGATTTTTGATGAATTTCCAAGCACCGAAAATAGAAAACGGAAATGAAGGGAAAATTTGAAACACGTTTTATAGGATTTGTTGGTTCTCAGACATGATAACTTTTGTGTAGGGCTTTTGCAGAAGCAAAATGCCAATTTACATGACTGTGATGCTTCTTGGAGCAATTTTCCACGGAAGTAGACTAAAACCTATAGGCGGCGAGACATTTTTGTGCCTACACTATGCTAGAACTGGACCACCTATGGAGTACATAAATTCATTCTGACATGATGGGAAATTCTTCAAAAATGCTTCTTGATCAGAATGGCACAGCACTTGACGGCGCCTAAATTGACGCTTTTCCTCTTTTCGGGTTTCCCCCTCCCATGCATTGAGCATAAATCAATTATTCTTTTTTGTCCACGACTGCCTTTCTTTTTTCTTCTGCTCGAATTCTCTGCTCGCCTATAATAAATTTTTCGTGGAAAGTTCTATAGTGCACCTGGAGAGGAAAAAACGTGATAAGTGGAACATTTTTAATGATAACAGTGATATGATGTACTAGATACAAAGTATGATTGTTGAGGGAGTGTATCCAATTAGGGACTATTCTGGAAAAGTGCCAAATGTGCTATTAACAAAACTAATTAGAACCTAATGAGTGTTGAGACATAGAGTGGTTTTTTTTGTTTTTTCCCGGAAATTACTTCTCCGTGTTTCAAAGCCAACTTACAGACGAGCTTCGTTTTAAGATTAAGTCCAATACTTATATCACAGCTCACAGAGCCCACTTACCGATAAACTGAAAAAATAAAGCAAATAAGCGGTACATTATCCCATAGTAGCACATTTTATAGGTCAACGTCACAAGGTTACCAAGAAATGTGTACCTACTGATATCGAAAAAGTGATTAAAAAAAACGCTAACTTTGACACCTAGACAATTAACTACGGAAAGGAAGAAAACCTTTGTATATTGCAAACTGATAACAGTTTGAACAATATAATTATAGGAAGTGACCGGTGGTACGAACGAAAACAATTAAAATAAAAATTTTGGAATTCTTTAGAATAACAAAAGTGTATAAGGCAATACCTTGATTATTCAGTAACACATATTCTGTCGTTCTTAAAATTGAAAATTTACATTTGTAATTCTAAATGTATGTTTAGACATTCAAAATTTCCACTAGTTTCCGATCGCACTAGTGACAGAGAGCTTATTAATGGGATTACCGTAATTCCTTCTTTTTTTCGAATTTCTAGCAATATATTATGCATTTGGCATCTTCACTACAGTGAAACAAGATATATTATCTTGGAATTCACCAGTTGTTCACGTAACCAAACGATTTTCTTGTTGTGTCATTAGTTCAAAGAGTATTTTGCCAGAAAAACTCGAAAATTGAGAATTAACAGAATCGTACGAAAGTCATTTATCTTATTCATAATGATATCATTAGTTTATATTTTTATTGGTTGGATCAATCAAACTAAACTTTCTAAAATTCTGGCAAACTCGATAATTTTTACAATTTTTTTGGTATCACCCCTGTAGAGAGAGATACATTAAGAACTATTGTCAGAAAGTTGTGCCGTTGCGTTTTGGCGATTTTTCAAAAATTCGATCTTTAGTTGACCCCTTAATTGAGTACAACATGATAGAAGGCGATTTTTCAAATAGTTCCGCACTTTCTATCTAGTCGTATAGGTATTACCTTATTCCATTTCATGTGGTTTGTTCAACTGGAACTTATTCACCAAAACTGTAGTTCTTTAAACAAGTATAGTTTCATTAAAAATGTATTACTTTAATATAAGATATATTATAACCGCCAAAAAAATCTGAGAATCCTATTTTGAAATAGTTTTTTTTTCCGTTTTAGTTACTAGCTAGCAAATCGGACATGATTCGAATACACTATTTCAAGGTTCATGATACCGTATTTTATGTATTAGTCTTGCATACAGGACTAATTTTCACTTGGTCCGTAGGGATATTAGAAACTGCAAGACTATTTTTCGGATATAAGAAGATTTAATCTGATACCATTTAAACAATGAAAAATAAATACTTTTTTTCAATACTTCATACATTTTTTGAACGCTTTTAAAGAATAGTAGGTTACTAAATTTGATGAATTTTCTAATGTGACAAATTTTCAATTCAAATTTCACAAATTTGTGACAAATCTTCTGAAAACTAAAATTTTATTTGCTACAAATTACTTTGTTAGTCACCGGTGATTCTAGAATTCTCAAGATGACGATATTATTATTGTTGACTCCGAACTTTCTATCCAAAAGGTTTTTCTATTTCCGTATAGCTAGCTCGAGTTCAATGAAATGTTTTGGCAAACTTCTGTATTTTTTAGTACCAAAAGCAACACTATCCAGTGTGGTCAACAACTATACGCAAAGGCTACAATATTTGTCCACTTCCTTCCTTCTCGCGCCTTACCGCCTATTAGTGTGTGTGACCTGTTTCACTGCGCAGTCTACAAGTCTTCTTACCGTTGCTCCCTCATCACTATCATAAATCTTAAATCGTTTTTTTTTTCGAAGACATATTCAAGTCTGACACTGACAACAATATTTTGGAGACGTTTTTAAAGTTCCTTCTTTTCGGGGTCACAGATCATCTGCAATCTGATCATGAATCAGTTCTGGGTACGTTTGTATTTACGGCTTGAAATCGGTATTTTTTATTAGATTTGTTTAGATGATCAAATTTTATGAGTTTTAACAGTGGAGGGGGGGGGGGGGGGAAGGGGATAAATAATTAGTTTTTGATATGAGAGAAAATTTGTGACCTAGAATTTTATAGTCACGGGACGAAGCAGTCGTCTCATCAATGTTCAAAAAGAATTCTTGCAACATAGTTTTTATTGCCGAAAATTCTATTTGACGCCCAGAAAAAACTGAAAACCGAACCATATTTTATTTTACCAATTCTAGAATGCAATATTATCAACTACTTTTAGAAGTCGAATAGCCGTTAATCTATTCAAGTTGTAAGACTGTACTATCATAGACATTCCTGTATTTTTCGGTGCACTTTAGGACACCAAATGAATAGATTTAAGAAATATGGGAACTAAGATCATAGTTGTAAAATTTTAAAGATTTTTGTTCCAAAATTCAGTCAAAGTTTTTGCAACATACCGAATTTTCTGCTAGGAGCCCTACATTGCTCAAACTCAAACATGAGACGTTCTTATTACGGGAACACAAAATTCTGAGAACGCGTACTGCGCAACATACTTGACGCGCAAAATATCTCGTAGCGAAAACTACAGTAATCCTTAAAATGACTACTTTATCGCTGGTGTCGATTTACGGACTCGATTTTCGAAATGAATATCTTTTTGAATAGTGACACCGATTTTTCCTTCGTTTTTTCGTTTTTTTTCTTCATTTTTTGCATATTTGTAATCTTATAACGAAAATATTAAATTATTGTTATTTATCTCGAAAATCGAGCTCCCGTAAATCGACACAAGCGAGACACTTAAAGAGTTACTGTAGTTAGATATTTTGCGCGTCAAATATGTTGCATAATACGCATTCTCAGAATTTTGGATTTCCGTAATCACCATGATTGTCTATTTTGGCTTTAAATTAAAACCTTCCAGATTTTTTTTCTGAAAAACACCACAGAAATGGAAATACCCTGGCCTGTAAAAGTTTCCCCGTCATTCTTATCCAAAACTTTGGAAAATTTAGAATTCCCAATTCTTCACAAATCGACCTTTGTGAATCTCGAAAGACATCAAACTCTAGATGACTCTCTAGCCGCCACTTCGTCGAATTCCTCCTCGAAATACTTTTGTGATTTGTAATAGGTACGGTGCTGATGTGGTGCATCAGACCCCCAATCATTTCCCAAGAAAAACTAGTTTTTTGTCTCTCCTATCCATCCCCCACCCCAACCCAGGTGTTTAGTTGTTTGGCTATGATAAGAGGGGGGGGGGGGGGGTCTCTTCTCAGGATCTTATCTAAACTGTCGTCGTGTTCAGATGACTACCGTCTCATTTCACACGTTCATTACTTCGTTACTAACTGATATTGGATTTTAATTTGGAATTTTCAAGTAGAGTATCTATGTAGCTAGTTTCTCTTTTTCTTGACCACCAGCATCCACAACAATCAAAACAAAAAAATTATCAAACAATTGCCTTCATCAACTGGTCAGTCGGTCGTCGGTAGTCGGTTATAGAAGAGTTTCGCTTATCACATACACATACACATTGTCCACTCTAACACTTTCTTCTTATTCTTATTCTTCTGCCCCTATTCCTCTTACATTCTTCATCATCTTCTTGCAACGTCGTCTCCAGCTGTATCGTTGTTTTTTTTTCCGCTGCTAGCCCTTTCGGCTTTTGTTGTCTCGGTTGTCTGGTCACTCTCGGCGACCGAAAAAAAACCATATAAACAGCTGAAAAAGTTTAAAGATTGACCAACTTGGCCACTATTTAAAGTTGTCATTGACTTTCTGCCTGCACTTTTATTATACTTCTGATTACACTTTTTTTTTGGTTCTAGCCTTATCATGGGCAAGGTTACGGTAAGCATATACTGTAGTCTGGATTTCAGAGAAGCACGTCCTCTATCACTTTTGTCTAGTTTAAGCCCTAATTGGAAACGTTTCAGGTCATGCCATCCCTGTCAATTCACATTCTCTCTATAGCACTGTGCCTCTCGTCAGGATTCCAACAGGGTTACATCGCCTCTGTGCTCAATCAACCATATGCTCAAATTGAACAATTCATCAACTCATCGTGGATAGAACGGACCGGACATCCTATATCGGATTCCACGTTGGTAAGTCGGAGGGTTACTGTAGGCTTGCGCAGGCACCACCAAGATTGCTCTACCTGACTTTCGGATTCGCAGTTGCCCAAATCTTTAATGGTTCGCTGTGAGACCCATCCGAACGAATCCGCGCGCCTTTAATTACGAAAAAAAAAATTCGGTTCATAGTAATGGTTCAATTACTACATTATAATTGATTACGTAAAATAGGTGCATTTAAGAAAAAATACACATTGTCCGTTTAAAAAGTGCCTCCCCTATATTTTATCAGTTTCACTCTGTAAGTCTTATCACTTTAGAGCATTTTCTGTTATTTTTCTGCCACCTAGAGTACCATACCCCCTTATCATTATCATTACTGCTGCTGACTTTTTTCTCCATTGGTCAACTAAAAATAGTCAACAATTATCTTTGATGTTATTATTTTTTCCTTCTATCATCTTTTAGTTTTTCATTCATACTTATGATCACTCGGAAAAAAGATTTGTAGAATATATGAAAACACAAATACTTTCTCTCACTAGAAAATACACTTTTCAGCATTTACTATGGTCACTTCTCAATGTTTGCTTTCCAATCGCCACTATCTTTGGACAATTTCTGGCTGGATGGATGTGTAGTCAATTCGGCAGGAAGCATACTGCCCTGATTGCTTCATTTCTTTATGTTAGTTGGTTTTTTACTTTTTTATTCATTGACAAATAACGTTTTCAGATCCCCGGAGCCCTGCTCTGTGCTGCTGCCAAATGGTGCTTCCCAGCTTTCGAGCTGCTCTTCGTGGGCCGAATCATCTGGTCGCTGGCCAATGGTGTGAATACAGTCAACGCTACGGTATGGATCGTCGAATGCGCGCCACCACAGATCCGAGGTCGAATGGCCGCGATGCAGGAGTTCTTCATGGCACTGGGATCCTTACTGACACAAGCCGTCGGCGTGCCGTTCTCTACCGATGAGCTGTGGCCTTACAATTTCCTTCCGAACTGTGCTGTCGTCGTCGTGTCGATGGTCATGTTCTCCTGGGTCGCCGAGTCTCCGCAGTTCATCATGGAAAAGTATAATGACGTGGATCGTGCTAGAAAGGCGTTGGCTCAATACCACGGTGTGTCTGAAGACGATCCATCTGTTGAGTCGGAGATCAGAATCTGTGAGCAGAGTATAGGAAAGAATAAGGAGAAGAAGAAAACAGCTGGGGTATGCTTATTTTAAGTCAAAAGTATACGCGTTTTTGATCGTTCAGTGATTTTTCAAAGATTTTCAAATGAGTGTAAATCTGAAACTAGAAATTTTAGGAAGAAAATTTTACCTAGCAAACTGATGCTTTTGAGCATTTCTACATAATTGAACAGTGTTCAATGTTTCACAATAATCATGCCAATAGATACATCACCCGACATCGCGCGAGTTTATTTTCGACGGCTTCTCTCAAAAAGCTTTTAATTCAGAAACTAGCGTCTCTCCTGTGCCTGTTTTGCATCGGCGTTCAAAAAGCGGGTCACGCTATTCAAAAATGATTTTTTGAGCATTTAGATATTTTTAGAAACGGAACTAGCAACAACATTTGGGTATATTTGAACTGAAAAACTGAAAAAATTCCGTCATTTTTGTGAAATACGTTCTCACTACGCTAGTTCGAATTTCTGAATCAATGGCCACTAGAAGACAAAGTGATTACATAAAACGATAGACTATTTAATTCAGAAAACGTATATTTCTTGAATTATAAGTGTTTTAAGAAAAATCGGCAAAAAAACATACTCGCGAGATGTCGGACGCTGTACCAGTTGGCATAGTTGCTGTGAAACGTTACAACTTATTTAGATACATAGATTATCTTGCTGAAATGTCTAAAAAAACTCTTGAAAAATCCCTGAACAATTAAAAAACCAATAGTTTGAGATCAAAGATAAAAAGATGAAACCACCAAAATACCCATTTAATATCCATATCATTTCCAGGGAATCGAAAGTGAACACAGCGGAATGGAGATCATGTTCATGCCGTGGCGTGCGAAGGATCAAACGTCTCGTCTCATCCGCTACTGCGCCTGGGTTGGTGTCATGGTCAAAATTGCGTACGTCTTCACTGGCGCCCGATCCCTTCGCGGCTACAGCACATTCATTCTCTACACTCTGTCACACTTCACCTACTCTCAAGCGACGTGGCTCTCGTTTGCCACCGGTCTCCTGCGTCTCCCGTTCACCCTGGTTCCAGTCTTCCTGGTCGATCGACTCGGTCGTCGTCCACTTATTATTGTTTCGATGCTCGTCTCCTTTGTGTCCATCTTGGTGATGATCATTGCCATCAATATTAATGGAGAGTTGAAGGTAAAATATCTTGATTTTTGAACAATGGAAACTAATTTTATATTTTCTCTAATTACAGTATGCCACATTCATCGGCCTTACCGTACTCCTTCTCGTGAACACTTGTGGAATCGGATCAGTTTCAAGGTTCTACGCAGCTGAGCTTGTTCCAAGGAATCTCCTATTGTCGTCAGTTTCCACGTTGACAATGTTCGAAGCGTTGACGAAGATTGGAGTGGAATTCGCATTTTATCCAACCGCCAATGTGGTACGCTTCTTTTTTTTAGATTGAACTAGGCTCAGGTTTAGGCTTAGGCTTAGGCTTAGGCTTTAGCCTAGTTTTAGGCTTAGGCTTAGGCTGTGGCTTAGGCTTAGGCTGACGCTATTTAGTCATTGTTTTAGGTATGAGCCTGTGTCTAGATTTAAGCTTAGGATTGGGATTGTTCTTAGACTAAGGCTTAGGCTTAGGCTCAAACTTAGGCTTAGGATTAGGCATAGGCTTAGGTTAAGGCCCAGGCTTAGGCTTAGCGGGAGAGCCAGTTTCAACTTCATCTCGGAAAAAAGGAGAAAATATTGTTTTGAAGGTTCAAAAAAAATTATGTAGGCAGGCAGGTAGGCAGAGAATTTTTGAAACGGTAATCTAAGCTTTAGAATATACTAAAATAATTCGTAAGGTACCGTACCCCTGTTGTTAAAGGGGTCCTAAGTGTGTACATTTTTAGCAGATGTGTAATAAAATTTTGTTAAATTTTTTCGAAAAACTCGCTAAAAAAACTATCAATTTTTGCAGATCGGCGCTCAATCGCTTCTCCTATTCCTCATTCCAACCGGAGTTTTCACCGTAATGTGCTACCTGATGTGCCCGGAAACGAGCCGAATGACTGTCAACGAGGTGCTCAATAATGTGGCCGCCAAAAAGAAAATGGACGTTGTATTCCCAATGTAATCGGCCGCAAAATTTCACAATTTCTCCCCAACTTTGGCTTTAATTTTAACTTCTAAGACTAATTTATGCCAGATCCTCCTGAATCCTAACATGACACTTTTCGCATATTGACACTTCTTCAACATTTTCAGAAGAAGACTTTCGCTATTTTATTGCAATTTTTTGAATTATTGTTTAACACTTTTTGATTCGCGCCAATTTTCCTATTTCATCAATTTCTACGAGTCCCCCACCCTCAACTTGCTCGGTTTTCTTCTCTTATGTTCTATACGATATCCTTGTTTTGTTCTATAGTCGATTTTAAGCGGGTATGACACGCGTTTTTTTTCTCTGTTTTCATATTATATTTTGTGTCCTAAATTTGAATTTACTATCTCTGATAGATTATCAAGTTGATAATAAATTTTGCATCAATCTTGAAATATGTTTTAGAAGCAATCTTTAGAATTTAGAAACGATATTCCAACAACTTTCATAACTGCCGAGTTTAAGCAGAAAAAGTAAATTTTCAGTTATACCTTTTAGAGCACATTTTGGGATTTATTGGAGTACATTGCCTCCTCACGTGGAAATGACCCAACAAGGGGTCCTGCGCGTTTCTCGTGAGCGTGGGAAAATTTTACCGTTGAAAAGCGATTGCCTTCTTTTTTTGCTACTTTAAAGTCAGTTTCATGTTTTTAATTAGCTAACAAGTGTTTATATGTCTGAAAGGAAGGTGAAGAGAAAAGAAATTCCAAATTTAGTGCAAAAATAAAGGCCCTGCCTATAAAAATAAAATCAACCAAACATCGAGTTTTTCTCAAAATTATAGTGTTCATCATCAGTTTTCGGTGTAAAATTGTTTTTCTTTTGAAATATAGTCTTTGATTAAACCTGATAAAATTAAAATTAAAAACAGTATTCCAACAACTTTCATAACCGCCGAGTTTAAGCAGAAAAAGTAAATTTTCAGTCAAATCACATTTTGGGATTTATTGGAATAGGTCATTTATATGCAAAATTAGTTGATTTTCCAAACTTTGAAAATTAATATCTGGCTTCAAACTAACTTTTTTGAAAATCCCTCTAGACATTTTGTAACAAATCTTGTGTTCTAATGAGTATTTTCCAAATTAAGTATTTTCCAAAAAATTAATGAATTAATTCATCAATTAAATAAAAAAAATTAATTAATTAAATAAATAAAAAAAAAATAAAAATAAATATTGTTTTTGAATTATTAGGTCTCCAAATAAGTTCCGGGTCAAAAATCATAACTTCTTTCGCTTTTTAACGATTTTTTTGAAACTGTGGGAATGTATGTTATCAGCCATGATCTTTCACACACAAGCTTCAACTCAAAGCTGAAAAGAAGCGAGATAGGAAAAACGGCTGAAAAAAATGGCTCCGAGTTAGGGCACTTGGGGTGGTCAAAAAATTTTGTGACCATCTTTAACAAATCTATGCTCTCTTTTTTTGTTTGAAATTTAGTTCAGTGACATACAATTTCGAAAATATAATGTTCGTAATTATTAATAAGTTTGTGTTGTCTCAGAGCCATGTCTGAAAAAACAGATTTTTTTTCGAAAATTGTAAAAAGCTCGTAGAAATTCGGTTTTTGACAAATTTATACTCAATTTTTTTGTTTGAAATTTAGTTCAGTGACATATTAGGTTGGTCGAAAAGTCTTTGCAAAATTTGTACTTTTCTTTATTTCTCAGCGTTAATTCATTTTTTTCTGATTCTGTTTTTTATTTGCATAGTACGTAATGTGCATGTTTAATATATTTAAAAAAACTTTTGGGTGCTGTTCAAAATGACCGAGAATTTGCTCGCCGAACGTCACGCCCTCCGATGGGTTTTTCTGTACGAGTTCCCCCAAATCTGCAATTGCAACGAAGCTCGTCGTAACATGTGTGCAGTGTTAGGCAAGAACTCTGTCACCTATAATGCCATGAAGTTTTGGTTCGAAAAGTTCACGAAAAAGAACTACGATCTCGATGATAAACCAAGATAAGATCGCTCTCGTTTGGATATCGATGAGGATATTTCGAGAGCCCTGGAAGATGATTCAAGAGCAACGAACCGTGAACTTTCTGCGACTCTCAAGCATCCCCAAAAAACCATCATCAACCATCTCCACGAAACCGGAAGGGTAGAAAAGTTCGGTCAACTCGTTCCTCACAATTTGCCCGATTTTCAGAAAAATTGTTTTGTAACCTCTCTCTTTCGCTGCTCACTAGGAAACGAACAACGGACTGGGTTAAGGATATCATTACTGAAAATGATAAATGGGTATTGTATGTTAGCCATACCAGGAAAAAAGAGTGGGTCCCGGTCGAGGAAACCGCGACACCTGACCTCAAATGAGAACTTCACGGAAAAAAGTGCTTCTCTCAATTGGGCGGGACAGTAAGGGTGTCATTTCCAGAGAGCTTCTTCCAGACTTTGCTACAATCAACGCTGGCCTATACAGCATTTAATTGGAAAAGATGGTCCATGCTCATCGATTACATCGCCCTAGAGGATCAAAGTTGTTGCTGCTCCATGACAACGCAAGACCGCATACAACTTTTAAGACCCGCCAGAAGCTCCAGACAGTCGGAATCCAAATTTTGTCTTACCCATCGTATTCGCCGGGCTTGGCTCCTACTGACTACCATCTGTTCCGCTCACTCCAGAATCACCTTGCCGGGCAGAAGTTTCATGATCGAAAGGTCGTCGAAACGGGGTTGGACGACTTCTTTGCCTCCTAATCGCAGGAGTTCTAGGCGGAGGGTACTGTTCAACTTCCGTTGTGTTGGCAAGAAGTCATAGGCATTAATGGTAAATATATTACCCATTGAATCTTGTTCGCTTTGAAAAAATACTACTTCCAAAAAAAAAATCAAAATTTTGCAAAGACTTTTCGACCAACCTAATACAATTTCGAAAATATAATGTTCGTAATTATTAACAAGTTTGTGTTGTCTCAGAGCCATGTCTGAAAAAACAGATTTTTTTTCGAAAATTATAAAAAGCTCGTAGAAATTCGGTTTTTGACAAATCTATACTCAATTTTTTTGTTTGAAATTTAGTTCAGTGACATACAATTTCGAAAATATAATGTTCGGTATTATTTATAAGTTTGTGTTGTCTCAGAGCCATGTCTGAAAAAACAGATTTTTTTTCGAAAATTATAAAAAGCTCGTAGAAATTCGGTTTTTGACAAATCTATACTCAATTTTTTTGTTTGAAATTTAGTTCAGTGACATACAATTTCGAAAATATAATGTTCGTAATTATTTATAAGTTTGTGTTGTCTCAGAGCCATGTCTGAAAAAACAGATTATATTTTCGAAATTGTATGTCACTGAACTAAATTTCAAACAAAAAAAGAGAGCATAGATTTTTGTGAATTCAGTCGGCAAGTAGCAGTGAAATAAGTCAAAAAAGGTTTATTCTAATCTCAATTTCAGCAATAGAAAAGGCCTATGTAGTAATAAAACAGAAAATCAGCGAAAAATTAGTCTTTAACATCGAGAACTTTCACTTCAGCATCCTTCCTGTCTTGTTCTGCCAAGAATTTATTGAGCTTTGTCTTCGACTCCTCCATCTCTTCGACTGTCTCAAACCGTTCCGACTCATCAATACTATTTTTGAGCACTGGTGACGTGCGTGGAGCAATAAATTGGCTATTAACCATTGCGTAGGCAATTCCAATGTTAACACCGTCAACGGCTCCCTGGAATCGGCGCCAGTACCATCCGATGAATCCGCACACGAGGACGGCGCGATCCTGAAAAAAAAATGATTAGTAAATTTTGAGTTTTGGAAGTAAAATTATGAGGCAATTACTAGTGAAAGAGTCTCAGCGTTACATCTGATCGAATAACATCTATTCTTCAATTCACTGTCAGTTGTTCCAGATAAATGGGTCTCGAGACGACTTAGAAATGGAGCAGTGATGAGCCCGGCGATGAGGAAGCGACCCTGGAAAAAATTATTTTTTGGAGACAAATGACGTCATTAATTTGCAAATTTTGAATTATTTTCAAAAACCACAAAAAAAAGCGATTTACTGAAAAACTCATAAATTTACTTTTTTTTCCAAAAAAATTACACTCGATATTATAAAAATAGCACAATTTTAGTCAAATTATTAAAGTTTTTTATTTATTTATTTATTTATTTTAATGTATATTTCTTGTTTTTTTTTACAGGAAAATTCTTAAATTTTACGTTTTTGTTCCATTTTAAATAGGTTTGAATATTGAATTTTTTCTTTCAAAAAAACAATTTTTTTCGTGTTTTTGGAGAACAATTATTCGCTTTTTTTCGAAAAAAAAAAGAGCAAAAAATAGTGCAATTTTGGCCAAAATATTAACCGAAAAAACTGGGAATTTTATAAAAAAGTTTTTAGCTATTTTTCTTTTTTTTCCCAGAAAAACCAGTTTTTTCGAATTCACCTGCAATTTCCTGCAAGCATTTTTGATGATTTTTTCCGAATTTGGCGTCATCAATTTCGGATTCAATTTTCTCGAAAGATACCAACGATAGAGAGGATGTGCAACAAGACCACCTGAAACTGTATTTAGTGATTTTCAAATAAAAAACGACGAAGTTTTTCGGAAATTTTTTTTTTAAATAATAGGGTTTCCTAATTTTTTTCCAGAAAAATGAACAAAATTAGTTTTAAAATAATTTTAAATGAAAATAAAAATATTGTTTTTTGAAACATAGCCTACAATTTTTTCTTTTTTTTTTGAAAAGAAAATCTTTTTTTTTTTTGAAAAATTCCAATTTTTGTAATTTTATTTTCTTTTTTTTTTCGATTTTTTCTACACAGAAGTTATTTTTTTCTGTAAAAAATCAATTTTAATATATTCTTTCTGCGGAAAATCCTTTTTTTTAAATTATCCCTGAAAAAAAAATCATTTTTTCTCGATTTTTTTCTGAAAAAAATTTAAGTTTTTAATCTTTTTCTGGAAATAAAATCTTTTTGCTGAGAAAAATAAATGCTTTAATATTTTTTCACAAAAAAATTTATTTGTCTATTATTTCTGGCACAAAAACCTTTGTTAATATTCTATCTGAAAAAATATATTTTTTTCGAATTTTTTAAATATTTTTTTTGAAGTAAAATCTTTTTTTTAATTTTCTGGAAAAAAAATCAATTTTTTCCGTGAAAAGTTGCCATTTTACCTATCACACTCATCACTTCGGCAGCCTTGAAAGTCGCGAAAATCGCATATTCCACGTGTGGCCTCGGGATATCAGCCAGTGATTGAGCTGTGATCCATCGACTGGAAATTTGTGAAAAGTTGGCAAACCACGCCTCTAAACCAATCATTTTCCGCGAGAATCTAGAGAGCATTTAGGTGTGAGCATATATTAATTTAGGCAGAGAAATTTGGAAAAAATACTTTAAAAAATAAATAGTTTTGACGCGAGTACTTCTAAAATATGCAAGAAAATAGAGAAAAAACTTAATTTTTAATTTTTAGAGAAAAATTAAGAAGGAACAATTAACAAAAAACGATGATGATGGAGTAAAACAGTAAAACAACAAAAACCAAAAAACAAAGAAACAAAAAATTTTCAAAAATAAAAATTAACAATTTAGCAGATAAATTCCAGATTCCAGAGCTTCAGGAGCTGCTCGCCGATGAGCCAAGAGCCTTTCGAAGTTTTGCTTGTTCCTTCTTCGATAAGACTCTGCTGATGTCCTTCTTTCGAGATTTAATGCTCTTTTCGCGTTTTGCCTCACTTTCGGCCATCTGGAATTTTCAAAAAAGTTAAAATTTGAAATAAAGTTTTTAACCTTTTTTAAAAAGTTTTATTCTAAGAAAATCGGATTTTTTTTGAAAATTAGCAAAAATTCCATGTTTTATCAATGTTTGTTTATATATTTTATAAATTAGTTTTCTAGAAATATGGTTTTTAAAAATGTCTTGAAGAATATTTTTCGACCAATCGGGAATTTCAACGATTTTTTAAAAACAAAAATGTTTCCTTTGTAATTTGAAAAAAATTGAGAAACAAAACATTTTCGATTTTTTCTTGAAAAGTTTTCGTTAAATCTAAAATCGATACACTTTTCGATTTTTTTTTAATAGAAAATCGAAAATTTTCAATTTTTTATACTTAAATTAAATTAAAAACGAAAAAAATACGAATATTTGTTGAAAATCGAATCACGAAAATTGGTGGATTTATTAAAATGAAAGTCGAAATTATTTTTGTAATCCTTTGAAAATTAAACAAACCGATCTATTTTCTTTTTTTTATCGAAAATTTTCGAGTTTTTTTTCTAAAAGTCGAAAATTTGGAACAATCAAAATTTGTAATTTTAGCATTAAAAAATTTGTTCAATTCGTTGTTTTCTTTTTTTTAAATTGCAAATATTTCGATTTTTCGGAAAAAACTTTTTTTGAAAAACGATTAATTTTAGATTTTTTTTTTAAATCAAAAACGAAATTTTTTTGTTTTTTTTTCTAATTAAAGACAAAAAGTTTACGATTATTAGTTTAAAATGGAAAAAAAAACGAAAATTGTTAGACTTTTAAATGAAAATAGAACAATTAATTTTTTGAATATCGTAAAAAAACGAATTGTTAAATTTTTAATTTTCTTCAAATTGAAAAACGAGAAACAATTTTTTTTTGAATATCAAAAATCAATAAAAAATTCAAAAAACTAAATTTGTTCAATTTTTCGATTTTTTTTTTGAAAAACGGTATTTTGAAAATCGAAGAATTTTTTGTTTTTTGAAAAACTAAATATTTCTATAAAATATTCAAAAAAAAAACCAAATTTGTTCGATTTTTATTGAAAACATAGAAAAAAATTTTTTAATTTGTTTTTTTTGTGAAAAATCTAAACCTGTAATTTTTAGCATTAAAAAATTTGTTCAATTTTTTATTTTTCTTGCAAATATTCAAAATTTCCTGCAAAAAAAAAGCAACACCTCTTCAGCCTTTCTCTTCTTATATCCTTCCTTAATATTCTCCTGCTTCTTCAAATCAACATCATTCAACGTTCTCAACATATCCATAAATCTCTCTCGTTTCGCCTCTTCCGGTTCCAACACCACTGCCGTATGCCGTGCAACAAGTGAATCCTTCTCCTTCTCCTCTCTTGCCTGATACGTCGGCTTCATCTTAAATGGCAAACTCTTCTGAAGCTTCGGTGGCAGGTGAATCGGCGCCGATTCGAACTCTTTCCGAACGATGGGCTTATAGTCGGAATCCTTATTCTGCGGAGTTCCCATTCCCAACTCGGAACGCATTTTTCCAACAGTTCTCATTCCGATCCATGCTGCAGCGGATGCTTGGAGATGATCAGAGATTGGAGTATAGAAGCGTGGAATTGGTACAGTAACCCAAGAACGTAGGAATACAATATCTCTCATCAGAATCTTATCCTCAAATGTTGCTCGGAATGCACCTTCCGGAGCCTTAATGGCCTTCTTGATTTGTCCACGAATTCCGGCAACAGTCCGAATTGTTGCTCCTTCGAACTTTGCAACCTCCAGTGCTGAGTTGAACATTCCCTTCACAAATGCAGTCTTCTTGAAGATCTTCTCCGGATGTCCGATCAATTTCAGCTTCTTCACGACTTGTGTCGACTTGTCCAAATCCAATACACCTCCTGTCGCAACAATTCGATAGCCTGGAGTCTTGTCGGCGATCGATTGAATCGCGAGGAGACCAGTGTTCTGAGCACAAACGGGGCCGAAGAATGACGCGTGGCAATGCATGTGTTCTGGTGTGTATTTGAGGAAACGGAGCCGCATGTTGTGGTCTTGAACAGAATAGATGGCGATTGTCTGGAAATTTGGGAGTAATTAGATTAAAGTTGGAGACTAAAAATGGCCTACTGGGGTTATTCGTGTGTTGTTGAAATATACAAAAATGTATTTTAATACATTTTCCCCTTATTCATGTGTGTAGAAAAATGTTAAAAAATACATCGATTTTTCTATTTTTCTACACACAAGAATAGGGGGAAAAATCTACTAAAATACATTTTTGTATATTTCAACAACACATGAATAACCCCATAAAATGACTGGATTTTTTAAAATATCGAGAAAAAAAGGTGACAACTTTTGCTAAAAGCTGAAATTTTACTATTTATTTTTGATTTTTGCTGTAAAATTAAGATATTTCGTTTTTCCAAAAATTTTGAAAAACAATCTTTTTTTTTCCGGAAAATTGAATGAAATTTTGACCATTTTTCTTATTTGCAGAGGAAAATTTGTGTTTTTCTACTTTTAATTTTTTAGATTTTTTTCTATTTCAAAAATAGCAAAAAAAAATAGTCTATTGTTTTAAAAAAATTGTTTTTTACTGAAAAATCGAAAAAATTGTTTTTTCTTTTTTCTATGGAACAAATGGAAAAATTCCGATTTTATCTTTAAAAATTGAATCATTTTTCAATTTTCTCTGGAAAACCCCGAGAAAATGTTCAATTTTAGCCGAAAAAAAACATAAAAAATCGCCGCTATTTCTAGAAACATCGAAATTTTTTTTTTTTAAATCGGAAAAATTAGATTTTCTCCAACAAAAAATTGGAAAAAAGTACCTGAAAATAAAAGATAAAAAAGGTTCACTTTTCCCTTAAAAAAAAATCTAAAACCTGCCTTTTATCTTTGAAAAAACTCGAAAAAAAATTAGAATTTCCCTGAAAAAATATTTAAAAATACCATTTTTCTCTGAACGAACAAATTGAAAAATCGTAAATAATTGTCGTTTTTCTCTAGAACAAATCGAAAAATGTCAATTTTCGTTGAAAAAGATCGAAAAAAAATTGCCGTTTTCCCTGA
This sequence comes from Caenorhabditis elegans, assembly GCF_000002985.6. NCBI lineage: Eukaryota > Metazoa > Nematoda > Chromadorea > Rhabditida > Rhabditidae > Caenorhabditis > Caenorhabditis elegans. The sequence continues at coordinate 4,610,391 of NC_003283.11, forward strand.
AAAAAAATCGAGAAAATTTTTAATCTTAACTGAAAAAAAATGCCGTTTCTCTTTAGAAAAAACGGAAAAATTGTAATTTTTCCATGGAAAAGGACGAAAAATGTCAATTTCCTTGAAAAAAATCGAAAAAACTGCCATTTTTTCCGAAAAAAATTACAAAAAAACTGTAATTTTTGTCAAAAATCCCCCTACCTGAAATCGTCTCCATCCACAACTAATAATCAATGGATCCCTTGACTTGAGAGTTCTCTCAAACCATCGATGCCTCTTCACTCTCGCCTGTACAACACCCATATTCTGTTCACCGGGAAGAAGTCCTCCAATAATATATGGCGCCGAGGTATCAAAATGATCAACAAATTCACATGGAACACTTGAAATCTCAATTCGAACATATCTTCCAGAACGGAATCCCTCCACTTTTTCCCGTTCTTCTTCGTCCATTCCTTCGAAAACTTGACGATTCAAGTCTGCTTGCTCTGTCATCTCATTTTTTGCTTTGTTATAGAACTTGCAAGTCTCATCATAATCATCATTGAATCGTTGTTTCAGCTTAATCTTCGCTTCAAGTCGTTTCTGTTTCCGTGATTTATCCGCTTCAGATTCTTCTTTCTTTTCATTCCCACCGGTTTCTGAAAACATCGATTTTTTGAATTTAAAAGAGGAGTACCGAAATCTGAGACTTTGTTTTTTAGACCCAAATTGGTTCAAAACTACCGAATTTCGTAATGAGACGTTCTGAAAATTTCTCAAAAAAAAAGTTATGGTCGCTCAAAGTTTTGGAAAAAAGGCTCATTTACAGCTAAAATCAAAATTTTTTCCAATTTCTCGGTGTCGCAGCGCTTGGAACTTAATTTTCCAATAATTAACATTTTTTAATAAATATTGTGGTCTTTGATCGGGCGTTTATTCGTTGATTTAAGTACATTTTCGGTCAGTGGAAGCACAAATAAAAGTTACATTTTGTGCCCCAAAGACCATAAATGTACTTAAATCAACGAATAAACGCCTAATAACAGACCAAAATATTTATTAAAGAGTGATTATTAAAGAAAAATTAAGTAATAATTTGAAAAAAAATCCGTTTCTTTTCATCAACATAAACAAAATTTGGTGAAGAATTGATTTCTATGATTGATTTTTCTTTGAAAAATTTTTTTTTTTGATTTTCTGGAAAATCTGAATTTGATTTCATTGTGCTAATTTTCTCAACACTTTTTTTTTCGATTTTTCGAAAAAATTTTACTTAAAAAGCTTAACATTTCGGTAATTTTATTTAAAAAAAATTATATTCTTTCTTATTTTTTCATTAACATAAAAATAAACTTTTATGGTTATTTTTTCGTACTTTTTTTTTGGTTTTGTCGATTTTTCCTAAAAAATCGAATTTTTAAAAAAAGCTTAACATTTTGGTTTTTTTTTTTTAAATCGGGTTTTTAATCACAACTTTCGGATAAAATCTGGTTGAAAATTGAATTTACACTTTTTCCGATTTGTCGGAAAAATCAATTTTTGAAAAATTGAAATTATGGTCATTTTTCTTCTTTTTATACAAAATTCATGTTTTTTTCATCAACTGAAACATATTTACATAGAAAATTGAATTTTATGGTTAACCTTCTTAACATTTTTTTCTCGATTTTTCATGACATGAGAAAAAAGCGAAATTTTTTCCGATAATTCGAGAAAATTTCAATTTTACAAAAAAAAAGCTTAACATTTTGGTCTTTTTTTAATACAAATTTTTCATGTATATGCTTTTTTTCATCAACAGAAACATGGTTTCATTTTTAAAAAATTGAAATTCATTGTGAATTTTCTCGACATTTTTTCGATTTTTTTTTAAAAGAAAAATGCACTTGTTCGAAAAATAGCTCAAAATTTTGGTAATTTATCTTTTCATTTTAGAAAAAAAAATATATTGCCTTTTTTTTTAAATCACCATAAACGTAATTTGATAGTAAATTGAATTTTATGTTCGCTTTTTTGAACATTTTTTCGTTTTTTCGATTTTTCCTGAAAAAACATCGAAAATTTTCGATTTTCAATTTTTAATTTTCCGATTTTTCCTGAACATCTAAAAAATTTCGATGATCCCCCACCATCATCATCTCCATCTTCTTCCTCATCATCCATATCCTCCCCATCATCATTATCCTCATTATCACTTCCAATCTCCTTCTTCAACTGATCCTCCTCTGCATCATCTTCTGTCCAATTTCCAGTCACAAACGAGTCAGCAATGGATTTTCGGACTTCTTCAAGATCCCAGTCATTTGTGCTCGTCGAGCAACTGGCTGGAAGCATCGCATAACCAAATCCATCTTCCTGATCATCTTCACTCTTCTGATTCTGTTTCCGAACAACAAAAAGATCATCAATAGTCTCTTCTTTTTCATCTTTTGTCACTTTCTCTCCACCATACACCAGCTTCATCCAGTTAACTTTCACATTTTGAGATTCTCGATATTGAGCGACAGCTTTCGATGCCAAATTTGACCATTCATTCTGATCTTCTTCCTTTTTCACGACACCAACATCTTCCTCATCCTCATCCTCATCTTCATCTTCTTCTTCATCCTGAAAATCCTCCTCATCCAGATCTTCTTCATCTTCTTCTCCAGGCTCTGGCCAATCACTTTCCTGATCAATATCAAGTGCTACTGAATCACCGAGAAGTTGCAGAGAGGATTTCTTCAATTTATCATCGATTCCTGACTTGACGCCTTCGAGAGCTTCAACGAGTCCGTCGCGTTTTCTCTGTAAAAAGAAGCAGTAGAATTTCAAGATTTACAGGGTTAAAATAATTATATTTAAAGGTAGTGTAGTTGAATTTTTATTACTTTACTAAACTCAAAATTGTCTGAAAACACCGAATTTCATAATGAAACCTCTTGAAAACTTCTCAAAAAACAGTTATGACGGCTGAAAAGCTGGCCTAAAATTAGTTAAAATATGAAATTTGACTTGTCAGCGGCTGGAAATTTTTTTTTTTTTGAAATCAACGTCTTATTTTGTGTATACCAGTTAATTATCTTGCGTTTTCAACTAGATTTGGGCTTCTGGTCGTCCACCGGCCTTAAATGTACCTAAATCGATTTGAAAACGCAAGATAATTAACTGGTATACACAAAATAAGACGTTGATTTCAAAAAAAATAATTTCCAATCCCTAAAAGCATAAAAAACTCCAAAAACTCAAAACTTGAGCAATTTTCCTATTTTACGAGCATTGCAAAATCGTGAAAAATGCCCTGAAAGCAATTTCAGATGTTGCTGATTTATTGTGGCGTTTATTTTTCAGCAATTCTACAAAATGGCCTTTTGCACCATGTTATATCAACATTTTTTTAATACAAATTAGTGTAAAAATGTAGAAAATCACTTGATTTATCTGAAAATAACAGTAATTTCAGCTGAAACCTTTGAGAAAAATCTCAAAAAACGCTTAGAAATTGTCAGTTTTATTCGTCAGAAACGGGCAACTTTAAAGCCAATTATGAGCACTTTCTGGGATGTTTCAACTGAAATTAATAATATTTTCAGATAAATCTAGTGATTTTCTATATTTTGGCATTAATTTTTCATAAAAACTGTTAATATAACATGGTGCAATATGTCGTTTTGTAAATTTGCTGAAAATAACCGCCACAAAAAAAAATCAGCAGCATCTGAAATTTATACAGTGTAATTTTTAAATAGAAGCTCGTAAAATTGCTTAAATTGTGAGTTTTTGCAGTTTTTTTTTCAAATAATTTCAAGGATGTTCAAGGCCGTCTGCGATCATTCAAATTTTTTTCTAAGATGAAAATTTTCCAAAATTTAGCAAATTTTTTTTCTGCAAAAAGCTCTTAAAGTCATCTAAAATCTGAAAAATCTGCAAATTTACAAGAATCTAAATTTTAATTTTCGTTTTTTCAATAGATTCAACTATTTTTGAAAAAAAACCTTAAATTTTGGTAATTTTTACTCTTTCTAGAAGAAATATCTGTTTTTTTTCATCAACATAAATAATAATCTGATTAAAAATTGAATTTTGCCGGTAATGAGCTGAAATAATTCAAAATTCGGAATATCTTACATTAAAATTATGAATTTTCAGCTTTTTTTTCTAAAATTAAAATTTTCAAGACTTTTAAGCCATTTTTGAGCATTTTCTGTGATGTTTGAACAGGGATTAATGTTATTTTGAAATAAATTTTTCCATATTTATCACTAATTTTTAATGAAAAATGCTGATTTATTTAACATGGTTTCCCGTCTAAAATTGCGCTGAAATCCCGAATATCTTACATTAAAATTGTGAGCATTCTTTGACTCAATATAAATCGCATCCTTATCATAAATGACACCTCCTAATCCAGAAAACGGAGCATACACTTTCCGCTCTTTCTCATTCAACGCTCGTTTCTTAATCTCATCAGGCAGCGGACACGGATCGGGTAGACTCGTGACATTACTGATCCTCATATCACCAACACCTGGCACATGAATCGACGAATGATTCTTCAAATGAGCACCATGAACCCATCCATACATGGCAATGTGTCGATCGATGAGTGGATCCGTTCGAAGAGTTTCGACGTTGGTAATGTCTTCGAAACGATCACAAAGAACGTATGGATGAGCATCTTTCCACACCATCGGACGGAATTTCATGACAGAAATGAATCTGCAGAGGTTATGGATCTCATTATATTTATACTGTCCATGCATCATTCCAGTCATGTAGAAAAGCTTCGCGCCCTGGTAGAGCTCCGTCCAGAAACGATGTTTCAGAATTTTCTTGGTCTTATTGACACGTGAGATTCCATCGAGAAGATCCAAATGATTCAATACTCCCATAATACGTGGCATTCCGTGCACTTGGCAAATATTTAGAAATTCAAAGGTTTCCATTTCAAATCCATACGATGCATCGACCATTAGAAGCACCAAATCTGCGACTTTCGCGATATCAATCATATGATTAATATCGTTTTTGACCTCAATGAACTGTACACGACGTTTCTTTCCAGTTACAATTGTCACTGGACCATTGATCTCTCCGAATCCATCACGGAGGTAATACTTGACAAGACCCCGGAGAAGTGTCGTTTTTCCGACTTTACTCGGTCCAACGATTGCTACAATGATTGGTGGTGTTTCGATGGGTTTTCTGTCCATCATCAGAACATGTTTCTTCTTTTCATTGAGATCTGCAGCTCGTCGAATCGCTTTTCCAGCGGATACGGCGGAGTGGAAAGTGAAAGCTTTCAGATTGTTTCCCTTGACTCTCGGCTCCTTCTCATTTCGCTTTTTTGCTTTTCCTCCAGTTTTGTGGACTGTAAACGTGAAAAATAGTTAGTAAAAAGCTTGTAATTGACTTACCATTGTGCCCTTTGTTCTTTTGCCCCTCGAACGGAGCTGGCGGCGGCATTTTTGTTACCTAAAATAGTGAAATTAATTATTTATTTGATTAAAAATATTTAAATTTTATTTAATTGAGCAAAAAATCTAACACTTTACGGAAAAATCTTGAGGAAAACGGAAGAAATTATATTTCGTATTAAAAAATAAAATAAATTGGTTGCTGACGCGCACGGCGTGCGCGTCAGTGTCACGAAACGCGCCAGCATTTTTTCCGCGAATTTTTTCGTTTTTCTCCTTTTTTTCTCGTTTTCTATCGATTTTTCATATTTTCAATTGAAATTTATTCGAGAAAATTAATAAAAATGCCCTTTTTAAACACAAAAAATCTAAAAAACACGCTATTTTCCCATTTTCAGACTTTTGTAATGGACTTATTGGATATGGAGCTCGACCTCGGCGTCGAGCCCACTTCTAGCCGCATCACGCGTAGATCACAAGCCGCCACTTCAGTTACATCACAAACACCAAAAACTTTGGGAAGAAAAAAACAAACGACCACGCCAGCGAAAATCGAAAGTTCTACTGCTTCTGCTGCTAAAAATCCAGTAAAAGAGGAAGAAATTGTTCATTCAAAGCCGGAGAGGTCTCTAATAATTCAAATTCTTATATTTTTCCAACATTTTAGTTTCAGAACGCCGAAAAGATCACCAAGATCCCCATCTACCGAGAAACGTGAGAAGCGTAACAAGGCCAAGAAGAGATTCTCACCATCGCCAGTCACCAAGAAGCGCAAATCAATTCTCACTCCTCGTCCAGCAGTTTCCAACGACGCTACTTCAATTCCCGCCAGAAAGATCAAAATCGCCTCCCAAGCAGAGTTCACCGAGAGTCTTAATCAGTTCAAAGTGGCGCTAGAGGGCCGTGGGATCACTGATTTCGATATTCCAGAAGACTGGAAGACCCCGACGCCTTCCGACACTGTTAATCAGATCATTACCGAGCGTAAGAAGAACCTTTTGTGTCACGGCCTCCTGGAGTGTTCATAATTATTCGAGCGCGCTCGCGCGGCACCTCATGATCTACAGAATTCGCGGGAATTCGTTCCGCGGGGACAGCAGTTGTTGCTATTTTTGGCTTCTATAGGAAATATTTTTGATTTTTTGTTTTATAATATTCTTGAGAAGCATCTTCCGAATTGAAAATGTGTAAAATTATGAAATTTGGCCGAAAACTGGAAGTTTTACAGAAGGAAGCCACTACAGTTTTTAAAAAAATGTATCAGGATCGCCAGTTTTGCGATTTATGCGTCGTAAAATATGTCATTTTGTAGAGAATTAAAAGTTTCATAAGAATTTTCGTTTGAAATTTTAAAATTGTTTTCATTAAAAACTTAAAATTGAAGGAATAAGATTTTAACCTAAAATTGTTGATTTTTTGAATATTTTTTTATTAGAAATTAAAGAATTAAAATTTCAAACGAAAGTTCTTATGAAACTTTTTAATTCTCTACAAAATGACATATTTTACGACGCATAAATCGTAAAACTGGCAATCCTGATACATTTTTTTAAAAACTGTAGTGGCTTCCTTCTGTAAAACTTTCAGTTTTCGGCCAAATTTCAGAATTTTACACATTTTCAATTCGGATGATGCTTCTCAAGAATATTATAAAACAAAAAATCAAAAATATTTTCTATAGAAGCCAAAAATAGCAAAAAACTGATGTCCACGCGGAACGAGTTCCCGCAAATTCTGGAGTTCGTGAGGTGTGCAGCGCGAGCGCGCTCTAATAATTATGAACACTCCAGGAGGCCGTGTGTGAGTGTATGTGCCTAATCATGTACCTTTTCAGTCTCCGGAACCCTCCCTAACATCAGTGATTCTTCTTCGGCAGCAGCTCCTCCTGTAATGGTTTAATTACTTTTTTAAAACACACATATTTGTTTCCTCTAAAATATCGAAAAACCAATACCACACCATGTCATTGCCCCCATTCCCCCCTCCCCGTTCGCTAATAAATGATAGTTCAAAGGTCTCACCACGAAGTCTATTTTAATAATGTTTGAATTTTGAAAAAATTGATCTTAATTTCAAAGTAATTATTTTTTTCAACAAAGACTTCTGATTTCGCGGCGAGGCCTAGGCAATTAAATAATTAATTTAATTTTTAAAAAAAATTAATTTCTAAATTTTCAGCCAGACACCATGAAACCCGGCAGGAAATCTCTTCCGAAGAAGAATCGAGCATCCAATATCACTGAAAAGTGCGTTTGAATTGGCCAAGGAAAACTTAAAAATCCGAGACAGACGCAGACAGTCGTACAATTTCTCCATGCCGCGCGCAACGGCATTCCTATAAATATTTTTCATTAAAAATACTTGATTTACTTGAAAATAACTGTGTTTTGACTTGAAAACCCCAAAAATTGTCCGAAAATTGAAAATCGCCGGGAAAAATCCGAAAAATTCCAACTGTTAGACAATTTTTGAGCTCATTTTCAGTTGTTCAAAGGCAAATAAAAGTTATTTTCAGAAATATTAAGAGAACTTTCAAATTTCGAGAAAAACGCGCTAATTTCAGCTAAAATCTTGCATTTTGCCCGAATTTTTCTCTATTTCAACCGAAAACATTGAAAAATAGTGCAATTAAACTATTTTTCCACTGAAATTTTCCTCATTTTGTTTTGCAATTTTTAATTGCTTTCGTAATTGAAAAATGGAATATTTAAAATTTTACTTTGAAAAAAACATTTTTCATCAACAAAAAAAATTAAAAATTCACGAAAGCAATTTAAAATTTCAAAGTGAGAAAATTTCAGTGGAAAATAGTTTAATTGCACTAATTTTCAATGTTTTGGGTTAAAAAATGCTCGCATTTCGCTAAAATCTCCAGATTTGACCACTTTTCTGTGCCGCAACAGTCGGAAATTGACTTTTTTTTTTCAAATTTCCATCCTTTATTGCACATTTTTTCAACCTTAATCGCTAAAAATTGCAAAAAAAAAAAAGATGAAAATTCGAAAAAAAGTCAATTTTCGACCTCTGCGACGCGGAAAAGTGGCCAAATTTCGGGATTTAAACCGAAATTGGCCTATTTTTCTCAAAATTCCTCCTTAAATTTCCATTTATTCAGGATGCCAACCACCTCGACAGAAGCTCAATCCTCTTCTTCCAAAAATCAGGATCGTTGCCGCAGTTTTAGTCAAGAGCTTGGAGTCGATGATGAGCCAGAGGAGCAGCAGGCTCCAGTAGCTACTCCGAAACAGACAAAGAAAGCTCAGAAAACTGCGAAAACTACCGAAGAAGTCAAAAGTCCTAGAAAAAGCGCCAGAAAGTCGGAATTGAAGAAGCCAGAGCCAGAAGAAAAAGCCAAGGAGCCCCGAAAATCGGCATCCAAGAGGAAATCGTCGTCTTTGATGAATAAAGATGAGCCGTCGACTTCCACTGAAGCTCCATCTGCCGACGTTCCAGGGACATCAGAAGCTTCGGATGAAGCTTCAGAGATTCAGGAGGCTCCAGAGAATCCAAACAGCGCTCTAGCGATCAAGAAACGATTGATGGGAGGAGGAGAGAGCTCAAAAAGTGCTCCGACGAAAAATCCCCCAAAAGCTCGTAAATCAAATGTAAAAAAGCCGGAAAAAGAAGCAGAAGCCCTTGCTCCGCCAGAGCCTCCAGCTGAGCCACAGGAAGCTGCTGAAACACCTGCTCCAGAACCACTAGTTCCCGAGAAAAAGCCGAAAATCGAAGATGCCCCGACTACTTCATCGCCGAAAAAGTCGACACCAACATCAGCACCGCCGACGCGTGCCTCGGCTCGTGTCTCAAAACCGAATCGACTCTATGCTGACGGATCATTCAACACGGAAATATTGGGGAGAACTAGAATTACGGAACAGAATCCTGTTAAGGAGGTGCGGCAATTGGGCAAAATGCCGTATTACACTATGTTTTCTGACATATTTTGTTGCAAAATTGGTGTCAAAATATGGAAAATCACTTGATTTATCTGAAAATAACTATTTTTCAGCGGAAAAGTTTGAGAAAGTGCTAGAAAATGGCCATTTTTGAGCATTTTCTCAAATTTTTCAGCTGAAATTAATGGGATTTTCAGATAAATCAAGTAATTTTCTCTATTTTGACACTAACTTTTAATGAAAAATGTTGAAAAAAGATTGCAGAATTATCGAAAGTTATTGCCACTAACCACCCGGCACAGTAGAAAATTCCGTACAAAAGTACTATAGAAATGTAGGAAAATCTGAAAATTATATTAATTTCTGTTGAAAATTTCGGCAAAATACCTGAAATAGTGCCAGAAAGTTGCTTTTTGCCGGAAAAGTGGCAAAACACACTTTCAAGCACTATTTGAGGTCTTTTTTTTCGAATTTTTTAAACAGAAATTAGTATAATTTTCAGATCAAACTAACATTTTCCGGGTGGCAATAATTTTCAATAATTCTGCCTGTATTTCGTGTTTTTCTGGCATTTTTTGTTGAAAAATTAGTGTCAAAATATAGAAAATTGCTTGATTTATCTGAAAATAACTATTTTTCAGCGGAAAAATTTGAGAAAGTGCTAGAAAATTCCCTAAAAGTTGACAATTGGCAACTTTCAGGCCGTTTTTCAGCGTTTTCTTAAACTTTTCAGCTAAAAGAATAGTTATTTTCAAACAAATCAAGTAATTTCTACATTTCGGCATTAATTTTTCATGGAAAATGCTGGGGATTCTATAGAAGTTGCACGCACTGTATTTAATTTGAAATAATTTCCTCATTCCAGGCTCAAGCAAAAGAATCCACTCCAGAACTCGCTGATCTCCCCCTTCCGGCCGGTCGAAGAAAGTCGACCGCTGCTCCGAGAGCTCCTCCGGCTCCAAAACCAATTCCAGTCATCAATGGAGTCCTGCGTGGCTACATTCCGTCCGTTAAGGTTCCACTGGCAGAATATGAAGTTGATGGTGAAATTATAAATCTAAATGAAGGTGTCAACGAGACAATGGACACTATTTTGGCCAAAGTTTGTGAGGATGGTGTTGAAAAACACGAGGATATTGATCCAAAAGTGGTGAAAGCTAAAAAGTTGTACGTTTTATTACAGAAAATCTCTTAAAAATCGTCGAAAAATGCTTATTTCATCTAAAAATAATATTTATTTTTTATTGAAAAACTTGAAAAATACCTCAAATAGTGGCGAAAAGTCGTCTTTTTGAGGGTTTTTTCAAGCTTTTCAACAGAAATATTATTTTCAGATCGGACAAGCCTTTTTCGACATTTTAATATTAATTTTTGATTAAAAGAAAAGTATAACTATTATATCGTAATTTTGCAGAGTTTTGGCATCTTAAAGGCGCACGGATTCATTCAGATGGGTCTTGGCGCGAAACAAAATTTTTCACTGCATTTTTCAATGAAATTACTACTTTTTTTGGTTAAAAATTGATTGAAATCAGTTTTCCAAGTACAAATAACCCGTTTCCGTTGAAAAATGTGGGGTTTTTCCGGCCTTGAAACACTAAGCTTCGCTAAAAACTCTATTATTTTCGAACTACTAGAGTTTTTAGCGAAGTTTAGTGTTTTTAAGACCGGAAAACTCCACATTTTTCAACGCAAACGCGTTAATTGTACTTGGAAAATTGATTTAAATCGATTTTCAACAAAAAAAATAAGTAATTTCATTGAAAACTGCAAGAAAAAAATATTTTTTTTGCGCCGAGACCCATTTGAAGAAAAAAAAGAATCCGTGCGCCTTTAAACAGAGACGCCAAAATTCTGCGAAATTTCGATATTGAAATCAGCATTTTTGTACGTTTTTTTTATTACGGGAACACAAAATTCTGAGAATGCGTATTGCGCAACATATTTGACGCGCAAAATATCTCGTAGCGAAAACTACAGTAATCCTTTAATTGAGTACTGTACGTGTTGATTTCTCGATTCTCGAAAATAATTTTTTTTCGAGCTCGTAACTCAACACGTACAGTAGTCATTTAAAGAGTTACTGTAGTTTTCGCTACGAGATATTTTGCGCGTCAAATATGTTGTGCAATACGCATTTTCAGAATTTCGCGTTCCCGGATTTTTTTCTTCAAATGAGTCTGTACGCGAAAAAATTATTTCTCTCGCATTTTTTTAAAAATGAAATTACTTATTTTTTGTTGTTAAAAATCGATTTAAATCAGGGAGTTTTGTGGGGTTTTCCAGAATTAAAAATTTAAAAATTATTCTACTCAATTTCTACCAAAATTCTACGAAATTACGATATTGAAATAAGAATTTTTGTATATTATTACATTTTTAATTATTTCCTTCTTGTTTCCAGAGCGAAAATCGATTACACAAAACGTCTGAAGCTTCAAGTGAAGAAACTGGATATTCAGATGAGGATCAAAATTCCCTCAACCCCAGAAGAGCTCGGAAAACGCAAGCGTCAGGCTCCAAAGACTGACGATTTCTACTGGTCCGCACAGAGCCGTACGAAGCTTAAAGGCTCAAGTAAGGAGCGCGAAGAGACACCAGCGTTCGACGAGGAATCTCCAATTGGCGGCGACGAGAAACGCCAGCAAAAAGCCCGGGAATCGATATCTCATTTATTCGATGCTGAAATGGATGCATCGATCAAAGAAGCCAAGAAGTATTCGGTTTCATTCGATAAATACATCAAGCCAAAGATCACAGGAGCTCTGAAGCATGCGAAGATCAAGCTAATGTCCAGGAAACGTCAATCTGCCGAGCCGGATGATTTCTACTATCATGAGCTGCTGGTCGATCAAGTTAGCCCGTCGAATAGTAATGTGGAGAATGTAGATGTAGATGTAGATATTGAAGAAACTGATGATAAAGTAGATCCAACAGAATTCGAGATTTCCGAAGAAGGGGTCATCGGAATTCGAGATGAAGCCGTTGATATGGCAGAGCAGATTGCTCTCGTCATTCCACGGCCAACGAAGCATGATGGAAGCCCAATGTCGATGGATGAAATACAAATGAGAGCTATGGAACACGTTGAATCCCGCACAAAATGTCTTGATGGATCGTTGGAAATTGTGCTCAATCAACTGGGACATGAAATGGCTCCGCCGACACGTGGAGTTGAGGAGCAGGGATGCCAGTGGCATACTGTCACTAGTGCTAATGCTCAAGCTCTCAAGAATCTATATACTATAGCCAATAATTGTACGGAGGATGCGATCACCTGGACTCATCAGTTTATGATAGAGAATCTAGAAGTGCATATGTTGGCATCGTATCTTAGTATTTTGAAATACGCCAAACGACTTGTAAGTTTAAAGATGAAATTGTGTGAATGGGTATTTTGCTTCAAAAAAATCCAAAATTGCCTCAAATTCGGAAAAAAATTGCGTAAGAGTGAAAAATCCAACTTTAAGAAAATCGATTTTTCAAGTTTTCAAAATCGATTTTTTCAAATTCTCTCCAAAATGAGAACTGTAATTGTTTTCCGATTTTCGGATATTTCGAAAAATTGATTTTTTTTTTCGTTAATTTTCCAAAGTTTTTTATCGATTTTTCTATTTTTTCTTGAAAAAATCGAAATAAATTCCCTTTTTCGATTTTCAATTTGCCGATTTTTGTAAAAATCGAAAAAGTGTTTGACTTTCCGATTTTTTGAAAAAAAAAAACGTTTCGGTTTATCCAAAAATATCATAAAATTTTGCCCATTTTTCTTATTTTTTATTAGAAAAAAAAATGTTTTTTTGATCAACATAAACAATTTTTAAAAGAAAAAATTTCGATTTTTCGAAAAAAAAATTGAAATTCCAAAAATTCTTTAAAAAAATAGTCTCAAATTCATAAAAAAAAATCAAAAAAGAAAAAGGAAAAATATCGCGAAAAAAGAAATAAAAATCCAACCCAACTTTTAAAAACTCGATTTCTCCAATTTTGGCCAAATTTCAATTCCCTCCAAAATGAAAAGTCCATAACCAATCAGCGATTCGCACCGCCCACTTCCAAACCAATCAGACGGGATGGGAGGAGCTCGAAGTCGCTGATTGGTTCGAGAGTGGGCGGTGCGAATCGCTGATTGGTCTCAGTTCTTATTTTGGAGGGAATTAAAATTTAGTCAAAATTGAAGAAATCGCGTAGCTCAGAGTCAGAATATCTCATTCTTTTGCAATTAGTTTCCGTTTCACTTTGTAGTTGTTCTGAATTTGATAAAATTTTGATTTTTTTTTCGAAGCAAGCTACTCCTTCTTCAAATACTAACATCTTATAAAAATCAACGAAATATTCCAGAATTCGTCTCGTTTTGGCTATGTGATCAGCAGCACGGATCAATTGGATCCTGAATGGACCCAAGTCACATCTCTTCTGAAATCATTCGTCTACAAACGACACACCGAACCAGGCACTGAAGTACTCAACAATACAATCCCATATCATCGAATGACGGACACGGTTTTTCTGCTTGTCCCCCCGACGTTGACGTTCGGGGACCATCAGCGAGCACCACCACGTCATCACGCACGTATCTTCCGTTGGCTCCAATCGATTGGTCATCAAGACTCTGAGTTTATCTCATTCGATGAGGACATTGATGCGACATGTTCAGTGGCAGAGTACTTGTCTGATGTGATTGTTGAGAGGATTTGCGATAAAGTTCGACAAAAGAACAAGTATCGACCGAACTGTAATGTTGTGCTCGTCGGTTATGGTGCAAGTACTTATCTGATTCATCGGGCGGCGAATCTTGTTGAAGGAATCTCTGCGATTATCTCCATTGGTTTTCCAGTTATGACGTCACTTGGAAGACGAGGAGTTCGTTTTTTGTCTCATGGAATAGCTTGGAAAATACTTGAAATTTTCTGAAAAAAAAAATAGAAAATTTTTTAGTTTTTCCCGATTTTTCGAGAAAAAAAATCGATTTTTTCCAAAAATTTTCTAAAATTTTGCATAAAAAAATTTAAATAAAATTTCGAAGATGCTGATTGGTTAGAAATCTTTTAAAGTGAAAAATACGGTTTTTTTTCATCAACATAGACAGTTTTGATAGAAAAATTTTTCGAATTTTTTTCGAAAGATGTTTTTCTTTTAAGTCTCAAATTCAGTAATATCAAAAATGAAAAATGAAAAATCCAACTTTTAAAAACTCGATTTTTCAAGTTTAACTAAACTTAAATTCCCTCCAAAATTAGAACTGCAAGACCAATCAGGCGGAGTGGGCGGAGCTCGAAGATGCTGATTGGTTAGAAAATGGCGATTCAAAACAGGAAAATTCTTCATCCAAAATTGAAAAAATCAATTTTTTGAAGTTGTTTTTTTTTTCATTTTTCTTTTATGATAAATCTGAATTTGAGGCTATTTTTAAAATAGTTGATGAAAAACAATTTTTTTAAGCGAAAAATGGGCCAAATTAAACGAAATTTCTGGAAAAAACGAAAACTTTTTCGATTTTGTTCTATTTTTTACAGAAAAAGTCGAACAATCGATAGAAATATTTGGAAAATTAACAAAATTCAACTTTTCATCTTTTTTTTTGTATATTTTGATGAGAAAAAACATGAGAAAACATTTAAACCAAAAATTTGGCCTATTTCTACGAAAAATCCAATTTTTATCGAAATATCGGAAAATCAAACAAAAATTATTTTCCAAAAAAGCTCACTTGAAGCCACACCAACCGGGAATTTGATTTTTCGATGTTTCAAAAAAAAAATCGATTTTTCGTAGAAATAACCATAATTATTTGATAGGTCTCTATGCAGATTTAAAAGAAAACAAAAATCAAATTAAAAAATTAATTCCCCTCAAATTTCAGACTGCCGACGACGAGATTCTTCTCACCTACTGCCCGACACTCTTCATCGTCGGTGCCGAAGGTCGTCGTTTCAACAATGAAGCAATTACTGAACTCCGAACTTCAATGATCTCTCCATCTGGACTTGTAGTCGTTGGTCACTCGAATGATATGATTCTCGTTCCAACATCAATGCTTCTTCGTCTTGGAATCAGTCAGACTGTTGTATTTCGAATGGTTTTGGAGAAAATTCTCGATTTTCTCAATCTCGAGCCGGTTCGCCAACAAGAATTTGCGGATTTGGTGCCAATCGAGCTGAATAACGTCTTTGATTTGGATTCTGCTCTTTTGAAAAGTGATAAAGCCCTGTCAGGCCTTGCATTTGCCAGTAGCACACATTCAGCTTCATCCTCGGCTGCTCCATCGCCAGTTGGAGCATCCGGAAGAAGAGCAACCGTGACTGGAGCCGGTAGTGAGGATATTGCGAAGAGAAGAAAGTGCGTAAAGTGCTGAAATCCAAACAAAAATTAAGATTTGCAAAAAATAAAAAAAAATTGATTCTTGACCGAGAAAAAGTGAAAAATCTGTTTGTTTTTTAGTCTAAAAAACCGAAAAATCAATTTTTGGTGCCAAAAAAATGAAGAAAAAAACAAAAAAAATAAAACGAAATTTTTCAAAAGTTTGAATGATTTTTTTGAAAAAATTTGATTTTTTAACCAAAATTACACTCTTTTTATAATTTAAATTGTGATTTTTTAGAAAAATGTAAAATTTTAACATTTATGAATTTGTTTGCTTTTTTGTGGTGTTTGTCGAAAAAAAAAGGTAAAAATACATTTTTTTTTTGCCAAAAACGCTTTTTCGAAATCTGGAAAAAGTCGATTATAACCGATTTTCCGAATTTTTTTAAAAATAAAATTTGGTGAAAATACGCATGAATTCATGAAATTTCGATGTAAGATGGGAAAAATTTGAGAAAAATTCACGGAATCGAAATTTCTGAAAATTAAATTTCCGTGGAGTGTCGGAATTTTCCGTTTTTTTTCGGGAAAAAAGAACAAAAAATCTCTGAAAATTGAAATCTACGAGAATCAAATTTCCTGGAATTTCAAATTCCGCAGATTTCAACTACGTGAAGTTTTTAGCTCGAAACTCGACTTTTTAAAAATCACGAAAATGAATGTGCGCCTTTAATTATTACTATAATTTCAAATTTTTATTGCTTCGGAATTTTCAACGTTTTTTCATAGTTTTTCTTTAAAAAATAAGATTATTTATTTAAAAAATTTAATAAATCATGAGTAAAATATGAAAAATTGATGGAAATTCCGCTCATTTCAAAATTACAGTACTCCTTAAAGGCACACACCATTTTGGATTCAACAAATGTTTTTTTTTCGTGTCGAAACCGAGAACTGTATTTTTAGTTTTGGATATTCCACATAAATTATAAAAATTTTCAATTAATTTTAGTTTTTCTATTAAAAAACGTTTCGATTTTTCTTTTAAAAATTAAAAAATATTGAAAATATAACTTAAACAAAAATAGATTTAAAAAATTTAATTTAAAAAATAATTCTAAAATTTTATGTTTTTTTTTTGGCTTTTCAAAAATCGAAAAATGTTAGTTTTTCGATTTTAACAGAAAAAAAACAAAAATTTAAAAATTTTTGCGACTGGATAATATCTGTTTCCAGAACCCGAAAAACTAAAATAAGAAAAATTGCAAATTTCAAATTTCAGAGAATCCATCATATTATCGCAACAAATAGCTGCTCCTTCCATCTCTGGTCCTCCTCCACCTGCACCATCTCCGAGAACTGAAGATCGTTTCCTGGCATTCCAAAATCTCGTTGCTTCAACTATCACAACTGGAGATGATATGCCCAGAAGAGCATCTATGGGAGCCAGTCCAAGAGTCATTGAACGTGGAGATTTCCGTGATCATCGTCCACCACCGCCGCCGCCGCTGCCGATTCTCCAGAATCCAGTAGCTACTCCAATGTCACAGCAGCCGCCACTACCGTCCCCAGCACCACCACCACCAAGAGGCCCAGTGGATCCTGCCTCGATTTCGTTGATTTAATTTGAATTAAAATATGTTCATTTTCCCACACAGCCACATTAATTGAAATCTCTTATTACGGGGACGCGAAATTCTGACAACATATTTGACGCGCAAAATATCTCGTAGCGAAAACTACAGTAATCCTTTAAATGACTACTGTAGCTCTGGTACCAAGGGTGTCGTATTTCAATTTATCAATGTTTTTGAAAGAAAATTGAAAAATTTTCGCATTTTTAAAAACTGAAAACCAAAATTTTTGATTTTTTGATTTTCCAAAAATTCGAAAAAAAAGTTCTGAAAATAACTATAAAATATGATTTTTATAAAAACTCATTTTGTTTATATTGATGAGAAAAAACATAAATATGGTTTCTAAAAATAAGAAAAATGACCAAAATTTTTAGCTAATTAAAAAAATCGATTTCTTTTTTTTTTTTTTGAAATATCGGAAAATCAAAGAATCAAAAAATTTCGATTTTTTTCGAAAAATTAGCCTAAAATTTTGGTAATTTTTCATCTTTTTAGAAGACATATTTATGTTTTTTTCTCTCATCAATATAAACAAAAAGAGTTTAAAAAAAAATCATATTTTATAGTTATTTTCTGAACTTTTTATTCGAATTTTTGGAAAATCAAAAAATCGAAAATTTTGGTTTTTCAGTTTTAAAAATGGCGAAAAATTTTTAATTTTCCCTCAAAATCATCGAAAAATCGAACAACGACACCCTTGACATCAGAGCTACAGTAGTCATTTAAAGAATTCTGTAGTTTTCGCGACCAAATATTTTGCTCGTCAAATATGCTGCACAATACGCATTTTCTCAGAAATTTTGCTGCTCCCCTGTTGTTGTATGTTTTGCCACCAACCTCCTAATTTTCATACCTTGTTTCATATTTATATATTTTTTAAACATGTCCTTAAAACCCCGACAAAATTAGCGAATGAAATTAAGCGATTAGAAAAGTGATCGATCAAAACTTCCATTTTTTGTTAGTTCATTTTCCCATAATTTGCAGACGCTAGCTACACCGCGTGGTTGACGAAGATGTCCTGTAAGAGATAAGAGATAGATGGGTAGATACACTCGACGAATTGATAAAATCTGAGAGAAGGGCGGTACCTAGATACAGACAGTACTTTTCTCTCGACTTTCCATCATTCTCACTATTGTCCTCTGCTGCTGCTGGTCGGCTCTGAAAGAAGAATGTCATCTCTATCCATTCCACGTCAATCTTTGTATTATGTGAATAAGGTGACCGAGGGACGATCGGTGTCCAATGTTCAAGTTGTGTCACCGTGTCAGAAGCAGGGGTAAGATGTGTTGATTGGCGCGCGTTTGCAACATTGAGCTGATTTTTCGCACGTGGTGCCAGGTTGTCCCATTACGGTTTGATCTACAAAAAATGCGGGAATGTTTCGCCAAAAAAAAAAAGTGACGTCGACACGTTCTTAACCATGTGAAATCAGTTGAGAACTCTGCCGCATTTTTTGTAGATCTACTTAGATCAAGCCGAAATGAGACACCACGTGTTTTCGGTCGGTAGAGCACATATTATGCCGACGTTTTTTTTCGAATTTTTCATGGGTCTTGCCGCGAAATCGTTTTTTTACAGAGAAATACCGCCAAAAATACGGTACCCGGTCTCGACGCGAAAGTTTTTTTTTTGCCAAATGCAGTGCGCCTTTAAAAAGTACTGTAATTCCAAACTCTCGTTGTTGCACAATTTTTATAGATTTTGCATAGTTTTACTGGCGATTTGTTAAAAGGTTTTAAAAATAGTTTTTCAATAAATAAATACACTTTTTTTTGAAAAAAAATCGATAAAAGTTTCATAAAAACCGCATTAAAAATACTATTTATGATCTCGAATTTTTTTTCTGTGGATTTTTTTGATAAAATTATATTTATTTATTAAATAGCTGAAAAAAACAACAAAAACACATAAATTTTCGAAAAATCGTGAGAAAAACCATGAAAAATCAAAGAATGTATTCTTAATTAAGGTTATTTAATTAACGAAAGTTCGAATCTACAGTACTCTCTTTAAAGGCCCACACCTTTTCACATATAGCCAAAAATTGTCGTGTCGAGACCGCGTACCGTATTTTTTGCGCAAAAATCTCAAAATTTCGCGTCTAGATAATATATAAAGAAAAAAAACTAATCAAGTCCAGTTCGAAAAAAAAACATGGAAAACATAGAAAGTTTAATGCCAAATTATTTAAAATTTTATAAATTTCTAGAAAAATAGAGTTAGAATTCCTAGGTAACGTAAATGCGCCCCACCGCACTGCATGAACTCTTTGTAGATTATATAATAACAAGCCTTTCAGAAATTTTTCGAATTAAAAAAAGTATTTTCAAAAAGTGGTAGTTACACAGTTTTTGCCACTTTTTTGGAAGTTGTAGATCAAAAACGAATTTTGTTTGTTGAACTTGAATTTTATTGCCTGCTAATATTTATTCATAGGTTCGAACATTCTACAGTAATATAGTTTTCTTAAAAAGTGGCAAAAACTCAGTAATTGCCACTTTTTGAAACAAAATAAATACTTTTGATAATTCACATTCACCTTCAATATTTAAATTTTCCCATTCCAGACAAACCTACGTGACCGCCTTCACACCGCTCACCTCCAACGTCCAAGTCCACACTTCGCTCGAGCAATTGAGCACTATTCGCAACGCCGATGTGCTCATTTTCAACAATGCTCTTTCACAGGTAGCATCTTTTGATCTCTTATCATATCTTATTCGTAAATCACGCCATTTGGGGCTTAAAGATATGAATAGATGTATCCAAAATCTACAGAAAAAGATAGATACAAAGTTCATTTCTTCACTTGCTTTTTTCATTTTTTTTTTCACCTCAAATCACCCCATCTCTACTATCATATCATCAACACAAGGTAGTTAAAACAGATACAATTGGTTAATGTTTTTTTTTCCTCTTGTTATCGCTATCATAAAGTGTTTGATAAGCCGTGAAAGGGGCAAGTGGTCAAAACTTGGAAATTAACAAGAAAATGATGGGAGGAAAAATAAGGCGAGTCAGGGGCGCCTATCGGAGGCGATTTTCGGGCTAAAAATCATATTATGGGAACGCAGAAAAATTCCCTTTGGTAACGTTGTGAAAACGAGCTCCACGGTCAATTTAAATCAATTTAAGCTGGTCCCGAATAATGGGTCTCGTTAGGTTTTATGTTTCCATAGTTTTTATCAATTTTCATTTTGAAACGATGCTTCCCAGCTCCATCTGAGCCTACGCCTATGCTTAAGCCTAAGCCTCAGCATTAGCCTAAGCCTAAGCCTATGCCTTAGCCTAATCCTAAGCCTAAACCTGATCCTATGCCTAAGCCTTCGCTTAAGCCTACACCTAAGCCTATCCTAAGCCTAACCTTAGCCTAAGTGTCCGCCCAAGCCTAAACCTAAGCCCAATCCCAAGTCTAGGACTTAGACTAGGCCTAAGCCTACGCCTAAGACTAAACGTAAGCTTAAGCCTAAACCTACGCCTATGCCAAGCCTAATCCTGAGCTTAAGCCTAAACCTAAGCCTAAGCCTAAAGTGCATTTAATGTTGAAAAGTGAATGTCGTTTTTATTGGAAAATGTTCCCATCAATTTCGGCTCAAAAACGACCAGAAACATTTCAACAAGATGAAATTTTCTTTGATTTTTAAAAAACCTAACGAGACCCTCGGTTTGGGGGCGGACCGTATTAAATTAGCCGTGGAGCGCGTTTCCATGTCGATATTACAAGAGATTGATAAACCATATACAACTGATATAACACATTTCCAGATTATTACCAACGCCGATCTCTTGACCGATTTCTTGAAGAACGCCACAAACGCCACCGCCATCGGTGGAACCGTTATCATCCGTGAGGATCTAAGTAAGTACATAATTAGGCAAGGTTCCGTAGGTACACGTACTGTTTCATATACCCGATATTATGACGGTAGTACAAATTTTCCATGGCTTAAACACACATTTTCGAAAAAAAGCATCATTTTCAGAGGACTGCTCCGACAAACGTCAAGTAGCTCGTCTCACCGACTACTTCGATGTCTTCAGAACCACGGATTCTGATGGAAACAACACTGGACTCGATCTCTACACAGTTGATCAGGTTGAACACTCGAACTACGTCGAGCAAAACTTCCTCGACTTCATCTTCGTGTTCCGCAAGAAAGTGTTCGCCCCAACCACTGATGCCACCATCACCTTCCGCGACTTCCTCGATAAAACCCAATACACAAATACTGGAATTGACGCCTACGAGTGGATGTTCGGTGTGAACTTCATCTCCCCAGGAGGTTACGATGAGAATCTGAAGATTATCAAAAGATTCGGAGACTTTAAGCCAGGACAGACAATGCTGGATATTGGAGTCGGAATCGGTGGTGGAGCTAGACAGGTTGCCGATGAGTTTGGAGTTCATGTTCATGGAATTGATTTGTCTTCAAATATGTTGGCAATCGCTTTGGAACGACTTCACGAGGAAAAGGATTCACGTGTCAAGTACTCGATTACTGATGCATTGGTCTATCAATTCGAGGATAATTCATTCGATTACGTGTTCTCGAGAGATTGTATTCAACACATTCCAGACACCGAGAAGCTTTTCTCAAGAATCTATGTAAGTTCAGAGTTTTAAACTGGAAAACAATTTTTCGATCGATTTCAAATTACGGTAGATGAAAACTGAGATGTCATCTCTTTTTGACTGTAAATCGAGGGTGGGCGGCAAACGATTTTCCGGCAAATTGCCAAATTGCCGGAATTTAAATTTCCGGCAAATCGGCAAATTGCCGGAATTGAAAATTTCGACAAATCGGCAAATTGCCGGAATTGAACATTTCCGGCAAATCGGCAAACCGGCAAGTTGCCAGCCGAATTTGCCGAAAATTTTCCGCAAATAGTGAGTTTTTACGTTTTTTTTTTTTGGAAATTCCACAATTTCAATTTTAATCGGCAAAATTGTACGCACCCTATGAATGTTCCTACATCTATTTTGAAAATCAAGAAAATTACATATATGAAAATATCTAGAAAAACCGGGAAAAAATTTCAAAAAAGGCACAGTTTTAAGTGTTTCCGTCTTATGAAAAACCCCACGAAAAACTTTCGGCAAATTTATATCCGGCAAATTTGCAAATTGTCGAAAATGAAAATTTCACAGGCAAAGCGGAAAGTGCCCAAAACGGTCCGTTCACGGACCGGGAACGGCTCAAATTTAAGAACAGTTCACGGTTCGATTCCCGACCGTCAACGGACCGTAATTGAACCGTAAGGAGACTAAAAAATGGGAAAATTTTTTCACCCTCCAGCTGCCCCTTTTTCTTTCCCAATGCTCCACCGAGCTCCGGTCTTGCTCCAGACCGTCTTCCGGTGATCCTTCGTTGTAGCAATTCTATCTGCCTCAGCCGGGGTTGAACTTGTCCACTGCCTGTCGATTGATTACGCGCCCATCTCCTTACCGTTTGGCCGTTCGCGCACGCGAGGATAATCAATAGACTTCGCATAAATAGCGATCAGCTCGCGCTCGCGCATTTTCTTCTGGTTTTCACGTCTTACACCAACTTTTTCGATTGTATTTTCAGTAGTTTCTGATTCTCCATCTTGCCGTTGGGCTTATATGAAAGCGAACGATAACAATTGACAGTTTCGTGTAGTTTAGAACTTATTTCGCATATTTCTCAACATCTACCTATACGTGCTCCATCTACTTGTAATACAGAAATGGTACTTACCATATTTCCTCTATTAGTCTTGCATGCAAGACTAATTTTCGATTGGACCGTAGGGTTGCAAGACTAATAGAGGAAATAAGGTATATGCGTTCTACTTGAATGATACCTTAATTTCTTAAAATACACACGGAACAGAAACGATATCAGGAATGATTCCAGAATGTATTGTTAGTAAAATATTTTATGATATTTCAAAAAATGCTCCTGTTGCTCAGCTGAAGAAGACCAGCAGAGAGAGTGAACGTTGCGTATACACAGTATCTACCCAATTGTGGCATTTCATTTTTTTTTATTGATATGTTTATAGGATTACATTAATATAACCTCTTTTACACACAATGTCATGCTTAATAGCCTCAGTTAGATCGCATGCGATTACGGGCCGCGTACGGACCAGTTGGGCGGATGATAGACAAAATGGTTGCCCAGAGGAATTTTTTTTTCATGAAAATTGAGTTTTTTGAAGTACCTACAATGCTATTTGGTTCATTGTAGCCATTTGGCTAGATTTTTGCCTGATTCAAGGTTTAGTTTTAAAAAGTGCAGTTTTGCCGACCGGGACGGTTAATTTACGGACCATCTACAAACCGAACTACGGATGATCACCAAAACGGAGGATAATACGAAAAAATATTTTCATGAAAATGGAGTTTTTGAAGTGCCTACACTCTCCTTTGGCTAATTTGAGCACTTTTTCCGTGCTAGAACCTGAAATTTTCAAAAACAAAAATTTGGTGCCCGGGACGGTTCATTTGTGAGCCGTAGTTGGGGTCTACGGGGCGGCGACGGACCGTCTACGGACCGGAAACGGCCCAACTACGGCTCAAGAGCCATCTCGGTCGGTAAATGTGGTTTTTGCTCTAAATAATGCATTTAACGACGTAAAAATGCTTGAATTAGCCAACTGGTATCATAGGTATTAAAAAAATTCGTTTTCTTAAAATCCATTTTTTCCTCTTAATGGCCATTTTTTACATTCCCCGTTGTTTGCCCGTAATTGGTCCGTCCCGCTTTTCATATCCGTAGTTCGCCCGTTAATGGTCCGTTCCCGGTCCAAGATCCGTAAACGGACCGTACCCGCTTTGCCTGTGTTTCCGGCAAATCGGCAAACCGGCAAACTGGCGAAATTGAAAATTTCCAGCAAATCGGCAAACCAGCAAATTGCCGATTTGCCGAACGGCAATTATAGAAATTCAAAAAAAAAAGTTTTACCAGTTAACAACAATAAAATACCTACTTGTCTTCAGATTTATCAAAAATGTAGATTTTTGATGAGAAAAAGAAAATAGAAAATATCTCTTGAAAATTGAGAACTAACAGA
Organism: Caenorhabditis elegans; assembly: GCF_000002985.6. Classification (NCBI taxonomy): domain Eukaryota; kingdom Metazoa; phylum Nematoda; class Chromadorea; order Rhabditida; family Rhabditidae; genus Caenorhabditis; species Caenorhabditis elegans. The sequence goes on from NC_003283.11 coordinate 4,634,640, forward strand.
AAAACATTGAAAATTCGATTTTTTTTTTCAAAAAATGATGTTTCGCTTTTTTGGTGTTCAACAAAGTGAGAAAAACTTAAATCCAAATAAGTTTCTACATAATTCGTTATAAACGTTTAATTTCAGAAAGCACTGAAACCAGGAGGCAAGGTGCTCATCACAATGTATGGAAAGGGTTACGGAGAGCAAAGTGACAAGTTCAAGACCTATGTTGCTCAGAGAGCATATTTCTTGAAAAACTTGAAGGAGATCGCTGATATCGCCAACAAGACAGGTTTTGTCAATGTTCAGACTGAGAATATGACCCCAAGATTCAAGGAGATCCTTCTTGAAGAACGTGGTCATTTGGAGCAGAATGAGGCAGAGTTCATGTCGGTTAGTGATTGATTAATTTGATTAATTGATTATTTATATTAAAATTCTTGTTTTCAGAAGTTTACCCAACGCGAAAGAGATTCCCTCATCTCTGGATGGACCGACAAGCTCGGATACATCGAGAAGGACAACCACAACTGGAACTTCTTCCTTGCCCAAAAACCATTCCCAAAATAATTTCAATTTGTTCATAGTTCTTTTACAGTATTTTTGGTTGTTTAGACCGTTATTTAATGAAATTATTTTCTCAAACTTTTCGAACTTCCAGAGTTGAATCAAGGTGAGATGAGAAGGAAAATGTATGTGAAGACAATAATTGAAATTACCTTTATAGTGCTAAAATTACCAAATATTATACCAAAGCTTTTCTATAAACATGCAGTAAAGAGAAGAGTATAGAGTGCCTTTTTACTTAAAATGTAATGAGCGAAGATATTGATTATTTTACATACATTTAGATTGAAATTAATAATATGATCTTTAAGCTTCTTATTCACAATCCACGAGTGCTTTGTGATCCATGAGCTCCTCATGACCACCCGGTTTCTCGTGTTCCACATTATCTTGATCCAGCTCAACGTGCTCTTTTTCTACATCAACATCTGTTTCATAGATTATTTGAAGAAGTCGATTCTCATTCACCCCGGCCATTTCCCGAACCAAATTGTCAAATGCTTGCTCGATGCAAATCACTCCAAACTGTTTTTGTGCAAACTGCAAAATAGTCTCCATTTGATGTGAACCACAAACGATTCCAGAAGCAGTCTGAAAGTTTAGTATTACAATGTGAAATTATCAAAGAACCACTAACCGCAACTTCTTTCTCTAGAGGACGGCTTTTTCTCGTCATTGGTTGCCCAGTCACTTCCACAGCTGCTGATATGGATGGTCTCGATCCGTCTGCACCAGTGAGTTCATTGACAGCTGCTCTCTTCTCAGCTTGTACACGCGGACGTTGACGGCGGTGGAGGTCGACCAGCTTTCATTCGGCTCAGATACACGCTATGTTCGCGATGAACAATCCTCGCTGTCTCATCGGCATGGTTGTATTTTAACAAATAGTAAACGACCATTCGGATGTCTGGTGGCAGTATATCAAACCACGCATCTGTCATCAGTTGCACAGTTTGATGAAGTGGATCTGGATGTGCTCCTGGTTTTACGTACTGATACATGATCAAGCCATGTCCATATTGGTGACCATTTCGTAGCACGTAAACGACTTTTTTGTTATGCCGTCTACAGCGGGCCAAAGTAGCAGTGTTCTCGTACAATGTAAAACCATTGTGATCCAAAGCTAGCTTCGCCTTGGATACTTGAAGATGATTGTTTTGATCGAATCGAAGCCGAGTCTCTTCTGACATCCGCACATCCTTTGTTGCCGCTGCAATAATTGGAATTTTGTGGGGAATTTCTTAACACGTTCAATTAAATAAAATGAAGAACGTTAAAGAACATTTTAGAATCGAATAACTAATGAACAAACAGTAAGCATAAAACATACCAGTGTCTTCCCATAGAGCAAGCCTATCGGTGTCAAGAATTTTGTAGGTCTTTCGATCTCCGTGCACAAAAAAGACAAATCCTCCTGTTCCAGAGATTGATGGTTTGTAGTTGATGCATTCAATCTGCTCGCTGAAAACGATGATATTAAATTTGGCTGTCTAAAAGTTAGCTAACATCATGTAGTAAAAACGCCTAGAACTGATATTTAAAAAATTTGTATGTTTGCCTAAGTTCGATTAACATTTTGATCAAAATTCACACATTTTCTGCTAATTCAAACACTTCTTTTTATTTACTTATAGTGTATGAATACCTTTCTAAATGGATCAATTAAAAAGCTTAGCATTCATCACTTACATCAATTCAACCTCATCCGGGTTTGTGAGAAGAGCCACAATCCGGTCCCTTTTCAGCAGTTCAGACAAGCGACTGTTCACCACAGTTGCATACGATTCACCGCCTGGGGTTTCACCCACTTCGTCTTCGAATAGCATGTTGGTTCTCTGATTTGAAGTGAAGGTTCTGGTTGCTACTGGCTTAACTTGTAAAACTCTTTGAGCTCTGGAGCATGGACGGGCCAGTGCCTATTCAACGACAGCATCCAGTTGCACTTGTGACCGGCATGCACGTCCTCTTCGCTAGCTGAACCTGTTGAAAAAAATTAATTTTTGTTGTTACATTAAGAGTCTAATTACGGGTTCCTTTCAGAAGTAAAATACGGATAAAAGGTAAACGGCCTCGAATGAGCTCTCTCGCCGCCTTATAGCGCGATGAGAAACGCAAAGAAGGCAGGGAAATTAGAAAACGCCCGCTGCCGCCGTCGGTCAAAATCACTCTCCTCCGCGTTTGATCTACCTGTAGAAAATGCTTTAGGCGTACGATGAGTGGAAGCAAATCGCTGGGGTTTTTGTAAGTAGATGAAAGAGCAGAACAGTAGAGTAAATAAATTATGTTTCAATAATTTCCGAAATTGAAGAAAAAACACCGAATATAAAATCAACATGTTTACCTGACCAATTTCGACATTTCATTTACACGTCTTCGCTCTATTAATCCCATTTGTGTTCCAATCCTCTTCTTTTCGGAACGCTAGACACAATGTTCGAAGCTTGTACTTTCTGAAATTAGAATTCATTTCATTTTCCCCTTGAATTCCCAAACCCTCATCAAAAATGCAAACTATTTCCCTATTTTGTTCCCTCGAGGCACCAAAGCGCACACGTCCTTTTTGTTTTTGTCCGTTTTTTTTTTTCGTGGTGTTCCCTTCTTCCTTATTTCCTCTCATCCCATTTTTCATGTATTTTCAGCTATTTTAGGATTTTGCCGTTTTGATGTTTATAAAGCTTTAAAATTTTTTAAATTCACATTTTAAATAATTATTCAGAATACTAGAAAATTTAGACACGCGTGCATTTTTGAAATTTTGCTCCAACTTAGAGTTCGAAGTTCGAACAACCACTAAAACTCATGCTTTCTTGTTTGCAAAATGTTTTCTTTCAGTGAATATAAATAATTGAATAGAAACAAAAACTTCAATAAAATCATTAAAAATCTTTTGAAAAAAATTCTGAAAACAAACTATCACGTTTGCAGTACATCCTTTAATAATTTAATGAAATCCGATATCGTTGAAACACGCCTATTCGGGTCTATTAAGCCTACCTTAGGCCTGCCTTGTTAAACATATATGTTTCTTTCATTTCGGAGGGCCTGTGATGTTGCGACTTACCAAGTTGGTACGCGGGTAGGTTTCAAGCTACGCCTACTAGAAATTTTGAATGCGAACATAGAAGAATTAGATAAACAGTTTTGTGCAGATTTACAACAAAAATCGATTCCGACGATTGCTAAAATTGCCGGAAATTGTGGCAATTTCAAATCTTAACTATATTTTGAAAGAATAAAAGATCAAAAGCTTCAATTTTTCTACGCGTCAAAATATTCCGAAATTATTAAACAAGTATTTATGGCAATTGCCGGGAACCAATGATTTTTCAAAAGTAAAACATGTTTAAGTTGCAATATGTTGTCTTTTTATGGAAAAATTATTTTAAACCATTGTTAGATACCATAAGAGAGACCCCTCTGTATATATTATAATGCTTGAAAGAGGAATGTTGGAAAGTTCCGGTCGGCTAGTAAGCTGTCGGCAGAAACCTTTGATATTCAAATGTGACCTTATACAGAACCGTTCTCCAACTTTTATTTCCTCTCTCCCGCACGCGCCTTTTCCGTATTTCTTCTCATTTTCGCGCGGTGGGTAGACGTTTTACAACTAATTCCTAATTCCCCCCCCCCCCCCCCCCCGTCCCGCTCACCTTTCCATCACTCTAACCAATTCTCCGTTCTTTTTCATCATCTTCATCATTATCTCCTCCCCAGCATCCTTTATTTTACTTTTTGTTTTGATTCTGTTTGGGTTCATTTTCATGTTTTTGTTGTTGTGCCGTTTGGGGACGGAAGCGGGGGTTGGATTGGAGGAGGTGATGTCAATTAGCGGAATTTTATTTGAATTTGCGGAAATTTAGGATTCCCGGAAATTAAGAGTTCAAGTAAATTTTTAATTGTCATGGGAATCGTCTTGAACGTATAAAAACATATCTCCGTGTTCAGTTTTTCGCTGATTTTAACAAATTTCAAATGGGTACAACTCAAAAGCTAGAATTTTAAAAATATAAAAAATTTAACTAGCACAGTGGTTTCAGAGTGCCCCCATTTCAGTTTGATATACGTAGATCTACAAAAAATGCGGGAGAAAAGACGCAGAGCTCTCAACTGATTTTTGCATGGGTACAAATATGTTGACGTCACTTTATTTTTAGGAAAAAATTCCCGCATTTTTTGTAGATCAAACCGTAATGGGATAGCCTGAAACCAAATAATAACAATGTGAAAATTAAAAAAAAAACAACATTCATATCAAAAAATACAGCGACCGACATTTTGCGAGTCCATTTTTGACTTTTCTTTTGAATGTGGATTTGGGTCTGTGGGTTTTATGTACTAAATGACTGTAAACAAAATATTTAATTTTTAAAAAATTTTGCGAAAAAAATGTTGAAGTTTTTTTTATTTCCACCTAAAAGAATGATCTAATTTGAAATTTTTGCATGATTTTTCATATTTTCAAACTTTTATATGCAAATAAAGTTAACACTAATGTTCAACTATCAAAATAAGTTCCGTTCATATCTTGGCTTTGAAAAATTTTGCATTGATAAAAATAACCAATTCGGCAATGCCCAAAAAAGTTTTGATTAATTATGATAATTACCAAAAAAAACTGACATTTTCAGATTGAAATAAAAAAATAAATAAAAACAGAATGTTTGAATTTTTATGTGTAAAAAAGTACCACAGTAAAAATTATGTCCTCAAATTGCTACATTTTTTAAAATGATTTTTTCAATTTTTCAAAAATCAAAGAAACGGCCGAATTAAATTTGAATTCCCGCGCAAATGAGTGACGTCATTATTGATTTTTTTTTTTGCGTTTTCCGTCTGATTTCGTAAAGTTTTTCTTGATTTTCTTTTGTATTTGATTTAAAACACACTTTTCCGAAAAAATGTTCTGAATAAACATTGTCGATTTTTACGCCAATTTTGAAATTTCCGTAAATTTCTTTTGGGTTATAAAGTTTTATTTACGGAAAAGTGTCTGAAAAATTGAGGAAAAACCGACGAGTTTAGCCAGAAAATGCAAAAATGCAAAACATGACGTCACTCATTTGCGCGGGAATTCAAATTTAATTCGACCGTTTCTTTGATTTTTGAAAAATTGGAAAAATCCTTAAAAATTTAGAGCATGTTTTTTTTAATTTTTTAACAGTTATATTCGGTCATTAGGGCCTATTTTCTGTCATTAAAAGCAAAAAAAAATAATAAAAAATCAGCTTGAGAAGTTTTTTCCAAGTGTCAGAACCACATATACACATTAGAATGTTTCAGACACTACAAAAAACTAATTTGAACAAAAAAAAATTAATTGCATTTTTGAATTTTTTCCTAGTTCCACTAGACCCCACACCTTCATGTAAATCGGATAGGCAGTGTGTATTTTGGTACCGAATAGTGTCATGTCTATTTAAACCTACATAATATCATTGTCTATTTTCCGCTCCTCGTTTTCACTACCACTCTGCGTATCCAATTCTCTCGTGATGTGACGTTTACTCGGATAATTTATAATTAGTTGAATTTTGTGATTTCATCTTATTATTAGAATTATAAATAGACCACATGCTAATATTCACACTGATCATTCTAGTTTTAAAATCAGCTTGGCAACACTTTTTTTAAATTCAAAATTCAAAACTCAAAATTCCCAGTTTTGAAATTTGAAGAAAAATAGAAAAAGTTTGTTATCATCTTCAACTATCTGATATCAGACAGTAAGAATTGAAAAAAAGAACAATTTATTGATTTGTCTGTGTCTCTTTTTCTCTCTTGTGTAAAATGGTCACAATGTTTTATCAATCGAGACATTACAATGTATGTAGTTACGATCAGCCAGCCATCCCTCCTTCTTACCAACTTTTTCACTTTTTTACCACCCTATTTTTTATCCAGTTTTTTGTTTGCGAGTTTTCAAGATTTATGAATGTTGATTTTGATATTCGGCAACTGTTGAATTATCGCAAAAAAAATCAGCTTTCAGTAAGAAAAATCAAAGTGTTTCGAAGCGAAAAAATTATCGCTTTCCACCAAAAACACATTTTTCAAAAAATTTTTTGAACTCGATAATTACTCGGCAATTGACGATAATTTTCGATTGCAACCGACCACTGATTTTTGTGTTGTTTTCATCAATATAATACTAAACTTTAAAAAAATATTTTTACTCAAAAAATGGCGGTTTACGCCTACCATAATTCTGAAAGTTTTATATACTAGTTATGTTTAATTTTTTTTATTTTAACATCACAGGTGTTTAAACCTGCTGCATTGCTTAAAATTTCTAAATCATCCAGTTTTGTGTAAAATTTGGCAGTTTACCTTATTTTTCGTGATGGATAAACCAATTTTAATTACCAACTTTGACTGAAAATGTTTTCTAAAATTTTTAGAGTGTTTTTTTGCATGTATTTTGACCATGATAAATTCAATGAATTTCGATTATTTATAGTTTGCAAAACTGTAACAAATACATATTTATTTGTTACTTGTCTTTAGTTTTACCCAATTTTTCTTCGCTAGTTGTAAGATAATACATATCAAACTTATGTCTTAAAAAATAAAATAAATATTAGCTTCCATGTGCTTCTTAAACATTTTTAGTTATTGCTCATTGTAATTAAAAAATAAAAAAAAGTCAAAAAAGAATTTCATAAATTGAAAAGTATTTCCTGTTTTTTTTTCCGATTTTTTTTTCAATTTTCTTACGGATTTTCCATTTCCATTGTTCTGTTGCCTACTTAACTTACCTTTTCTAATTCTTAAACAAAAGTGCAAATAACGATTTTTTCTTATTAATTTTCACATTTTCTATTCGAATTAATTTTTTTTTCTTATTTATTCATGTAATCAATCTACCAATAATCTCCCCTTTTAAATGTTTTTTTTCAAAACAAGAATATTCATGCTTTTCAATCATGAACAATTTTATTCGAAATTCTCACAACTGACATTTATAACAGGGGTGTGCGGCAAATTTGCCGATTTGCCGAAAATTGCCGACTTGCCGAGCTCGGCAAACTTGCCGATTTGCCGAATTCGGCAAATTTGAAAAAACCAGCAACTGCCGATTTGCCGAGCACGGCAAATTTCAAAAAAGTAGATTTGCCGAATTTGCCGAGCTCGGCAAATTTCGAAATTTGCCGCACACGTCAAAAATTTTACAGTACAATTTTGACTAAAATTATTGATTTTTTCGCCAAAAATTTAGTAAAATGACACAAAATTGAGTTAGTTTTATGCTTAAGCAGACATACTACACGGAACTAATTCAGAAACCAGATGTGTGTTAAGAATTCGGTAGTTTTGGTGTTCCAAAAAACATCAAAAATTATCAAAATTTTCCGAATTTGTTAAGCACGGCAAATTTGCCGAATTTGCCGTGCTCGGCAAATATTGAAAAACCAGCAATTGCCGATTTGCCGAGCTCGGCAAATTTTGAAAAACCAGCAATTGCCGATTTGCCGAGCTCGGCAATTTTTTCCATTTGCCGCACACCCCTGATTTATAATCTAATTGTGTCTCGAATTTTCAAATTTCCTACCATTCCCCATTTCTTTTCTGTTTTTCCCATCCCAATTCTAAATTCGCTCCTCTATTTTTATTACGATTCGATGAATAACATACTATCATCATTCCCCCCAATTCACCATTTTTTCCCATCCAAAAATCGCAAATATCAATCGACGATAATCAGATGATGAAATTGATTTTTTTCTTCTTCAGTTTTCCAAAATACAATTAATTGTTCAAATTATAGATACGAGTGATACAAAATGAGTATACCCGATGAGAATATAATATTGGAAGGTTCATTAAAACGGTGCAAAAAGTATAAGTTGTTCAAGGTAAGTCGGTTTGTGATAAGGAATAGGGGAGTGAGACTACTTTCCTGTTTTTTTTTAATCATTTAAAGGCGTTTGTCACTAGTGAGATTTTTAGTTTGAGTTGTCGCTACAGTAAAAACTACAGTAACACGAAAACTTTTTTTTTTTTGCAAAACTAGAGTAATTCAGTATTTCTACTGTACTCCTACAGTACCACTACAGTACTCCTACAGTATGTCTATGATAGTACCCCAAAATACTACTACAGTAAACTGACTACATCCCTCTACCAACCCCAACTTACGATATTCTTCCAAAACACAAAAACTCATGCTTTTTCGAAACTACAATAATCCTATAGTACTCCTAGAGTGTTCCTTTGGTGTTACTACAGTACCCATCAGCACTCCTAGAGTACCCATACAGTACTCTAAGAGTAAACCCGACTATATACCCCCACTAATGTCAACTCAAAATCCCTTAAAAATATAGATACTTTTCTGAAGTTTTTTCCAAAACTACAGTACTCCTACAGTACCCCGACCGTTCTAGTTATTTAAAATTAAAATTTCCAGACAAAATGGGTCGAGCATTATTTTGTGCTTCACTGTCGAGATCGTGAACGCAACCTGTTCGCAATTGACGAATTCAAGACATCCCGAAAAAATGATCTGAAAAAGCGATTCAAGCTGGAATTTGTGATTCGCGTTGAATCAAATCTGTCAGTTTCCGATCCATCAATTCTCTGCACAGCCGGAGGAGGACATCAGGAGGAGAGCATGTTGAATTGCATTTTTGGAGTCGGATTTCGATTCGAGAATATTGTGAAGGACTTGTATTTGGTAGCAAAGAACGATGAAGAGATGACACTTTGGGTGAATGAGATTTGTAAATTATGCAAATTGCACAGGCAACATGACGAGGGGGATAGCTCGCATGCAGCCGAGTCGTCGATTAGTGGAATGTCAATGTCATCACAGTCTTTGGATATGTCAATTATTGAACAACAACAGTATGCTGAAAATGTGAGTTTTTTGGAAATGTGTTGTAAAGTTTGGTTCAATGTTGTAAGTAAACATTTACTTGGAATTCAAAAATCAATTTACTATATATAAAGCGCGTGTCGCTCCGTCACTATGTAGTTTGATCTCTGACCATTTTGGGAAACCTTATGCTAAATGTGCAGCAGACATCGATCGAGGTCCGCGATAGACACCGTATATCTAATTGGTTGGAAAGTGGCGGAGCATATCGCTGATTGGTCATGCTGTTCTCATTTACATTTACTAGTTAGGGGCTAATTTAAATTGGTGTTTATTTCTTTTTCTGCGTCAAACAAATAGAAACATAAAGCCATGATATGGGCAGAGCATCACCCAATGGATTTTCAATTAACTTTCACCTTTTTCACTCTACCTTGACAGAAATATTAGTACCGAGTTGGCGCATGCTATTGTTTGAAATTTATTTAGTTTTCAAACGCATGCATTAATATCAAAATTGTGAAAATGTAGCATCAGAGCATGTTCGGTTTTGTGAAGTTTTTGTAAAGTAAGAGCCTAGCTGGTTCACAACTTTGAAAATTCAGCCGTCGCATAGCTACTACGAGTGCAAATATGAAAATAATGAAGATATCATGGGCCTTTTTAATTTTGGTGGAATCAACGCAATATCTGTCGCCAGTCGAATATGCAAACCTCCGAGTTCTCGTAAACAAAGCGCGGTGGTGGGTGGAGCATGCTTCACTAATAAAAAAGAGATGCGTGCTTGTTCATCGCTTCCAAGTACACCGACTGACGATAATACGAATTTATTTGTTGAAAATAATCAAGGCTACGCGGCACGTCAGATTGAAAAGAAAATGGTAATTAGAGATATTAATTGGGGTTTTAAAATAAATTATTGGACTTCTGAAATCCTGAAAATTCTACCTGAAATTTTGTGATGATTTATTTCCGCGAAATTTTTGATAATTTTAATAGTATTTAGAGACAAACAAATACTTTGTTAAGTTTTAGGAATTTATTTTCTTCGAAAAAATTAAATGAATTTTTCATTTTAACATTCTAAAGCAATGTTCTATATTACTCAAAAAAATTCCATTTTTAAAAAGTTTAAACTTTGACTGAAACTTTTTTTAAGTATACAATTTTTAAGAGTGTTTTTATTTTGATATTCACCAATGTGTATAACCAACTAACTCTAAAACCCACTAACTTCAAAAAAAAGTTATTCAAAAATCTCAATTGGAGCAATTATACAACCCTCAAAATACATCTATTAAAAAGTTTGCAAAATTATTTTTCTGGAAAAACCCCGAATATTTTCCAGATCCCCGAATCAAAACAATATCACCGGATGCATCATTTCAAATCAGTCATTTCTCATAACAGTCTGCCTTCAAATCCAAACTACAACAATTTGCCAGGTAACGTTATTTATTTTTGTCAAAAATGGATAAGGCAAAACTTGCGCGTTTTCCCGTTTTCATAGAGCAAATAGAGCCATACTTTTTTTGGAAATGTTTCGGGGAAAAACTAGTTGCTCAAAAAGTGTGAATGTCGTTTTACCAAAAGTTCACTCATATTAGTTTGTTTTACAGACCCCCTCGAATCTTCCCGCTCAGAAACTTCCTCAATGTACTCAAGCCGACGGACTGAAGACGACAGTGTGAGCTATACCAGTGGGCCTCCAGTTCCTCCGCCGCGAACACGGCACACGCTAAATCGATTTGTAAAGGTGAGTGGGGCCAGACACAAAATTGTGCAAAAAAATACGGTAGCTGGTCTCGACGCGAAAATTGTACGCCTTTAAGGAGTCTTTGCGTCTTTGCTGCATTTTTTATCGATTTTTTTGTAGTTTTTTGAGAAAAAAAAAATCAAAATTCGAGTATAGGTAACAGTAAATCACATAATTCCCAAATGAAAAATGCTCGCTTCAAATTCCGGGGGCTAAATTTTGTGCAGAAAATAAATCCGCTGATTTACAAAAATCTTCTGAATTCCAGTTAATTTTTCCAAAAAATTTTCCACGTAAGGCCAAATTTCTCAATACTGTGTCAATATAAAATTTTCTTCAGAAAAAAATCTAGTTCTTCAATTTTCGATCATTCTGCTCCGAGTTTGTTGGCAAATAAGGCGCAAAAATATTTGCAAACATAACCTTAAACTTGAAGTTTTTTGGCAACTTTCATTAAAAAAAAAATATTAAAACTAAGTTTTCAGAACGGACAAGTCGGCCGTCTTCACATGATCCCCGCCAGTACCTCGATGGGTCAAGTTGTCAAAGTAGAAGACGCCGAGGATAGTAGTGGAGAGACATTGAAGCTTGATACACCCGAGCAATATCCTGAATCAGTAACATCTTCAGAAGGTTTTCCAGTTTATGAAAGAAACGGAAAAACACTGATACGACGAGCTCCACCGCCAGTCGATCGATCGAATAAGCCCAAGAATTTGAGAGGAGAGGAAGAAGCTGGAACACGGTATCGGAAGTGAGTTTTTTCAAGTGGTTTCAAAATTTTCAAAGCTTTAATTTCAGTTTATCACGAAATGGAGTAAACGAAAACGGCAACTACTCGGCAACTTTTTCAAGTCGAACTTCGGTAAGTCCCAGCTTTATTGACTTTTGGCAAAAAAACACAAATCCAAAAAGTTTCAGAACTACCAACAATCGGAAACATCAAAACGAAGGAACCTTGACTATTTCGAGCCGACTCAAATGATCGAAAACTCAAGTCTGAGCACACTCGCGGCAACATCCACGAGGTCTCCAACACCGTCAGATATCGAGTATATTTCAGTGGATGTTGACAGAACTTTGGCGTTTAAGCAAATGCGAAGAGCTGCTCAATCGACGGATTAATGTACTGTGTAGAAAAAAAAAACAATTTTAATAAAAGAAGTGATAATATGTATGTGGATACAGATTGTTTATTACAGATTGAAATTAGGAACCAAAAATGGGAACCTCTCTAATTTTTCACGCTTACAAAACCAACTTTACAAATATAGATATTGCGGCTTTCCAGTATTTTTTCTTGATCAAAATTTAGTGAGAAAACATAGAAAAATGTTTTCTGTATCCGAAAATATTTTTGATATCAAGGGAAAATTTTGAAAAAGTGCACAGAAACAATCTAAAAGATGGGAATTTTCCGGAAAAACCGCAAAACTTTTTGAAAAAATGTTCCCGGTTATTTTCAACTTTCAGGCAACTTCTGAACTATTTTCCAAAGATTTTAATTAAAATAAAAATTATTTTGAATAACGAAACAGTTTTGCTACATTCTTTTTTGTCTTTTGTGAGAAATCGGTACTTTCCGGGATCTTACTATCACGCTTATTTCCTTGTTAGCGCAGATTTCCAAATTTCTTTTTTTTTCTCAAAAAACATTGGCGGGCTTCTGACTTTACTCAATATTGGAAAAGAGATGATCAAGGTGTGTTACTCGACCGCGGCCACGCTAAATATTACCTAGGAGCAAATTGATAAAGGTTAAGAGATGCGGGACACTTTTATTCAGGAAGATTCAAGTATTGAATGCTTAATGTACATTATTTAGATCATGTACTTTTTTCTGAAAATATTCTTTTTTTTTCTTCCTTTTCTTGTTAACTGCTCAATTATTCAAAATTCAATTTTAAACAACATATTTATTTAGAGAAATAACAAAATTCATTCGAAAGGGTTTTTCAAAATATACAAGCAAATAAGTGAATTGAAAACTATAAATAGATTCTCATCATCTACTTTCTTCCGGCGTAAGCTCCTCCGGCTGGGGCGGCTCCGGCGTATCCGGCTCCTCCTCCGATTGGGGCTCCTCCTCCGATTGGTCCAGCTCCGGCGTATGATCCTCCTCCGATTGGGGCTCCTCCGTATCCTCCTCCGATTGGGGCTTGTGGGGCGGCGTATCCTCCTCCGATTGGGGCTTGTGGGGCCTGAGCGTATCCTCCTCCGATTGGGGCTGGAGCAACTCCTCCTCCGCATCCTCCTCCGCAAGCTGGGGCTGGTGGTGGGCAGCAACCGCCTCCTCCTCCGAGGGATGGAAGGGAAAGTGGTGGGAGTTGTGGGAGGGCGAGGCCACCTCCGCCTCCGCATCCGCATGGGGATGGTGGTGGTGGTGGTGGAGCACATCCGCATCCACCGCCTCCTCCGGATGGGAGGAGGAAGGCGTGGGCGACAGAGACAGCGGCGAAGGCGATGATGAGTTTTTGCATGGCTGAAAATGAATGAATAATAAAAAGAAACAATGGAAAAATTGGAGCTAAAACAAAAAGTTGAGATTTCAAAAAGTTTAAAAAATTAAAAAATCCAAAAGAAGATGCAAGAAGCTTTAGAGAAGCTGTAGATGCTTTAGAAAGCAGAAGATGAAATGAATGATGTTACCTGCCAACTATCCCCACCTTTTATACGAATCCATCTGCCCTCATAAGATTTCAATACGCTCCGCCCATTTCCTTCCTCATCTGACTTTTTTTACACACTCCTTCGTCTCCCCCTCGAAATCTTAACCCACCTTATCCCCTTCGTCGGGGCGTTGTGTAACGATTCCACGTAGAACGTGTTATTATCATTGGGTTATCAGTTATACGGGGCACACACGGAAAAACAAGCTTTTGCGTCGTGAAACACTTTTGGAGAGTCGTTTCAAGCGATTGGCGCATCGGCGGAAAATGGAAAGAGATAATATCATCCTTAATGTCATTATATTGCCATCCGACGATTTTCGCTTTTTTGCCTCACTAAAAAAATTATTTAGTTACAGTTCCCTTGGAGATTGAGAATATCCTGAATTTAGATTTTCAGAAAATGAGATCCCTTTGGATGTTGCTGATGCTTATCGGAACTATCCACGCATTTCTGCTAGGAGGGTCAGGATGTGGATGCGGGTGAGTACAGGTGGACTTAGCAAATACAGTGTAGCTGGCTGGATTTGTAGAAAACGTTTTCTGCTCTAATGGATTTGAGAAATAGTAGAATTGCACCATAGTGGCGGACAATATAAAAACTAGAGGTTCTTGGGTTTGTTGAAGCGGCGGACATCTCCCGAGCCTATTTTTATCGACTTTGTTGAAATCGCCGTGAAGTCGGTTGAATGGACTCGCAAGATGTCTGCCGCTTTAAATTTTTTCAAAGTGGAATTCATAAAGTTTCGACAAGAGCGTGGTGAGACGCAAAAATCTTTCTTCATTTTTTTTCCAAAATTTTAAGTATGTAAATATATCCAGAAGTTTTGAGCCAAAAATATGGTGTCCGGGCTTTTTGTTAAATGCGAAAAGCTGTGCGCCTTTGAAGAGTACGATAACTATCGCTTCAGCAGAGAAAAATATTATATTTTCTATCAAAAACCTTCGATGAAATTTCATAGCGACAAAGAATTTGAAATTGCAGTATTCTTTAACAGCGCGTACCTTTTTTTGTTTACAACACAAATTTGTCGTGTCGAGACCAAAACCGAATACCGTATTTTTGACGAAAAAAAATCACAAAATTGGGTAATAAAATTAATACAAAAAAGTTAAGATGGGATGGCAGTTCTTTGCAAAAAAGGTTTCGCTAAAACTGCTCAAAACTAACATTTCGGTAAAGTCTGGCTGCACCTTTGTAGATTCTGTGTTCAAGTTTTTCATACGAGTTGAGCATAACTCCTAGTCAATCTCAAATCCCACGAAACTCCATTCCACAGTTTGCAATCAAGCTTCTGCCTTGTTAAATCTCATCTCCTATTGATAAATAGTCTTGCGTCTTTTTAAGTTTTACACTTCCCTCGACCTCGATGTATGTTGAAAGACGATTCGTCGTAATAATTTACGTCATCACTTGATGAGGTCAGGACTTCTTATTACACTTTTTCTACGTTGAAGTACAATTTGTAAAAGCAAAAATTAGAGGTCGTACTGATAGAGAAGTGAAGCGTGATATTGAACTATTCGAAATTGAACAGTTGAACCTGCTTTGTAGGCGCCTGGAATAGGCGGGCAAGTAGGCAGCCAGGTAAGCAAGTAGGCAGCACATAGAAAATCCAAACTAATGAATTTGGGATAAGATTACTGTCAAACAGAACATCCAATATCGTGCTTCAATTTGTTCAAATTTTCAGAGGCCCCAGCCTATCCCTCTGCGGTGGATGTGCTCCTCGTCCACGCGTCGCTGCTCCACCATTTGCACCACCACCTCCGCCATCCCCACCACTTCCTCCAAAATGTGAATGTCCACCTCCAACATGCAATTCCTGTGCTCCAGCTCCATCATCTTGTGGGTGTGGAGGCGGAGGAGGAGGAGGCGGATATGCTTCTTATCCACGTGGAGGATACGGTAAAGGAAAGTACGAGGATTCCGAAGAGTATTCCGACGAGGAGACAAGCAAGGAGGATTAGTAAAAACTGCAGAAGTGTATGAAAATTTCTTGTAATTAGTTACATAGTTGAACCTCTAAATATTAACACTTGCATAATAACTGTATTTATAAAATATTTATTTTCGGTAAAACTGGAAGTTTTGAGGCATTAGTGGTTGTTAGCTTGATTTTTCTCACCTCGTCAGTGAAAAAATTATTTAAAACCGCTCCTGTAGTTTTGAAACGTCTAAATATTACAATAAAAAATTGCAAAAAATTTTCGAAATGTTTTTTTCAAAAGTAGTGAAAACTCAAAACTTTCACCTATCATAATTTTGGAAGTTGCTCAAAAAATTTTTTTTCTAGGTCTTTTACATTTTACTGGCATTTTATTTGTACTCATTTGAATTCTCTAGGGCTCAACAAACTTGGCAATTTACCTAAATTTAGACTGCAAATTTTGAAGAATCTAAACATTTTTGGAGCATATTATTCTGGTATTTGATTAAGCCGGACTACCAAATTCCCATTTACGCTACTCCGTCTTCAACGGAGCGCCCGACATTTACAGGACTGCAAACCTGCTAGATGTCGGGCGCTGCAAAGCTACTAGTTTTCAAAAGATTACCCAAACTAGGCATACCTATTGCCTCAAGATTTTCTGTTATTTTTTTGAATTGTAAATTCTTTTTCAATTTGAAAGGAGGATTCGGCAGGCATACGATATATTGGTTTCTCTTTAACCTTAAAATATCATATTCCTGCCGCATCTCCGTTCTACTGCAATACTTTTAATACCGTATTTCTTCTTGCACCTATTCTTTGCCTTTGATAGCTCGTATCTCAGTTGTCGTTTCCTGTATTTAAAAATTGTCAACTAACAAAATATTTGTAATTTCTTTTCTATCGAATTGTAATTGAAAATTTGTCAATATCTTCAAAATGAAGCGAGATATAACCTTTTAAAGTGAAGTAGTGGGAATTTTTTTAATTTTTAATTTTTTTTTCGTCCTTTTCGTGCTTCAAACAGTTTGAAACTTTTGCAAATTCCAAAAGATCACTTCCCAACTAATCCAGCTTCTACAAACTGATAATAACCAAAAAACTCCGCGAAATATTTTTTCCCCAAGTCTTCCTCAACCTGTTCTCTCAATTTTCCACCTCTCCATACACATTCCTTATCATATCATGTTTGTAATTTTTTTTTATAAATATGCAATTTCTGGGTTTTCACTTGATAAAATAAAATGCGATACAATCTCTCTTCAGTGGCCGATGGCAAGCACATCGAATTCCGTCAAGGTAAAAGGTTCAGGTTTTGGCGAGTGGCTTCTTGGACGATCTAATGAAGGGAGAGGAAATACACACACATACAATTTTACCTGTCTATGTCCTTTATTTCCTCTCTTTTTCTCTTTCTCTTTCTCTTTCTCTCTCTCGCTTTTCATCACTCAATTCTCTCAACGACCGTTACGTTAAGATGATATGAATCGCGGCAACGGCGGCCGAGCGAGTTTTGAAAGAGGAAGAAGCTGCCGATTGAGAAAATTTCTATGCCTTCTGTCGCTCCTTATTTTCAATTTAATTCATTTATTCAATTTTACGCGGAATTGAATGAAAATTGAGGGAAAGATTTGGAAATAAAATTGTATGTAGAAATGAAAGAAATGATCTTTTCGCTCAAGTACGCTTACATAAAGTCATTTTTCGTTTCAAGAGTGAACTAATCTATATGATTTTTGCGGATTAGAATATAATCAAACAACAAATTTATATATAAGTGGGGAAAAAGAGAATAACTTAAATATTCTGAAACGAAAAAAATTCCGATTGTATAAATTTTAATAAATTTTAGTAGGGAAATAGAACCGCTTCTATAGTGCTAAAATGTTCCAATTTCAATTTTAAAATTGTTGGAAAAATTTTAAAATTAATTATTTACAGTCAAAAGTTGTGAAAATTGATTTTTCGACTATATTCATTTTGTTTTTTTGAGTCTGCAAAAATTTCTATAATCTACGATTTTTGTATCCTAATTGTATTGAAAATATAGGTACAAAAATACAAACAATCTACTTTTATTAAAAGTTCGGCAAAATACCAAAACTTTCACTGAAAATTAATTGATTTTTGTTTAAAAAACACACACATTTTTTAAATAATTTTGTAAAAAAAATTTCAAAAAATTTCAACATTTTTTATGGCCGTTTAAAGTTTGGAAAAAATATCATTTTTATCCAAAGTCTCTAATTTTGACCACTTTGCAGCGAAAACTTGGAAAAGTAATGTTCAAAATATCTAAAAAAAGGTTGAGCCTCTGAAAAATTAGAAATCTAAGAAAGTAGGAAAGATTACAAAAAAAAAAACGTAACAGTGACTTGTAGACACCTTGAAGACAAAAAGTACAAAGGTGGGCTCCTTGTTGTCAAGGCTGGATGGAATTCTTTTTGCCGAACTTTTAAAGTGACCTGAAGCAGAAATTTTCCTTGCTTCTAAAAAAATTGACTATAAAATGCTTTATTTCTATGATCAATTCGAAATTGCTAATTCTTAACGTCTGCGACGAGTTCCATCCTCGAAGAAGACTCCTCCATCGATAGCGCAATACTTTGGACAGATTCCCTTTTCTCCGGATCCACCGCTTTGCCCTGGCTGCCCTGGGGCACCTGGCTGTCCATCGTTTCCTGGCTGTCCATCGCTTCCGCGTTGTCCTGGTTGTCCTGGGCCTCCTGGCTGTCCGTTGCCTCCTGGGCTTCCAGCTTGTCCTGGTGGTCCACGTGGTCCTGGTTGTCCGTTTGGTCCTGGCTGTCCTGGCTCAGAAGAGCTGGATCCTGGCTGACCGGCTTGTCCTGGTTGTCCATCTCTTCCTGGCTGTCCTGGGCCTCCTGGGGCTCCCTTTGGTCCTGGTGCTCCTGGTGCTCCGGATCCTCCTCCGACTCCTGGGGCTCCTGGCTTTCCTGGTGCTCCTGGAGCTCCATCGTGTCCTGGCTCTCCGGCTGGTCCTGGTGGGCATGGTTTGCATGGTGGAACGGTGACTGGATCGCATGGTAGTCCGGTTGGCTTTCCTGGGTTTCCGTGGTTTCCGCATGCTCCTGGTCTTCCTGGCTTTCCTGGTCGTCCAGCTGGTCCAGGGGTTCCTGGTGGTCCTGGAAGGCAGCATCCTTGGCAAGATCCTCCAGAGACACGGGATGGGGCAACCTCAACAGCAGCGTCATCTTCGTACTCAGCATCTCCTCCATATCCAGCTTGTCTGGCGAACCGGGTTCCGTTCTTAGCCTTCTGAAAAATGTTTTGATACTTTTTTCAGATTTCAGATCTAAAATTTTGATATCAAATCCTTACCTTAATATGAGCCATCTCGGAGAAGATATCAGCAGTGGTGTGTCTGCATTGAGCAAGCTCTTTGTCAACGTGGCTCTTCATGCCCTCAACATAGTTGTGGAGGAGTGGGAGGGTGAAGCAGATCTGAAATTGTTTTAATTAATATAAGTCTAGAGCCCACAAAAGCTGAAACTTACCCCAAAAACTGCAGCAACCGAAAGTGTAACTGCCGAGTAGGCAATGAATCGGTAAGCTTTAAGACGAGTTTGCAGTTCCATATCCATGATGAGGAGACAGGCGGACTGTGACTTTCCAGGCGAATCAGCTGTCATATTTATAGTCTCGGTGTGATAGTGATATAGTGTTGAGGAAGTGGAGAAGTTCAGGGGTTTCAGCGCGAAAAAAGTTTACCAGAAAAGTGTAAAATGCTTCCCTTTCTGCCCTTTGTCTATTTACAATTTTGTGTACAATTTCTTCTATTTTTCTCAAACTGTCAAGGTCATTTGCAGGAAGGAAAAAAAGATGGATGATGAGAATTGATTTCTGTGATGTGATAAATGATAATTTAATTTTTGTTGATTTCTTTGGATCTTATTTTTAAAAAATAATCAACAAAAGATATACATTTAAAAAAAAACAAGAAAAAAAAAGAAACCGTAGCTGCATACTATTATAGGAAGCAAAAATGTAATTTTTGTTTGACTTTTTTTCAGATTTTCAGCACAGAAAAAAACAGAAGCGGGTATTTTGAAAGTGTTCATTTGGCTTGAAAAATATTTTTGAATTATAAATAAAAATGTATATTGTATGACCTTTTTTCTTACGTGAAATAACTAAAATGTTCTAGATAAGACAATATTTCAAAAATAAAATCATTTTGAATATCTTGAAAAGTAAACTTATCAAACCATGAATCAGCAATTGTTCGACGATGATTTTAGAAGAATGCAAGCAGAACATGCAAGATTCAGTGAAGAAAATGAAAGAAAAATGGTGAGAAATATCAGAAGCTTTTCAACAACATAAATTCCAATTTTCCAGAAAGAAATGCAGGCTGACCATGAAAACTTTAGCAGATCTAACAAATTTGGATCTTCGAGTGAAGACATTTCATCTGATACAATGCTTTACATAATTCTCATACCTATCGGTGCCTGTATTCTTATTGGAATCATTTCCTTGTGCATTGTATTTGGGTGTCGAATTTATCATCGGAGAAGATACATGAGAGCTTATAATGGTGCTGGAGCAGGATATTACAACAATCCAAATGATGCCAAGGTACAAGACAATAATACTGGAGCACCTGTGCAGAATCAGGAAGACATGGAGAATCAAAAGAATATGGCGCTGGAGCAGCAGCAAAATGCTGAAAATAAAAGTGTTAACGGGAAAGATGATGAGGTTCCAGTTGTGAATGCATAATAAATTTTGTGATTTTTTCGATTTATGTTCTAGTTTTTCCTTGGCTAAACGCGCACTATTGAAAAACGTTTTACATCTGGTAAAAAATTAAATACCCACTATTTGAATTTCTGAAATGTTTACTGATCTGAATATCATTTTTTGCAAAATCTGTTAAAATTCCATGTGAAAACTCAATAATTTGTTGAAAATCGTCTGTTCCAAGTTTTCCACCGTGTAAAATTATTTGATAAAATCTCAATTTCATATTTATCATGTGACCTTTTTCAAATTATTTTTTACGTCGAAAAAAAAATCAAACTGCCCCAAATCGACAACAATTTGGATGAAATTTCATTTTGAATATCTAGAAAGTAAAATTATCAAACCATGAATCAACAAACGTTCGACGATGATTTTAAAAAGATGAAAGCAGAAAATGCACAAAAAATGGTGAGAATTACCGGAATAGTACAGTTTTTATACCAATTTTTCCAGCAACAAAACTTTGGTAGATCAAGCAACTCTGGATTTTCAAGCAATACCAGTGAAGACATTTCATCTAATATGCTTTACATAATTCTCATTCCTATTGGTGCATGTGTTCTTATTGGAATTATTGCCTTGTGCATTGTATTTGGGTGCCGAATTTATAATCGGAGAAGATACAGGAATGCGTATAATGGTGCTGGAACAGGATAATACAATAATCCAAATGAAGCCAAGGTACAGGACAATAATACTGGAGCACCTGTGCAGAATCAGGAAGACATGGAGAATCAAAAGAATATGGTGCAGGAGCAACAGCAAAATGTTGAAAACAAGAGCGCCAAAGCTAAAGATGATGAGGTTCCTGCTGCGAATGTATAATAAATTTTGTGATTTTTATTTTTATTTTTTTATATTGACTGAAAATGATATATGTGAAGTCCTCATGCCGACTTTAAAAAGCTCACAGGAATTCGCTTTTTTCAAGAAATGGCTCTCGAAATGGACGTTCGGTTTTTTTTCGAATTTTTTATTTTGCGAGTAGTTTACTAAAGTAAGATATTTTCCCGTCCGTCTTCAAAACCTTATCCAACATCTGGAAGTGACGGTGGCGCCCTGCCTCCATTCAGATCAGCTCGATCCGTAGAAGACACCTGATTTGACCGCAATCTCTGAAACCGGGTCCTCAAAATTGATAGTCGATCAGAAAACATTAGCATCTGAAAATTGACTTGTTTTTCAACTTTTCAATAAAAAAAACCCCCATCAAGAGAATGTATCGACTCCCATACGAAAACTGTACTGACGAATTGCCAAATTCGATGGGAGCTTAACGTACTGAAAAACTAGATATTGTTTTAAAGCTTAGAGCCAGAATACCTGAGCTTAAAAGTGAATGTAGCGTCAATTAAATATAAAGAGTCCTGAAATACAGTTTGCAAAAATAATCGCATATTTCTTTTTGCTGATACCAGGCTTTCTTAAATATGAAATTTTGAACTTTATTCCAGTTTTTACAAGGAAAAAATTAAGGGTCTCTAAAAATGAACTGGGAACAGGTAGGCAGGAGGAAGGCAGGTGTAGGCGACCTTGAAAGTCGGCAGACAAACATTTTTGTGCCTACGCGATAAATTTTAATTATGAATTTTTTATAACTGCCATTTTCAGATTTTTTGAATTACTGCTCGTCTTGAAAAATGGGTTCAAAATCACTCACAAAATAAAATCTTAAAATTTTCGCGAATGTCATCAGATTCAAGACAATAGTTATTGCCAAGAACATAAACGGCATAAAAACAATAAGATCCGAGCCGACTGGAACAATTTTACTGTAATTTTGCTCAACATATGTGCAAATGTTCCGATGTTCAAGCGAATAAGGCAACTGTTGGCTGAAAATGTTTAAAATTTCTATAATTTTTTTTGATTTTTTTTTTGCTTACAAATCAAATCATAAAGTTTCACCACAGTCGCAACACCCCTTTGAGCATAAAGTAATCCTAGAACTACCTGAAAATTTGAATTGAAATTTTTTAATTACAGGGGTCCCTAAAAAAATTAGGCAAAAAAGTTTGGCAAAAAAATACCAAAATTTTAACTGAGAATTTAGAAAAATCACTTTTGGTATGTTTTACTAGGACTACTGTAATTTGGTGGTACTGTAGGATTACTGTAGTTTGGTGGTACTGTGAGATTACTGTAGTTTGATGGAAAATTGTGTTTTGAGTTTTTGATATTGCATAATGTTGCATGGTTACCCATGCGACTTGGTTACTGCACAAAGTATTATATCGTAATGGTGCAAATAATGCAATAAATCGATTCAATGCAATTGCAACTGTTTGAAGTTGGTTAACAAGATATGAATTGATGGTGAAGGTGTTAATTACACTTGTAACAATATCGGGATAAACTTTACTAGATCTGTAAAACTGCATAAAATCTTGCAATCTTTGAACAAACTTACAAAACATATACTGGAAAATATAGAAGTAAAAACTCAAGAACCAGCATAATAATATTATTGATTGCTCTAGAAAGACATATCAAATTGAAACTATTTTTATCTTGAGACCCATTGAAATAAATATAGATAACAAAAGTATTGATTACAACTCCAAGTAAGCCATTCTGAAGTTACAACTTTCATATTCATATTTTAAATCTAAATTTTAATATTTTCAAGAGCAAAACTTACAAGTAAAATCAAAACTGCAACTACTTTATCAAACGAATCCATTGTCAATTTCGGACTTCAATTTAGAATTATTACCATGAAACATACACTCAATAATTATGAATACTGGAAGGTTGTGCAAATTCAAATTCTATGACTTCGATTTAACCGATTTTGGGTTTTGTAACATGAACAAACAGGTGAAATCGAGTCAAATCACATCGTGTCTGATTTGGAAGGAATTTCGGTCTATGGTGCCGAACTTTGTTTAGGTGATATGCTCGGATTTGCGAATATCTATTTTTAAACGTTTTGAACATGAGAAAAAGGCGAACTGTAACATGAGTAAAGGGCCAACTTGTTTCACTGAAAATAATTCGAGGGAGCAAATATTCAAATAAAAGTTTATTTTAATCTTTTTAACTTTTTAACTAACTTCTTGTCCAAAAAATCATGATCTTTGCACAAAAAATTAAATTTAATTAACCAAAAAAAGTGGCGGTCTAATTCTGAAAATCATGTCGTTTTTGCATTAAATGATGCAAAAACGTATAGGAAAAATCTATGGCATGGGTGGGCGGCAAACGATTTTCCCGGCAAATCGGTAAACCGACAAACCGGAAAATGGCTGATTTGCCGAATTTGCCGAAAATTTTTGGCAAATTGTTGTCTTGCACATTTTTTTTTTGGAAATTTCAAAATTTCAATTTTAAATGACAAAATTGTACACATCTTATGAATGTTCCGACATCTATATTGAAAAGTAAGCATATCCTATAAAAATATCTAGAAAAAACGGGAGAAGTTTTCAAAAAAGCAGAGTTTTAAGTGTTTCCGTTTTATAAACAATCCCTTTAACATTTCCGGCAAATCTGATATCCGGCAAACGACAAATCGGCATTTTGCCGAAAATTAAAATTTCCGGCAAATCGGCAAACCGGCATTTTTCTCATTTGCCGAATTTGTCGACAAAAACTACTTTGACTACCTCGACTCTCTGTTCATTGTGTAAATAATAAACAGTAGTAAAAAACTAACAAACAGTCTCTAACTATAAATTATTTAGATTTTTAAATTTTTTTCAAAACACGTATATACATATTTTATTTATTTACAAGCATAACACATTGTTCAAAATATTGTACGAGAATTATAGAATGGAGAATAATGAGTTTTTTAGATAACAAACAATCACTATATCACTTTAGCCAACTTCCCCCAAAGAGTGTACTTGATTGCCGGATCGAGCTTCCGAAGGCTTCCCTCCACCAATCGAAATTAACTTTTTGCTAACCATTATTGCTTTCAATGTTGAGAGTCTATTTGAGAATAGTAACATGATCAATCTAAATTTAAAAATTTAAATTCAAAAATATATCAATCAAAGCCTACCCATCAAGCAAGTGAACCATTTCCCATACAAGCATTGTGCTGACAAAGAGCCAAATACGGTGATCGCTGAGAGAGCTGGAAAAAACAAAACAAAAATCTAGTTTTGAAATAAATCACGAAACTGACTTTAATCCGAATGTAAATAACTGATCGATTGCAAATACAGAATCTTGAAGAACTGTCTGAAAAAACAAGCGAATGTTTTTCCTGATCGACGCCGAATCCTCGTTGCTTCTTTGATTATTCTGAATTAAAAAAATATTATTATAAAATCTATGCTAATAGTAAATGCATACACACCTTCCGCAAATAAAATTTTAAAATTTGATAAAAAGTAAGAAGATTAATTACATATAATAACACCAAATACCCCACAGAAAATAGGAAAATGAAAAATCCAAAATCATCTACATTATTGGTCGATGTTGATTCACAGCTTGCGTTTTCATATTGTCTTTTGAATGTTGCAAGGTCCAAATATTGCTGACAGCCCGCTTCTGAAAAATAAAGACACTCAAATTGGCCACTTAAATGACCTAGGCTTACCGTAGACACTGTAACTTGACTTCAAACTTCCATAAATTTTTTTCACATAATAAAGGGCCATAATCACCTAAAATTGTTTCAGAGTGTAATTTAAACTTCTAAACACTTGCTCTTTAAGTGAAACTTATACCGTTACCAATAAATTGTTTGAAATCGAAAAAAAACAAGAAGAAACCAATTAAAACTTACCACCGAGACTTTGACACTGCAAAGTTTATTATAATGTAATGGTGCATACATTGCAATAAATCGATTAATTGCGATTAATAATGATTGAAATTCATTGTACACATAGATATCGATTGTGGTAATTGTTAGCGTTTGGTCCAGTGTTGAGCTCATATAGTTGTAAGACCTATGTAAGATCGGGATAATACGAGAGTGGTCTATAGCGGTAAAAAACATACCACCCCACGTAAAAAGCATGCCGATTTGGCGCCAAGAGCCGGGCCCACGCGTGTGGCCGCGCGCATGTGGCCTTGTTGTTGAGGGTAAAAACATTTATTTGAAAAAAAATTATTTATGGAAAACAATTTTTAAAAAATTCTAAAAAAATGTTATTTTAATTAAAAATAAACTTTTAAAAAAATCTTGAAGGGGTAGTTGGTAGAGGTGGTGGTCGTGCAGATGGTGGCGGTGGAGGAGATAGCAAATCAACGGAGTTGGAATACGCTCTGAAAAAAAAACATTTAAAAGTGTTTTTTTTAATAGATAAAACTTACTGTAGAGAATCACTGCGTCTAGACACGCGTAATCCAGCTGCTTTGTTCGCAGGTACGGGATGTCCAAGGGGGAGAACGTCTCGTTCTTTTTCAGGATGTAATTACCGCGGGCCACACCACGATGCTGCGAGGGATCACAAAGGGAAATTAACGCGAACTGAGTCCCGTTGTCCAAAATATGGAACGTGTATTCAGTATCGACGAAAAGGGGTTGTGCGATGTTGGCCTCCAAGCTTCGTATCTCGTTGATGCCAGAGAAATTCCCCCAAACTTGACGAATCGCCCAGTTGCGGAGAATTTCAGGATACGAGGCGAGGTGATCGAGTTGCTCAAAATTTTGAATATTGAAGAATAAGACGTAGGAGAAATAAGGAAGGGCAACCACCAGTCGCCCAGAATAAAACACAGAATGACTAGGTGACCGTCAAGAGGCGTATCATCTAACCTTTCCCTTGAGAAAGCTCCACTCATTTTTAGACAGTGCACATGTTTACACATTCACTTTACAGAAACAATGGCAATTGAATGATGTGCTGTGTATTAAGAAGAGGTCCTTACTATCACTATTTTAATTATTTTCCGTTTTAAACACTGGTTATATAAATATTGTTTCAATTTTTGGCATGATCTAGATATGCCTTAGTTAAATTACAAAAAAAGTTACCGTTACAATTAATCATCATTTCGTTTGAAAATTTAGCAGAAAGTAAAAAGAGCAATCTCCAGTCGCCCAAAACTTGATAGAATGACTAGGTAAATCCTCTACCCCCGGAAAAGATTGCCACTTTTGGCGATGAAGAAATTATCCGAGAAGCAGTACCAGCTTTGCCTTTTCATGTTCCAGGTTTTCTTTGATTTTTGCTGTGGTTTTGCAATAAATTTTATTGCTTGAAATTTGGCGTTTAAAAAATTCAAAAGTCATAGATTGCAAGATAGTATGTTATCTGCATTGGCCATCTCAAGCTTGCGGGCGACTGGAGGTTGTCTTTTTTTATTTTGTGCTAAATTTTCAAACGAAACTATTCTTTATTGTTTAAAAAATAAGTGTTGAATAAACTAATAGTTTATCCAATTAAATTAAAAACAGAATAGTTTAAGTAGCAATTTATTGAAGAAGAATAATGATACTGACAGCAAGTATAAATATATAAGTATAAAAGTGTAATAAATTTTTTCCTCGAAAAAAAATTAGAAGTTAAAAAAAAATTTAAAGAATTTTTTTAAAATAAATATTATTTCCCAAATATTTTTTACGCCCTCAACATTTGGTAGGTGAAATCGAAATAAGGGGTAGGAATAGAACAAGGTCACATGCGCGCGCTCATGGCCACACCCTTGGGGGACACCCTGCGGCTCTGGGCGCCTGTATTCTTTTTACATCTGGCGGTACCTTTTTAAGGTCTATAGCAGGGGTGTGCGGCAAATCTCAAAATTTGCCGAGTTCGGCAAATTCGGCAAATCTTTTACCTCAATTTTTCCGTCCTACATACCTACACATACCTACGTGCCTGCCCCCCTCTATCTTTTTGTGTCTACCTATACTTATATACCTACCTGTTATGGTACACCAGCCCACATGCCTACATTCTTTATGTGTACCTACACGCCCACCTGTTATTGCCACACCTAACTCTTTCTCTTTTACTTGTCTACCTACTTTCATGCCTATGTGCCTACCTATGCCTACCAATACCTGCATGCTAACATATTTCTCTTTTTGCAACTTATAACACCCTTAATGCAAGAAAACAAGATTTCGGCCTCCAAATTATGAACAACTAATTTCCAAGACAGCATTAAAAAGCTAAGGCGTTTTCTGTGAACTGTAATACTTACAACAACAAAGTTGGAAATAGGAATATCAAGAAGTTGACGACCAACACAATTATATTATTTACAGCTCTTACTAAACATATCACATTGAAACTGGTCTTCTCAGCAAATCCGGAAACGTACAAATATACTATTAACGAGCTGAATAAAATGCCTGGTATCGCCACCTTAAATTTTTTGTGGTTTAGGGTCAAGGAAAACTACGAAAAAACTTACAATAAGTATGATAAGAGAGCAAATAAGATTCAACGTGTCCATAGAAGTTTGAGCGAAGAAGTGAGGAAAGCTCTCGCGTTTCAAAAAAAGAACAGTAATTATGGCGTTGACAGGCGCAGTATATGTAGTTTTGCTTTAAAAAATCGACACTACGAATTATTGAAATGAACTTTGCAATGTTTTCGAGAAAATGTGATGTGAATCTGTTGTTTGAGCCATTTGGTACATCGAAATTAGTATGTCTATGATCACGGAACATAACCATATTGATAAAATAAACATGGAAATCTGTTCAGAACAGAAAATCCGACATTTGCACAATAAGTTTAGAATCTGGGTTGCTATAAAGTCGGCAAAAAATAATCAGGCATTTATTGAGGCATGACTATCTGAGGTCTGCCTACGTGCCTACCTCATTCCTGTTTCAGTTCTACTTCAAGCCCTGCTTGCTCCTGTTCCTGTCTACTTGTCTTCACTTTTCTCTTTCACTGCTTTCCACAGATTCAACTCAACCCTACCACAGGGCTGCAGGCCTACACACCTGCCCAAGTGCCTGCTTCTTGCCTGTCTGCTTTGGTGATTGCATAGCTTCGACGGAAACAATTTTTTGTAAAAAATTTTAATGGGTTTTTTGAGTAGATTTTCTTCGGTTTGCCGCCTTTGCAAATCCTGCTGCAAAGTTCCCAAAGTTTCGATGGGTGAAATTCTGAAAAACTGCACGGTCCTTAAAATTAAGAAAAATCAGAGCCAATCGTTCAAGCGTGGGCGTTTTATGTTGGGATATGCTAGACCAAAGGTTTGAAACATCTTCTCGAGTGCACACGATTTTCTGTTCAAAAAAACGTTTCTGATAATTGCAGTATTGTTTCAAGATAAAACTACATACATTTGTACACAAATAGCTTAGTAAACATTTTGGAAATCTTGAATCAGGTAAATAGATTACCTAGATCAAAGATAAGACTACATACAATAACTTTAATTAATAGTAAATGATGAGTTACAGACAAAAATTGAAAGCCTTCATTAGAACCATCTATCTCATATAATTCCATCAATAATATTAGAGGAAATAAGGTACATTTATTCGGGTACTACTGAAGACTCTAAATATTTTAGGACACAAAAATTTTTGAATTATTGCGTTGCAAATATTCTCAACCAACTTCTGCCAATGAGTGTACAGGATTAACTGATCGAATTTCCGATGGCACCCGTTCTATTGAATTTAACTTTTTCTTCACAAACATCGATTTTAAAGTCGATAGTTTATCCGAAAACATTAACATAATAAATCTGATTTTTAATTCAATTTAGGGAGATCTTTGACCTTGCTGACCTACCCATCAAGCATATAAATCGACTCCCAAACAAGAATTATGCTTATGAAGAGCCAAATACGGGCTTTGCTCAGAGTGCTGAGAAAACTAACATATTTTGTGAATTTTTATAATATGAAACCTACCTGAACTTGTATGTGAATAATACATCAATCAGAAATAGAGAATCTTGAAGCACTGTTTGAAAAAACATCCGAATGTTTTTCCTAATTGACATTGAAGTTTCCTTGCTTCTCTGTCCATTCTATAAATTTTCAGAATTAATTTGCATGATCACAATAACTATTGAAATACCTTGCCCAAATAAAACCTTAAAATCTTGGAAAACGTAAAAAGATTCAAAATAAGTGCTATCCCAAGGAACCCAATTGCTCCGAAAAGCACGTCAAAACTACTGAATCCATTGTCCGATGTTTTTTTACAGCTAGGGTCTTCATATGTAGTTGCAAATGTTTCAAGGCTTGTGTAAATTCTGCAGCCTCCGTCTGAAAGGTACTAATTGGGTTGGTTTCTTTTTAAAAAAAAATCATATAAATATTTTATTATTTTATGGATGTTTGGAGCAACCAAATTTTCTAGGATATTTTTAGAATTTTTTGTGAAGAAATTTCGACAATTTTTGATCGAGATGGGCTAGCTGGGCGAGCTGGGCGAACAGTGAGAGTTTGACAATTTGAGAAGCATGTGTAAATTAAATAGTATAACTGAAGTACTTACCAAAAAGATTGTAGCTTTTTGTCATAGTTGCATATACTCGATTCAAGTAGATGAGGGAGATACATGCCTGAATTTAATATTAAATATTGAAATATTGATTTAAAGGTGGAGTACCAAAACTTGAGACTTTGCATTTTTAGTTTAAGGTACTCCACCTTTAATATTGCAGGTTAGCAAGGCTCTTCTGGATTTTTCATGACACTTTTATTGGGCTTAGGTTCAAAGATGACGTTTTCCTGATCTTTGGAATTAACTTTTGAAGAAATCTTACAATACAAGTACATATCAGCTTTTTTTAGCTGTTAACATTTGGCCAAAATATCAACTTCAAATTGCAGCTTTTCGACTCGAATTCATAATGATATGCTCTTTGGCGTCAAAACTTCAAGACCAAAAAATCAAAAAATCAAACTTACCGCAGTGACTTTAATACTGCAAAGTTTGTCATAATAGAACGGGGCGAACATTGCAATAAATCGATTAATTGCAACTAAAATCGTTAGAACATCATTTGCCACATAGATATTGACAGTTGAAAGTATGAGCAGTGTTTCTAGTGATATTGGAAGATAGTTGTAAGATCTGTACATGGGAAAACTGTTAGTTTTGTGTAACAGTTTTCAATTTGGCCCGCATTTTTGCGATTATTTTCAACAGGCAATTTTAATCGATTTTTCATTGTTCTGCTCCCGAATTTGTGGTTTATTTTTTTGTTTTATTTTTTCAAAGTAATTTTTTTATAAAACACCATGAAAAATTAATAAAAATTCAGCAGCAAGATTTTGAATCTTCAAAAAAAAATTACCAAAAAATTATAAGTTGTTGGTGTGGCTTTACTTTTTTTGTAATTTTTTTCTCGTTTTTTTTCTAAATTTTTCAAAATGATTGTTTTAAAAACACATTGATTGAATTTTTAAAAAAACACATTTGAAAAAATAAACAAAGCAAATCACAGAAAAATCTCTCTCCCAGTAACTTACAATAATAGCGATGGAAATGTGATTACCAAAAAGTTGAAAACCAACACAATTATATTATTCACTGCTCTTGTCAAGCATATTACATTGAAACTGGTCTTGTCTGAAGATCCCGAAACAAATAAATATACTACAAAAGAGCTGAACAAAATTCCAGGGACAGCCACCTTAACATTCAAAATTTAATTGATTTTGCGGGAAAATTACAATAACTTACGATAAGTACAATAATCGATCCGATTAGATTCAATATATCCATGTTTTTAATGTTTTCAAAGGGAAGTGACGAAAGCTGCCGGGTTTTTAAATAAAAAAGAACGTAATTATAGCTCAAAACACTGCCAAGTTAGGAGGAAAGGAAACGTTTTTTGTTGAAGTTTGTCAGGAAGTCATATGCGTCGAGGCAGGTGAATTATGTAGCCAGCGATATGTTTTTTTAAACAAAAAGACACGTATGTAACAGTTTTTAACTACACCTGAAAAACGGCGGCTTTACCAAAAAACGATTTTAACAGCTTTTAGCGCCAGTCAACAGTTTTAACTTATATCAAGTTTCAAAATTGAAAAAAATGGTTCTGTGAGTCTTTTTTCAGATTAGTTTGGCAGTAGGCGCAACGTAGGTCGGCTTGAAGGTCAGTAGGCATTATGTATTGTTATATCAGCTTACTTGGCGTGATGTCGGTTTTGAATAGTTAACGTTGAGAAGCAAATAAATGTAATACATTAAACCTTAAAACCATAAATAATTAAAAAGTAAAAAAAAACAAACTTTTCTGGCATCATGAAATGTCTCCAAATATCCAAAATTAAAAAATCACATTAACAGCAGCTGAAATTTTATTTCCAGACAATTTCAAAAACAGTCGTTGCGATGTAAATCGCCCACGGAAACCTGACAAAGATTTTTTTCAAAAACAGATAACGTCTTGCAAAAAAACTTTCCAAATACTTTAGCATTATGTTCACCAAAAAACCCTGAAAACCCCCCTAAATTTATTCTTTTCAATGGTTCAGCTCCTTTTCTTGTCCTTTTTTTTATAGAGTGTACTAATAAAATTGTATTAATCTGTTTATTAATCAAAAGATCATAGTTTCTTGTGACTATGTATTACATATATTGTACTTTTTCTCCAAAAATAAAATTGAAATCGCTCTGGGATGTGTGACGGGATTATCTTCAACTAGAAATTACTTAACAACAGGTGCTTAATGAATATAGAAAGTGCATAGGGTTAATCACGAAAGCTGAAAATCAAGTGACTATGGTCGGTGTCTGAATCACCGGGCCCGCAGTTGACGTGTGTTTCTTTGATGCTTCGATAGATGTGACACGTTTCTTACGAGACAAGCCTTCGTTGAATAACAGCATTATTATCCTGGAAATAGAGAAAATAAAGTTAAAAAAAAGAATCATTAATTGTATATTATAAGGTGCTGTCTGAAACTGCTTTGCCTCGCCTAGCCTGGCCTAGTTTCGCATTGCCCCGCATAGCCTTGCCTAGCCACGCCTAGCTTCGCCTACCTTCACCTCGCCTAGCCTCGCCTACTTTTGCATAGCCTCGCCTAGCTTCGCCTACTTTTGCATAGCCTCGCCGAGCCTTGCCTAGCCTCGCGTAGCCTTGCCTGCCCTCGACTACTTTCGCCTAGCCTCGCCTATCTCCGCCTAGTTTCCCCTAACCTTGCCTAGAATTGCCTCGCCATGGCTACTTCCACCTAGCCTCTCCAAACTTTGCCTAGCTTATCCTAGCCTTGCCGTGTCTTGCCTAGCCTCGCCTAGCATCAGCCTATCCTCGCCTCGCCTCACCCAGCCTCATCTAGCCTCGCCTCGCCTAGCTTCTCCTAGCCTCGCCTCGCCTAGCCTAGCCTCGCCTAGCCTCTCCTAGTTTCGCCTAGTCTTGCCTACTTTTGCCTAGCCTCGCCAGCCTCGTCTTGCCTAGCCTAGCCTCGCTTCAGCTTACCCATCGATGACATGTATGCTTTGCCATAGGAAAGTTTGACTGAAGAATGAGTAGAAACGATGGTCGATGAGCATACTGAAACTTTTAAAACTAATTTCCCAAAACTAACCTAGATCACCTACTTCATTTTCATGGTAAAGGCAACACTGATAAAGAATAAGGAATCTTGAAAAATAATTTGAAAGAACAATGCCATATTCTTTTTGATGTCTTTGAAATTTGCAGCATTCTGGTTTGTTTTTCTCTTTAAATAGTAAAGTCTTGCAAATGTGAATATGTTTACAAAAAATGGGAAGATAAGGAGACCGAGAGACCAGTAGAAAATACCATCTGGAGTCACGAAGACGCCACCGTAAGCCAGGTGTTTCACAGAGAAAAGCATAAACTTTGAGTCTTCTGAAAAATGAATAATTATGTATAATATTTCTTACATAAATTTTTGAAAATTGGCAACATTTTGAAAACGGAGATTCCAAAATATTTTTATAAACGTTCGAAAGTTCACCAATTACCACTTTTTAGCTATAAGTTTAAAACAAATGTTTTTTTTCATTTTAGCACTGATTTTAAATAGTTTAACTTACTGTATCGGTCTATATTTTCAAAGGTAACATTTCTAACACGATCCAGGTAGTATATGAAATGAAATGCCAGTGTAAGCTTGATACCAAACAGAAAATTATATTTGAGTGGAAAATATATGGCTACGAGGCGATTGATCGAGAGATAGATACTTTGAAATTCATTGTACACTTTTAGATTCATGGCTGTAGTCAAGAGAACTGTTTCTACCATTGGATGATATATGGATTCGCCACTGAAATATGGGAAAATATGAAAAAAAAATGGCTCAACTCAAACGAGAAAATTGAATATTTCAGAGTTTTTTGTGGCAAAATTTAAATTAAATTTGGGCTCTGAAACCAAATCTTGGCAATGTTTTGACAACGTTTAAACAAGGTAAATATTTTTTGACAAAATCTCCACATTTTACTTTCTCAACTTACATGATAATTGCTGGAATGTATACAATAGTTAAAATGAATATAATTGCAACATTGTTGATGGAACGGAAGACACATACCAAATTGAACGAAGTTTTTTGCTTCTTGTCAGTGAAAAAGCTGGTGATGATCAAAAAGTTGAAAAAGAATCCAATACAAGTGTTCTGAAAAATAGTCCACTTCTACAGTTTCCTTAAATGTACCTACCGTAATCATTAAAACTGCTGCGGCTGCATTTGGCCAGTCAGATATTGTATATGGCGTGGTATTTGTAGAATTCATGGTAGTATCTCAAATTTCAGACAATAATGTTAGATCAGTCTAAAATGTAAAAAGTTGGAATGACATTTTGCTGATCAGAATGCTCAAACAATAGGCAGATGTTTCTTGACTTTTGTTTTTGTTTTTTCAACAAACAACATTTTTCATTTGTAATGAGTAATGAAAAAATTGAACATTTCAGATCAAAATTTGAAAAAAATCGGATAATTGGAAGAGATTTCTAACGGCAAATTTCATCTTCAAACTGAAAAACTTGGTGGAAATTCAAATTTACTGAGAAAATAATTTGAGGGATAATCAAATTTTCTGAGGAAATTTTTAGAGGGAAATTGAAATTAACAGAGAAAGTTCTGGCTGGAAAGTCAACTTTACGGAAAAACCTGGTGTCAGAGTGTCCCATTTCGGTTTGATCTACGTAGATCTACAAAAATGCGGGAGTTAAGGCGCAGAAATCTCAACTGATTTCGCATGGTTAAGAACGTGCTGACGTCACATTTTTAAGGCATAAAATGTCCGCATTTTTTTAAAGATTAAACCGTGATAGGACAGCCTGGTATCACGTGAGAAACTTTTTGGCGGGAAACTCAAATTTTCTCAAAAAATTTCGGAGGAAGTTCAAATTATTTACAGTTCAGTTTGGAGTACGCCAGTCGAAACTTTCCCCCAACTTTCCTAAATTAACACTTATTGCTCGGAAAAATAGAGTATATTTCAGCAAATCACTGACTAGTGAGACCAAAAAGAAGTGAAATTGATTCTGTCACAAAAATGAGCGCCCAGACAAGACTGCTCAAATCATCAGTTACAACTGAATCATGCGCTTGTTCTTGTCTAATTACTGAGATTTATTGTGAAAAGCAAACTAAATATCAATCTAAAGGAAGTGATGTATGGAAATTTTGTTTGTCATTGGATACAGAATGTCTAGAGTATAAAAACGTCAGAATGTACAACAACTTTTAGTTAAAGTGAAATGGC
The DNA here is from genome assembly GCF_000002985.6 of Caenorhabditis elegans. NCBI lineage: Eukaryota > Metazoa > Nematoda > Chromadorea > Rhabditida > Rhabditidae > Caenorhabditis > Caenorhabditis elegans. Next base: position 4,669,715 of record NC_003283.11, read on the forward strand.
CAAGATCGAAATTAATCAGATGCTAGTTAACTTGAAATCAACTATGGAAGTTTCGGTTTTCTCCTAATTCTCAACGAACAAAAACACCAGACAGAACATTTGACAAAAGTAGCAAAACAACATTTTTTGAGTAGAGATCAAAATTCATTGCATTTATGTTTTACAATGAACGAACCCAGCTTCAATTATATTAAACCAAGAAAAGGACCCCCATGACTTTAAAACGAGCTATTTTTGATTCAAAAGCTTATCTGTGTCCTATGGTTGTCACAAAAATTAAAGCTGCAAAACTGACCTCTCGGAACATTTCAATTTGAGAATTTTATCGCCAACTTCGGGTTTGAAGAACTGAATTGCGGTTGAGCCGAAAATCCCAAATATGACATCAGCTTCTATATAGTATTATAATTAAGGAATTAAAAAGTGTTCAGGCAGACGCCTTTGCAAGATTGCGAGTATAAACTTTGTTCAGTTCAATGTTCAATTTCAGACATGCAATCTATAATTTCAAATGGTTTGTGAAAGCATGATATAGTGCTACGCTGAAAATTGAAGAAAACTATATTTTTTGATATTTCAAGTGAAACAAAAAGTTGTACTTCAATTGTACGGACAGCTTAGACCATAATGATAGAATCTGGGGCGTTTTTTAAATAGTAATGTGGGAAATTGGTGGAGTCAAAAATTCAAGTCTAAGAAATCACTGATCAGATAATGCACCTCATTAATTTGTTTTTGGCGGATAGATTTTTAAGAAATGTTTTTATAAAATTTTTGGATCTTTTTTCAATACTTCAAAAATTGAAAAAAGGCCTAATTATTTTTGATTATCTGAAAAAATATATGACCCAAATTTTCTGGCTTTGTTTTTTATCTATTCTTCAATTTTGAAGTTGAAACCTGGCTTGCCAAATTTTCAGTCAGTTTCCCGCAATTTTTAGTTTCAGTGAATTCCTTATGGTTTAATAAGTTTTTTTTACGAAAAACTGCTTGAAAATGTGATAAAAAATATTTCAAATTATGAAAAAGAAAAACCAGAAATAGGTGGGAGTTCAAAATAACTCAGCCCTTATTAAATTTGCTAATCGTAAAAAAAATTTATTTTATTTTACGACTCTTTTCTGGCACTTTGGGCAATAAAAACCACAGCCACTAATCTCCTTTTTAACAAGCTTCCAACCAAAAATCCCATGATAATTTTATTATTTTAAAGTTTTCAGATATAAACTTTATATCCTGAAACTTAAATTTCCGCTTCCATTATGTTTTTTCAAAGCTTTTCATGATGCACAAACTTTAGAAAATAATAGTTCATTCAATCATCCGTGTAATATTCTGTAACCATAGGGGTTTCAGTTCCCTCAGTGGCATTTCCATTTCCACAGATTTTTTCAACAAATTTTCTCCGGCATTCTTGATCGTCCCCTAATTTACTATCACGTAGGCACAATAACTTTTCCATTAAAGTCTTCATTGAGGGTCTCCTAATGTCGTACAGACATTTCCACGAATAATTTCTGCCATAGATTTCCATCGCCAAAATTTCTTCTTTCAAATTTCCGATTTCAATGCCACCAGAATTGTGACATGAGTGAGACTCGCATTCCTGAAAAATTGGAACGAAAAATTTTTTAAACATTATATTCGGAAACTTACAATGAGTTCCCGGCCTAGTTGTATCATGAACAAGCCAGTATCCTCAACTTTCTTATCACCCCATATCAATCTCTCATATTCTTTATTATATTCATCATCAATCAAATCGCAATGAAGTTTGTGATAATGAGAATGAACATCCTGGCAATCGTTGGATTTAATCGTTAGGTAATCAACTATTTGCAGATAATTTTCAGTTATAAATTGAACAGCCTCTGGATCACACTCTTGGCTTTCATTTAAAACTTTCAAGACGCACTGCTTTCCAAATGTAAAGGCTTCACGTCGGGTAGTTAGATTGAACTGAACATTTCAAATTAAAGAGATGGGTATGAGAAATTCTATGAATTGGCAATCAAGGGATCGATTATTTTCATTTTTCGATATTTGGTTTAAAATTGTTTTTTTTCGAAAAGTTTGGAACGAATTTTGTAAAATTGAAATTTTTATTGTAGTTATCGGTCACAGTCCCCGACTAGAACGTGGCTTAAATTAAAGGCCAGTGGGATCACCATCAGGCAGTGTAGCTGAATCCCAGATCCGAAGTTCATAGTTCTTGAAAAACGGATTGCCCTTTAATACTTTTGAGTGTAATTTTTTGAAAAAAAAATTAATTGAAAAAAACATAGTTTTCAGTTTAAAACAACGAAATTTTACCTTCTTATAGTTTTTTCAATCATTTTTTAGGAAAAAAATATTTTTCGCCAAAAAAAAAGATGCAATAATGTATGAATTGAAAAAAAAAAACAGAAACATACCGTCAGGAAATCATTTTCCAGGAGACATTCATTATAATTCGCATTGTAAATTTTTTTGAAAAACCACTCAATACAATTTGGAACACCGCCAATAACAAATTGGTCTTTGTCACAGTCAAGTCGACTTTTCTCAAATTTTTCAACAGATTCTTGGCATTTTATGGAAGTATAGCAATTCTAAAAATCTTCAAAATTTGAAAAGGCTCTCCGCTGTGATTAAAACTTGCCGATGCTTGTAAGCATAATTTTCTCGTCTTTGTTAACTTTTCTGTAGTAGATATTTCAAATTTTCTAATCCAGGAGAGTTTAGTCTCATAAGTAGAACAGTTTGTAACAAGGTTATTGATTTCCTCGGTTGTGCAAGATCGCAATCCGGAGCAAAACGGAAAAATCAATAAAAATGTGAAAACATATAAAATAGACATTGTTAATCAAAAAATATTGAACGCAGGTGCGGGAAATGAAAGTGCAACGATTATACTGTCGATGTCTCTGCCCGTTAATCTCGTTTTTGGTAAAAAAAAATAATCTCAAACTCTTTCCTTCTTGTTAATACCTCATATAAAAATTGGAAATTAAATTATATTTTTTCTTCTATTTTTTGTTCATCGACTCAAGCAAAATTTGATGAAATTTCGATAATTTTCTAACCGGAAATTTTCCGAAAAAAAATTAAAAAATTGAAAATCGGATGGTAGTGCAGATGTAAATTCAAATTTTTAGGCTATACATTGAACGTGTTCGACCAAAACTGAAAGAACAATTTTAGAACTATGATTCTTCATTGATCTTCATGGCAAAACAATGTATTGAAGTTTGATCTTTTCTGCATGAAACTATTGAATCATCGACCATATTTTAAACTACAACTATGTGGAAGTGTCTTTTTCTACAGTACTCCTACCGTACTTCCACAGTACCTTAAAGTTGCATTTTTTCCTTGTTTCATCACGCCCCGATCAGATGGAATGACTTTTTTATACTCCAGAAATTAAATTACTGCAATAAAGGAAAACAAAGATTTAAAAAAGTTGGCCATAATAGAATATGATTTTTTGGATTTTTGAAAATTTTCAGTGTTTTGCCAAAAATTCTGAATTTAAATAATTCAAATAATTAATAAATAATTTGGAATTTGACTTCCAAAATTATGATAGGTGGAAACTTAGAAATTACTACTTTCGGTGAATTTAAATTTAAAACAAATTAAAACGGGAGTGTAGCTAAAAACAAAATCAGAATAGCTGAACCCAAATGTATCAAGTTCAAATCTGGGCTTGAGCCTGATTATAAAAACTGAATCTAAAAACATTACGGGATAAGGGGCTGAGCCTGAATCTACTGGCGAACTAAAATTTTAAAATTTAAAATTTAACTAAAATTTTAAAAACATTTTAAAATTTAAAATGTTTTTTTTTTAATGGTAAAAATACCGGAAAACCAAACGCCGGGCCTTCGAAATCCTAGATACCTTAAGAGGGACAAAACGTGAAAAAATGATTTCAAATGTATTCAACACAATCATATAGAATTATAACCAGAGAAAAAGCTGAGAGTAGTATTAATATTAATCACAAACGTTGCTGCATTTTTCTGGAAATCCACTACAGACGATTCTCCACAATGCTTCCTCATAATCCATTCCATACACCATTTATCGGCAGTGAATATTCTTTTGAGAGTAGTTATGTTTTTGGTTTGAATATCAAAATTCTCACATGTGTATTTCGACAGATTCGGGTTAGTTTTACGCAGTTTTGACAGGCAATCCATGAACGAAGTTTGTTTCAGGTTAATGACGTCACAGCCTTCAACGATGAAGTCAACGGATGAATCAAATGGTGTACAGTGATCAGTTAAATTCTGGAATTGATTTTTAATTAAGATTTTTTTAAATTTCGACAGCTTTGATGTATCACCTTAACTATTTGACATTGTTTGCTTATTTTTGCAACATGTTTAGCATCAACATTTTTATTAGGATAGTTATAATCCACAAGCATTTGGAGGGCATTTCGCCCAAATTGGACCAATCTACATTGTTTGAATACATTAAAAGGATCATAGCAATCGGATTCATTTGCTGTTATTTTGGTAATATCATCGAGAAACGTATTGTAATTCTTCTCAGTATCCTTGGTTTTCAATATTCTACAGACACTTTTTATAGATTCTGAAAAACAAGTCTTCCCGATTTCAACGGGCCCATCGACCTAAATATCATTTATTTGTTGACAGGAAACTTTTTAGAACCAACCGGAACGTATTTAATTCTTTTAATGCAGCCGTCTGGAGTTTTCAAAGCGTCCGAACAAATCCATTTGACACAATCCCGAACGTCTTCGCTCTCTAAAATCAGCGAAGTAGCGAATGCAAAAAGTGAGAAAACCACAGTTTTTTGGAATAAAATCATTGAAAGTCTGAAGCTGAACAATCGAAGTTTCAATGTTCTAGAGGTGTTTTATTTGTGAAGTATTAATATGTGTCACGTACTAACATAATATGTGATCAATTGAACCATATATGTATAATCCTGTGGTATTTGTTCAGTTCCTAACTACATACAGATTGATGTATATTCAACACGATTTCGAGTTTTACAACAGGGAACGTGTTTAGACTTTCAAATGAAATTTATGTCGTTTTAACGAGAACCTTTGCATTTGGTCACTACGAAAATATTAGCAGCGGAGGAACAATTTAAATTAAAAAAATCTGAATATCTGAAATTCTGAAATTTTTTTCAATGCATTTTTTCACTCTTTTATAGGTCTGTCAAATTGCTCCAAATGTGGAATTTTACAGATTTTTAGTGATTTTAAGGCTGTAGGCAAGGCAGATAAGTTCAATGGTAGGCAAACACTCTGAGAGCTTTTTGAAAAATCTAATTTTTTCAATTTTTTTTTATATCAGAAATTTTTTCACCCAACTCGATCGAGAAATTGTTAAGAAAAAGGATAAAAAAAGGATTAAAGGACGATCCGTTCTTCAAGTGCTATGCACTGCGGATCTGGGATTCAGGTACACTGCCTGGTGGTGATCCCGTTTTTTTTAATTTTCCAAAAAACTTCCAGGGTGTTTGCGTACCCTTAGATAACCTTGAAATCACTAAAAGTGCAAAATTCCAAATGTGTAGCAATTTGACAAATCTTTAAAAGAGTGAAATATACACTGAAAAAATTTCAGACGAACTTTTCCTAGTTCAAAATGCTCCGCTGCTGCTGAATTTAGTAATCTAATTTGAAAGTTCACAAAGTTCACTTTCAAATTGCATAACTTTCAATCGGAGGGAAATACTAAAAGAAAACTTGAATAATCTCCTTGTAACTGCTTGAGCAGCTTTTTTCACAGAGGGCCTTGAGGAAGGCTTCTTGTGTCAAATGAAACATTGAAAAATACGATTACACAATACGAACAAATCTAAGACTTTCAAAAATGGGCACTCTTAATTTATATTTCCCTTAACATCCTGAAAACTAGAAAACTTTATTCCGAATGCATAAACCCGTTCAATTTTCCTTTTTCTCATCCTTCTCTGAACCGGTCTGATTTTCTTTGGAAGCTTGTGCCGGTCCAGCTCCTTCAGCCGATGGTCCAGCAGCAACTTGTGGTCCCTGCGTAGTAGTCTCTCCAGGACTATTCTCCATCATTTGCTGTTGCTTCTTTCTTTTTTTATTCCGAATTGCAATATAGGCACAGACTGATGAAGATACGTAATATCCGATGCACGAAATGATACTCAATGCAAACATCAAGTATGCCATAAATCCACCTTCCACTGGAGGATTTTCGGTGCCTTTTGTCGGATTTCCAGCTGCTGAAGTGTTGAGGAAAAATGGATCGGAGGTTTCTGCTCCAAGAGTTGCGTTCTGAAACAGGAGAAAATATTTTGAAAATTATTAAAAGCTCTCACAACACGGCGCTCACCAAATCAGATTCATATAAGAGCCAAAAAAAACAAGAAAAACTCACAAAAATGCTCAGATGAGCTTGTTCCAAGAACTCGTACCCGTTCATTGATAGAAATTGATTTTAATTTCAAAAAACGGAGGATATTTAAAAATAATTTATGTATAGTGTGAAGTTTGTAATTTTATAATTTCTGGCTCACGTGTAAATTTTTTAAGGAAGTTTGTTTAATTTTTTATTCAAATTTGATAATTCAACTTTTTGAGAGAAAAATTAATTTAGAAATGTAGGAAAATGTTTGTTTAATCTGAAAATAATATTTATTGTTGTTCAAAAGCCGGTTTGGGGTTATTTTTTGAACTTTTCAACAAAAATAAATTAAATGTTAACTTTTAATTTAAAAAATTGGATTATAATAAACAGAAATATGCATTTGTGTACGTTTTCCAAAAGTTTCTTGTTAAAAAAAACTTTTTAGGCACATGTTCTCAGATTTATTTCTAGCAAACTATTTTCAGATTCACAAAATCTTTTTCTCCCCGCTATTTTTTGCATCTTCATCCAACACACCCAAATATACACACATTTACATTTTCTAGTCTAAAAGCTTTGCACATTTTCCAGAGAAATGGGTGTAAACTACATAAACTGAATTGAAATGAGATGAGAAGTATACATAGCACCCTTCTTTTTCCAAAAATAGAACAAGTTTGGGGAACGTGTAAATTTTATTGCGATAGGGAAATGATGAGAAAGGGTTCAAAATTGTTCTAAAATTTTCGGTTGTTTTTTGTTAAGTTATTGAAATCCATTGGCGCCATTCAGTTAATTTGAAATATGTTTTTGTACATTTTAATTTGAGAATTTCCTCGGAAACGTCCTTCCAGATGTTCCACAAGAATTCATGTAGAATGTGCTAAATTGTGTCAAAAAATGGCGCCGGCCAATGACCGAAGTGCACTGGGCGTGGCTCACGCAGCTGATTGGTTAGCGCCTACCCTTTTTTGATTTTGAATTTTTGAAATTTCTGTATTTTTTTGTTGCTTTTAATGCAGCCTAAAACCTTAAAAACATTCAACATAAGCTGATAATTGCTCGGTTTATAATTGTTCGGTTTAAAATTGATAATTGTTCCAATTTCATGGCTTCTTAATAGCTATCGAACAATTTTGCTTCCTTGTATGTATAGTTTCAAAACCTAACCAAATTAATGTTCAATCTTCAATCTTTCGTTATTTGATACCTCGATGAATTTCCGATTCCACCCTCAACTATATATTGAATTTATGATGAGCAAAGAAATCTCTATGATCACTTAATGTATTCTGTGTGGTGATGATGCATTTCTGGAGATATGTTTGGAAGTTGCATTTGCCTTGAAATATCACGTGATAAATTGTTGCACCTTGAAACCAAAAATTTTTTTTTTAAGTTTTATTTTAGAGTTCCATTTTCTTTCATCGAAAACTTCTTTTAGAAAATGTTAAGACTCTATTTATCTGCAACTTTTTCAAATTTATAAGACTATGTAATGCAACTAAACTTTAATTCTAAATTCTAAATTCTCTTATTCTGATCCTATTTCCATCCATGACGTCTCAAAAATACGTACTCCAGTACCAACGCTATTTCTCACAGAATATTTACTTGAACATCTATATTTATCTCCAGCGCCTACACTCGAACAACTTCCTTGAACTTTTTGTGGAAGTTTTTTTCTTTAAATATTTAATGAGTATTTTTTTAGTTTATACATGTTTACATATCATTTTTATGCAGCACTTTGCTGAAAAAAAAGGAATGATTTTTTTAATTTTGGTATTTTTGGAACTACCCATGGTGTGACCTTGCCCTTCCTAGACTCTTCTAAAAGTGTCATAACGAAATTCGTTCATTTCAGCCAATTTTGAGTCTATACGTTCAAAATCCCCCGAACCGTTGGTCCTCCTTAAATCACTGTTTTCTATTTTTTTTTTTTTTAGTTATTTCCATATTCCTTTCCCATGTGCGAACCCCCTGGAATACTAAAATTAGCGTTTTGTTAGTATTATGTTTTCTATATTCCGTACTACTAATTTGTCTCCTGAGAAAATACACTAGTCGTGCCGAGTAGACACAACATCAGTGCGCCGATCTCTCAAATTCGAGTAGCTTACGCAGTATCATTTCACTTCTTTACGTTTTTCAATGTGTTTCAAGAACTGCCCATCTAATTATATACTCTGGAAAGCAACACTGCTAAAATCTTATTTGCACGTTGCTTCCGTTTCTTTTTTATCTGAATTTTTCAAACATCAAGAACCACTACCTATGTGATCCAGAGCCCCCGCTTATTCATCATTCCAATTAGGTTCGCCCATCTCAAATTTCATTGAGAGGTCCCGAGAGTAAGAGGTGTCTAGAAGAAATATAAGAATTACGATGGTTTCTCATTTTTTAGATTTTCGTTTTTTTTGGAGACGGGAAATATTTATTTTTCTACTTTTTCTTTTAAATATTCTAGTAATATCCAAACCTAAAAAACCTCAATTTTAATTTCAAACTATAAGGCTTAAATGGCAGGTAGGTAAGCCTGCCTACGTGCCTGCCCTGCCTATTTGCCAATATGTTTTCGTGAATCATGTTAGCATTATAAAAACTTTTTGATAGTTTCCTCACCTAACCGGTATTTTTCAGAAATTTAATTGAAAAAAATTTCAGAAAATTCACGGTATTTTTCAGAAATTAATTGTTACATGAAAATATTGTTTTAGAGCTTTTCTGGAATTCTAAAAACACAACAATTTTTCAGTTTTCAAAAATGAACTTAATTTTTAATTTATACTTTCATAAAAAACTTAGTGGGCAGTACAGATTACGAGCTATAATGGAAAATATCATTTTTATGTTTTATTAAAATTAAAAGTTTTTTTTTAACTCTCGAAATTGGTTTTTCTCTCTCGAAAATTGGCAAAAATGCACAAACTCTGAAATATAACAGAGACCATGCAGTTAAAAACCGAGATCAACTTCTGCACAGCATTTGGCCAAAGTTCACCGATTTCTGGCAAATTTAGTTTTTAAAGGAACTTTTTAATACAGGATTTTTCATTAATTTCGAAAACTTGTTCACAATTTTTCACAATTTAATTCTGAAAAAAAAATCATGTGAATTTTAACGTAACCTAACAAACTATGTATATCTGGTCTCCAAACCAGGAAAATTCAAACCGGAAATTGGAAAAGTTTGATTCAAATTGCCATAGGGGCTATTTGGTCCCAATGATGTCTATAGCTATTTCACAGAGATTCATCGAATATTCATTATTATTTGCTCAGAATTATTTATTTTTCGTGAATCCGAAGCGGTGTGAACATAAACCAAGGTAGTTTTCTGAGCTTCAACTACTCCAATTTTTAGTGAGATTTTATGATTTGTTCTCCAAAACTATATATTTTTGACACTTTTTTTGTAGTTTTTGCTTCTAAAACTAACCTAATAAATTATAGCTTTACCCTGAACTTTGATGTAAAATGAGTTTTGCTTAGAAACATACTATAAGCCAATTTATCAATTTAATCATGCCACGACCTGATATATGTCATTTTTCCCCCTTGAATTTTTCATGATCTCCAGTATTTAAAACATTGCAAAAAAGTCACGGACTCTTCGAAATGGTCAAAAAGCATCATCAAAGGTTTCGAAATTTTAAAATAGAGTTGTTTAGGGCTTCACCTAGTAGTACGAATACAAGACTTTTGAAATTTACATTTCCTAACTAAATTCTAAAAATTTGAAATTCAAATTGCAAAACAAGAATATGATGTTGTTGACGCCAAGAATTGGGTATTGAGGAAGTTATAAAATTTTATTAAAAAATTGAAAAAAAACCTGAAAATTGCAGATGAATTTTAGATGGTCTGGTGCTGACATTTCTTTATCTTGATGGAATATTTTCTGGAAGATCCAGCGGAAAATTCTTAATTTGAATTCGTTTTTTCAGCATTACAGGTTACGTAGGCAAGAAAAACTCTTTCCTACCCAAATTTGTTATTATTGAACTTATGGATTTGGTATTATAATTTCTGAAAATTCACTAATAAGCCTAATCCTAAGTCTATGCTAAAACGTAAGCCTGAGCCTACGCCTAAGCCGAAGCTTAAGCCTACGCCTAAGCCGAAGCTTAAGCCTAGCCTAAGAATGAGCCTAAGCTTAAGAATAAGCCTAAACCTACTCCTGAACCTAAGACTGAGCCTAGGCCTTAGCTAAGCCTACGCCTAAGCTTAAGCCTGAACCTAAGAGTAAGCCCAAGACTAAGATTCAGCTTAAGCTTATGCTCGAAGCCTAAGCCTAAGTCTAAGCCTAAGCCTAAGTCTGCGCCCGTACCTAAGCCTAAGCCTAGGCCTAAGCCCTAAAATAAATCTAACATAGTGAAAAAAAAATCTAACACAGTGGGATACGTGACTAATAAGGCATATGGTTTATTTTTCTGATCTATGTTTAATCTTCTTAAATTTAAAAATTAATGTCTTATTTTAAATTGTATTTTTACGAATTCGCCCAGCTCATCTGAGCTCATCCATGTTTTTGTTTTCTGTTTCGGTGAAATTATTATTTTTTACCTTTGCACAGCATTCACTTCACGTCATTCCAATGTTCTCTGCATTAAAAAAACGTTTTCTGAATTTCCTGTTTCAAATAAATAATTTCGAGTTCCAATTCCAATATATTCAAACTTCCGTTTCTTTGTTACCCCTTCCCAAGAACCAATTTCCGGAAGATGCTATATCCGGCAACAAAGGTAGCAATTTGTTGCGGAGGAGGCGGATAGGCTGGGTAAAAAGCGGAGCCATTTTCCTCTCATGTCACTTTGACATTTTTTCTGACATTTTCTGGAAAATCTGGAAAACAATATGAATCATATTACTTGAATGCTTCACATTTTATTGGTTGTCTGACAGCAAAACCGTAGTTGAATGAAGGGTACTTTTAAAATTCTTCAAGATCCAATTTCCAGCTCTTCAGACTTCTTGAGTTTCCAAGTACTTTTTCTGAAGTTCCAGAAATTTTCTAGACTTGTAATCAAGAAAATCTTGGACTACCCACTATATAAAATACGCACAAAAGTTTTCAAAAAATTCTTCGAATTTTTTTAATTTATAAGTATTTTAAAAATGTCAATTTCTAAGTTTTCAAATTTTTTTCTGAAAATCACATTTTTGGAAGTCGATATACCGAACATTCTGAACATTCTAGAGGTTCAATCCTGCAGTAAAGCTTTTTTTTAGAAATCTTGATAATGTGCCAGAATTTTGACCGAAATTTTTAAAAATCTAAACTCCACAGTACTCCAGTACCTTTACAGTACCCAAACGCAATCCCTTTGAAAACCACTATTTTTTTTCCAAAACTACCGTAATCCAGCAGTAACCCTACAGTACCTCTCCACTATCCCCTTAATACACAAAAACATTTGTTTTTAATGAACACAGTAACCATACAGTAACAAAAATTCTTCATGTTGCTCCCGTTGATCTATTTTTTCAAATAAAAAATTCTGCCATCATAAATATTCCTTTTTTTCACAGACAAAAAGATTTCAAATTTCAAATTCCCTGTGTGCCATTTCAGTCTATTCCAATTCATCGAGCACAACTAATCTCGTGCTCTTTTCCCCCTTCAAACCTATAAGGATACTCTAATCAAGATAATTATAGTGTAGTCGCAGGAAATTCGCAGAATTCGAACAAATAACCGCCTCTTCATTCGAATTTCTAATTTCACATTTCATAATTGTACAGCTTCTGGCCTTCTAGCTTTTTCGTAGGGTTTCGTTGCATAAAAAGGCGAGAAAACTTCGTTATAAGAGGCGGACGGGAATAAATTATGCGCTTGTTAGCCTGACTTGAGAACCGCCCATCACCACCAGACCTTTTAAGCCAGAAGCATTTTCAACTAGAATTCCACTAATTCCGTATATTTTATTCTAGGGTGAGTCTGGTAGGCTTCTCTAATCTTGTTACAGGGTTTCAGCATGGAATTGAAAGAGAAACAGAGTGATTCTGGGCAGTTATTCTGAAATTATTTTTGAATTTTTTTCAAAGTCTGGTGGTGATTGGGAATAGGGGGTTCAAATAAGTCCCGGTTAAAAAATCATTAATTTTTTTTGCTTCTTTTCGGTTTTCTTTTGAAATTATGGCTTTTTAGGTTATCAAACATGATCTATCATTTGGCGGTACTTTCAAAATTTTCGAGCCAACCTAAGTGCATTATTTCGGAGTGACCTTTTTCAGCCGTCTGCCCTAAATTTGTTACCGTGGCCGCCAAAGTTCTCAGGCCACGTGAGACGTCACATTTTCCTATAATCATGCCGAATACCTTTATCATCTGTAATTTGAACGTGTCGACTTCGTTATAACCTATTTCCGAATATTTTGAAAACATGCACTTCTTCCAATAATTTGTTTTCCATTTTTTTCAAGTTCAGAGCATGTTCTGGACAGAAAATAGTTTTTGAATAGGAGGAACTCCAACGAAAACAATTAATTTTCGATTAGATCTAGTATCTGAAAATAGTAGGCACAACATAGCCATCTCGTTTGCTTAGGGGCTTATTACGTAGCAGTATAAAGTTAGAGAATTCTTACATGTATGGATCCCTTTGGCAAACTTTTTTGCCTAAAAATTCCACAAAACATAGCAAATGGCCGGTTCGGCGATTTGCCGGAAATTTCCATTTACGGCAAAATGCCGATTTGCCGGAAATTTTTACAGGGACTTTTTTATAAGACGGAAACACTTAAAACTGTGTTTTTTTGAATTTTTTTCCGTTTTCTTTAGATATTTTCATAGAATTTGCTTACTTTTCAAAATAAATGTAGGATCATTCATAGGGTGCGTACAATTTTGCCGATTAAAACTGAAATTCTGAAAATTCCAAAAAAAAGGGCACTTTGCCGATTTTCCAATTTGCCGGAACAAATCGTTTGCCGCTTACCCCTGGTGTAAACACTATTTAATTTTTTATTCCTGCCCCCGAGTTTAACTTTGGCAACTTTTAAATCTGCTGTTTTGGGTTTTATCAAAAAAAATTTCAACTGACATAATTTTTATTATTTATGTTTCTAAAATTTTCTAGTTAATAATTTTTTGATTCTTTCCAAATGAACCGAGATATACGCTGCCAGAGTGGTATAGACCTAAAGTTTTGGGTCGCTGAAAATCACTTCAAGCAAAAATTCTCCAATTCCAAATTTTAATCACGACTCTTATAACAGTGCATTTTCCTTTAAAAATTTGAAATTCTGCAACCTTTAGAAATAAAAACCCACCCCTCCATCCCCCCTCCAACCTATAATTTTTGATCACAGGATTACCTAATCTCGACTCCGCCCATTCAATGGAGAAGCTTTATGTGATTCATTCGTACATTTATGCGTCTCAAAAGGGAATCACATCATAACCTGACTTACTCAGGAATCCTTAGAGATTTGGTGGCGGGGACTGATCAAGAATTAACGGGCGTTTTCTTTTTTTAGAATTCTAAATTTATAAAAGAGCATTGTTGACGTTTGACTAATAGACCGGATGCGTCCATTTCCATTTTTTTCAAAAAAAAAAAAAAGGATTTCTGAAACACTCGGCAAAGCGAACAACAACAATCTCATTAGCTGTACCACCACCACCACTGTCACCCACACACGTTTCATTTCCCAAGCCATTATACAATGTTCCTCCATTTCTCTCGTTTTCCTACTTCCTTGACTCATCCTATTTTCCGTCGCCCCAGACAGTCTTATCGCTAATTGGCTCACGTGCGTGTGCTCCCAAGAGCTTGTACACCCCAGCAGTTCAGTTTAAATACTCTTCAGAATCACTCGTTTCTCACTCAATTCTTGTGGTTGACAAAAATGCGCTTCCTCGCTGCTGCTCTTCTTCTCGTCGCCGTGCTCCTCGCTACTTTCGGTGAGTTTTTTTTCGGAAATTGCGATCTGAGAAATGATCGGAACTGTTTGGAAAAGAGAATGCGACTTTAAGTGATACAGTAACAGGTCTCGACACCAAATTATTTGGCACACAAGAGTGTGCGCCTTTAATGAGTACTGTAGCGTCCTAAAATATATTTTACTTACACTCCGATTATAATCCACATATAATAGAAAAAACACGCAAAATCGCAGAATGTGGCAAGCGATAGTAATCCATAAAAGCGCACACCCTAAGCCTGAGCCTAAGCCTAAGTCAAAGCCTAAGCCTAAGCCTAATCCTAAGCCTAGGCCTAAACTTTGGGGGATAAGCATAAGCCTAAGCAGAAGCCTAAGCCTAAGTTTAGATCTGAGTCTAAATCTAAGCCTAAGCCTGAGCCTAAGCCTAAGCCCGAGCCTAATCCTAAGCCTAAGTCTAAAATTTTGTGCAAAACTTTTCGCTCGCGTCGAAACCTGAGAACCATATCAGTTTGAAGAAAATAAAACAATAGCGGCCCAAAAATCAACACCAGATACAGTAATGCATAGTCTGCGTGGCGAGACCCAAGGGAGTAAGATATGGGGGAAAGTCTCATGTTAAGACGTCTATGTAATAATAATAATATCGGGAACTGGGTGTACTTAGCCAAAGTTGGCTCTCTAAAATGAAATCAAAGCTCTAAACGCCAAACAATGTCCCAATTCAAAACTCCACTTTTCAGATGTCACATCAGCCCAATCACGCATCGATCGCAGCGCCGCATGGTTTAAGCCGTTGCCCAACGTCCGTTCACCACAATATTCCAGGTCTCGGATCGGTGGATCTCGTCTTCTTCCACGTCGCATGTACCGTAGTCTTCCTCAAAATGACTATCAGGGAATGTGGGATAAACTAGTGCGTTTATAGAATGTGAAAGACTGGAACAATGTGATTTGTTTACAGATCGATACGGATGCACAGATGGATGCTGAAAATTAGAAATTCCTGCAGAAAGACTTGACCCGGTTTATCCCAATGATTAATTCCCACACGTCCATCTCGACTCAGATACTCTTGCAGATATGATAATCTCATCCTTCATGATACTAATTTTCCAGTTTTAATTTTGAATAAAGTGATTTTGTGTTAGACATCAGAGTTCCTTTTTTTCCCTAATTGCACGTTGTGACAGATTGTCTCATTTCTGTTTGATCTATGTAGATCTACAAAAAATGCGGGAGTCAAGACACGGAGATCTCAACTGATTTCGCACGATTAAGAACGTGCTGTCGTCAAATTTTTTTTTGGGAGAAATGTTCCCGCATTTTTTGTAGATCAAAGTATAATGGGACAGCCTGACACCAATTTGCAGAGCTGAGGCATGACGCAAGTATACTTATAGTCCTGCTAGATCGCAGAATCATGAAAATGACAGCTTTTGCACCAATTCTCGAAATATAATTATAGTTGCAAGAGAATTGTTTGACGTCACTGCACTTTTATTTTGAATTTTTTTTTCGAAAATTGATAATTTGCATTGAAAGCAGGGATGGGCGGCAAAAGATTTTTCCGGCAAATCGGCAAATTGCCGGATTCGAAAATGTCCGGCAAATCGGCAAATTGCCGTATTTGAAAATGCCCGGCAAATCGGCAAATTGTCTTATTTGAAAATGACCGGCAAATCGGCAAATGCCCGGAATCGAAAATGTCCGGCAAATCGGCAAATTCCCGGATTTGAAAATGTCCCGCAAATCGGCAAATTGCCGGATTCAAAAATGTCCGGCAAATCGGCAAATTGCCGATTTTCCGAATTTGCTGAAAAACGGCAATTGCCGAAAATTTTCGGCAAATTGTGGTTTTTCTTGAAAATTCGGCAAATCTGCAAAAATTTCCGGTTTGCCGATTTAAAAATAGATCCCTCTCAACACTTCCGCCAAATGGGTATCCGGCAAACGGCAAATGGTCGCTTTGCCAAAAAATGAAAATTTCCGGCAAATCGGCAAGCTGGCAAATTGCCGGAACCAAACATTTCCGGCAAATCGGCAAACCGACAATTTGCCGCCCACCCCTGATTGAAAGTACACTAAAAATCAAAATTCTAATCAATTAAAAATCTAAAATTTTCTAGTTAATAATTTTTTGATTCTTTCCAAATGAACCGAGATATACGCTGCCAGAGTGGTATAGACCTAAAGTTTTGGGTCGCTGAAAATCACAAGAGATAACGCGCTCCACGGCCAATTTAAAACGCCCCGCCCCTGAACCATGGGTCTCGTTAGGTATTTAGCGGTTTTTTCAAACTTTTTCAACTATTTTCGGGATTTTGGCAATTTTGAAGCATTTTTCGTTGTTTTTAAAGAATTTTCTGCCAAAACATTAACGATGTTTGAAAATTCACGTGAAATTGACCATTTGCTTTTTTTAAAATCAATTTTTACATTATAATTCATTGAAAATAACGGCAAATGCTTGAAAATTAGCGAAATTTACGCAACTAATCAAAAAAATTTGAATTTACGGTTTTGCCGCCGAATACCTAACGAGACCCGCGGGTTCGGGGGCGGAGCGTTTTTGGACAGTTTCTCTCTGCCCCTATAATACAGACTTTTTTTCTAAAATTTCCCTGAAATATTAATTTGGGAGCGTATTACAGCTACTTTACGAATTTGATGAAATATTCATGTTCTGATTTTTGAACCGCTAAAGTTGTCTAGAAACATTTGAATTAACGATGATTACCGGGAATTAAATAGTAAAAACTTTTTAAACTTTAATTTTTAAAACTAAATTAATTGAAGAATTAATTTTAATCAAAATTTTCAACGTGCGTTCGCCCAATTCTGTTTGATTTAGCCCTCTTATTACCAGAAAAGGGCCACGAAAGCGTTCACCAAAATTGTGTGCGCACGCATTACGAAAACGCGCGCCGCACATTGCAAGTGGGCGGAGCGCCGCACCACGAGACTTTTTTAAAGTTTAAACCCTCGTGCCGCTGCCATTGGTTTTTGGGGGAACTTTTTGAGCTTTTAAATACGAATTTTTATTGTAAAGATATGTTTAAACAAATTAGTAATAACTTTTCAACGAAATACTCGCTTTAAATTATCTTTCAACCTAAAAAAAATTCAAAAATTTCCCGAATTTCAGCAAAAATGAATGATCCAGAGCAATATGAGCCTTCTTCGTCGACAGAAAGCGTCCTGATGCCTCCACCCGCACTTCCACAGGTTTTTTATCGATTTAATTGATTAAAATTAACCGATTTAAAGTATTTTCAGCGGCCAGCAGCAGCTCCACAAGTTTACTCCACTCTTGAGCCATCTGTTCAAAATTTAAGGTTTGTTTTTGTTCAGGGTTAATGACATTATGACAAGACAAAAATTATTAACAAATAATTTCAGATCGTCGTTGCACAAGCCTCTCACCGGAAATCAGCAACAATTTGTGCAGAAAACGCTGGAAAATGTTCAGAAAAATCCATCGCAAGACGACACACACGAGTTCATCAATCAGCTCGCCGACTATCCGCCGACGATTCCCGATTCTGTAACATTGCACTTCTTGAAGTCTGCCGGTGTTGATGGATCGGATCCGCGAGTGACTAGAATGATCTCGCTGGCGGCTCAAAAACATGTTTCGGATATTATTCTTGACGCGATGACAAGTGTATGGTTTAGAATTTGCAAAAGAAAATCCAAGTTTTTTTACAAGAACAATTTCAGGCTCGTATGAAAGGTCTCGGACAGACGAAAAAAGGAACGAAAGACACAAAATACACGCTCACAGAGGAACTTCTCGATGAAATTCTCAAAGAATACGGACACCAGAACACTCGTCCACCATATCACACCTAATTTATAATATACCAACATGATACTCCTCAATGGGTTTTATAATGCTTTACATTTATTTTCCTGTTTTATGAATTTATGCCGTTTTCCTATATACCAATTATCCAAGTGGCTCTTTTTTGCCATTTTATGCTTCTCCTTTGTTTTAATTTTCAGTTCTATTTAACCCATTTTTCTCTAGAACACCCCCAACAATGCCAATGCCATTCACACGCGACGATGACTATGACAGTGATCCAGAAGTTCAGGCGGAGAAGGAAATGGCCAAGAAAGATCCAATCGGCTTTGCGATCGACTCGAGCTCGCTGACTTCGATGAAGAAGGCGGCGGCTGCGGCCGCGAAGGATCAGGTCTCCACAACTCCACCAAATCTAGTCATCGGAAGCAATGGAGGCGCCGGCACGATCGCAACCGTCCCCCGTTCCAAGTGTGGGTGCTGGAGCTCAAGCTCAAATGAAAGAAATTCGTGATGAAAAGTTCAAAATTTCGGCCAATTTTGACAACTTTTCCGAGTTGCAAAGCTCGGAAATTGACTTTGTTCGATTTATCATCCTTGTTTGCACATTCTGATAGTTTATCTCACATTATTTCGTTGATTAATGTGCATTTAAATTTAAAAATGACCAAAATGAGCTTCTATCGGCTTAAAAAATACTTTAATTAACGCAATACTCTGGGATAAACGACCAAAATATGCGATAAAGAATGATAATTTTAAAAAAAAGTCAGCTCGCTTTTTCGTTCGAAAAAAAAAGCGTGCGGTGGCTTGCGAAAAGCCGCGCGATAGGGAAAATGTCCTCCAAAACACTAACAGTTTTTTTTATCAAAAATCTCAAATTTTCAGCGCAAGACGAGATTGTAAAGAAGCAAAAGACTGCCGGCCAAAGCAAGGCTCTCAAGAAGCAACGCTCTCGCGGAATCTCGGGATGCTCTTCTCGCAAATACTCGGGATACGACGATGAAATGGATGAGGATTTCGGCGACGATGAAGACTACGACCACTACGGAGGCCAAGAGGTTTTCGACGAGGACGAAGAGGACACTTTTGTTGCGAAAAAGTGAATTCCCATGATGATGTCCCAGTGTCGCCGTTTCAATTGTTTAAATAATTTAATTTTAAAAAATTTTACCGTTAAACTCCTTGTTATAACTTTTTTGTGAAGTAGTATATGTGTACATTCACTCGCTGTAAATTTAATTTGCCTAGTTTCTTTTTCGTTTGTTTTTTTTCTGTTAATTTTTCACGTTTAATTTTCCACACACACACGGCTTTTTAGTTCGGATATTATTTCAATCCCCTGTTCCACACTTTTCCCCAGCGGTTCCATGTTTCTACCCCGATACTCTTTTTCAATTTTGCCCTAACTCCTTCCTTCACACACCAACTTATTCTCATTCTGTACATAAATTGATCGGCGCAAAACTTTTTTTCTGAGGCCTGAAAGTTAGAAAACTATCATTTGATTATCTAAAAATTATCTTAAAAAATCCAATAATTAAAAGCAAAAATGTTTAAGTCCCAGAGATATGATTCCCTACCGCCAACTAGTCAGAATGTCCCATCTGGCCGCCCGTTTCGTCGGCGGAGCAGATGTTCATGTTGTAGATCCACTAGTCGACTTGAGGAATGTCTTCGAGCAAACTGATCAGCTGAAAATTGCGTTGGAATGCAGAAATCTCACAGTAGACGTGGAAAAAGTGAAAAACGAATATGACGAATGGTTTGAAACCTATCAGAAATGGAAGCAAGCCGATAAAGAATCGATTTCCCAGCTGAAAAAAGAACTTCGAGCGAAAAAAGACGGTCTGCTAAATGCTCTCGCCCTTCCGAATCTTGTGCATCACGCCGGGAAGAAGCAAACTCCGCTATTAAAACCTTCAAGTAATTTATTGCGAATTTTGCAAAAAAAGGAGCGCATCGCACAGAAAAAGAGGCGGAGCGTAATTTTGCGACCCCGCGGCACGGTTTTCCACTATTTTTTTTGTTTTTTTTTTCAATAAAGTTTCGTTTTTACTGTGAATATTCATTCATCGATCCCTGCATTAATGCACGCATTTTGCAAAATTCAAAGATCGACAAATGAATTTTCACAGTAGTAACATCGAAAATTTATTGAAAAAAAGCAGAAAAAAATAGTGGAAAACCGTGCCACAGGGTTACGAAATGGCCACCGCCTCTTTTTCTGTGCGACGCGCTGCTTTTTGCAAAATTCACAGATCTTTCTCCATTTCACGAAAAAAAAAATTCAGAACACGCTCAATACCTCGCACAGCAGGGATTAATGCGAATTGACAAGCAAAACCACGTGGTTCATCTCGTCGGCTACCCTGTCGTAGTGCAGAAAATGATTCGCGAGCAGCTGGTAGATCTATTTCCAGGATGTCAGCCGATATCACCTTCTTATTTCGCTCGGGCCGCAATTCTCGAAGCTCTGAATATTGATCAATCCACGTGTATCCCGTTTACAGATGACTCGAGCCATTTTCCGCTGACCTATTTGGGTAAAAACGAAATATTATGTGGTGCAAACGCGCTCCACGGCCAAATTAAAATGCTCCGCCCAAAAAACGCTGGGTCTCGTTAGGTATTGGCGGGAAAATCCAGGAATTCGAATTTTTCAATTATTTTTGCCAATTTCATCAGTTTTTGAGCATTTTTCAGTTTTTTCTTTCAAGAAACAACTAAAATTTTCAATTTTCCGGAAATCGAAAAATCTATTTAAAAAATGTTTTTAATTTAATGTTGAGAGGAAAAAATCATAAGAAAACATAATTTTATTCTAAAAAAAAAGAAAAATGCTCAACGTTTTGAGAAAATTTCCAAAAATCGAGTTTTTTTCTAGAAAATTGAAATTAAATGTTTAGAAAAATGGCAAAAAAAACAAGAAGACGTAATTTTTTTCTAAAAAATTTTAAGCAAGTTAGCAAAAAAAATTTTTAAAAATCGAACATAATATATCGTTAAAAACAACAAAAAAAATTAGAAAAAAAAACGAAAAATCGTTGAATACGTTTGAATTTCTGGTTTTGCGGGGTTACCTAACGAGACTCAACGCCTATGGGCGGGGCATTTTCATTTGCCCGTGGAGCGCGCTTTCACCTAAATTTCAATTTCAAAATTAAAATTTATGATTTTTCAGTTGGAAACTCACTTCCTGCTATAACTTCTCCATTCCTAAAGACGTCATTCGGCGAGAAAAATGAATGGCCAATTAGTGTTCAGTGCACAGGTGCAAGCTATACGGAAAAGGTTGAAATTTAATTAATTTTTTTTTATTGAATAAAAATTTGTATATTTTTCAGAAAAACCAAGTTGATCTTGGCAACGCGCGACAGCGGATGAAGCATTGTGCGTTGTGGATGAGCAAATCAGCCGAAGAGCTTGAAGGAATCATAAACGACGCAAATGTTCGAGTCGGAGCATATTTGGACGAGGGGCTTGATCTAGAAGTCAAAGTTCGAGAAGTTCGTGGTAGCGAGCTGAAAAACTATGAATCGCAGGCGTTCGTTGTGGAGAATCGAGGACTTTCATTGTCGAGGATCTCAAGGATTGGGGATTATGTATCGAAACGGCTCAATATTCAATACTCGGGTAGCCCGGCAACTGAAAAATCTGAAAAATCTGATGGATTCGTTCAAATGGTATACGTCGAGACTGATATTGATCGAATTCTTGCTCGACTCGTTGACGACCTTATTGAAGGAAAGGAGCCGCCAAAGTACATCCGAGATGCCATTAAGAAGAGCTTTTGAATATCTAGATTTTTGTATTTTTTACATAAATAAATATGTAGATCATAATAATTTATTAGAAATTTGTTTGCTTTGAGCAAAAAAAATTGAAAGAACGTGAAGAGAAAGAACAGAAGTTGGGTGTAAATTGTTTAAATACTCCGAAATATGTACAGATCATTGGATTTTAGGGATCTTGGCGGCGGTAATTTACTCATCGGATCCAGAGCCGGATCCTTCGGCATCGACGGAACGAACAAATCTGACTGGAACTGAAGTCACTTCGGCGGCGCCGGATCCTTCCCCGGAAGCTTCCTCGTCAACATCCCGAACCACACGACGGAGCTGCTCTTCGGCAGGGCTCTCACCAGATCCTGAGCCATCCTGAAAATGATAGAATTGAGAATGTAGCGGCTCAAACTTAGAATGTATTTTAATTTTCGCCTTTTTTCCGTAGCTTTTAGAACTGACTAAAAATATAAATAAGATGAAAAATCACGCGTTTTGGCAGAAAAAAGGAAGAAAAAATCAGTTTTTTGAGCCGCTCCGCTCGCCGCTGCGTCGCGGTCATGGCCGCGGCCGAAGTTCGTAGCCAGACCGCCGGAAAAATTTGGATTTTTTTTTTGTTTTTAAAGCAAAACTGAAAAACTGAAAAATCGGCCAGGCCTGTGAGCCTGAAAGTCCGAAACTCACAGTAACGGTAGTCTTGGCATCGTCCTTCTCATCCGAATCACTGCTACTGTCGGAAGCATCACGAGTCGTACGACGAACCGCCAGGAGTTGCTCCTCCGGGACAACTTCATCGCGGAAGATGTTGAAGGCGACGGTGACGGAGACGAGAAGAGCGAGAAGGATGAACGGGCGCATTTTTGTTGTTAGTGGAGTGTCTGAAATGATATTAATATTACTATTCGCTGAGTCATCCAGGAAAAAGGCGGAGTTGAATAGGAGCATGAAAAAAAGGTGCGCACGCAAAAAAAAACGAAGAAAATGCGCAGTTTTGGAAGAAAAAGAGAAAAAAAAGCAGGAAAAGGTCAGCAAATAAACAGTGTCGCAAACATTTTTTGCATTTTTTTTCTCTCAAAAGAGCAAACATAAGTGCGGGGAGAGTGACCAGAAACTGATGAGATTGTGCGTGGATTCGCGAGCATTTTATACAATCTCGTGGGACAAGAAAAAACTGGCTAAAAGAGTAGATCAAATTAGAATGTTGCGGGTCTATTTGGACATCTGCCGTATTTATTACTATTCATTGTTTAAGGGGGGAAAAGGGGCAAAGAACGCACGGTTTACATGGATTTTTAGCACAATCGATGATGATGGTCAATATGGGTCTGTGGGAAGTGGAGCGGTGTGGACAGGCCGTTTTATTAGTATTTTTGGCGAAAAAATCGGAATTTTAGACAAAAGAGCTTATTCATCCGCAAAACAGAGATTATGGCTGTTTTTTGGTTTGTAAATCTATGTAAAATGCATTTATGGACCTCTAATTATCTGTTCTGAAATAAAAATGCAGAAAAATTATCCAGAATCATTTTAAAAAAATGAAAAACGGTCTGAAATGTCATTTTAATATTTTATTAAAATTAAATTCACTGTCCGAGAGGAGTACACGGCCTAGAACCCCAAAATCTCAAATCTGCGCGAGATTCAAATTTTATGTACAAAAATGTTGATTTTCGAAGCTTTAATGGCCGATTAAAACATTTTTCGAATTTAAATTTAAAATTAACTTCCACCAATTTCTGTGGATTTTCAAGATCCCTCTCGCACACAAAAACAACAGGCTTGAACTTGAGCAAAAGAGTACGAAAGCAATTAGACAACTGTCAGTTGTTGCTTTCTCTATCACTTGGGAAAAAAATGTACAAAGATCACTGAATTTGAAAAGTCCAGTGTATTTACAATTAGCACGTGGTTTTGAGAGAGGCAGATGCACTTGCAGAATGATTATTTTTGCGAAATTCCAGAGGCTTTCAAGGGAGCCGAATTAAGGTCTCGCAGCGCGAATTTTTTGAATTTTGTTGGTTGAAAAAATCTTTTGCGTATGCACCTTTAATATTACGCAGTCTTCGAAATCTTACTCGTTGTCCTAGTAATTATTATTACCGAGACGCGAAATTTTGGTAATTTTTGCGCCAAGAATACGCTCCCAGGTCTCGACACGACAAATTTTTGTTAAATGCGAGAAGTGTGTGCGCCTTAAAAGAGTACTGTACTTTAGTTTCAAACGTTAAAAAAAAAGTTATTTTCTCGATTTTTAGAAATTTTAGGTGAGTTTCATGCAAAAATATGAATGAAAAATCGATGAAAATTCCGCAGCAATAAAAGTTTGAAGTTACAGTACCCTTTGAAGGCGCACACCTTTTTGCATTTAAACAAACATCTTTCGTGTCGAGACCGGGTACCGTAATTTTGGCGCCAAAATTGCCGACTTCATAAAGCCATGAAAAACTAGAATTCTAGCATGAAAATTAGGATATCAAGATTTTTTTAGAAGACGAACATAATTCCACGCAAATTTTGAAAAGCCATCTCAAAAAGGAACTCTCACGTTGTGCCAGGCTGTCCCATTACAGTTTGATCTACAAAAAAATGCGGGAATTTTCTGCCCAAAAGAATGTGACGTCAGCACGTTCTCAAAATCAGTTGAGAACTCTGCGTCTCTTCTCCCGCATTTTTTGTAGATCTACGTAGATCAAACCGAAATAGGACACTCTGACACCAAGTGGCGTGGTGCCAGAAAGTCCCATTTCGGTTTGATCTACGTAGAGAATTGCGGGAATTTAGACGCAGACTTCTCAACTAATTTAGCATCATTAAGAACGTGCTGACGTCACTTTTTGAAAAAAATCCCGCATTTTTTTGTAGATCAACCCGTAATGGGACAGCCTGACGCCAGTTTACTCTATAGCATCTAGATTTGGCACAGCGAGTGCTTGCCGCACTGGCTGAGAAATTTCCATTTCCATATTCCGGAATAAAATGAAAGATGCTCGTGGTGGGGGGACACACACGTCGAAGATGATGAATGGGGTGGGGGTATGAAGCAAGCAAAATGAAACAATGAGTTCTCCTTCTTCTCGCCTCGCCCTTCTCGTCGTCTTATCTAGAAGATCAATCAAGACAATTGATACGATCTCGTGCTTCCAAACCCCCATCCCACCCATTCCCCCGCCCCTTGATTCCAGAAAGTATAGTGACCCCGGAGGGAGGTTGTGAGACAAGATATGTCATATGATGAATTCTTCGGATAAAGGATAGAATTCCAAAAAATTCACGTGAACGAGAGATCAACTGAAATTCAAGAGATCCAGGCTGCTAGTCAGCAACCCAAAATCTTAAAGTCATGCGGGAGGATCCCACGTTTTGTCGTCGGAGCCCCCGGTGTCATGTCATGAGTCGCAAAGATTAATTGCTTCCGAAAAAACTCGAGAGATGATTCATTGAACTTTAAACGAAGATAATAACAACACAAGTACACACTGGACAAATTGGCAGACTGGGGGGAGATCACAGGAAATGGAACACCGAGAAATTGAGTAACAATGGGAAGGAAAATAATTGAATTAAGTAGAAGAGAAAAACATATGTAATTAGAAACTAGTCGGTGCGTGTTGTTTCGAATGTGCTTCTTGCTGATTTTCGACTGGCTCGTGGAGTTAACCCGACGGCGGTGAGCTGGGTACTTGGGATCTGGAAAATTGAATTATATACAGTGAGTTAAAAGGCAACGATTAAGAGGGAATACTATTGGAATTTTGTTTGCTGGATATTCAGGTTCAATTTTCTGTAGCGGCTTGATCTACGTTGATCTACAAAAAATGCGGGAGAAGTGACGCAGAGTTCTAAACTGATTTCGCATGATTAAGAACGTGCTGACGTCACATTTTTTGGGCAAAAAACCCGCATTTTTTATAGATCAAACTGCCTGGCACCACGTTTGTGGGACACCAGTAAAAAGGCGTGTAAGTTTCCCGCCATTTTCGGAGGTCAAACTGAGAGGAGTCCACTTGAATAACCTGGCATGCACCACGGGTGTTCAGGTAGACCCCCGCGCTGAAATTTTCTGCCTTGGTAAATGGGACATCAGCTGAAAAGCCTGCGTCTAAGTTCCCGCATTTTTCGTAGATCAAGCCGAAATGGGACACTCTGACACAGGGGGCAAACGGTTTTTCCGGCAGATTGCCGGAATTGAAAATATCCGGCAAATCGGCAATTTGCTGGAATTGTAATTTCCAGTAAATCGGCAGATCTGCAAATTGCCCGAATTGTATTTTCCAGCAAATCGGCAAACCGGAATATTGCCAATTTGCCAAATTTGCCGGAAAAACCGCAATTGTCGAAAATGGGAATTTCTGGCAAATCGGCATACCGGCAACTTGCCGACAATAGAATTTTCCGGCAAATCGGTGAATTGCTGAATATTAGATTTTCCGGCAAATCGGCAAACCGGCAATTTTTTGCCGATTGGTCGAGTTTGTCGACAAAAAAAATTGCCGCCCACCCCTGCTCTGGCACCACTTTGCCCGGTGGCACATCTGAGCGCCGGGGTAAAGCTTTTGCGAAAGTTTGTTGGGTCAGAGTTTGTTGAGATAATTTGCATTAGAACATTAAAATTTTGGTAAGACTAGGTCAAACTTTGAGTGAGTGGTCAGAGGTAAAAATATTTAAAGAGAGCTCAAAGAGATCAAATCTGGAAACTATTTGTTCAGCTGCGACTTACTGAAGGTGAATTTTTTTTGTAAAAAAAATTTTGAATCAAAATCGTGACTCACCGTATATTTCCGTTTCGGCGTGTCATAAATAATGCAAATCAGGTAGAGAGCATTCAGCGCAAACTGTGCGAAATACATGATTTGCGACACTTCTTCCAACCGTTCATACGTTTCCGCCCATTCCTCGGTCACTGGCTCATTTGACAACGAGAGATAGAGCCGTAGCAGATATGATGGTAGATTCATTGACAAGTCGAAGATTGTGATGCAGAGACAGCGTCGAAGGACTCGTAAATATTGACGTCGTTTTGATCTGGAATAGCTGAAAAATAATGAAATAGAGCTAGCTCAGCTAGGTATGAAAACCGCGACATACCTGGAAGAGCTGGAAATCGTCACCTCTCCATTTGAAGTTCTAGACTTGCTGATTGTCACATTTGCAGATGAAAACTTTTTGAGGCTCGAGTCAGGAGCTGCAAAATTAGATTTATCACATGCTCAGGACCCATAGTAACTCACATGGACACCCTTCCGAGTAGACACTAAGCTTCTGCTTGGCAGCTTTAACACTACGCTTCGGACCACCAGAGAATCTCCACGTTCGGCACAGGATGACCTGAAAATAGATGGAAGTTCCAGAATCACTTGAAAGTATTCAGAATCTCCTGAAGGAGTAAAAAAAAATCATTTTAGCTTCAGTGCTCACCAGACTGCTCCAGTCCTTCCACCAAGTCATTTGTTCCCGTTTTGACCCACCTTCAAGTCCAGCACCGTTATTATAATTACGGGAAGAAAGTAGGAGGTGAAGATCTCAAAAATCTGAAGGTGTCTGCTGATCTCCGTGTCAGGCCCGCCGCACGCTGTAAACATCCGTACTTGCTATACGGGTGGTCCCTTCCTCCTTTCTCGCTCACCTTTATAAGTTGTGTCGTATTCAATGTCCCACAACACCCAAACTTCCGTCACACAACAGAAAATGGCGACGCCGAGCTGAATGGGATAGAGATATTAGATTCAGTTTCAGATGTTAGAATATATTCGAGGAGGACAAAAAGGTAAGTGCAAAATCGAATTTCCGCACGAGAAGACCCCCTTTTCTCATTTTTCAAAAGGGCTACTCACCACTGCCAGACGCGGTTCCTTATTGAGTTTGAGGTGTGTGTACGGGCGGTAAACCGCCACGTATCGGACCGCCGAGAGCACCAGCCAACACCAGATGGAGAAGGATGAGGTCGTGTGCATCACGAACACGCTCAGCTGAAAATTGATTTAATTTACGGGGGAGAAAAGGAACAGGGAGAATCGGTTCAGTGGGGAGAGAGGAATGAAAAGAACATTGTTACTTTGAGCATTTGACACATTGGAAAATCAAAGTTCACAATAGAAAATTAGTAATATCATGCAGACGACCCCTTGTGACGTCACACTTAACGTTTTTCAAATTCCATATAGGACACCGCAGATTGTCAAAAAACCAGTGTTATTAGAAAACCTCGGCCACCAATTTTTTTGGTAATGTACATACAAAATGTTAATTTTAGTATGATAATCTAACTTTTTGGACAAAAAATTATTATAGAATGTAGGTAAATGTTTGGCCAACCTGAAAGTATTATTTAGTTTCATTGAAAATTGAAAAAATATCTCGAATAGCGTCTGAAGGTTACCGTTTGTCGAAAAAACTTTAATTGGAAAAATTTAATTTAAGCTATCAACAGCAACTTTCTGGCCCAATGTCAGGTCTTTGTTTTTTAATTTTTCAACAAAACTGAGTATACTTTTTAGGTTGAACGAACATTTTCCTACATTTCTATTAAAAAAAGTGGGTTCAAAAAATTAAATTATCATACTGATATCATATTTTTCGGCACAGCTCTCTTCTATATATTCACACATTTTCCAGCGTATGTGTCCTCCCTATGCCTGCCTACCTACACGCCTGCCTGGTGCCTCGTTGTCCCCACGGGTGCATGTAGGCACTGGGTAGGCCTAGGCCGCCTTAATGGTTTGGAAAATTTGGTCAGATTTGAAATTGCATGACTGTAATGTCTAATGAGGTGCATTTTTGTTCCTACTAGGATTGGGAGAAACGTACGTGGTGTCAGAGTGTTTCATTTCAGCTTGATCTACGTAGATCTACTAAAAATGCATGAGAAGAGACGTAGAGTTCTCAACTGGTTAAGAACGTGCTGACGTCACATTTTTTTGTGCAAAGAATTCCCGCATTTTGTGTAGATCAAACAATGATGGACAGCCTGGCACCACGTGGAAAAAAGGGCAGAAAAGGGGCAAAAAATTACAAAAATGCATTTGGATAACCCCATGACCAAAAAAAATAGATGGGCTTTTAAGTGAGCTAATCTTTTCTCTCAAACTTTGCATAATACTCCTCCATTTTGCAATATTTTTTGCTATTCCAAAATTTCTGAAAATTTAGATTTTCCACATAATCCCAGCTTAACTATTTTTTTTCTAATTTTTGGTGAACATTTGGATTTATCAGTCAAATTATCATCACCATAAGGATTCTTTAAAGATTCATTTCATCTTCAAATATTATCTCCGATATGCTCTTATCAGTCTTATCTCCGATTGAATATATATTGAATATATACGTCACTATCTCCATATTTTCAACACATCACACAACACAGCCCCTTCGCACTTCCTTCTGGGGGTTTTCAAACCTATTCACACATTCTTTTTCATCTAGCTAATGAATGTTTTGTGGGTTTACAATTCTCTCTACTGCGCGGCGCTGCTGCTTCTTCTCTGTGTTTTCCAAATTCGAATGCAATATATTCCGAGACAAGAATTGATTAATGAATAGTGGAAGGATTCACACATACAAACCTTGCAGACAAATGTCAAAACGTATGGATGGTCTTCGAGTCCGAAGAATCTGAGGCATAGAAGTGAGAGCAAGGAGAATAGGCATATTGTGTCAGCAGCCGCCATAGTGCTCAGAAGGAATAGGGATGACCTTGTGGTGGATGATGTTCTGGATCTGAAATTAGATGTTTGGATGGGTAGAATTGTAAATTTGGAATGTTTGTGGTTGGTGTAAAAGCTAAAGTTGCGTAAAATGTTTTGGAAAAGGTTTAAAGCAATTTTAAAGGTGTTGGGTGTAGTACCGAAATCTGAGATTTTTCTTTTTTAGACCAAAAATCGCCTAAAACTACCGAATTTTTTAATGAGACGCTTTGAAAATTCCCCAAAAAAGTAAAAAAAAGGGTTTATTTTCAGCTAAAATCTCAAATGATGACAATTTAAAATATCGTATGTAATAATTCAAAACATTTCGCAAGTTTATGAGTATTTCCAAACACAATTTTCAAAAGAACGAAACTATTACGGATATGATTAAAAGTACATATATTCACGTACATAGGTGCAAAACTGCCTGCCTGCCTAGGGCCTACTGTTAGATTTTTTTTGAAAAGTTTAATTACAGGCAAAAATGGTGAGAACTTGGTTTCTATCATCATATCTTAGTTTTGGAAATCGTCCAAAAAATTTTTTCTGGCTATTCACCAAAACATTGAAAATTTAAAAAAATCTGAAAGTAGAAGTCCTATTAATCTACTCCCTTCAAAAGCCAAAAAAACAAAGTTTACATCAAAATGTAGCGAATAGGCAGTAGGTAGCCGCGTAGGCAGGTACGAGGTAGGCACGTAGGTCAGAAAATTCTACCTACGACATGGATTACAACAAATTTTTGAACTTGAAAAATTTGGAAATCGCAAAAATTAAAAAATTAAAATTTGGCTCATTTAGAAATTGCCCAAGCCTGAAACTGCTAAAAAATTCAAAACGCCGAAAACTCTAAAATTAAAACTGAAATCCCAACTTACGATGTAAACTTTCTCCTGAGCAATAGTCCTAAATTAAATATAATTCCGAGCACTGAAATTGCCGCAAGGATCATCCAGAATTTTATGATTTTCTTTGGTTTTGCAGGCCCTCCATATTCCCCATCCGCCTCTAACTGTTCCAACATTGTGGTGGAATTTGTGTCAAATGACATCTGAAATTTTGCAATGTTAGAGGTCGTAGGAAAACAAGCCGACAGAAAAAATATGGAGCCCTAAAAAGTGATGAGGTTTTCTTTTTCCAGAAAATTAATGTACTGCGGGGGGTGTGGTCAAAATGACATGAATAGTATTGTGAGAAGAGGAGACAGAAACAAAAGCACAAATTGACGGGAGGCTTCTCATTAGTGGAAGAGCAGGAAAAAAAAAAGAAGACGAGACAATTTAAGAAAAATAAGAAGAAGCCGTTGGATAAAAGTAGAACACAGAGGAAATAGGCTCTGAAAAAAATTCGAGTTTCTCCTCTACTAATGACCTAAACTTTCAACTATTTTAACTAACTTTTGGTCCAAGACAAGGTCATAGACAAACCGATGACCCAATTTCCGGAAATGATGGGATAAGCTGTGCCGGCGGCTTAAAGTCTGGGTCCGGAACTTGGGGAAAAAAGAGGAAATCAGAAGATTACCGCCAGGAAAATGAATGAGTAATCGCGACAATTGACCTAAACAGAAGAAAGAGTGTAGTTATTTTGTTTACCAAAAATGCCAAAACAATGTTGTAGTTGTACTTCCAGGAATATTCTGAACAGAAACTGGAGAGGGACAAAATGGAATGGGGTCTAGACGCGAATGTAATATAGTTTGTGCAACTCCTGGAAATGGAGTGTTTCTGGCACGCTGAGGAAATGATCGAGCTTGGCACTTTTATTCAGTAGAATATTTGAGAGTTCGAAGTTCACGAAGATTATAGGGAAACAGTAAAATAATATTTTTAAAAAAATAGGGAAACAGTAAAATATAAGCTATATTAAATCACGAAAACGCCCACCTATATAATTGTACAAATCAGAATAAAAAACGTTTTTGAAGCATCAATTTCCAACTGGGCACGCTCGAAATATACATCTTCTGACTGTAATCATCATCCATATGTATTTACACACAATTATCGGTCTTAGACGTCAGAAAATCACATTTTCTACTCGAAAATATATGCTTGTAAGCATGCTATCAGAGCTTCAATTTTCGTATTTTGAAATTTGAAAGAAAAAAAAACGAAAGAAGAAAAACCTAAAATTTTGCACTTTTCAATACACCTAGATTGGGCTCGCCGACTCACAGTTGAATTTTCAGGGAAAAAATTTGGTGAAAATGAAGTGTGCCAAGAGTTTCACAATCATGATAGAAGAAGACTATTGGGATTTAGGATTAAATTTGTAGAATTTTGAATTTCAAATTTTGGTCTTTGGATTTTAGATTTTAGAGTTTTTGTAACATAGGTTTTTATTCAACTTTTGACATTTCAAATATTGCTGAAATACGTAATAAGATTTGAGGAGTGGCGCCCAAACATTTCCAGAAACTCGCTGACTTCCAAGAAACTTGACAAATAGTGAATAGCGTAAATTATTATGTTTGAAGAAAGAAAAAAAATCCACAGAACAACTTATTCCTATATTTTGATCTGAATATTTATACCAAATCTCAATTAGTGTGTATTGAGCTTGATCATAATTATTCTTTAGAACGTCACCGGATAAGAGTCATAAAAAATAATAAACAACTTTGTCTGGGGAGGGTGGAGTGGTATTTTTGTACCATATTTTTCAACATTTCAAGTATCATTCAGGGGGAAAGTGATATATTCAAACAAAAATTAATTGAGTGATTTTACAATTTGTACAGCTGAAAAGTTTTATGAGGGATCAAATTGAGCAAAAATTATTTTCAAAAAAAGTGTGGGCGGCTTCGGAAATTTTCTGAAACATTTTAAATTTTTTTCCAATTTTGCAAATAAAGGGCTGAATTATTTTTTTAATTTCCGCGCTCAGAATTTCCTAGTTTTGCTATTTTTTTGATTTTTTTCGGCTTTTGTGATTTGGTTTTTAAAAACTTTTTTTGCTTATTGAATGTATTGAGTTTTCAGATATTTTTCCACAGAAATTTTCTAAACAGATGTTGAACTATGGTTTTTTAGACAAATTTCAAGTTTTTTAACGGAAAAATGTTGGAAAATTTGACAAAATATGTTTCAAATTATGGATCAATGAAACAAAAAACGCAAAAAATGTCGAAAAAAAAATCTTCACTAATTTGCGCGAGAAGTCAAATTTAATCGAGTTTTGAAAAATTTTATAACTTTTTTTGCAGTTACATTCGGTCATGACGGCCTATTTTCTGTTAACTCTTAAATTGACTCTTTTTGACTATTTAAGAAAATAATGTTGCTTTAGAAAAATTGAAAAAAAAATCAGAAAAATTCAGAAAAATTTCTTACATTATTTTACATTTATATTCGGCATATTGGAACTAATTTCTGTCAATCAGGGGCATGTCACTCATATACGTATTCTAAAATTGGCAATCAATTTCTAAATTATCAAAAATGTTACATAAAAGCATGATAAACATAAAACCAACTGGCGTGATGTTTCACATGAGCTCATTGTTCCAATTTTCAAATTAAAACTTTTGAAAATTTACTTTAGTTTAACATACGTGCAATATTAATATGAAATAGTAAATGAAATTAATTAGAACTACTTTTTTTGAAGAAGCAAATTAAGCGGAAGTATGACAAATTCTAAGAAAAGAAGAATAATACTTACCCTTCGAATAAAGCATATGTAGTCTAGTTAAAAATAAAAAAAAAATCTAATCATTTTTTAAGCTCCAAGATGCTCAAAGAGCACTATTTCTACGCTCTTTAGTAATGCACGTTTCTTTTGGTCTCCAGAAAAGAATAATTCAAAATCATTAGCACTAATGGAATTTTTCTTCTTGAAGTTTTGTCCTGATACGTACTTAAAATACTACACATTTTATTCGCTGGCTCAAAATTTATTGCAAAGACCTTATTGCTAATAACCTTCTCGTCTACACTTCCGGGCTCTGGAAATTTTACTTTGCAATCTAAAATTCTTGGAGCCTGGCACCAACTGGTAAATAATTAGCTTAAAAATAATTGCAAGCCCTAGCCGGGCAACACGTGTTTCAAATCAAAACTGGAATTAATGTTGGGCGTGGAAAATAGTAGTAGGACAATGCCAGGATGAACAACAAGGAAGAAAGTGGAAAAAGAGAGGAGCAAAACGTGGGTAAAGCCGGCGAGACTCCGCCTACAAACCAGGGAAGAAAATGTATGTAGGAATGTATGGAAATGTAGATGTTTAACGAAAATGTACTTACTTTAGAATGGCTAACGTTTTTTATTTGAAAATACGGCTTAACAAGTGGATTTTACGTCAATATCTCGGCATTTGGCTCTAGCTTCTTGCCCAAGTTTGGCCCAAAATGTATTAACTTGTATCAGAAGTTGGCTAAACTTGGACCAAAATCTGCCAAGACTTTGGCAAAACTTGGATTCAGGCGACACCAAAGTTTAACCCAAGTTTCACCCAACTCTTGTCAAACTCATACCCAAGTTTGAAACGAAAAAAATAAAATTATGGGCCAAAGTTTGGCAAGAGTTGGGTGAAACCTGGGTTAAACTTTGGTGCAGCATGAATTCAAGTTTTGCCAAAGTCTTGCCCGACTTTTGCCCAAGTTTAGCCAACTTCTGATACAAGTTAATATTTTTTGGGCCAAACTTGGACAAGAAGCTAGTAAAATTCGGAAATACCACTAGCGAAAAAATAAAAAAAAACAAACAAGGCAGTATGAGCAATTCAACTTAAACAACGTGACCAATCAGCGATTTTCTCCGCCCACTTTTCATCCAATCAGACTTCGAAAACGCATATTTATTTGAAAGTGGATAAGAAAAATTTTTTTTTTGTTAAAAAATTTGGCTAACCGGTTTATTAATACCAGTCGGCTCAAAAAAAGTGATTCACAGTGACCAGACGCTGAATACAGACTATGAGAGGAAATCAGGCGGAAATTAGACGGACTCCAAGGCGTGATTTTGAAGTGATCACACTGTTTAGGGGATCACATAACAAATTATTTTTGGCAGCTCGATAATAACGAAATATCTCAAAATATTGAATTACTTCATTCTAAAAGCAATCGTTAAAACGAGAAGAAATATTTTTACCCGATTTTTCCGATAAACCTTCTGTATTTTTAAAGAATTTTTAAAACTAGAATTTTCATTTTTTTTTTTCAAATTTTGACCAATTGTAAAAAAGGGAAAACTTTAAAAAAATTGCTTACTTTTTTCAATTTTTCACTTTTTCGGAAAATGGTAAGAGAAAATGGATCCCAGGCAATGGTGAGCACAGGCCACGGGGTGCCAGGCTGTCCCATTACGGTTTGATCTACAAAAAATGCGGGAATATTTGCCCTAAACAAATGTGGCGTCAGCACGTTCTTAACCATGCGAAATCAGAAAATTTTTGTAGATCTACGTAGATCAAGCCTAAATGAGACACACTGACATCACGTGACAGGCCCAAAAAAATCAGTCCTATTCACAGTATGTATAAATCTAAAAGAAGTTGAAAATAATATGTATGTTAGAAGTTTTAAAAAAAATTCTGAAAAAATCGAAAATTGGAAGAAAAAATTTAGAAAAAATGTATTTTTTTAAAAATTAAAAAAAAAACTTTTTAAGAAATTGGAAAACGAGAAAAATCGTTTTTCGATTTCTTGATATTCCTTGTCAAAAATTGGAACACCGACACTTTTGGTGTCATTATTTGAATAACTATGTTCTAGTCCAAAAATATTCAAGAGCCAACTTTGAACTCGTCTTGGAACCACTTAAGCTCGGTTTTCAAAATTTTCAAAGTCCTAACTTCCGGTCATTTTCTCACATTTTGTATGTTTCAAGTATGCGGGCGGCTCCGAGACATGTGACAAACATCAGGTGTCCTGTTTTTGAGTTCATCCCGAACAAAAATAATTTTTTTGTGGATAAACGGAAAACTATAAAATAAAATTGAAAAAAATAGAAATAAATCAAATTGAAGGTTTCGCTCGAATAATCTTCGAAATTTTCAAAAACCATATTTTTCAGAGTAAATATTTTTTAGGATTCCCTGCGAATATTGAAAACCTACAAGCTTCAAGTTTCTCCCACACTACTACTCAATATGCGTCAACTTTCAAAAAACGCAAAAGGAACTGACGCAGCAATTGGTCATCTAACTCCTAGATTAGTGCTCAAAAAAGAAATTGTGGAAAATTTCCGTTTTGTTGCGCTTTCAAAAGAAGAATATCAATGATCTACACTTTTTTTCTGCACTTTTTAGTTCCTGGTGAGCTTGAGTCTTTGTTTAGATCAGAACTACCTGACTTGGAAATTATTGACACTCATCATAAGCTTAGAGCAAATTTCGTTAATTCGGTCGAAAAGGCAGAATTAATAGTAAGTACAAAAAATGTAATTCTCATAACGGAACATCAAAATGTTCTAATTTTTTCTTGCTCATTTTTTGAGTTTTTGATTCAAAAATTTTAAAATTCGGCAATTGCCAAATTGTCGATTTGCCTAACATTTTCAATTATTGGTCTAGCGGGAGAGTACCCGTTTAGCAACAGAGGGCAAGTTGTCGGCGACATCCTGCCTGTCAACATGTCTACATGCCTACCTACGTACCTACCAACGCCTACATGCCTACCTATTATCTTCACCCCTAATCACATGAAATTGGATTATCAAAGTCTCTTAGATGGACCCGTATTGCCCCTGATAACATCCCTAGTCGAAAAAAAATATTGATAGTGTTCTAGGATCGAACACTTGATGACACATCGATTTCCAGGTCTTCTCGACATCAAATTTATGTGACGTTTGTGAGAGATGTTGACTAATTTTGTGGAAATTTGTAAACGAGATGACCCAAAACTGCGAATCTAAAAAAAACATTTAGAAAGCGGAAACTGAACCTCTTTTCAGCAGGTGCAAAGTATTAATGTCAGTTTTTGAGCTAGGTATTAGGTTTGTTTTGAGGGTAACACTGACATGACTAACACGAATATACGGCTGCCAGGATTGGAATTTTTTTTAGGAATTTTCATGATTTTTTCAAACAAGTAGACGGGGGTTTGCAAGGTTCTTAAGGCAGAAACATCAGAATTGAATTCCAACTGGACAAAAAAATTGAACGAATGAACTTGTCTAAAAAGTTCCCGGAAATTACTTTTTTGCACAATTGATGAGAAAATAAGAAGATGGCATAAACTGACAAGTTGCATCAACAAGTCGAAAGAAATTAGAGTTCAAGAGGTTTTTGGCGATGTCTAAAAATAAATTTCAACTATTCGGAATAAGGAACTGGTGTTAATAATTGATAGAAGCACATTTTCTATCCGGTCGTTAACATCTCATGAATAGGCTAAGCGTGAATAGGTGTCATCAACTGGTTGGGAGAGGGGGAGGATTAGAATATTGGAACAAAAAATAATAAGATAATAGTGTAAATAATAGTGTAAAGCGAAACCTATCAAGAGTCAGGAGCTTGACGGGTTTCCCGTTCGTAAACGGAAAAATTTTGAAGTTAAAAATTTTTTAAATAAAGTTCACTGGTTACCTTTTTTCTTCCCAATTTTAAAAGTTTATACCTGGGTTGTGCATTTTAAGAAAATACAAACCGCTAAAATATACGGTCAACTTTTTTCTCAAAAATTGAAATTTCCGCCAAAAATGTTTTTTTTTCCAGAAAATTTGAATTTCCTGCCAAAAATGTTTTTTTCCAGAAAATTTAAATTGTTCTGCATAGAACAAAAAATGAATGTGATGTGGGTGGTCATGAAATCAAGCCGGTCATGTATTTGTCATGTATACGTAAAGTAGTATCCATGCAGCTGAAAATGCTCTTTTTTTCGATACTGATATCACCTGAATAACCTTTTTTCGTATATCGTATAGTTGAGACTACTAACATTTGGCTAGAAGAATACACGAGCGTGGAAAAATATCAGCCGACATCTTACGGGACTCAATTTTTTTATAACAGAGCGTGATATATGATAGTCTCAAACTTCCACGGGCGCCCCAAAAAAGAGGTATTTTCAGAAAAAAATGTAGTGGCAAACTTCAAAAGTGCAAATCTAAATATTCATCCGATCTGTGATTCCTTTCCGTATGATTTCCCACGATTTGTATGTGAAAAGAACTGACCCACTCAACCTAAACCAAAAAAAAAGTTTTGACTTGGATTAATGAGAGCAAAAAAAAATCTAAAATATGCACCCACCAAATATCTAAATGCACCCGAACAAATCTGATCTTAGATCTAGACAAAATTGTGGGTGAGATGGCTGACGCAGTGTCGTGGGTTCACAACATCTAGTTGCTATTCAAAAAAAAAATTTCAGAACAAACAACAAAACATCTACAAATTTGTTATTTTCAAATGGCGAGATGTTCGACACGATAATCATCGTGAGAATGGGCTTTTGCTCAACTTTAGAGGTTTTTTTGTTCTGTTGAATAAATGTTTTCATCTAAAAAAAACTTTAAGGTGGAGTCAAGAGCACAACAGGTGAATTTCGGACTTGTTTGCTCCCGAAAAATCTATTCTCAGAACTTAATTTCTTTTTTCTTATGGATGAAAATAAGTTTTAAATTGAAATTTTGGAAATGTGAAAGAAAAGTGATATCAATTCAAGGAAGTGATACAATTTACAGGTGGTTGGGAAAAAAAGTCACATGATGGAGAAACAATTTTTTGAGAACATGATTTGTGGCTTGCAGAGCTCACTTTTAGACTTTCGAATGAAATATATATCGTTTGAAATAGGACTTTTAAATTGGGTTCCTATAGAAATTTTTAGAAACATCGGAGCATTTTGAACTAGACAAAAAATAGAGTCGAAGATTTTTCACTTCCTTAGAGATCCGTTCAATTGCTCCAAATGTGGATTTTGCAAATTTTTAATGATTTTAAGGATGCCTAAAAGTTATTTGAAAAAAATATTGAAATTTTTTTTGATCAAATTGAGTGAAAAAGTTTAAGATTTTCTTTTTAAAAAAAATTTCAAAAAGCTTTCAGATTGGTTTCACGGCTTAATTTTTTAAATTATACGGCTATTTTGCAATTCGCTACAATAAATATGTTCCCAAAAATATCGGGTTCCGGTGAATATTTTTTCTTTTGTTTTCTGGTGCTCCGGGAAAGGAAAGCGGAAGAGATGTGATCTTGTTGTCTGTTTTTTTGTAAATAATATATGTTTTGAATATGAATTCAAACTCACTATCAGAAAAAGAATATTACACTTTAAATGATGCCAAGTGGAAACTTGGTGTGGAAGTGGAAGTGGAAACTGTTAAAACTTTAGAATCATAACACTAGTCGATCCGAGAATAGAAAATAGTTTACAAATTGTTGTTTTTTTTATTGTTTGGATACTGTATCTTTGGCAAAAAATCAGTTTTAAAACGGATAATTTGCTATGGAAAACAGAAACTGTTTCAGGAAAAAAAAACGATTTTCGAACCCAGGGACTAATTACCAAGACATGAAATTATGTCCGAACTACGGCGTCTTGATTGTAATGAAAATTAATTGAATGAGCTTTTCGCAAAGTCTTCATTTTCTTCATTTCTCAGCTCCTTGATGAGCAACATGGACCAATGAGACAAGTCTAAAAAAGGGGCAACGTCACAAGGAGTGGGAGAGCACTTGAATTTGGCTAATAACAAAGGTAATCTGCGATGAATTTGATGGATGATCAGAATATAATAAGAATGGATAAAAATACACAACAAAGTGTACACTACATTCTTTAGAAGTCATTTTGGATTTAGCACGTACACAGTTCGAATTTCAAGGGTTAAAAAAATTTTTAAACTGAATAGGGATATGACGCCAGTATTTGTGAAGGGCATAGTCTTCACTATCTAATTATTGTAATATTTAATCTACTTTTGAATAATGTTCTCTCGAAAAAAGTTAAAAAACTGGGAATTGGTAATTGCGGCCCGTTCCTGCTCGAAGCTTCATTTGAAATAATTTTGCTAAAAACGCTTATAATACATTTATCTGAAATTCTTCAAAATTTGAAAGATATCACGGGAGCACAAAAATCAGAGAATGCGTATTACGCCTCATATTTGACCAGCAAAATATCTCGCAGCGAAAACTTAAGCAAGCCCTTTCAATGACTACTGTAGTGCTTGTGTAGATTTAAGGGCTCAATTTTCGATATGAGTTGAATGTTTTATTTATCAATAGAATATTATTAGCATTTTGAAAATAATTCAAAAATAAATTCATTTGAAAAACAGAGCCCGTAAATCGACACAAGCTCTACAGTAGTCATTACGCTCCAGTAATAAAAAAAACAGCGAAAATAAATTTTCGCTTTTTTTCGCTGACAAAAATTACTTGTTTGAATAATTTTTGTGCAAAAACTAAAGTTTTCAAAAAAAAGCCGACAGATGAACACTGTAAAATTTTATTCAGTATCTCCCTGACTCGGATATTTTTTTTTGGCCCTCAAAATTCAGACATTCTAAAAAAATCTGAAAACCGATATTTCCACATCCAAAAAAGCGTCACCGGTATACATTCTTTCCCATTTCCATGTCTCCGAGTGTATTGTTTACTCCCACCTTTTTCTTGCCTGTTCTCTTATCAAGATATAGACATAAAAACTTCGTAAAAAATCGTATAAGTCGCATTGTTTACACAGAATTTTCTCTAGGATGAACAGGAAGTGATATTCAAGAGTACTTGTTCAAAGACCTGATTTGGATGCCTTCATTAACTTTATGCACCCAAAAAAAATTGGAAAAATAGAAAATAAAGGATTTTAGTTGAAATGATAGAAAATGGACCGTAATAATCGACTATAACTGTGAAAAAAAATTTAGAGAATTTTTCATTATTTTAAGTTTAATTATGCAAAAATTGATTTAATTTTGAAATCCTGCAAAAAAAATTATCTAAATTCAACATTTAATACAGCTAAAAAAACGCAAAAATATAAAACTGGGTCATTCATTTGCGGGGGAATTTAAAAATTATAACCCCTTTTTAAAAATTTTTTTTGTATAATAGAAAAGCTAATTAAACATTTTTGAAAAAAAATTATAAATGTTTCCATTTTTATATTTGGTCATTAAATTTGGTCATATATTTGGTCCATTTTTAATCATTTAAAACAAAATTCCAAAAAGACTCTGGTTCAGTTTTGGGTAAACTTAAAAAGTAAACAAGTACGAGAATTCCAAAAAAATTTGCAAATATATTAAATTGACAACATTTTCAAAGTTTATGCAAAATACAGTAGATCTACTTTGCATGGATCAATAAAAAAAATTATTTTGCAAATATTGCAGCAAGGACATTATCGTTATTTCAAACATTTCTGCACTAATTTCACTTTCCTGCATTTTTAATTAATTTGTTTTCTTATTCTAAAAGCAAAAGTAAAACCCATATACTTTCTTACAAAGTATTTATATCGCTCCACTCAATACGGATATATGCAGATAACTTGGTCATTAGAAACTTGTTCCAATTCTTGCAAGACGTCTCTATATATGACTTTCCTTTACCGTCTAGCCTCCCGTGTTTTGAACACCAACAGTTCTTGTCTATGCCTCCTGGCATTTCTTGTTCCTCCAAAAAAAAGCATCCCCGTCCGTGTGTGGTCTTTTGTGTTTTGACGGCAGACAGAAATACATCACCTTTTGTTGATAGACTCTAGTGCCACAAAATTGTGTTCTAATTTGAAATGCGAAAGGATATACAATGTCTTCGAGGAATCGCAATTGTTTGTGTTTTTATCTACCACTTATTTCCAACTTTGTTTGTCAATGGATTTCTTGGAGTTGATGTGTAAGTTTTAGAATTAGACGTGATTATGCCTGCCTACGTGCCTGCCTACATGCCTACCCCAGAAAGGCGTTGTTTGAATTGAAGGCCACCTACGTCTACTTTTTTATAAATATTTTCAGGATCAGGAACTATAGTAAATCAAAAAAAAATTTCAGATTCTTTGTCATTTCCGGATACCTCATGGCGAAAAATTTAACGAAGACTAAACTTTCTAAAGTTTCAGATTTCATTTCATTTTATTATCGACGGTAATCAATACTTTTTAGCATAGTCCTTTAATTATCATTTTTTATTGTAGATTTAAAAGAATTCTTCCCGTATATTATCTGGTGATTCTAGTCACTGTCATTCTTTTACGTATTTATTATGAAGATTTTCTATGGGGCAACAATGATCGGTACGGATTGGCGTCGTTGTGCTTGGTTACTAATCAGCTGATTATTCACGATCAAGCCGATTATTTTAGAGAGGTTTGTTTCAGAAAAACATTTTTTTTGTTTAGAAAAATGTTCATTTTAAGAAAATTTCCATACTCATTTTTTGCCAGAAAACTAATAGAACTCACCTCATAATTTGATCTAAAAATTTAATTTCCTTCCAGTTTTCTTATAAAGTAGTGTAGTCTTTGGCCTCGTGGGTAGGTAGGTAGGCGAGCAAGTAGGTAGGTTTGTAGGAAGGCAGGTATTCGTAAGTACTCGTAGGTAGATAAGAAAGTGGGTAGGTTTGTCGTAGAGTCGGCACTCGTAGATAGGTAAGTAAATGGGTTGGCTTGTGTTAAGCCAGGTTTTGTAGGTACTTGTTGATAGGTTTGTAGGTATAGCCAGGCACGCAGGTAGACAGGCGTTGTGCAAGAAACTTGAAAACATTTGGTGAGGCAAGTACATGCATAGGTTGGCACGAGATGTGCCTGCATATGTCTACCGGTCAGTCTGCAGGTTGCCTACATCTGCCTATGTGCTTGCATCTGTCTTCGTACCTACTTCTATCTATATACCTACTTCAGCCTCTTTGCGATCCTTTAAGGTTTGCTTACCTACGATCCTACCTACCTTGTATCCCTTCATTTCTTTGCCGCGTCCTTCATTTTCTAGGCTTCATGATTCAAAAAAAAAACTTACCAAAACGTATACTACAAAACTTTTTCAGTTCCAAGCCGAGCGATCTTCATTGAACATTTTCGTACATCTATGGTCATTATCTGTGGAAATGCAGTTTTATCTGCTCGTCCCATTTATCTTTTTTGGTCTACAACACTACAAAAAAGAAACTTGCAAGCTCATGACAGTGTCAATAATCTCAATTTTTGGATTCGTCGGCTTTGCACTTGTCAATTCTGCATTTGCATTCAACTTTATGTTCCTCAGATTATGGCAGTTTTCCGCAGGATTTATTGCACTATTTTGGACGAAAAGTTTCCCATCTCAAGTGGCTAAAATATCAGAAAAATCCGAAAATTCTGATGTTAGTGAAAACAAATTTCAAAAGTTCTGTTCAGTAAGCAAAGAAGACTCCGTGATGCTTGCACTGACAGTCATATCATTATGTGCATTACCTACAAAAATTGATGTTTTGATTTCAAGGCCTATGGTAACTGCAGCCACTGCGTTTATTATTGCAGTCGAGTCCAAGGATAATCAGGTAATTTTCAACAAGAGAGTTTGTCTACAAAACAAGAGAGTTTGTCTTCAAAAAATGTCTTCAAAATTCGAGATCTTCAAAAATTCAAAAAAATTGAAATTGAAGTGCACCTCATAAGAATTATATAATTTTCATAATGGAAAAAATATCGAAGTTGGATTTTTAGATAAACAATCTTCATTTAAAAGTCAATTTGTTTTTAAAAAGTGAAAATATTTTTTCATATTTCTATATCAATTTCTAATTTTAAATTTTGACAGAACATTTAGAAAAAAGGGTTTTTTTTTTAATATTCATAATTTTTTCCACTAAACACGGTAGTTTTTATTACTACAATTTGCGGAAAAACTACTGAAAATTCAACTTTCAGATACCAGAACGAAAAATAAATATTTCCAGATTCTGGAATCCAGAACACTTTCCTATATTGGAGACATCTCTTATGTCATGTATCTTGTCCATTGGCCCATAATTTCAATTTTCATTGAAAGCACTCTGAAAAGTCACTTGTTTTGTATAAGTAAGTTATTTTTCACTACTTTTTTTTCTTAAATTTCAGAAATTTTCAGTGATAACCCTGGTGGCATCTATAATTCTTCATCATCTCTTCGAAAAGCAATATCTCCAAATGAACTGGAAGGGAGTTGTCCCATTGGTTCTTGTGCTGATACTTGGAAATGCTTACCTTCAGTACAGTATTAGAAATGACAAATTTTGGCAAATGTCTGTGCCAGATGAGATTCAGGATATTGTGGCACAAAATAAAGTGTTCTTCAATTACATTTGGAAAACAGAACCACAAATTGATGAGTGTATTGAGAAGGAACTTGTACCGCCAAGCAACGAGATTTATGGGCAGTGCAGGTTTCCGGTAAGTTTTAATAGCAGTTTAGAGCACTCTTTTATTACAATGAATTTCAGCCGGGTAAAGGGAATATGTCAATATTAATGATTGGAAATAGTTATGTGATGAATCTTGGTGAACATATACGGGCACATTTTAACTATAACTACTCGGACTACAGATATATTGCCATAAGTGGTAAGTGCAAAACTTTTGGAAAATTTGGCAATTTACGAAAACTTGGACTAAAAATTTCCAAATTTTTGAGAATTTTATTATGGTATTTGGTCAAGTTAGATTATTATTCCTTAAAAATACTTGAAATTTATCAGAAAAAAAGTGCGTATCTTTGGAAAATTTGGCAAAAAACTTGAAAATTTAAAAAAAAAAGGACTACACTACGTCCTAAACCTCTACGCGTATTGCTACTTTTTTAGCGAATTTTTTAAATAAACTATTTTTTTCAGAAGGCTACGCATTGTACACAGATTCTGCTCTTTCAAGCGGAGCTCTTGAAATTACTAGGCAACAAGTTGAAAAATACAAACCAGACGTTCTTCTTATTGTTGCTCGGTAAAATTTTCCAACATTTCTTGTAGATTTATAGTAACATTTTCAGATTCTCAGCTGCTTTCAAGACAAAATA
The DNA here is from genome assembly GCF_000002985.6 of Caenorhabditis elegans. Classification (NCBI taxonomy): domain Eukaryota; kingdom Metazoa; phylum Nematoda; class Chromadorea; order Rhabditida; family Rhabditidae; genus Caenorhabditis; species Caenorhabditis elegans. Next base: position 4,714,160 of record NC_003283.11, read on the forward strand.
TGAAGAAAATGATGGATATTTGCAGCAAATCAATGAGAATATCGCATTCTATGAGAAGTTTGTGTTACTTTATAGCTTGGTTTCCAACTTCTAAAAAGTTTAGGTTCGTGAAAACCGTATACATATTGGATGCTCATCCAATGTACCCACTAGGATTCCTTAATTTGTATCTCCATTACTTGATTCAAAAACCTGACGAGCTGGAGCATTTAAATCTGAATAAGAAGAAGGCTGAGAAAGAGATGAATTTTGTGAAAAAGAGGCTGAACATGATGAAATGCACAGAGTGCCATGTGAGTTCCATCAATTCTCTAATCTGCGAAACAATTTAGGGCATTTTTCTTAATTTTTTAACTGATTTTTTTTTAAATTTCGTAAAAAAATGTTTAAATATTTTCAAATACCCGCGTAAATCAGTAACTTACCGACAAAAACGCAACAAAAAAATTCCGATTAATTTTTAATTGTTTTGCGGTAAAATAATTTAAAATTGACGGAAATTTTTGTAAAAATAAGTCGTAACAGTTTACAAAAATATACTAATTTTAATATCCAAAATTTCCCACTAATCCTAAAATTTTCAGTTCTTCGATCTAAGCCACGTGTTCCTTGAAAACGACAAGTATCTAACTTTTGATAGAGACACTCAACTTTCCTACGTGGACAACAGTATACATCTGACATCGGCTGGTGTGAAGAAATGCGATCCCGTTTTCAAGAAGATGGCCGAAGAAATTATGAGCAAATTTTGATATCAAACTTAATTTTAAAACTAATTTTCTCAAGGTTATTTATGTTGCCAAAATTTATTATTACGGTTTTTTAAGAGTGGAAAAATGAATGTGAATTTTTTTAATGAGTGCTCAGGCAACAAACGAGACGGAAATTTCAGCAGCAAAAATGAAGAAATGAGACTTTTCAAGAAGCTTCTAAAAATGGGCAAACTTCTTGGAACTTTCAGAAATCTATCAAGGTTCTCTGGGCATTACTGGAAATTTCTGAAAATTTGTGGAAACTTTTGAAAGGTAAGGAAAAATAAGTGACTGCTAAATTTGTGTTTTGTTTAGAATATTTTTGTTGATTTTTGAAAAAATTTAGGTATCTTTGTATTGTGCACAGAGAGCTTAATACTTATGAATTACTAGCTACAATTTAGGTATGCGAACTGGTTTTTTATATTATTGATTTTCCTGGCTCGCGTGATTAATATCAAATAATACCCAATAATCCTATAAACCACAATTTATTTCTCAGATTTTCAAAAACTAATATTTAGTTTCATGAAACCTCTTCACACTTTCCAAAAGATGTCTCTGAGCAACCCGTATTGATTGATTTTCAGTCTTCCCGTCCTCAATACTTTGAATCGTTTCCACAATTGCAGCCATTCCAGCGTTAGAAATTATGGAGAATAGTTGTGCACCGGACATTTTTTCGTCAACTTTACTTGCCTGAAAATGCAAAGTTTATTTTTAGTTGAAAAAAATTTTCTAACGCTTCAAAAAAAAGAACTCACAATTTCTCTCAAATCAACATCCTCTTCGAATCTCATTTTTCTTGAGACTGCTTCCAAAATCTTAGTCTTCGACTCTACATCTTCACCAGGCTTCACCTCAACCAGCTTATCAAATCTTCCAGGAGTCATTAGAGAATTATCCAGCAAATCTGGACGATTCGTAGCTCCCATTACAAAAACTTTAGTTAGTGGGGAGTTATGAAGTTTGTCTAGCTCCGCGAGCAGTTGAGATACAATTCTGTCAATGACCCCTCCAGAATCTCCATTCCTTCCGCGATTCGGAGCCAAACTGTCGATTTCGTCAAAGAAAATTACGCACGGAGAAGCTTGTTTAGCTCTTTCGAAGACTTTCCGCAGGTTCTCTTCACTTTGTCCCACGTATTTATTGAGAAGTTCTGGACCTTTAACTGATAAGAATGCAATTTTAAACTCCGTTGCCACTGCCTTAGCAATGAGAGTTTTTCCGCAACCAGGGGAGCCATAAAGTATAATTCCAGATCTTTTAAGAGCTCTTGAGCCAAATAAATTTGTGCGGATACTTTCCAGGACGGTCTGTTTCGTCTCTTCGAGACCTCCAACATCTTCCCATCGTACATTTGGAATCTGCAATGAAAATGTGCAATTTGAAAATAAATTTAGATTTTTTCAAAGTTAAAATTAACTCTGAATTTTTTTTTCATAAATTTAACATATTTTTTTCTGGAAATTAAATAAAAGCAAAGTATCGTCTGTGAGTATTTGTTCAAATTGCCAGAAACCAGTCTCCGAGAGTGATTTTCCAAATTCTTTTCAATTATTTTTTTCAATTTTGCAAATAAAAATACTGAATTATTTTTGAAAACAAATTTTTAAAAATTCCATAGATTTTCTAAACAACAATATTCTTTTTGATAAAAAGCACTACTCCCATAGAAAAAATGCTCACCTTTGGTGCTCCAATAGCATCTGCAAAATTCGAATTCCTCTTATCAATCAAATCCTCATAAACTTTCTCTTCCTTCTCCTCGATTTTCACTTTCTTCCCATTTTTCACGAGCTTTTCCAACTCTGCCAACGTAAACCCAGATGTCTTCTTTGCGACGTGATTTGCGAGTTTCTCGTTCAAATAATATTGAAGCCACGTTTTCCGATCATTTTCATCCATAAACTCTGCTGAAAAGGTGTAAAGCGCAAGGTTCTTTACGTTGGCGGGCATGGAGGACATCGTATCCGTGTTGCACGAGAATATGACTGTGATTTTGGATGGTTCAGATAATTTCTGTTCCATGTACTGTAAGATACGGCGGTCTGAAATTAAGTTGAATTGTAAACGAAAGGTAAAATGTTTTTGAAACATTGAAAGTTTGGAAATTTTGTATGAAAGTTTGGCATTGATTTTTTCGTATTTTTTTAAATAGTACAATGTGATGAAAAAAAAAAGGTTTTCTAAATTTTTCAATACAAAATTTCTAAAATTTTCATTAAAACATTTTTGACTTCCTGATGTCCGAGGTAAAATTGTGTTGGGGTACTGTAAAAGTACTGTAGTTTTTCTAGAAACTTCTGTGAATTTTTGAAAAGCTAACTATTAGGAAGACTTGAAAAATTAAAAATTAAAAACTTCTAGAAGGAACTGGAATATTCTGGAAAATTTGAAAAGGTTAAAAAAGTTCGAGCAATTTCTAAATACTACTAGGAAATTTGAGAAACTTCTGGATGGCAGATGAAATTTCTAGAAAACTTTGCCACAATTTGGAGAGTTTGATGGTAAATTTCAGCAAAATCCGCTTTGAAAAACAAAATATAGTAGAAAAATTCAAGAAAAAAAGCTTTGAGCTTCTGCTAAATTCATTCTGAAAAAAACCTTGCAATTTCTAGATTTTTGTAGAAACTTTTTCAAATTTTTTGAGAAAATTGTGGACTAAAAAAGGTGGTAAATTTGCCACCCCTTTTTAAAACTCACCTAATGCATTAAATTGATCAATAGCCAGAACATTTGAATTTCTGATGAACAATACGCAGTTCTGAAGTAACTTTGCTTTTTCCCACCACGACGTCCACTTTGCCTCCGACGTCGACGCATTCTCACAGACCATCTCATATCCATCAACTTCGAAAAAGTTCCGATGAGTTTCAGAAGCAAAAACTCGACTCATCAGTCGTTTGCCGGATCCAGAAGCGCCGGTTACTAACAGAACTAGAGCCTTTTTCGAGATAGTTTTCTGGGCCGAGTAGATTTGAGTCATTCGGAAAACAGTGGTTCTCATGGAGGATGTCAATGAGTTTTTGAGTAAAAAGTTTGAGAAAGGAAGTGATTGGGAAACGGCAGAAGTTTCATAGACAGCTGTTGAGGAATCCATGATGCAAGGTGAACTGGAGACATCCAATTTATAGAATAGGTGAGTTGTCTTGTCAGTGTAGGCGTTGTAGTTTGTAATTCGGATGACGTCATTCTTGTAGAACACACTGGAACAAAGGATTTTTGGAAGATCAGGTAACCTTATATTTTAGTGTTTGATTCAATTTCAAAAATTGGAAAAATTATAGAAAGTGTTTTTAGAAAAAAATAATTCCGGCAACTTTTCGGCAACCGGCATCAAAGTTCCCAAAGAAGTGTGGCAATATTTTTGTTCAACTGAACCTTCAAAGGATTTTTGAAAAAAAAGCGCTTTTTTCATTGGCAATTATATTTTTGCATCTTTCAGACCAGGGGTGGGCAGCAAACTATTTTTTCCGGCAAATCGGCAACTTGCCGGAATTTTAAATTTCCTGCAAATCGGTGAATTGCCGGAATTTTATATTTCCTGCATATCGGCAAATTGTCGGAATTGAATATTTCCGACAAACCGGCAAATCGCCAAATTGCCGGAATTGAAAATGTTCGGCAAATCGCAAAATTGCCGGAATTGTAAATTTCCGGCAAATCGGCAAATCGACAAATTGTGGTTTTGGACATTTTCTTTGGAAATTTTAGGATTTCAATTTTAATCGGCAAAATTTTACGCAACCTATAAATTTTCTCACATTTATGTCGAAAAGTAAGCAAATTCTATGAAAATATTTAAAGGAAACGGGAGACTTTTTTAAAGACACAGTTTTAAGGGTTTCCGTCTTATAAAAAATCCATCTAAACATTTCCGGCAAGTCTGGTATCCGGCAAATGGCAAATCGGCAATTTGCCAAAAAAAAATTTCAGCGAATTGCCTTATTTTCCGGTAAATTGGCAAATTTGTCGCCAAAAAAATTTCTGAGGTTTCAGCCTATTTTACTTGAAAACTCACTTCGCACTCTTCAAAATTTGTTTCAAATGATGCTTCTCCAATCTTATATTCTTGGCAACACTCGGTTGTCTCATCAAGGATAACTTTGCATCTTCTGAAATCGGAATTGGTGTCTCGTGAAATTTGAAGTTAGGAGTGATGTTCTGAAAAAAGTTAAAAGAAAAGGTATTTAATATTAGTTAAGCTTACATCAACCGCAACATTTTTTACTAAATCCGGTCCAAAGAGGTTAAAAACATCGCATCTGGATATCCTAAGGCTTCCTATTTTTACAGAAGTGGAAGTCTGAACCTTCATAACTCGTTCGATATTTGAAGATTTTCCGTGATCAGTGGTAATTGTGAAGGAGGTTTTGACGAGCTGAGAATCCAGAATCCCTAGAGACCAACATGTTACAGGATGGATGGAGAGGGTACTGAAATACGAATGTTGAATTTTTAAAACGAAACTATAATTTGTGATGATTTTTTTCTCAAATTTATTCAAATAACTTCAAAATGACATTTTAAAAAAATTGAAAAACTGTGATTTTTTTTTGGAAAAAACGAAAATTGGCCAATTTTTTTTTCAAAATCTGATCAATATATGATCAGTAAAAAAATGAGCAAAACCACAATTTGCCGAACAGTTTTTTGCAAATCGGCAAATTGCCGGAAATTTTCAATTCCGGCAATTTGCCGATTTGCCGGAAATTTACAATTCCGGCAATTTGCCAGAAATTTACAATTCCGGCAATTTGCGGATTTGCCGGAAATTTAAAATTCTGGCAATTTGGCGATTTGCCGGAAATTTCAAATTCTGGCGATTTGCCGATTTGCCGGAAATTTACAATTTCGGCAATCTGCCGATTTGCCAGAAATTTACAATTCCGGCAATTCGCCGATTTGCCGGTAATTTTCAATTCCGGCAATCTGCCGATTTGCCGGAAATTTGATCTATAGTTAAATTTTAAAAAAAAACTCACTTTATGCTTGCTCCACTCTGATCTACCACAATTTTCAATTCAACTTCCTCATTCCACAATAATTTTCGAATCCTTTTAGCTTCATTTTTAGAAAATAAAATTCTAAAATAAAATTTGAAAAATTCTTCTCTGCATACCATCACTGAATCCTCAAAGTAGAATAAATCAATTTACAAAGTATTTAGAATACCCCCCAAAAATGGAGACTACACTTTGGCCACTGTTTTGATATGGCAACGTGTGTTGTAGAATGTCTGCGTCTCTTGCCTCTCGTTGCAGTTAGAATTAGATAAGGAAAAGGTTTTATGTAGTGTAAAGATTATGGATTAGTGGTTAGGAATAATGGTGATCAGGGGAAAAATGTGTTTGAAAAAAAATTTTAACATTTAGTTTTCACAATACCGTACTTTTCGGACGGAACTTTTTAAAATGTTTTAATTTTTTTAATTTTTGAAATTTTTAATAATTTTTAAGGATTGAATAGTTTTGAATTTTCGCGCATATGAGCTACCTAGTTTTGGCATTTTTCATTTTACCAATTTTTTCAGCATTTTTCTCTGTTTTATGATTCAAAACACAGCTTCTCAAATTTTCAGGTATTTGAACTTTTTTTTTTAATTTGAAAAAGAAAACTAATACAAAATTTAATTTTTTTTCAATTAAAATAAAAGATGCAAAAATTTAGGAAAAATTTGTAACATTTTTTTACTCACAGACAAAAACTCTACATTTTTAATATTTAATTTCGTCTCAAATTGATAAGTAAATTTTCAAAATTTATCTTAATTTTTCGTTAATTTGTTTTCTACTTTTTGGCAAACTCTTGGCTATAAATTCCATATAAACTTCTTGTGAATTTTCCGGAAACTGTTGTGACTTGAGCTACTCGAGTTTGACAAAACACATGGTACATAGTTTTTAAGACAATAATATTCAAAAAAATATGCTTATTAAATTTTCTCAAAACATGTTTTTTTTCTAGGTTCAATATTTGTTTAGCCGGTTATCATTTCCAACATTCCAGCCGGTGGAGACCAACAGCACCACACCCAAAAAACAATTCGAAGTTTTCTTCAGGTTACGATTGTCTTTTGCTCACTAGCAATAATTGTGCATTTATGAATGTATTTAAGAAAGAGAGTGTGTATGTATCAATGTATGTGTGTATGTGTGTAAATGTATGCTGTAAAAAAGATAAGCAACAAAGAGAGAGAGCAACATTCTCCTCTACGACCCATATACACAAATTCCTACTTTTTCTCCTTATCATCTAACTCTTTTTGTGTAAGGTTGGCAGTCTTTTCATTTGATTTTGGCACTGGTTTTCAGTTTTTTGGCATTTCACTGAAACTGTAGATTCATTTCAATCAACTTGTTGTTTTTTTCTCAGTTTCTTGTTTACCTTGATATCTGAACCTATAGAAAAACCTATTTCCAACGGTACAGTTTGTTTGAATATTTTTAAAAGCCCTCAAAAAACCAGATTTCACAACCTGACTTTTCAAAAAAGATTAGAAAAAAAAACATGTTCCAAAAAAATAAGCATAAAAGGTGAACTTGGGAAGTTCTGTTAAAAAATTAATTCAAATTTCAAATTGAGTCCGGCTAATCCAGAAATTTGTTTTATAAATTCGGTTTATTGAGAATGAGTATTGATTTTTTTTCCAATAAATAACATTTGTACCGGCCATAATTCTATGTGGAACCGGTTTTTTATTGTAAATAATTAATTAGGCTTGTTTCAATTTTTAATCGGTAAAAACACGTTTTTATGAGCCACTACTTTTAGCAAAAATTTTTAAAAATTGCTTTTCTCTTTTTATATTTTTCAAATCTAAAATGTTGGCAACAGCGTCAATATATATATTTTTTAATCTGATTGTGAACATAAAATAGCACAGGAAAGAATTTCTAACTTGTTTTATCAAAACTGATCGGAAAATTATTTTAAAATTTCATTAACCTTAAAAAATTTGATAAATCAAAAGTTGTCAAAAATTAGTGAAAACTCATTTTTCAGTTAACGATTTTGAATACCGGCAAAAAAGTGTTTGTCTAAATGTGTATAGTTTTTCTACAATTTTTATAGAAAATTTTTGTCAAATTGTGGTTTTGCACATTTTTTTTTGGAAATTTCAGAATTTCAATTTTAATCGGCAAAACTGCACGCATCCTGTGACCGTTCCTACATCTTTTTTGAAAAGTAAGCAAATTCCATGAAAATGTCTAAAGAAAAAGGGGAAAAATTTCAAAAAGGCACAGTTTTAAATGTTTCCGTCTAATAAAAAATTCCTCTAATAGAAAAATCTAATAGTCTATAAAAAATTTAAACCGTCTAATAAAAAAACCCAAACATTTGCGCAAGTCTGATATCCGGCAGACGGCAAATCGACAGACCGGCAACTTGCCGGGATTGAAAACTTCCGGCAAACCGTCAATTTGCCAATTTGCCGAATTCATCGAAAAAAAAAGTGTGCCAACCCGCAATTGCAGCCCAACACTGATTTGCAGTAAAAATCCCGACAAGTGACAGCCCAATTTAAAATGATTCACTCTGATTTTCGAAACTTCAATGGAATGTGGGTGTTTCACAGTATTGAGTCACGTTCTCTAACCTCCTGTGTTATCAATTGGCGGAATTATTCTCGCTTTAAAATTTCGTTTTGCACACCTTTTTTCTTTTACTACTATAATTTTTCTATAATTTTGGATATTTTCAGATGTCTTCAGACTCTCGACTCGGCAATGCTCGGTCTTTCAACAGGTTTGACATAATTCTTTCAATAACTCATTTCGTCGGTTTCATCACAATCTGTCTCAATGGATATTTCCTGAACACATTCAAAAATGGTCTTGCGTGGCCTTCAAAAGTCAAAAACGGAGATAATAAGGCACTGGGGAAACGTGGCGATCAACTGCACGCGTTTCTGATGATTTTAGCATTTATTTATTTTCAAGGAGAAGCTTTGTTGGCATATCGATTGTACCGGTATGACGCGAAGATTATTTCAAAACTACTTCACACAGCTCTACATATTATTGCAATTGGGCTAGGAATTACTGCATTGACTGTGATTATAATGAGTACTAATAACGCAGGTGTACGTTTGGATTAGTTCAATTTTAATGCTAAAAGTTAATTTTTCAGTGGAATAATTTTACAAGTGTTCACAGTTGGATTGGAATTTGTCTGCTTTCGGTTTATCTGGTTCAGGTTAGTAGGTTTTGTAATGTTTAATAACTTTAAATTTTGTTGCCCAAAAGCACAAAAAACCGTTAATATACCAAATTCAGTTGCAAAAAAATAAAAGAATTTTTCTCGATTTTGTTTTTAAGTTAAAAAAACTAATTTTCTTAAAACTAATTTATTTAATTCCCGAGCAAATATATGACCCGATTTTGAAGTTTTTAAGCTATATTTGTAGGTCTCTCTTTGTTTAGTAATTTGAAACATAATTTGTCCAATTTTCAGAATTTTTTTTCACAAAAAAAAACATTTTATTCCAATTTTAAAGTTTCATCGATTTATTTCGGGTTATCAAGTTTTCATTAACGAAAAATATCTGAAAAGTTTTGTAAGGCGCTTCTGTGCCTTCGTAAAAGTTTATACACAAGTTGTTTCAAATTTAGTGGTTTTAATTAATTTGCATATTTGTAAAAATTTTAATTTATAACTGTAAAATTAAGGAAACAATTTTAAAAACATTTGTAGAATGTATGGAATTTTTTCTAATCATTTAAAAAAGTTTTGAAATTCAATTTTTCCTAAAATTGTTGAAAAAAACTAAAAATTGACTGTGTCCCCAATTAATTTCAAAACAATCAAATTCCGTTTTTTACTAACTGTTTATTTTATTTTTGCACGTAGCGTCAGAGTGTCTTATTTCGACTAGATCTACGTAGATCTACAAAAAATGCGGGAGAAGAGACGCAGAGTTCTCAACTGACTTCGCATGGTTAAGAACGTGCTGACGTCACATTTTTTGGGCTAAAAATTCCCGCATTTTTTTTTGTAGATCAACCCGTAATGGAACATCCTGGCACCACGTTTTTTTTGAATAAACACAATGAAAATAAATTTCCAATTGATAAGAAAAAAGGCCAACATTTCAATATAAATTCATCCAGTTCTCCTTTGGATTTCTGACATATCTGTGCCCATGCTCGCCTGGAAAATACCGAGCTCGCCTGATGCCAATTCATCGAGCAGTTGGTGTTGGCTGTTTTATTGTTGCATGTGTACAATGCTGTCTTGGATATGGAAATATTCTTTTGGAAGATCAGCCGTAAGTTGAGCGCTGGTATTTTAATTGTCGTGAATTAATTGTCAGAATCAGTATCTATTAATCATAATTTTTGCAATATTTCAGAGGCTGCTTCTCGGATCTTTCTTGTAAAAATCGAATCGAATATGTTGGAGCGTTCAGTGTCATGTTCATTATTCTCTACACTCTACTTGTGTTAGCGTTGATCATTCCAGTGCCGTGGAGAAGAGAAAAAACTCCAGATGAGCTAAAGTAATTTATTTTTGTCTTTTATTATATTCCCATATTTCCAAATGATCATCATGTTCTTTCTATCAAGTCACTACTTTGCACAGATCCAAAAGCTTTATCCGATAAAAATATGTTTCAAAATCAAAATAAAATTATTTTATGTTGTGCCACAAACTTTGTAATAAAATATTTGAAATTCCTAACTGCCTACCTACCTGCCTGCCTTGGCTCTTTTATTAGGTGTTTGTACCAAGCACCTTTATGAAAATGAGTCACTTTTGTTATCATTTCCGCCTGTTTTTTTTCTCATTCAAAACTCAAACAGACTATATTACCACCACATATTTCACACTACTCAACTCATTCATTTCAACTAAAATAATGTCTTCACTTGGCTACTTTGAGTTTGCAGCTTCTGTGACCCACTTAGTCGGGTTTATTACAGTATGCCTCAATGGATACTTTTTCAACACATTTTATAATGGAATTGGCTGGCCGTTTGAGCTTAAAGTTGGCTCCACGGATGCCAGAGGACTTGTTGAAATGAGAGGGAAACAGCTTCATGGATTCTTAATGTTTCTGGGATTTATTTATCTACAGGGAGAAGGTAATAGTTTAAATTCGTTTTTAACTGACAGAGAAGCTTGTAGCTTGACAACTGTAAAATCATCCCTACTGTACTACTACAGTACTCCTACAGTATCCCTACAGTACTACTACAGTGCCCCGATCATACCCTTCGACTAACCTCAACCCAATATCCCTTCTAAAGACAAGAATTCATTTTCTGAAACTACAGTAGCCTGACCGTACTCCTACAGTATCGCTACAGTACTCCTACAGTATCCCTACAGTACTCCTACAGTATCTCTACTGTACTCCTACAGTACTCCTACAGTACTACTACAGTACTCCTACAGTACTACTGCAGTGCCACTAAAATACTACTACAGTATCCCTACAGTATTACCACAGTACCCCTACTGTACTACTACAGTATCTCTATTGTACTACTACAGTTCCCCGACCATACCCTTCAACCAACCCCAGCATGTTGTCTCTTCTAAAGAAATGTACTCATTTTTCTGAAACTACAGTAGCCTGACCGTGCTGCTACAGTATCCCAACAGTATTCCTACAGTACCCCTACAACACTAATACAGTATCCCTACATCACTCCTACAGTATCCCGTACAGAACTAATACAATACTCCGGCCGTAGCCCTCAACTAACCCACACCCATTATCCCTCCAAAAAGGCAAGAACTCTTTTTTTCTAAAACTACAGTAATCCTACAGTACCCCCACCATGTCACTCAACTAACTCCGACCATAGTCCCCCCAAAAAACCTAAACCTACAATATCCCAGCTTAACTACAAAATTTCCAGCTCTTCTCTCGTACCGTGTCTATCGATTTACTACAAACCGAGTTTCAATATTAATTCACACTTTTCTCCACATCGCATCCATTGTCCTAGCCGTTGGAGCTCTCTTTTCCATCATTCTCACAATAAAATACACCGGAGCAAGTCATTTTTCCAATATTCATAGTTATCTTGGAGTATGCCTATTGCTGGTTTATTCGGGTCAGGTAAGTAACCTCGAGAGATTCAGTAAAAATTAAAATTTCAGCTGTCATTTGGTTTTTGCACGTATCTATTCAAATGCACACCGAAAGATTACCAATCCCGGCTCATGCCAGTGCACCGAGCAGTTGGAATAAGTTGTATGGTTGTGGCTTGTGTTCAGTGTTGCCTTGGATATAATCAGATGGTTTCAGGAAAACTGTAAGCAATTTCAAAAAAGTTTAATTTCAAAACCCTCTTCTTCTAAAACTTTAAAGTAGAGTAGGAAACGTTTAAAAAAAAATTATTCACTGTTTTTTGATTTTTTTAAAGATATTTCAATTTTGCAACGAAAAAAAATCTCAGATGATAAATTTTTTGAATATCCGTGAAATACCGCTTGTCAACTGCTCTGACTTTTCTCAATAATTTTGAGACTGTTTTCTGTAATTTTGGGCAGAAAGCCCACTGACGGTATCTGTACGATCTTTACTGGCTATTTATAAAATTTAAATTCTAAAACTTTTTTTTTCATAAAATTTTAAAACTTGAAAAGTTTCATTACCGATATAAAACATGCCATTGAACAAAACCAATAACTAAATATTTCCAGATCTTGCTTCAAAGATCTTTCTTGCGCAAATCGAATCGAGTACGTCGGGTCGCTTTCCATGATCTTCAACATTATTTATACTATCATGGTTGTTTCAGTAGTCATACCAAAACCATGGAGACGAGAGAAAGAAACGATTAAAATTAACTGACAAAATGTTTATGAAAATGTTTACCCGCTCTTGAATAAATAAATAAAATTTAATTTGAGATTCTTCTTCTCAATGACACCCACACTCATCTACAACCATGTCTCGATATCTTTTAATCTGTACTTGCTTATTTTGATCTACAAAAAGAATCTTGTAGGATCCCAAACTCGACGGGGCACATTTCGCCGGAGTCGTCGAATTCGGGCGTACTCTGTGCAGAGTTGACTGTACAATAGCGTGTGACGTGGCATTCATTTCTTTTGAAAATGGTGCAGAGCAATCACCGGAGCAATAAAATGCACTGAACCCTTCTGGTGCGATAACCCATTGTTTCCAGCCGAGAATGTCAAAGTCGACATAAAGACCTTTACGTTGGCACCGTTCATTTTCGTTGGCTGGAAGAAATGATGTCATTCGAGAAAAAAGTAAAGGAAGAAATTACGTTTTTCAAAGTAAGCGGATTCACTTCGTTTTACTTTTTGTCTCATGGGAGGTGCGGAGATTGGAGTTGTGGAGGCGGATCTACGGGATCTGTGAGAATATATAATTGAACAGTTATGGTTATGAACGCAATTATATTGTAAAAAAGTTTTTTAAAACAATTTTTCTAATTGTAAGTTTTTAATGATTTTTTTTTGATATTCGGAAAAAAATGGCATTTTCTCAATTTTTGTGGTATCAAGATCAGAGCTTTAGCGGCAAATTTATTTGTCAGCAAATTCGGCAAATAGGCAAATTGGCAATTTGCTGATTTGCCGATTTGTCGGAAATAATGATTCTGAATGAAACCTGTGTCAGTTGAAAAGGACCATTTGAAAAGTTTATCACAAAAAAATTCGAGCATTTTGAACCACAGTTTTCGTCGACAAATTCGGCAGATCGGCATTCAATTCTGGCAATTTGCCAATTTGCTAATTTTCCGGAAATTTTTTATTCCGGCAATTTGCCGGTTTGCCAATTTGCGAGAAATTTTAAATTCCGGAAATTTGCAGGAAAGAATCGTTTGCCGCCCACCGCTGATCAGGTTAGAACTGTAGTTGCAGAAGCTTTTTGATATGATAATTACGATGCCGATATTTGTTTGAAAAATGACATAAATGTCGTGCAAGCCCTTCAAGCAATTGGGCGCACAATTTTTGATACTCACCTTTTTTTTGGTGGACCTGCGTCTTCGTCTTTCAACGCGATCACCAGAAATGCCTCGATTTTAAGCTCATCATCTGAAATATAACAACTATTTCTTAAAAATTAAACTTTTTTTTTCAAATTTTACTTGTTGAAGCTCTAGCCGTCACAATTGGTAGTGTTGAGAGTTGCAAGTGTGACCATCTATCGACCATTGTAGTGACATCAGTGACCACTGTCGGATCATCAGATGACACGAGAACTGTGTCTCCAGGAAGACTGAAACGAGTTACAGTACTAATAGAGAAATGTAAGCTTACTTGGTGTCCTCAATGTAAAAAAAGACTGGTGAGACAATTCCCTGAATATGGATTCGAAGTTGAGCTCGAACTATGGATTGTCCCTCTTTTGCTGGAACATGCTCCTTGGCGAATCGGATACTGTAGGAGCCATCGTCAAGGCGATGGGATACTTCTGAATTTATGAAAATGGTTTTTAATCGATTTTTAAGATTTTAAGGTACCCTGTGCCATATGTGAAACTATTCTGTCAGCACTGAGCCACGCGTTCACCTCCTCTTCGTTATGATTTTCTCTGGAAATTTTCAAAATTTTGATTTTTAAATTAAAAAAGGAATCCTCCAAACCCATGCTCATAGTTTTCCAATTGCTTGTATAAGCGTTTCATGTAAGTTGAGACATAATTATTAGCCTTCACAGCTGGCCCATTTGGATTTATGTCGATGTTGAAGAGCTCGCGGATTTGTTCCCCGATTTTGTCGGTGGCCTGTCTGGAAACACTTTTTTTTCCAAAAATTCACAAAAAAAAAACAAAATCAAAGTTTGGGTAAATTGCCGTTTTTATAGAGCTACTGTAGCTATGAATAATTTGTAAAAACTGAATAATCCACACATTTTGACTGTGAATTTTTAAAATATTCAAAAGAATTTTGTTCATATATTGTCGTGGTAAGACCCATCTAAAAATAAAGTATCACCCGGACGCAAAATGCTGCCAATTTTGCCCCAAAACTACTGTACCCGGGGTCTTGACACGATGAATTCATGTCAAACGAAAAGAGGTGTGCACCTTTAACGAGTACTGTAGCTTCAAACTTTCTGCCGGATTTGTATGTCGAACTTTCATACTTTTTCGATAAAAATATATTTAGGTAATTGATTTTTAAAATATTGGGAAACTGAAAAATCCGTGAAAATTCCACGCCAACGAAATTTTAAAACTACAGTACTCTTTGAAGGCGCACACCTTTTTGCATTAAAAATTGTCGTGTCGAGACCAAATTCCATTTTATGACACAATAATGGCCAAAATTTCCGCGCCAGAATGATATTAAAAGTACTTTCGGTTTAGAATTTTTTTTCGGAATTTTTTCAGAAACTTGGAGTACGGAAAACTTCAAAATGATACATACTTTGAAGTATAAATTCGCGAAATTGCTGAAATTTATATTGTGGTGGTAGGACCCATCAAGAAAATAGATTATTATCCAGAAGCGAAATTTGGCGATTTTTGTCCCAAAAATACGGTACCCGGTTTTGACACGACAAATTCTTAGAGTACTGTAAGTTTAAAGTTTTTCGATAAAATTTTTTTAATTTATTACGGGAACAATAAATCATGAGAATGCGTACTTGGTGCATTTTATTTGACGCGCGATATCTCTTAGCGAAAACTACAGTAAGAGCTTAAATATCTATTGTTATTTGAGTTCTTACTGTAGTTTTCGCTAAGAGATGTCGCGCGTCAAATAAAATGCACCAAGTACGCATTCTCATGATTTATTGTTCCCGTAATATCAAAAATTCAATGATTACACTTCAATTTTAACAGATCGTGAAAAGAAAAAATTCCCGCAATTTTTGTAGATCAAACCGTAATGGGACAGCCTGATACCACGCGATTTTCATAGTTTTTCGTTAAAAAAATATTTAATTTATATTTAATTGTTTAAAATTCAATGAAAATTCCGGCGCAATGAAAAATTTGAAACTACAGTACTCTTTAAAGGCACACACATTTGTTTGCAAATTTAACAAAAATTTTTCATCTCGAGACCAGGGCGTAATATGCCTTTCATCAACATCAC
Organism: Caenorhabditis elegans; assembly: GCF_000002985.6. Lineage (NCBI taxonomy): Eukaryota > Metazoa > Nematoda > Chromadorea > Rhabditida > Rhabditidae > Caenorhabditis > Caenorhabditis elegans. The sequence goes on from NC_003283.11 coordinate 4,729,959, forward strand.
ATGATTTCTCAATTATTATTTGAAAAAAATCGAAAAAAAAACAACAAACCCAGTCAGCGGTTGAGTATACGTTTTTCCATTGCGTTCCTCGACGAAATAAATTCCTTTCGAATCTCCACGTGGCACTAGGAATCCCAATAAAATCGAAAATTCGAAGAGCATGTAATCTGAGAAGAAGAAGAGCACAAACTAGTAGGGACTCTCCGGCACTGACTCTTTGAATTTGCTGAAAGGATTTGGCGATGGTGGGGGAGAATCAGAGAAAAATGATGAGAGAAGGGCAGTACACACACACACACACACACACACACACACACACACATGTGTCTTTCCGATTTCCCCAGACAATTTCTGTCCAGGCCTGCAAGCAGGCGCTCGAAACATTTTTCTTTTTTTTTTTGAAAAAGAAGAAGATGGAAAAATTGAAACAGCAAAACAAAGGAAATGTGGTCGCTGTGAGTGGAGAAATAGAGAACATGGCGGAAAAAAACCAATTTGTCATAAGTATGGTTAATCATTGAAGGCGGCATGTATTACGGGATCACAAAATTCTGAAAATGCGTATTGCACAACATATTTGACGCGCAAAATATCTCGAAGCGAAAAAGAAAACTACAGTAATTCTAATGACTACTGTAGCGCTTCTGTCGATTTACGGTCTCTAAAAATAGTTAAATAAATTCAATTCGATTTTATTTAATTCAATTCGAAAATCGAGCCCGTAAATCGACACAAGCGCTACAGTAGTCATTAGAATTACTGTAGTTTTCGCTACGAGATATTTTGCGCGTCAAATATGTTACACAATACGCATTCTAGAATATTCTCAGAAATTTTTGTTCCTGTAATAGTACCAGGTTCATTCTGTTTGAATTCCTTCCGAAATGAAAATTCCTCGACCAATCAGCGACTTCGAACTCCACGCACTCTTCTGATTGGTAAAAAAATGGGGGCGGAGCAAATCGCTGATTGGTCTTCCAGTTCTCGTTTTGTTAGAAATTAAATTCAAATCGGGAGGTCATTCAAAATTAAAAAAAAACAATCATTTAAATTTCAGGCTATTTTGGATATTTTACAGCAAAATCTCAACTCTTGATATTACCCAGACGCGAAATTTCGCGATTTTCGCGATTTTTTTTCGTTATGTGCGCCTTTAAGGATTACTGTGATTTCGAACTCTCGTTGTTGCGTAATTCTCACTGATGTTCAATAGTTTTTCAAAACGAATTTAATTACTTATCGAAAAAAAACTCAATTTTGACTAAAAAAAACACTAAAATTTTGGAAAATCGGCAAAAAATCCGATACAACAAAAGTTTGAAATTACAGTACTTCTTAAAGGCGCACACATTTTTGCATTTAACAAAACTTGTCGTGTCGAAACAGAACTTTTTGAATAGAGGTTGCGCCTTTAAGGGATTACGGTAATTTTTGACATTCACTTTGAATTTTTATTTTTCTTTCTTTTCTTCTTTCGATTCATATAAAAAAGATTTTCGAAAATTTTTTTTCCCAATTTAAAAAATTTTATTTTTAAAATCTATCATTTTTGCTCTCCATTCAGTATTTTCCCCGCGAAATTTCCCATTGCTTCCAATAAATAAGACAATTAGCCATTCTGTGCGGGGACATTGCAAAAACGCGCGCGCGCATTGCATGTAGGCGGAGCTAACGATTTTTCATTTTTCTTTGCGCGAGCGACAATCAACATTTCTTTGTTTTTTGAGCTCCATTCTGTTTCTTTTTCAGGCATTTTTAAGAATAAACAATTTAAAATATTTATAAATTGAATTTATCACATTTTCCTTTTATTTGTAAAGAAAAATGCTCCTAAAACGTCAAATGCCGAAACTTGTATTTATTATTATCATTGAAAGCGTTTATTGTACTTACGTGTTCTATTTTCTAGCAATTTTTCAATTATTAAGTATTTTAAAGCAAACATTTTTCAGATGTCTCGAGACTCGGGTCGAACCAACAATCGATCTCATCAGGGAAGACGATCGCCTGTTCGGCAAACGGGAAGATCGCCAGTTCGACGACAAGGGAAATCACCAATTCGACGACATGGAAGATCACCCGCACGACGACAAGAAATTTCTCCCATTCGAAAAACAAGAAGATCACCTGCCAATCAACTTTCAAATTATGAAATCGCCCAACAGAAAGTAAGAGAACTACAAGAAGAACTACATCAGAAAAATATTGGTTTAGTAGAGGAAGCGAAGGTATTAACATTTCTCATTCGAACATTTCTTATTTTAAAACAAATTACAGCTCCTTGAACAAAATTATGGATTAACCGTCGATTTGGCTCAAGGAAGCTATTCTTCGTCGCGTGGTTCAGGTGGCGCTTCGGTAACACCACGATCTAGGGATCGATATGAGACGTAAGTTTAATTCGTAGATAGAGCAATTTTTAACAATATATATTTTTCAGCTCGTCACCAATTCGCATCGATTCCACGGAGCCATTTCGAGGCCCTGAATATATCAATGGAGAGTTTTCTCAAATAAACTATGCACCACACGAACCGTTCCCGCAGAACGTGGATCCATACAACGCTTATGCTGGTCTACCGGATTATAATTCCTACGATCGTCATCAACCACGAATGTACCACGAAGATGTGGAAGTTCGCGTCGATGAAATGCCCATGTGGCCGATGAACGATTCTCCTCCACCTGGAATGCAACAACAATCTCCTGAGCGCCAACGCGCTTTTTCGCCAACACCGGCTTGGCGTCATCAAGAGAACGTGGTCGTGGATCCGATGCCAGTGTTTCCAATGCATGGAGAAGACGAAGAGGATCCTGCAAAACCACCTCAGGACAGTCGCGACGAGAAAGTTCGTATTCAAATGATGATGATTGCTCGACAAGCTGAATTGGCTGAAAAAGAACGTCAGAAGGCTCGGTTTGTAGCACCGGAAGAACCTCAGCGCACAAGATTAAGATCCGATACGAGCGCAGCAGATCGAGAAAGAGAGAATCAGCGAAAAGCTCGTCATGAAATCGGTAAAATTCGTGTTCAAGTTTTGGATGATATGCGGAAAAAGGAGAAGGAGAAAGATATCAAGAAAAGAGAGATGGAACGAAAAAAAAGACACGCGTTGCAGGAGAAAAAAGAAGAAGCTGAAGCTGCAAAAAGGAGAGAAGCTCGGAAAAAGCATGAGGATTATTCGAAACAGGCAGAATGTGACGAATTCTTCCTGAAATATTTGAATCCAGCGATCGGAAAGATTGAATACGAAGTTACCAAGATTGAAGGAAAAAGTACTGTCATCGACCCAATTTTTTTTGTATTTTGTAGTTAACTGTAGCATAAGTAGCATAATTTCTCATTTATCCCAGTTTTAATTTCCCGTGAAATCTCTGTAAGTAGTCACTGATTTCCAATCAATTTAGGTCCCACCGAATATGTAGCAAAATGTTATGCAGTGAATATTCCTAAAGAGTTGCTTTATGGATCGAAATTCGATGAAATAAAAGGAGAATGCTACAAAGGAGCATTCGTCAACTACGTGGACAAGCTTGTATCGCTTGGAGTCATCGATGAGCACTCACGGAAGTCCATGAAACGTGTTGAGGTATTGGACAATCGGACACGCTTCACACTTTAACATTTCTATGTTTCAGAAGTTATCAAGATTCTTGGCCGAACTTGTTGAGCCATTGTGTAATGATATTGCCATTTTTGGAACTCAAATTAGCGGTAAGAACTAACCGATTTTCAGATTATTATTTCCTTGTATTGTAATACCTTTCTGATTCGATTTTTCCTAACACCTGAGCTCTAATAACGTTTAGTGTCCGATGCTCGTGATATGAGAAATGGGTTCGACACATTCGCCAAAGAGAAATGTGCCGAGTTTTGGAATACTTCGAGCAACAAGAATAAGCTGTCGGATTTCATGCGACGTCACGACAGGAAGCGGACTCGTTCTAGATCTCGCGAAACGAGATCTCGTGATCATAAAAAATCGGAAAATGGAAACAGTCGTCGTCGTGAGACCCATCGTCTTCCAGCTGCTCCATCGCCTACCAATGAAGCGTCGCTTAAACAGCTATTTGCCGCTACCGCAGGAAACGGTGTTCCCGTTGAAAATGATGCTTCAGTTGGAAATCCGATGATGTCTTTCAATCCATGCACAGCTCCAACAACGCTTCCGTCACTGATGTCAGTTCCGGTTCCACCACCACCACCACTACCACCACAACCTGCGATGATGAACAACTACATGCAGCCGTCGCCGAATTTCTACCCTCCACAGCAACAGTTCCCGTCACCAGTTATGCAAGGATTCGGTCAGTACTCGCAGCCAATGATTCATCAGCAAATGCCGCCGCCGCCTCAAGGATTCCAGCAGCAGCAGCCGTATCAGCAACAACCAATGGGTTCGGGATATGAGTACAATAATTCCCGTCGGTATCCCACTGATTCTGATTTAATGGATGAGATTTTCACATAATAATTATTATTGTAGATGATGTTCAATTTGCTAATAATATCTACTTAATGTATTAATATCCGTGTTTCGGGTAGCCTCCTCATGATATATCGCCCCCACCCCAAATATTCTGTTTCTGTGCACTACAACCGAATTTCGATCACCCCACTTTCATCATGACCGTTTTTTAATATCCAGAAATGTTAAATTTTTATAATTTCCCCTGTTTAATCATTTTCCGGCTCGATTTTTATTAGAAACTTGGATCTTTAGTTTCTTAGATTTTTGTATTAATAAATCCAAGGTCACTGTGTAATTTGTTTTCCTTGTGATTTATGTGCTAAATAATTGGTCGTTGGACAGTGTCAGGTCGAAATTGGAAAGAAATCAACGAGAAATCCTGGAATTGGAAAACAGAAAATCGTCTACAATGCTTCTGGCTGCCAATTTTTTCAGGGATGACGGCGATGATATGGAATTTGGGAATTTGCGTCGACGTTGATGGTTCAACTCGAGCAATTTATATTACTGAAGGAGTTGTTGAAATTTAGAACATTTTAAATCCATAATCGATTTTGAGGAGAGCTTTGAGAATTTTGGCCAATGAAAGGGAATAGTGGAAGAGGAACAGAGGACACATGAAAATTAGCACAATGATATTCACAATAATAATATTGTGCTCGAAGTTATGCAGATTCTCCACTTTTCGAAAGTTTTTCAGTTTTTCTAATCCAATTTCGAGTGCAATTTTATTATTTGCCAACTTCTACGACTTCCAAGGAAGCTGCATTTATGGGTCTCGCAGCGCAAAAAGATTTTTTTGAAAATTGCATTTTGTGCATATTCTGAATTTATGTTAAAAATCAACAAAACTAGTCCGCTTAAATGCATCTCATGAGGAAGTCGTAGAAGTTTGCATTAAAATATACACACGATGGGAAATTTGAATTTTTAAAAATACACAAGACACTATACAGGGGATGATGAACAATGAATGGTTATGATAAGAGGAAGTGGAGTATTTTTTCAGGTACTTTTCAACCGAATTGGAGACCTCCGACAAATGAGAGATGGAAAACTGGAATTTAGGAATTTTATTGGCTACTGGATTTACGGAACTGAAAAATTTTTATTTAGATATTTAGAATTTAAAGTTCTAATCATTTTCGACATCTAATGAATAAATCTGTAAGATTCGGCATCTTTAGCGAGCTCCTTGACTGAGATCGTGACGAGACCCAACCAGAAAACCTTCGTGTGCCTTTAAACTGGTGTTTCAAAATTTGGTAAAATTAGTATATTAAAAATTGCCTGAAAATGTGAAGCACATCAGCCGAGATATCGTACTGTCGTAAAAACGTAAAACTTCAATTTAAAGGCACACACTTACTTTCTCGGTGGGTCCCGCCACGATTTCCGCCATTTAGATTTTTTTATTGTTTCAAATTAACTCATTTGATACTCTGAAAAAGGAAAGTTCTTGAAATTTCACATGAAACATTTAGCACTTATTATGGGAATACAAAATTTTGAGAAAGAGCATTGCAAAACGTATTTGACGCGCAAAATATCTCGTAGCGAAAACTACAGTAATTCTTTAAACTACTACTGTAGCGCTTGTGTTGATTTACGGCACGATTTTCGAAGTGGTTTACAATAAATTTATTTATTGATGGAATATTAAAATAAAGCAAATAATACGAAGAAACGAAGAAAACTGGAATATCAATGTCACTATTCGAACAGAAAAAGCACTACAGTAGTCATGTAAAGGATTACTGTAGTTTTCGCTACGAGATATTTTGCGCGTCAAATATTTTGCGCAATACGCATTATTTTTCAAAATTGTGCTCCAATAATATTTTCATATTGAAAAAGTTGTCTCTGTCGGAATCACACGTCATCTTTGTCCCATTATTTCAAAGTGTCGACCACCACATCGCACTATCACCCGAATGAACGGAGACAACATATGATGGGTGTCATTGCAGGGTGGATTTGTTTACGAGCACACGACGACCTCTCTCTTGCTCTATGCGCAATTGTTGCTCTTTTCTCTTTCTCAACTTTTGTTCACCATAGAAGTTGTTTTTTTTGGAAGTTGTTGATTTTCTTTATGTTATTTACAATTAGAGTAGGATTTTTTTCGTTCCATTCGAAATTGTTTACTAAAATTATGGCTTCAAAATTTTTAGGATATTTTATTCTTAAGAAAACCTTTAAAAAATCTTTAATTAATCTTCAGTAGTCTTTAATCTAGTTCCCTGACTGAAAATATTGCGATTTTTGCGCCAAAAATACGGTACCCGGTCTCGACACGACAATTTTTTGTTAAATGATAAATAAAAGGTGTGCACCTTTAAAGATTACTGTAAGTTCAAACTTTCTTCGACTTTGCATATTTTTCGATAATAAATTTAATTTTATCGAAAACAGGAATAAAACATTAAAAACACATAAATTCTCGATAAAAAATGTGGAAAATATGGAATACGGAGGAACAAAATTACAGTAATCTTTAAAGGCGCATGTAAAATTCGCATGTAAAAATATTGCCGTGTCGAGACCTGGTACCGTATTTCCGTCGCAAAAATGGCTAATTTAAGCGCCTGGATAATAATAAAAATACTTGGTGAAAGCTTTGATTTCCTCTGAAAACGTTTTTTTTTAAACATTTTTGAAACTATGTTTTGAGATTGGTCTCGCCACGAAAAACGGCTTATTGTAGCACTTTTTAGTTTATTTATGTTTTTTTATCAACAAATTAACAAAATCTTATTTTTGCATTTATAAAAATTTGCATACGATTTACAAAAAAAGTGCTTCCAGAATTATTTTTCGCGGCAAGACCCATTCCGATAAAGCTGTGCGCCTTGAATTATGTACATTTTGGGAAAGTGAAAATAAATGTATTCTGCAGAATCTGATTTTTTGGAATATCACGGAAAGATGTCATTATTCACGCCAGGGGTGTGCGGCAATTTTTTTTGTAGACGAAAAAATTGAAAAATTTTCGATTCCGGCAACTTGCCGATTTGGCGGTTTGCCGGAAATTTTCAATTCCGGTAACTTGCCGAATTGGCGATTTTCCTGAACTTTTAAATTTAGACAATTTGCCGGTTTTGCGATTTGTCGGAAAATTTTCAATTCGGGCAACTTGCCGGTTTGCCGACTTGCCGGAAATTTTCAATTCACGCATGCTCAACCGCAACAAAAGTTGTAAATAGTAAACAAAAACACATTGAAATCTTATTGCCATCATTTTTTTCCAACCCCCACTCAATTTTATTACATTCCAAAGAGAAACAGATTCACCCCCCGGCTGCACACAACACTTTTTTTTTCTGTTTGACCGTCTAGCAGGTGGCACAATTTGTCGTCTACAATTCTCTTTCATTTTTTCCCAATTTTTTAAAACTACTTTCAGTTGTACCCATGGGTGTTCCTGTCAAATCTTGCCTAATCATTATCATTACTAATTTGCTTATCGCCTTGTATTTCTTATCAGCATGTAGGAAGGGTGTCACTGAGACGGGTTTTGTTGCACCGACGGTTTTACAGATACGGTAGGTAACCTGATAACCAAAAAATTTTAAAAAAATCATTCAGGGAAAAACTAGAGATCGACGAGAACTTCCCCATTGTTTTTTACAGCACTGCATATCTTGACTACAGGTTCCTCTCTAAAACTTCCGGATTCAGAAATCTCATAAAGTTCAGGTACAAAATCCCTCGTTTACGTGTATTTGCCATGAATCCTTGTGTCACCCATAAAGAGTACATGTCTGCGGAAATTGGTTTGAATCAAAAAAAGAAAAAGGTCAAACTTCGAGGCGAGCCAACTGAGGGTGAATGTCCGTGGCATTGGGCAACGCAGTGCTTTTATAATTCGTATATTTGGACGGCAGAGCTTGGGGAGGCGAATGGAACCGAGATGGTAGGCATTGATCAGGTAGGTAATGAGAAAATGAACCTTGTATTCCGGGAACACAAAATTCTGAGAAAGCGTATTGCGCAACATATTTGACGCGCAAAATATCTCGTAGCGAAAACTACAGTAATTCTTAAAATGACTACTGTAGCGCTTGTGTCGATTCACGGGATCTCTATTTTAGAAATGAGTTAAAATAATTTATTTATCGATCGAATATGTATTAAAATAAATAGTAAGCAAATAATACGGAGAAACGAATTGGCATATTGCTGTCACTATTCGAAAAGAAATTCATTTCAAAAATCGAGATCCCGTAAATCGACTCCAGCGCTACAGTAGTCATTTAAAGGATTACTGTAGTTTTCGCTACGAAATATTTTGCGCGTCAAAAGCATTGCACAATACGCATTCTCAGAATTTTGTGTTACCGTAATAGCGACAATTTTTGAATTATTTGGAAATGTTCGGGAATTTTGAATTTCTTGCCAAATTATTTTGGACAATTTTGGACAATTTTTTGAAAAAAAATTTGACTTGAGATTCAAAAAATTCTAGCATGTTTCAGAAAGACATCCAAAAATTGCTGGGACAAAGAAAACTTCGGACCATAAACCAAAAAAGTGTCGATTTTGGCTTTATTTGAAAGCAAATAAACCTTTAAAAATACGAAAAAATATTTTTTAGGAAAAGAAGCACTAAAAAATCATTCGAGAAACCAGAATATAAAAGATGCTTGAAGTACAACAAATTAATTTGTTTTTTGGATTTTTTGGTTTTGAAAACCGAAAAAAAAAACAATTAAATAAATACACCGCCCTGGAAGTCCCCTCAGTTCAAATGCATGAAAAATTTTTCTAGTTCAAAGAGCCAGAGTTTACAAATATCTGAAAAAAGTGATCCATTTTATTTTTTCAGATAACTATCCACCTGAACAACAGGACAATTTCACTGAAAGTTCAAGAAGTTCACCCGAAGAGAAAAGGAGGCTTCACTGTCTGCGTACAACCAGTCTATTGGTACTCGGAGTACCATAATATTGCACTTTTCATAGAGGTAACTTTTAGCTTTTAGTTTTAACTTTTCCAGAAAAATTCACTCTTCCAGACATGGAGATCCCAAGGTGTTACTCGCTTCATTGTCTACTACCATTCGTCTACCACGCAAGTTCGAAATCTTCTCGAATACTATCGAAATCTTGGGATTCTGAGACTTAGGCCATGGCCGAGTTTTGGACGGCTTCCAACTCGGCTATTTCCTAATTTAAAGCTACCTTCCTTTGATTCCTCAACGTACCGAGTAGGCCACACCTTGGCTCAGAACCTGTGTGCACTTGAAATGAAAACCGAGATTGGAGCAATTGCAGATTTTGATGAAGTCATGGTGGCAGATAAGGAAATGCTCATAAATTATGTTGAAGAAGCGATGAAGCCGGATGAAGTTGGCGCATTAAGTTTCAGCCATTTGCTGGTGAAGTTTGAGCCCAAAATTTCAACGATGGATTTTCACGGTGTGGTCAAGCCTGTATTTTTGGACAGAAATGGACCTCCAAAGGTAAGATGTAATCTTTTTTTCTTAATTCTGAATGACAGCCTGTGAAAAGGATCATTTGAAAATTTTATCAGAAAAAAATTAGAGCACTTTGAACGAATGAATGGTGTGGGCGGCAATTGTCCTTTTTTTTCGTCGACAAATTCGGCAATTCGGCAATTTGCCGGTTTCCCTATTTGCCGGTTTACCTATGTGCCGGAAATTTTCATTTCCGGTAATTTGTCAGTTGCCGATTTGCCGGAAATTTCCATTTTTCGCAAATTTCCGTTTTGCCGTTTGCCGAATATCAACTTGCCGGGAGTTTTTAGAGATATTTTTTATAAGACGGAAGCACTTGAAACTGTGCCTCTTGAATTTTTTTCCCGAATTCTGAAATTTCCAAAATAAAATATGCAAAACCACAATTTGCCGAAATGCTCGGCAATTGCCTTTTTTCCGACAAACTCGGCAAATCGGCAATTTGCCGGTTTGTCGATTTGCCGGAAATTTTCAATTCCGGCAATTTGCCTATATGCCGATTTGCCGGAAAAATTTGTATTATCAAACCCGTTTTTTGTTGAAAATCTGAAATTTTTTGACCAAAAAAAATATTTCAAAAACTTGCAGTTTTTTCGATGATTTTTTTTAATCTTTCACATAATGTTGGCAGTATTTTAGTTGGTAATTTTATAAATTTCAAACACAATTTCAACGTATTTTTTGAATTTTCTGTGCCCAAATCTGCAAGGGCAACTGAAAAAAATCCTGATTTTTTTCGACAAGATTAAAAAATTTCAGAATTTCAGTGATACCAAATTTTCATTTTTAGACAATTTTCAACAGCTCCGCAGTAGACATTATTGTTACACATTCGATTCGACGATTTATTGGAAATGAAACTACAATTCGGGTAGCTCATTTTTCCCCATTTTTTCTTCTTAATTCTTTCCCTCTTCAGGCCAACGGATCTCTTCTTCACTATCGTCACAATAGCTACACAGATCCTGCAAAGGAAGTCCAGAAGCCTTACAGTCTATTCACTTCTTACCCAAACCTGCACATCAAACGAATCCAAAAGACACTTCGAAAAGTGTTCGGCTCATCGATACCACCTTACAACTCAACATACCTACACGTTTTGAATCAGTGTATCACGAAAATAGTTGGAGAGGGAAAGTGTAGGAGTACGGTAGAGTACTGTAAGCAGTGGATGGAACCATTGACGGATTGGGTGTACGATACGACTGAAGGCATTTTTGTAGTTTAACCTAAATTTTAGTTTGATAATAAATAGTTGTTATAAATACTAATCTATTTTGGCGGCCGACATCTCACAAGCTTGTGCCAGCGAGATGTCGGTGGCTTTTCTTTTAACTACTGTGTTTACAGGCAGGTCTAAAAGCACACGTTGTTATTCCGAGTGGGTCTTGCCACGATCTCAGTCCTACTGATCAAGTGCCAAATTTTACTCATATGTTCATTTGATGAAAAAAAAAGAAATTTATGAAGCTTCAAATTCTAAAGAGCCTATATTTTAGTTTCTTAAAATAATTTTGTAGTGGAAAATAAAAAGGTGCATAAACGCGCCAATTTGCCACAATTTCTCAACCAACTTTAGACAACTTTCAGCAGTTTTCAGTGTGAATTTTGTACAGCCCCTCAATCAAGGGCTATCCTCAACTTTTGCTAAACTTTGGCATCTCTGGATTGGCCCAGAAGCTCTAATATACTTACCACGTGATGCCAGAGTGTCTCATTTTGGCTTGATCTACGTAGATCTACAAAAAAATGCGGGAGAAGAGACGCAGAGTTTTTAATTGATTTTGCATGGTTAAGAACTGCTAACGTCACATATTTTTTGAGTAAAACATTCCCGCATTTTTTGTAGATCAAACGGTGATGGGACAACCTGGTACCACGTGACTGAATGAAGCGTTTAGCAGTTGGTCAGATCCCAAAATTTGATCACAATAAAATTGTCCTTTTAAGAACAAAAATCTGTACCGAATAAGTACAGTTTGTCACACACCACAACTTTGTCTCGCTTACTACGTCTCTTCGTTCCCAAGAACTTCTGGTCAATTTAATTTCATGATAGAAGTTTAATGATGTTGGTTGAGTTTCACCTGAATTACAAAATAAATAAATAAAAATCTAATATACTAGTTGGACTACAAAGGAAAATTTACCAAAATTACCAAGCTTTACTTTTTTAGATCCAAAATGGCCCAAATCTACCGAATTTTGTAAAAAAACGTTCTGAAAATTTTTCAGGAAAAAATCGTATTTTCAGTATAAAAACCCAAGTCTCAGATTTTGGCACTCTCTTTAAACCTAACCTTAAACCTAACTAAACCTAACTTTCCAATATGATAATCTAAAATCCTTGAAAGAACTTTGGTACAACTTGCATCATTAAAGTTATCTGGCCAACGATCGAAAGTCCAGTCATATTTACTTCTACACATAAACCACAAATCACTATAGACCACAGTTTTCTATTTCTCTTGCTGCGTCTCTATTGTCTAACATTAAAAAAGGCTGTCTCTTCTCTCCAGACGCAGATTGCCCAACATTTTTGTGTTTACCCAGGTACTGCAGGTGTATAAAAGAACATCTATTTGATCTCAGTTTCCGTTATTTCCAACAATGAGAGTATTGTCGGTTTTTCTGGTATTAGTGGGAGTAGTTTCAGCATACAAATTTGTTTTATTTGTCCCAAATGTAGCTAACAGTCAGGTTAGTTTCACTTGATTTTTTAGTTATTGTTTTAATTCGGAAATGTAAATTTTCAAAGTACCAAAATTCAGTAGAAACCGATTTTATCAAGCGAAAAAATGTATTTAGATTCAATTCAACGCTAGAGTAGCCGAGGTTCTTGCAATTGGAGGTCATGACGTAACTATGCTAATGGTGAACCATATGGCTGGATTTGAGTCAAACGTAAAAGTACCGAAAGGTGTTAAAAGTGAGTTGATATTTGGCATACGACAAGTCGGAGAATAATTAATAACCTTTTATATGGTGCTAAAATAATCAACTAATATAATAAAACTTGTCAAAAATTGTTGGAAAGTGTTTATGTTGTTTCAAAAAGCAGTGAAAATGCATATTTGACTTATTTTATTGTATTGGTACGAGCATGCAACAATGCTTTAAATTCCTCAAAAAGACCACATTTGTGGCAATAAAAAGGAATAAGTTGCTAGTAATACATGTTAAAGTACTGAAACTTTGTGTTAGTGCTTTGTATCAAAACTTTCTTCCAGCCTATCAACTCGACGCTGCTGTTGAAGGAATCACAAAGCAATCCATCGAAAAAGAACAATCAGCCATGTTATACAAGAACATGGGGCTTAAGGATATGCCTCAAATGATGGCAATGTTCAGTCGAATGGGAAAGCTACTTCAAGATGGATGCCGAATCATTCTTCGCAACAAGGAATTCTTGAAATGGCTGGAAGATGAGAAATTTGATGTCGCATACACTCATATTTACTCTACGTGCCCACTTGGATTAATTCATCACGCCAAAATTCCGTCTTGGGTCTGGCTTAACAGTGGTCCACTAATGGATTATGTATCACAGGCAGTTGGAGTTCCGATTCTTCCCAGCTATGTACCGCCCGTATTGATGGCATCTCATGATGAAATGGGTTTTGTTCAAAGAACAAAAAGTTTTATCGGTCATGTGCTAATGAGTGTTATGCACAGAAGGTATGAATTGAGCCAGGATTTTGAAAAAAAAATCTAAAAATTTCAGAATCTCATCCGACGAGGAGACAGCAATCTTCCGAAAGGAATTGAATGATCCGAGTTTTCCTCATACCATGGATATTGGAGCCAAATGCCCACTGGTAAGTGATATGGTCAGCTTCTCGAACAAACATAAAAAGTGGCAAACCATAAGCATTTTTTGCTATAATTGCACCTATTTTGTATTGAAGTTAAATAAGAAATTTGGTAGTTGCGTTAGAACAAAAGTTCAGATTTTTGAAAAACTTGGCAATATGCCAAAAGTTTAGCTGAAAACTTCAAAAAATCGAAATTTTTTAGGAGTGTTAACGTAAATATATTTAGGCTAAAACATCACGGACGACAGTTTAACTTCAAAGACTTTCATCTTTGTAAATATCAACCAAGTTGCCGGTTGCCGAAAAATTGCCGAAGTTTCGGCAACCAAATGTTGCCGGTTGCCGATTTTTTTTTGGGTCCGGCAACTTCGGCAATTGCCGGTTGCCGAAAATCTTGGTTGCCGCACAGTCCTGATACCTAAATAACTACTTTTTCCAGGTAATTGTAAACAGCAATGAACTCTACGATCTACCACGTCCCACTTTGGCCAAAGTGATAAATATTGGAGGGCTTGGTGTCGGATTTGACAGTGCTAAACCATTGACTGGAGTAAGTCCACTTTTAAAATCAACATGTCTCAGCATGTTCAATTTTCCAGGAGTTCAAGAAAATCTCTGAAACTGGAAATGGGCTTATTGTCTTCTCATTTGGCTCAGTGGCAGCTGCCCATGAAATGCCCTTGGCTTGGAAAAACTCGCTTTTGGAAGCTTTTGCATCTCTACCAGACTACCAGTTTGTCATGAGATATGAAGGAGATGATCTGAAGGATAGATTGCCGGAAAATGTGCATTTGTCGAAGTGGCTTCCACAGAAGGATCTACTGTTGCACGAGAAGACAAAAGCGTTTATTACTCATGGAGGGTACAATTCTTTGCAGGTATGTGCATTTTGTTAACCCTGTGATCTGTAACTGTAATATTAAAGTTTCTGCTAATTGACTGTTTTTTTGTTTAACGTTTTTTCTAATTTCATTCAGTTGTGAAATTTCACTTAAATTTTTATCAAGAAATTGCAAGACATGCCTGTAAACTATCAGCAAAAATTTTAAAATTCATTCTTCCAGGAAGCAATATCCGCCGGAGTCCCCCTTATCACTATTGCTCTCATGGGCGATCAGCCCAAAAACTCCCAAATCGCCAAGAAACATGGATTTGCTGTGAACATTGAAAAAGGAACAATTTCCAAGGAAACGGTCGTTGAAGCTCTTAGAGAAATTTTGGAGAATGATAGGTTGGTTTTCCGAAATTTATTTTCAATTTTATTTTCAACAACAATGTCAATATCTAACTTTCAGCTACAAACAAAAAGTAACCCGGCTCTCCGCGATGGTTCGAGCTCAACCAATGAAGCCGGCTGAACGTCTTCTGAAATGGTCAGAGTTTCTTGCGGAATTCAAGACACTTGACAACCTGGTGCCAGCTGGACAGAAGCTTAACTTTTATCAATATCATTCTCTTGATGTAATCGGCTTCTTGTTCCTAGTAGTTTTAGTTGTATTCTACATTGGCTTCCTTATTCTGAAAGCAGTTTTCAGAAAATGTTGCCGTAGAAGAGAGACTAAAACTAAGAACGATTGATTGAAGGTCTGATTTTGAAGAAAAAAAAGCCATTTCGATATTCGGGTTTATTGAATAAATATATCAACTTCAACTTATTGATATCAATAATTTAAAAAAAAATTATTAAAAAACATTTCAAAATTCATACACATTTAAAAATCAACTTTCTATTTAAAACTAACGTTTTCAACTCATACAATATTCAAAACCCTTATTATTATTTCCTTTGTTCTGGGTTTTAGCTCCTTTTTTCAACACTCTTCTCTGAGCTCCTCAAATTTCAAATGATTTCCATTTTGCGAAAACTATTTAAATTTCTTATATTGATTACGTCTTTGTTTTTATTTACAAGATTAATTTGCAATTTTTATCAAGTTGAAAACAAAAATGTGAATACTTTTCCAATAGTGTTTTACAAAGATGCATACGTGGATCTCAGGTGAAATTTTGAAACTGATTAAAAAATTTATAGTGATCGGTTTTTTTTTTAAATTTAAAGAACTTTTTTTTTTGAAAATCTTAAAACATTATGATCTTCATGGACATACTATAAACTTGAATTCAATTTTTTCTCAGAATGTCTCCTCCAAAACTTCGAGTATTTTCCCTAAATCACTGCCTTATCAATGGAAGCTTTTTAATAATCAGATTCGAAGATTACAAACAAGAAAATATAAAAATGCTCGGCGAGCCTATCGAAGCCGATTGCCCATGGTCTTGGGCTCCAAATTGTTATTATAGTTCTCATGTTTTTGAGGTCTCACTTTACAATGTTCCGTTGGAAGAGCTGCTGAAAATTCGAAAAGTAAGCCCAGCTAGTCTAATTTTGAAAAAAAATGGTTTTTTTTATTCTAGGTAAATATTTTGATAAATGGGAAAGTCATAGATCTGAATATAAAACAAGTAATGCCTAAATTAAAGGATGGTCTAACAATTTGTGTCCAACCTGTCTATTGGTACAACCAATTTCAGAATATAATACTTTTCATTGAGGTTTGTCACTCACTATCAGTAGGTGTTCATAATTCATATTTTCAATTTAAGAGTTGGAGAAATCAAGGAGCTTCACATTTTATTGTGTACTTTCATTCATCTACAAAAGAAGTCAAAATGGTCCTAGATCACTACCAGAAATTGGTTGATTTTAATTTTTAAAAAAATTTAAAGGCAGTATTTTTAAAGGGAATCCTAACTATTATGCCTTGGCCAACATTCGGAACTTTACCCACTCAATTCCCAAACATAAATTCCCAAGTATATCGTGTCGGTCACAATTTGGCTGCAAATCTATGTGTTTTGGAAATGAAGACCACACTTGGATCAATCGTTGATTTCGATGAACTAATTGTTCCGAAAAATGGTTACTCGAGTGTTTTGGCATTATCAATTCAAAAGTTGGGTCAGGAAAATGTGGGAGCATTGGAATTTGAAAATACGAGAGTTCAACTAGATTTATCAAATGATAAAACTGGATTTGACACCAGTTCGTTGAAAAATCCAGCGCTAGTGGATAAGAAGGGTCCTCCAAAAGTAGGTTTTTGGATATTTTAAGTTGTTTTGAAGCAAAGATCAGTTTTTTTACAATTAATTTTGCCAGAACTGAAGGCATCCATTCACTTCATAAAGATTCTGTTTAAAAATTTATTTAAAAAAATTAATCAGCCAAGATATGGGCGGCTCCTATGATGGGATGATGATTTATGAATTAAAATGTATGATTTAAAGCAGTAGTAGCTAGCCTAGGCTGCAAACGATTTTCCGGCAAATCGGTAAACTCCCGGAATTGAACTTTCCAGCAAATAGGCAGATCGGCAAAATAACGGAATCAAAATTTCCGGCAAATTGGCAAATCGATCGGCAAATTACCGGAATTAAAATTTCCGGCAAATCAGCAAACCGGAAAACTGTCAATTTGCCGGAAAAACGGTTCTGGCCAAAAATTTTTGGCAAATTGTGGTTTTGCACATTTTTTTGAAAATTTCAGAATTTCAGTTTTCATCGGCAAAATTGTGCGCATCCTATAAATGTTCCTACATCTATTTTGAAAAACAAGCAAATTCTATGAAAATATATTTTTTTTAAAACAGGAAAACATTTCAAAAAAGCACAGTTTTCAGTTTTTTCGTCTTATAAAAAATCCCTCTAAAACTTCCGGCAAATTGATGTTCGGGAAAGAGCAAATTGCCGGAATTGAAATTTCCGGCAAATCGGCAAATTGCTGGAATTGAAATTTCCGGCAAATCGGCAAATTGCCGGAAATTTTAATTTTCCAAGAAAATCGGCAAACCTTTTTTTAAAAACTATTTACAAAAATAATAAAAGTATGAAAAGATTTTTTTTAATTCACCATTTTTCAGCTTATTTTCAAAACCTCTTCCATTGAAATAATCCTTACCCATTCTGTCCGAAAATTCATCAAAACTACGGATCGAACCCTGAAAGTTGCTCACGGTACCCTGATTCACTATCGATATAATGGAGGAAAATTATTGTCGAAGAAAATGAAAGATTTTTCAATTTTCGACGGCCACAATTTTGACGGCCACATTGAGAATATGAAAAACACTACCAAAATTATTTTTGGAGTTGGACAATCAATTTTTAAATCGGAAATCATATGGAAATTAAATGAGTGTATAGAAGAAATTAAGTGAGTTCAGAATTCCAAAAAAAAAAACAAAAGAAAATCTGAAATTTTTCAGAGCTGCCAACATTTGTCGAAGTACAGTTACCTTTTGCAAAAGCCGGATGGAAAATATTGCAAGCTGGGAAATTCACCGAACTCCGGGGATTTTTAAATTTTAGATAGGATTTTTCTCTCAACACTGATGGTTGAGTATTTCTAGTAAGTTTTAAAAAGGTACGTTTATGTCATAATTTTTTTTTGGTTTCGAAAAATTCGAGACTGCTAAATATTCAAAAATTTTTAATATTTTTACGTTTTTGTCCCCATTTTTTAATGTGAGAAAAAACAAGTATTAACTTGCATTTCAGATTTGAAAAAAAAAGTTTTTTTTAGCTTCCATAGGCATTCTCATGGGTTGATGGTTACTCAAAAATTAAGAAAATCTGCCAATTTTATAAGATAACCTAATTAGAATTGCCCTACTCGGCCCATAATTATGGCGACCACTTTACCGCACTGTAACTTTTTTTTTGGACAGCAAACTGAACCAGTGAATGTATACATTTTATTGGTTAGAAAAAATCGAACACAATGAATTATGGAAATTTTATGGAAATTGACTAGCGGGCCTGAGGGCCCGCCAGCCATTCGGAAATGGGGTGTGCCCGAAAAAAATGGGATCGCTACGAACAAAACTGGCTGAGTTACGGCCACTTGAAGTTTTTGATAATTTTTTGAGAACTTTTTCTAAGAGTCAGAGGGCCTGCGGCCCTCGTCTCTGATTTTTAGGCTTGAGTAAGTAACAACCGCATCGCAGGCCTAACGGCGTGCTCTGCTTGGATTGGGATTAAAGCCGGCCACAGTTTTCAAGAGTAAGAGGCCGGCCCACAATTTTCAAGAGAAAGAGGGCCTGCAGCCCTCATCCCTGATTTTTAGGCTTGAGTAAGTAACAACCGCATCGCAGGCCTGACGGCCTGCTCTGCTTTGATTGGGATTAAAGCCGGCCACAGTTTTCAAGAGTAAGAGGGCCTGCGGCCCTCATCCCTGATTTTTAGGCTTGAGTAAGTAACAACCTCGTCACAGGCCTGCCGGCCTGCCGGCCGATTTTTCTTAACTACAGTAACCCTACCATATGCCTACAGTACTCCTACAGTACCCCTACACTACCCTATAGCACCAGTACAGTACCTTAACTCCCAACCGAATACCTCTTCAAAAACAAAAAATTAAAAAAAAACACTCGGTGGGGGTCGAACCAAGGGAAGCGTTCTGCGCGATAGGCAACGCTACTAACCACTTAGCCATGAAAAAAGGGGGAATGTGCAATTTTCGATTTCACACTAAAGAGCCCACTCCTATAGCTTAACTTAATCGTAGAATTTTTTCAAAATACTCATTGAAAAGATCTCGTCGAGTTGCATACACTCCTAAAAAATCATAAAAGAATCTAAAATATTCGAATTTTAATTCAATTAAAACCACCCGAAAATGACGAAAATTAGCGATTTTCGGACTATACCTCAAAAATCTCGGCTCATTGAGCTCCTATTGAAAAACGGTAAAATATAAGTTGCAGTTGAGAGATATTTTAAGCGATTAAAAAAAAAGAGCTCAAATTTTGATCCATCCAGCGCCGAGCTACAAGCCGTGGCAACAATCACGCAAGGTTTTGGAAAAAAAGTCGCCGCTTTTTTGGACATCCCGATGTCAAAAATTATTCAAAAACGACTACCCGTCACGGACCCGTCAAGAGTGCGACCTAGGTCGCTAGGTCGCTGTTTTCATTTAGGTCGCATTGCGACCTGCGACCTAGCGACCTGCGACCTAGCGACCTGCGACCTAGCGACCTAGGTCGCTTTGCGACCTGAAGTACTGACATTTTTTATACTAACAAATTGCTACAAATCATTTATTTTACATTGTTTTCGATTTCTTATCCATAAGACACCTTGTCGAAAAAAGTTAGAACAGCCGACATCTGCCGGATTTGCTGCTTTTTTCTACGTTTTTAATTCGAAAAGTGGAAAATGAAATTTTAGAAACAACAAAAACCACAAAAACGTGAACTTTTTGAAACAATTTGCTGAAGTGCATGGTTTTATTTGTAGAAATGAATTCTTTGTTCCGTACTTTTGAAAAAAAAACTACGCATAAACTTATAAAATCTTAATAGAGAAAATGTTAGTGGAATATACATATTCTGCAATCTTTAGTTTTCGAGTTATACGGATTTTAACAACTCAAGTGAATCAAAACCGAAAGAGAACAAAATGTCGGTAATTCAGGTCGCAATGCGACCTAGGTCGCTAGGTCGCAGGTCGCAAAGCGACCTAGGTCGCGATGCGACCTAACCCTCTAGGTCGCAGGTCGACCTAGGTCGACCTATAGCCACCCCTATACCCGTGGCACATACGGGTATTTTTCGAAAAAGGCAGACTTAAATGAAGTGAAATTTAGGCCAAAAAATTTCCGTAAGTCATTGTGTTCGATTTTTCTAATGCACTTCTCGTTTTTCTCATAGTTAGTAGAATCGTCGCTTTTTTTTTTAATATTCCGTCCTGGCAAACTTTTGTGTGCACAAGGAATTAGTGTTTACTTTATCATTTGCATGAAGCAGTCTTGAAATTGTATCATTTCCACCCCCAATTCTCCCAAAATGTGCATTTTACAGATACAATTTCAGATCTCATCTATAAATGGATAATAGGAAATTTTACGTGTTTTTAATAACATTTTCTTCAATTTTCGCATTATTTTATTTTGCCAGCTCGGGTCGTAACGTGCAGCAAGTTCAACAATTGGCTTATTCTGATAAAGAGAGGTTGGGTTTTTAGGTTATAGTGAAAAATATATTTGAACTTTTCTTTTTTTCCAGTTTGACAATAAACACTGATCAAATCAATTCTTCATTTCCCATCAAGTTTTATCATAATGCATATGTGGATTACAGGTTTGTCAAGTGCCAAAAAAATTCAATTATTGAGTCTAAAATTGCACGTGGTGCCAGGCTGTCCCATCACGGTTTGATCTACAAAAATGCGGGAATTTTTTGCCCAAAAATATGTGACGTCAGCACGCTCTTAACCAAACGAAATTAGTTGAGAACTCCGTCTCTTCTCCCGCATTTTTTGTAGATCTACGTAGATCAAGCCGAAATGAGACACTCTGACACCACGTGAAGTTGGCAAAAATTTTAATTTTGGAAAATGAAGACAGTCTGAAAAGATTTACACCAGCGCTGTGTTTTTTTGGCATTTTTCGGCAAATGTACAAAACTTTCAACATGATAATCCAACTTTTTTCATCCAAAATTAACGTAGAAATGAGGTATTTTTCAAGCTTTTCAACAAAAAGAACTGTCATTTCAAGATGGAACGAACCTTTTTCTACATTTTCATATTAATGTTAGATGAAAAAAGCTGGATTATCATATTGAAATAAATCGTTTTGTGCGTTTGCCGAAAAAAGAGCCCGCGTGGTGTCAGGCTGTCCCATCACGGTTTGATCTACGTAGATCTACAAAAAATGCGGGAGAAGAGACACAGAGCTCTCAACTGAATTTGCATGATTAAGAACGTGCTGACGTCACTTTTTTGGGCAAAAAACCCCGCATTTTATGTAGATCAAACCGTGATGGGACAGCTTGACACCACGTGACAGCCCTGTTTTACTCCTTGAAGCTAAGCCAATGATTTCAGATATGAAACCCCACGGCTTCGAATTTTCGCTCTCAGTCGTTGTATCACTAAAAAAGACTTTCTATCGGTCGATTTATTCTACGAAGGGATTGAAATTCCAACAAATCTGAAAGTCTACGGAGAATCTCTAGAAGGTAGCTGCCCATCAACTTATGGTCCTGCTAAACCATGTTTCTACGTGGCTCACACATTTTTTGCGAATATTACAGTGACTGGTGGCTTGAACAAGGTAATTGCTTTCATGGAATTTGAAAAAAAGTTGAATAAAACCAAAACCAATTTTTCAGGTTACAATAAATTTGGGCAATCGAAAAGTAAACCTGACTGTGAAGGAAATTGATAAAAGATATGAAAAGGGATTAACTATGTGCCTGCAACCTGTTTATTATTACTCCCAGTGGCAGAATATTGTGCTGTATATTGAAGCATGGAAAGCTCACGGAGCATCTAGATTTATAGTTTTCTTTCATTCAGCTACAAAAGATACGTGGAAAGTTTTGGATTATTATAGGAACTTGGTAGGTTTAATTTTTCGAAAAATAAGGGCAATTTGAAAGCTTTCAGGGAATTCTCGAGATCCGATCTTGGCCCAGTTTTGGAAATCTCCCAGTGCAAATTGCTGACAAATATCCAAAAATTGATGATAGTGTATTCATATTCTCATACTTTTTGGCTATGAATCTATGTATCCTTGACATTAAAACTACCATAGGAACAGTTGCCGATTTCGATGAAGTTATGGTACCTCGGAATGGTACAATGTTGGATTATGCGCTAAAGGAAATGACTGGGACAAAAGTTGGAGCATTGTCATTTGGTAACAACTATGTTGCGATGGAGCCAAGCATCTATGATAATGGCTTTTCGGGAGTCTCGGAGCCAGTTTTCCTAGATGGTGGAGGTCCGTCCAAAGTGAGTTCCCTAAATTTTAAACTTGTTTTCAGATGTTATGAATTTCAGAAAATACGTTTAAAAGCGTTGAATTAGAAACTCGCGCTTAAAACTATCAAGATATATTAAAACCTTGCTCAATTTTTTTTTAGGGTAGCCAACATATCGATCGATTTTAAAAATTCAAATCTTTTTTTTTAAGCACAGAGCCTAACTTCAATTAAAAATATTTTACTAACACATTTTTGGAGGTCCAACAAACGTTTTCTTTGGGAACTCCAAAAAGTGGCAAAAACTGAGGTTTTTCAAAAAATCGTAGAAAATTTATAAATTGTTTTATAATGATTTATGGGGCCATAGGCATATTTTCCATTGGCGCTACTCCACTTTTAGGAATCAAAATATTTCAGTACGTCTTCAACGCGTCTGTCATCGATATTGCTCAAGTTCATTGGGTTAAAAGTTTCTTGGATCCTACAAAGACTACAAAAGGTGTAAGTCTAGCAAAGTTCAATTAGATTTTGAATGTATCTTTGTTTTCAGTCTAATGGTGCATTGTTGCATCTTCGATTTGGCGCAAAAGGGAAAAAGAAAGTGAAGAAGCCGTTCACATTTTTCCCTGACAATAGCTCACATCATGTTAGAAATATGCAGGAGACTGTAAGTTCAGTCTTAGGTTTTTATAGTAAAAAAAAAAGATTTCCAGGCAACTGCAATATTTAATGGATCGCTCCCAAAGTTTTCATCAGATTTAATTGATGGTATCAACAGTTGTGTAGAGAAAATAAGGTAAGTTTTATCGAAGTACCTGAGAATGCGTATTGCGCAACATATTTGACGCGCAAAATACCTTGTAGCGAAAAAGAAAACCACAGTAATCCTTCAAATGACTACTGTAGCGCTTGTGTCGATTTACGGGCTTGGTTTTCGAGTTGAATTAAAATAATTTATTCATCAATCGAATATCATTAAATGAGTAAATAATAATCGAGCCCGTAAATCGACTCAAGCGCTACAGTAGTCGTTTAAAAAATTGCTGTAGTTTTCGCTACGAGATATTTTGCACGTCAAATATGTTGCGCAATACGCAGTCTTAGAATTTTGTGTTCCCGTAACAAATGCATTGGTTTCTTTTCAGGAAAAAACCAAATACGTGTCGAAGTACTGGTGGAATGTGCAGATCTCAAATGGACGACTTGACTGAATGGATCTATGATGAAACTGAAAATGTGTTCTTATAATTTGATTTCGCTTAAGTAAGAGTATTCCTAAAAACGGAAAGAAAATTATTCAAAGTTGAATAAAGAATTTTTATCGCGGTAATCACACTTTTGAAATTCTATGACATTAAAAGTCAAGGCAAAATTGTAGATCCCGTGTAATTTCAATTTTATCACCATATTAAAATTCGAAATTTTATTAAAATCTGCATGAAACTCATATATTCAGAAAGTGAAAATATTTATCTATTAGCAAATAAGTTCAGGATTTCAAAAACTTCAGATATCATTGCTATTTAAATGACGATTTGAATGGTAAATGTCCAACTGAAAAATCTCTCAGAACTTTAAATGCCTGTATTTATATCAATTCGAGAGTAATTTCTATCGATTGTTGGCTTAATTTGTTGCTAAACTATTCATCTTTAAGATTCTGAAAAGAAAATTCAATTTCATAAAGAACCGAGAAAGTTATGCGTGATTTAGTCAAGTGCCCTCAAGTTTCGCGCCATTTCGCATTCGGCGCCAAACAAGATGTGTCCCGACAGGGTGGTAGAGCGCGAGTATATAAGGATGGCGCGCGCTCATTTCTCACACTCACTCTCCAAGTGACCACTACTCATCCGTTCAACAATGTCTGACGTCGCCGTTGCCGCCGACACCACCGAAACTCCAGCAGCCCCAACGAAAGCTTCAAAAGCTACGAAGGCTTCAAAAGCTACGAAGGCTTCAAAAGCTACGAAGGCCAAGACTACCAAGGTGCCAATGGTCAAGGCCGATGCCGCCCATCCACCATTCATCAATATGGTCACCGAAGCCATCAGCAGCATCAAGGACCGCAAAGGACCTTCCAGAGCCGCAATTCTCAAGTATATCACTACAAAATACACGCTTGGAGATCAGGCTAACAAGGTATGTGTTTTATTTAAAGCAGAAAAGCTAAATTCAAATCAATTTTTCTGAAAAATTTTGACCAGGTTTTTGATTACAATAACTTCATTTTTAACCTAAAAATTCTTAAAATAATAAATTGCCGAACAGAAAAGCAGAAAAAAAACTATGTAGAGATGACGTTCCCTAAATTTACCTTTCTTTCAGATCAACGCTCACCTCCGCAAAGCTCTTAACAAGGGGCTTGAAAGTAACGCCTTCGTCCAGGCTAGCGGAAATGGAGCCAACGGACGGTTCCGTCTTGCCGAGAAGACAGCCTCCGTGGCCAAGTCGCCAGCTGCAGCAAAGAAGGACGCCACTGGAGAGAAGAAGGCTACGACGACCGTCGCCAAGAAGGCCGCCACTGGAGAGAAGAAGGCTACGACGACCGTCGCCAAGAAGGCCGCCACTGGAGAGAAGAAGGCTACGACGACCGTCGCCAAGAAGGCCGCCGCTGGAGACAAGGCCAAGAAGACTGAAGTCAAGGTGAAGAAGGTCAAGTCGCCGAAGAAGATCGCCAAGTCTCCAGTCAACAAGGTCACCAAGTCTCCAGTCAAGAAGATCGCCAAGTCTTCATCCATGAAAGCCGCTCCAAAGAAGGCCGCTGCCAAGCCAGCCAAGAAAGCTCCCGCCGCCGCCCCAGAGGCCTAATCACATTGTGTGAATAATCAAATTAATTTCGATCTCACCATTGTATTATATCTCTCCCTCTTGTAGGTGTCCCAGATACTGGTTTTTTTGCATCTAATCATTATTTATTGTTCCTTTGACAAACCAATTCCTATCAATGAACCAATTACTGCATAAAGTTTCAGCGTTTTCTCGTCTTTTCAAAACCTTTCAGATTTTCGGAACAGTGTTCACAGCGGGAAAAGATAGATAAAGTCCCGGAACATCTAGCAGACAGTCTTCTTCACCGTTTGGAAATTTTTGTTGTTTTCCTTCTGGAAAAATTGTATATCAAGTTCATTCGACTGATCAAGCTCGATTTCTTAAAATACACAACTTATCGGCTTAACTTGCAATTTTTGCAATATTCAGATCTTTTTTCAAATAAAGCAACAAATTCTGTTTAAATTTACTCGCAATATTTCGAATTCGGTAATGAAAAGTACTTTCAGAGAACTTTCTAGATTTTTTTTTGAAAAACTGATTTAATTTTTAAAGGCGCACGCCTTTTCCCACGCGATGGGTCCCGACTGGAAAAGCCTCCACGAACTTTTCGATGATTTAGAAGTCAATTTTTTTAAAAAGTTTTTTGTGTGTTTTTGCTCGAAGTTTCTTATTTTCAATCATCATTTGGTGAATTTAAACATTTTACACGTAAAATTTCAGTGTTATTCGTGATTAAAAAGTTCACATGGAAGCAAACAAACGACAAATTGTGGAGGTCGATGGGATTAAGTCCTACTTTTTCCCCCATCTCGCCCATTACCTCGCGAGCAATGACGAGCTGTTGGTCAACAACATAGCACAGGTTTGACTGTAACTATTGGGATTTTTGTTAAATATTCTTCTTACAGGCGAACAAGCTTGCAGCTTTCGTCTTGGGAGCCACCGACAAACGCCCAAGCAATGAAGAAATTGCGGAGATGATCCTGCCAAATGACTCCAGTGCCTACGTGCTTGCTGCTGGCATGGACGTTTGCCTTATTCTCGGGGATGACTTCGTTGGTTTAATTCCGAAATGTTCTTGTATTAATAATTCATTTCAGCGACCAAAGTTCGATTCTGGCGCTGAGAAGCTGAGTCAGCTTGGACAAGCTCATGATTTGGCTCCAATCATCGATGATGAAAAGAAAATCTCGATGCTCGCCCGAAAAACAAAGCTAAAGAAGTCGAATGACGCCAAGATTCTGCAAGTCTTGCTCAAAGTTCTCGGTGCGGAAGAAGCGGAAGAGAAGTTTGTCGAGCTCTCGGAACTGTCGAGCGCCTTGGATCTTGATTTCGACGTCTATGTCTTGGCAAAACTGCTTGGATTTGCATCGGAGGAGCTCCAGGAAGAAATTGAAATCATCCGTGACAACGTCACAGATGCGTTTGAGGCCTGCAAGCCGTTGTTGAAGAAGCTGATGTAGGTTATCATGATTTAATGTTGTGTGTCTCAGGAGTGTTTTTCAGGATCGAGGGACCGAAGATTGATTCTGTGGACCCATTCACCCAACTTCTGTTAACTCCACAAGAAGAATCTATCGAAAAAGCTGTATCCCACATCGTTGCTCGCTTCGAAGAAGCCAGCGCCGTCGAGGATGATGAATCACTCGTCCTGAAATCTCAGCTAGGATATCAATTGATTTTCCTCGTCGTTCGCTCACTTGCTGATGGAAAGCGTGATGCTTCCAGGACAATCCAATCGTTGATGCCGTCGAGTGTCCGAGCGGAAGTGTTTCCCGGATTGCAACGGAGTGTTTTCAAAAGTGCCGTGTTCCTCGCAAGCCATATCATTCAAGTCTTTTTGGGATGTTAGTTACAAAGATTGCAAACTTCTTTGAACAGTTTCTTTTTCAGCCATGAAGTCATTCGAGGATTGGGCGTTTGTTGGCCTCGCTGAAGACTTGGAGAGCACGTGGAGAAGAAGAGCAATCGCTGAATTGCTGAAAAAGTTCAGAATCTCTGTTCTCGAGCAGTGCTTTTCTCAACCAATCCCACTGGTAAAATTATTCCTTCACGTGAACTTATAATCAATATTTTCCTTTTTCAGCTCCCTCAAAGCGAGTTGAACAACGAAACTGTCATCGAGAATGTGAATAATGCTCTCCAATTTGCATTGTGGATCACAGAGTTCTACGGATCGGAGAGTGAGAAGAAATCACTCAATCAGCTTCAATTCCTAAGCCCAAAATCCAAGAATCTTCTTGTTGATAGCTTCAAAAGTAAGCAAAAAGGCTTCTTATTTTAATCGAATAAATTTTACAGAGTTCGCCCAAGGACTGGATTCTAAAGATCACGTGAATCGTATCATTGAATCTCTGGAGAAGAGCAGTTCGTCGGAACCTTCTGCAACTGCAAAACAGACCACAACTTCCAATGGACCGACCACCGTCTCTACTGCAGCTCAAGTAGTAACTGTTGAAAAGATGCCATTCAGTCGTCAAACGATTCCATGTGAAGGAACAGACTTGGCGAATGTGCTCAATTCTGCAAAGATCATCGGAGAAAGTGTTACCGTGGCTGCCCATGATGTCATTCCGGAGAAACTAAATGCGGAGAAGAATGACAATACTCCATCAACTGCCTCACCTGTTCAATTTTCTAGCGATGGTTGGGATTCTCCGACAAAATCTGTTGCTCTGCCACCGGTAACAATTTTTTAAATTTATTTTGTATTTAATATAATAACCGATTTTCAGAAGATCTCGACTTTGGAGGAAGAACAAGAAGAAGATACAACGATCACCAAGGTTTCTCCGCAACCACAAGAACGAACTGGAACCGCATGGGGATCAGGCGATGCGACTCCAGTGCCTCTTGCTACTCCGGTTAACGAATACAAAGTTAGTGGGTTCGGCGCTGCGCCAGTCGCTTCGGGATTCGGACAGTTTGCCAGCAGCAACGGAACGTCTGGAAGAGGCTCTTATGGAGGTGGTCGCGGTGGCGATCGTGGAGGAAGAGGAGCATACGGTGGCGATCGTGGACGTGGAGGTTCCGGAGATGGATCTCGTGGATATCGTGGTGGTGATCGAGGAGGACGCGGAAGTTACGGCGAAGGATCTCGTGGTTACCAGGGAGGACGTGCCGGATTCTTTGGTGGATCCCGTGGAGGTTCCTAAGCCTTCAAATTTCAACGTTTTATTGGTTGTATATTTTGAATATGTACTGATTACGTATTCACAAGTTTTAGGTTCTCTTTTTTCTAAATGATGTAAAATTTCCCAAATCATGTTTTATTTATTGAACCCCGTTTTATTGTGATCCAAGTAAATGTTTGTACTTCTATAGGAATCAGATGAATTTCGCTTTCAGACTTAAAAGTAATGCGTGGGATAATTAGTGATGTCATCATTGTAAATAGTCGTGGTGTCTCTAATCTGGACAATTCGTGTGTGATATCAAGGAATTGCTGATCGAATTAAAGGTACGGTAGCTACCGTTCTAGGATGGTGCAGCCTACCGAATGTACATATTTAGTTTGATGAGGAAACAATTTGCAATGATTAAAACGCCTTTCCGAAATAAATATGGTGCTCGGTCTCGAAACGATAAACTTTCATTGATTGTGAAAAGGTGCGCGCCTTTAAGGATTACTGTAGTCTCAAACTTTCGTTGCTTTAAGACTTACACTTTCCGATGGAAAAATCAAAGACGTCATTACATTTCTAGTTTTTTTTCCAATTAATCTGTTGAAAGTTATTACGGGAACACAAAATTAC
The DNA here is from genome assembly GCF_000002985.6 of Caenorhabditis elegans. NCBI lineage: Eukaryota > Metazoa > Nematoda > Chromadorea > Rhabditida > Rhabditidae > Caenorhabditis > Caenorhabditis elegans. The sequence goes on from NC_003283.11 coordinate 4,759,020, forward strand.
GAGAAAGCGTATTTTCGCAACACATTTGACGCGCAAAATATCTCGTAGCGAAAACTACAGTATTTCCTTAAATGACTACTGTAGCGCTTGTGTCGATTTACGGGGCTCGATTTCTGATATGAATTTAATCGTTTCGCTGTACTAGTCTCTCACTTTTTGCATAGTTTTAATATTCTATGGATAAATAAATGATTTTAATTGATTTCGAAAACGGGACCCCGTAAATCGACACAAGCTCTACAGTAGTCATTTAAAGGATTACTGTAGTTTTATTTTTCGCGTCAAATATGTTGTGCAATACGCATTCTCAAGATTTTGTATTCCTGTAATAATATAAAAAGACATTATTTCACATTTAAACTACATTTATTCTGTCTCGAAATTTCTTTCGCGAAAAGGCATGCACAGTTGAAAAGTGTGCGGAAAAAAGTTTTTAAAAAATAAAATTCGAGTTCAAATTATAGGTGGTTGCACTTTGAGTAGTCCGCCTTCTTCGATTCAACTGCAGTTGTCTCTTGAAAATGGAGTACCGTATCTGAAAAGCTTTTTAATTGAGCATCTCGCAATAATCTCCGAAAAAAATTAAACGCAATGAATACGGTACCCGGTCTCGACACGACAAATTTTTGTTAATTTCGAGAAGATATGCTCCTTTAAAGATCACTGTAATTCGAACTCGTTGATGTGGAATTTCAATCGATTTTTCATAGTTTTTCTCACAAAATGAATGTGTTTTAATTGCCATGAAATACATTTATAAAGAAAAAATATGGAAAAAATATCACAACGTCGAAAGTTTGAAATTACCGTACTCCACATGGTGTCAGAGTGTCCCATCTCGGTTTGATCTACGTAGATCTACAAAAAATGCGAGAGAAGAGACGCAGACTTCGCAACTGATTTCACATGGTTAAGAACGTGCTGACGTCACTTTTTTTTGGGCGAAAAATTCCCTCATTTTCTGTAGGTCAAACCGTAATGGGACAGCCTGGGGCACCACGTGGTACTCTTTAAAGAAGCAAACTTTTTTCGCATAAAAAAAAGTCGTCTCGGGACCAGATATCGTACATTTGGTGCAAATTGACAGACGTCTGGATAGGCGTTTACTTCTTGTGGAAAATCGAAATTCGAACGAAAATCGAACAACATATTTGACGCGCAAAATATCGAGTAGCGGAAACTACAGTAATATTAAGAAACCATCAGTTCATGAGAATGCCTACTTTCTGGCGCAAAAATTAGGAAACAAATACAAGAGGCAAACTTCCAGATAAAAAACAGTTTGCCGGGTCGTCGAGTCATGTTGTGGGCGGCTTGGAGGCGATGGGTCAAGAAATACGAGAAAATCATTTGAAATATTAAAAACTTATTAAATGAAAAAATACTGCATTTTTCTAAAGGAAATTTAAAAAATTACACGTTGAAGTTTTTTTTTTAATGAAAAGTCAAATTGTCGTCAGAAAAAAAATCATTTCCTATAATATTAAAATAATTTCAAAAAGTATCGAGAAGAAGATGAGGCGGTTGTGGATCAGAATCAGGAATCTATAGAGAAGATGTAAACGGAAGAGGAATATTCAGGATTTGGAAAGCGGTAAGACTTTTTCTTGTAATATATATTAATCATTCTGAAATATTTATTGAAAAAGTTCGAATACTTGGCTTGTGTATTTAGAAAACTAGCTTTTAGAAATGAAACGAGATTGACAGTTTTCTATTAGAAAACGTGCATATCAGAAACGTAGATTTGGCAAATACATATTCAGACTGTTACAGAATACGATCGCCAAATGGAGAAGATCGCGTGTCCAATTCCATGGGACAGCTTAAAGATGAAGCTTCTTGCAAAGATAGGAAGTGGTCACGCAGGGATAGTGTTGGATAGGAACGTGAACCTTTACTAGTTATCGACGTGAGCAAAGGGTCACTGTGAACTCTTCTTGTATTTTGGATTATTCCACACTTCTCCGGTTTAACTAATAAACCTTCTTATTATTCTCTATCGTCGTCACGACACAACATTGGCGATCAGGTATCGATATTTTGCGCGTCAAATATGTTGTGCTATACGTATTCTCAGAATTTTGTGTTCCCGTAATATGTATTTTTATTTAAATGATTTGCATATTAGCTGTCGTGTTCATTTACACATGAACAGACCGAGAGGCTCAGAAAAAAGCAAAATATCAAATATGATTTCTGATTTGTAATTTTAATATATTGTTTTCAAAAAATAACGCTACCAAACTTTCAGAAAACCAATGAAAATTAAAATTGTTCTTTCTCGAGCACGTAACTTTGCCGTCTCTGTAATTGTTGCCGGTTTTTTCTGTATTTCATATCTTTCATCCGTAAGTTATTAAAATTTTATAAAAAATGATTTTTTATCCTGCTGTTTAAAAAAAATTTTGCATAGGATCGTCAATTGCATGCATACAATCCCAAATTTGCCCTCTCTAATGAAACTAGCATAGATCATGTTATAATAGACACTACAATGATGAATAATGAATATTGTGTGGGTTATAATTTTTTGGAAGCTACAGAAAGGCATGTTAGTGATTTCTTAGGCCTCTTACTTTTTTAAAACAATTTCAGTTTCCGAGAAGATGGACTTGAACCAGTAACACTAGCAGTTCATGGTACTGCAGAAATGATGGAAATGATAGAAAATAAGCCTGAGAACTGGGATGGGCCTATATCATTTGGATTGTTTATTGATTTTCATTCTAGACAAATTCTGGATTACGTCGCTAAGGTTTATAGCTGCGATGAGGAGTTTCAGAAAAAGGTGCGGTTTTTGATAGCCAGACTACGTCATAAATGGGCGGAGCCACAGAAGCCCGTCTTGTGAACGCACGTGGTGTCAGAGTGTCTCATTTCGGTTTGATTTACGTAGATCTACGAAAAATGTGGGAGTTGAGACGCAGAGTTCTCCACTGATTTTGCATGGTTAAGAACGTACTGACGTCACATTTTTTGTGCAAAAAATTCCCGCATTTTTTGTAGATCAAACCGAAATGGGACAGCCTGATAACACACTAACACGTGTGAACGGGGCCAAACTAGGCACGACCTGTATTCGCTTCGAGACCCATCGCCGTGAGGCCTTTGGTTTCGAATTCTAACTTTCTGAAAAAAATTATTGGCGGTAAATTCGAATTTTCTGAGAAAATGTTGGCAGGAAATTCGAATTTTCTGAGAAATTTTTGGCGAGAACTTCAAATTTTTTGGAGAATTGATGGCAGGAAATTCAAATTTTCTGAGAAAAATTCTGGCGGGAGGTTGTCTAGTCTTTTTCTACTCTTTCCACGTGTTGTCAAAGTGTATCATTTCGGTGTGATCTACGAAAAATGCGGGAATATAGACGCAGACTTCTTAACAGATTTTGAATTGTTAAGAGCTTGCTGACGTCACATTTTTCTCTGCAAAAAATTCCCGCATTTTTAGTAGGTCACACCAAAATGAGACAGTTTGACACCAAGTGTCTTGCGAGAAACTTTCGAAACCCTTCTAGAAATCTGCCGAAGCTTCTGAGATGTTAAAAAATACTTCTGGAACTTTCTCAAAACTTTCTGGAAATTTTTCAGAAAGTTCTAGAAGTTTCTGGAATTTTTAGCAGGCCCTAAAAACTTCCAGAATTTTAGTTAAAGTTTTTTTGGAAATATGTGCATTCAATATTGTAAAAACTAAATCCTCATTTTACAGGTTACCGTACACTTTGCATTCCGTCTATCACCCTTTCAAACTAGCTGCCCACAAATCAAAGTCTCACCGTCAACTCTCGAATGTGGCGAGTTCCTCTCCAACAGTGAATTGATGAAAAGAGAATACTAAAAAAATCACAAAATATCTTTAAGGAAAAAAGTTTCGACGTGCTGTAGGCGACTCATTTCAATTGTACCCAAGTAACTTGATGAGAAATATTGCAAGAAAAGGTGCCAAATCGGATATTCATTTCATTGTCGATGGTGATATGATAATGAGTGATGGATTTGCGGAAAAGATTAAACCAATTGCAAATCAAATTGTTGATGGGAAAAACAAAAATGTATTGGTTGTTAGGTGAGTCCAGTTTCATCCAGAGCAGAAAATTTTTAGCAAAAATCCACAATAGATTCCTGATTGACCAAAAAATTCCGTAAAACCCTACTCTCAAATCTTTTTTCAGAAGATTTGAAACAAATGAAACGACAATACCCCACAACCATATAGAATTGAAAAATGCAATTGAAAATAAACAGTACGTTTGCATAAATTCTTTTTTATTGTATATATACATATGTATTAACTTTATCTTCAGAGTCTTCCAATTTCATCACAGATTTTTCTTTGCTGGGCATAAAATTTCAAATATTTCACACTGGTTTGCGGTTTCCAATGAAACCGACGAAATTACTGCTTGGGAAATACCTTACTCGTTTGTTTTAGTTTTATTGAATTATTTTTTGAAGGTGGTGTAGCGCCAGTTTGGAAAATGTTTGAAGCTACTTCTATATAGTAAATCTTTTCAAAACTTTTTTGAAATTTTCTTAATTGATTGCCAACAGTGACAATTACTGAATAGCTACCACTTTTGGAACAAAATAAAACAGTTCAAAACAGAATTTTCGAAAAGTTTTATACTGGTCCTTATGACATCATAGAAGTGGTTTTCCAACTTCCAACTTCTCTAACATGCGGGTGCTCATCAAAATCTTTAGGAGCAGCTTATGGGAAGTTCAAGTGATTCTTCATCGTAACGACTTGTACAATGCGGATTACTTTCCAGCGAGAATCAAGGTTATGCAGTCATTGGTTTGTGGAATGAAATAATTGTACAAGCATTAGGTAGATATTTCAGGTGTACAGCCTGTGCAGAGCCAACTATACGTTCAACCTCCTATCACACGTTTTCAACGTGCACAAAGGAATCAAATTAGGCGATACTAACTTCTCAAAATCCGTTATAGCACACTCTAAGAGAAATGGAAGAAATAGGTGAGAAACTCGGAATTAACGATATGTAGTACAAACTATAAAACTTTAACAAAGCCTATGACCGATTTGTCAGCGAACTCCAGGATACATACCCAGATACGTTGGATAGATGCGGTCAATTTGTAATGTAACGCTGTTTTGGAGTCTTTAAATTGATAGAATGAATTTGTTTGTTTTTTAGTCTTTAGTTTGTTTAAAGAGCGTTTCAATATTTCTGGAATAGATAAAACAGTTTATTGAGTTGAAAAGTTATTAACGAAACAATATTATTTTCGACTTTCAATAACCGTGGCGTTATCCGATGCATATTTTAGAGGTGTCCAGTGAGGCAAGAAATAATCATAAGGCAGTAATTGTCCGTGTCTCTGGAAGAAACTAATTGATTTTGATTCGAAAAAAACGTTTCATACATAAACCCGATCGTTTGTTTCTCTGATGTCCATGTAATAAACTTTATTCCCTTTTGAAAAATATCCAATCCACCAGCCGAATGTGGAGTGTGGAGCTGGAGCAACTTTTGGAGTGAAGTCCTCTTTATAAAGTGGAAAAAAAACTTACAACTGATTAAAACTGAATCACAATGATTTTTTGAATAAATTAAATCATCTGCAGGCATGTTTTGAGATATAAAGTGAGTTGAATTCGTTTTCTGAATAACTAAATTTTTTTTTTGAATCTCATGGGAATTGAAAGATTCAAAATGCAAAAAGAACCTACTTTATGCGGGGTTTGATTAGAAAAAATATAATCATTGATTACGCTTTTCAGAAATTCCAGATTGTCGCCGAATAAAACTGCTACTTGTTTAAGGTTCTTTGGTTTTTCTGAAAGTTTTGTTTAAATTAAACCATATCGAGAATTTACCTTTCTTTTCAATAAATCTTATTGCACTTCTGACAAACTTCAAATCTGCAGTAGCGAATCCAACTGCTTGGAAGTCACCCTTTCGCACATGAACGCAGTTTCTGAAAGTTTAAAAAAGGGGTGTGCGACAAATTTTTGCCAAATTTGCCGAGCACCCCTGTAAAATTTGCCGCACTCTCCTGGTGACAATCTAGAATATAAATAACAAAATAAGTCATTTTACAGAGGCGCGAAGACGAGAAAAATACGAATTTTCTACCTCTCGAGCAAATAGGGCTGTCTTTTTTTTACAAGTAGTCAAATATGTGAAATTAATCGGTTAATTTTTAGGTTTTTTTTGACGATTTGTAGAAATTAATCACATTTTTTTAGTGGCAGCCCTGGTTGGAGTGTCTAGTTTGAATTGTTAAAACGTTAAAATTTTGTGAAAAATTTTAACACAGTAATATTAGAGGAAATACAATTAGTTTCTTTTTAAAATACATAAATGTTTTTTCCCGAAAAATTCTAGTTTTTGATAATTGCAGAAAACTTACACATGTGTGTTTTTATCTGATTTTGGAAGAAAGCCAAACTTTGCTCCAGACTTTTTCAAATATCCTGTAAGCTCGTCCTTCATGTTAGAGAAATATTTCCACGACTGTAATTTAGAATATTTCTGTACTAAAATGTCATAACACTGAAAATTATTTTTCTAAAACCTGCAAAAATATCCCTGTAATATGCAAGTACTGGTCATCGATATTTGCCAAAACCCTCGGATCTTCATATACACAGCAGCGTGTACCAAATGTGGTATTTCGAGCACATGGAGGTACCTGAAATTCAAAAAAAAAATTGATCTACAGATAAATCACAACAAACCGTGCCATTAATAATTAGAAATTGATCAACAAGCCCTGGAAGTGTCTCATTTACACGATTCAGCATTTTTAAGTAATCTTTATTTCCCACGAAAAATGTGGCTGTGCGATTTAAAACTCGTGATATTCCAAGAAGCGATGCCATTTCAAATATATTATTTCCTTGAAAATATTTGTATTTTTTTATTATACCACTTATAAGAATACAGGGGTGCGCGGTAATTGCCGACTGGCAATTCTACAAAATGAGACGGTTGGACACGTTCCCCCAATATTTTTCATTAAAACTTAATGAAACAATATAGAAAAACATTTGCTTTATTTGGAAATAACTTTAATTTGACTTGGAACAACCGAGAAAGTGTTCAAAAATTGTCTGAAAGTTGAAAATTGCCGGTGAAAATTGCCGAAAAATTGACAGCAATTTTCAATTTTCGGACAATTTTTGAATACTTTCCCGGTATTCAAAAATTAAATAAAAGTTATTTTCAAATAAAGCAAATATTTTTCTATATTGTATCATTAAATTTGGATGAAAGTATCGGGGGAACATGCCCAATCGTCTCATTTTGTATAATTGACGGTCGGCCATTGCCGCGCACCCCTATGTACAAGAATACCTAAACGAGACCTCGGTGATAACCTGCTAGATATGTACTTTTCAGGATGAAAGGTTGAAAATTGAGCATTGAATTCAGGTGGTCTGAAATTCAAATTAATTTCATAGGTGTCTTTGGATTGAACTGGAAACACTTACTTCACAGTAATATTTACTTGAAGCGAAAAATAATATATGACTGGAAAACTATTCAATTTCAAGGACCAACTGAACCTATAACCCACCGAAAACTATCAGTATAAGCCAAGGATATGGGCTTCTGAGAATTCCGACAATTGCCTTCATCAAGAAAAATGTTTGCTGAGATTTCTCGTGTTTTTGGAGTGGATAAATAATTCCTGAAAGGTGAGAGCCCATTGTTTTGTCCCCTTAGAAACAGATAAAGCTTTTTTAAGCGGCTTTTAAAAAGGGGTAGGGGGTTGGGAACAAGGGAGAGACCAAAAATTCGAAAAACCGAAACAATTCTCTACTTGGAAATAAATGGAATATACCCCCAGTTAATTTAACTTAAAGTTATTTTGATGGAACATTTTTTTAATTTTAAAGTTTATTTTTTGTTGGAAAAATCTGATTTTTTTAAATCGCGATGGTTGGAAAAATATTTTGATGGTTACACTAACACAACTCCAGAATCATTCAAAATCTGCTAAAACAATTTTCACGGGCCCTGAAAAGGCGCAAAAATGGACTGACTGAGAAAAAAGTACATACAAGAGCCTTTGCAGATGACCTGAACATTTTTAAGTGAAAAATAGTAGAAATATCAAGAAAAATGTTGTAATTATAAAAAACTAGTGTGAAGTGTGGCAACTCGAACTGGCCGAAAACTAAGCAAAAGTATTGCATATAGGAAAATTTAACAATCGAACCCACAATACCGGTGCCTTGTTGCCAGTACCTTGTATTAGGCCACAAAACTAGCAGCTGCTCAAAAACCCAAAATCTGTGAATTTGGTTAGACCATCAACTATCATTACCTATATATAAAAAAATAGTGTCCGTTTGTTAAGTAGTTTGTAGTCTGTGACGTCATAGCTTACAAAGGCAAGGCGTTTTCGGCTGTTGGAGGGATATTAGTTTGGGGTTAATAGGGGGATATGGGCGCGGTACTGTAGTAGTACTGTAGGAGTACGGTAGGATTACTGTAGTTTAGGAAAAACTGTGTTTTTGTCTTTTGAGGGAATATAAGTTTGCGGTTAGTAGTGGGATATGGTCGGGGTACTGTAGTAGTACTGTAGGGGTACTTTAGGAGTACTGTAGGATTTGTGTAGTTTGAGAAAAATTGACTTTTCGTATTTTGGAGGAATATTGGAAACATCGAAAAAGTTTTGGAATTTTCTAGAACCTTCTGGAAAATTCGAGAAAATTCTGGAATGTTTCAGAACCTTCTGGAAAATTCGAGAAAGTTCTGGAATTTTCTAGAACCTTCTGGAAAATTCGAGAAAATTCTGGAATGGTCGTGGTGAGACCTATCGTGGTGAGACCCATCTTGGTGAGACCCTTAAAAATTTGGTCTTCATAAACTTAAAAAACAACGGGTGAATAAATGAGTTTATTATTAAAATTAGGAGGAGTTCATAAGGTATCGCTTTCATAACCACTGTCACTGTCCTTTTCCGCGCTCCCAACGCAAATCATTTTTCTGAAATGATTCGATTAAACCTTCACCATTCCTCTAAACTAACCTCGTTTTGATTCTAAAGGGCCTCAAAGGTTTTACTGGTATGACTCTTGGCATGCTCGATTTGACTGGAAGAAAGATGTCTCCTCTGTGGACTTTGTTCATCAGACTTGTAAGCATCAGGCATGTAATTTCGAACTGCTGTAAAAAGTTAAAGTATAACCTAGAAATGAGAAAAGTTGGAACTTACACCGGTGACATCTGCAGTTTTGAAAACTTCATGGAACACGAGCTTAGTTACCGAAACGATGAAATCCGTAATATCTTCAAACGATGCAACACAGAGAACACTTCCAGCTTGTCCTTTAAAATGCATATGAGTGTCGAGAAGAATTATTGAATTTGTCGGGCGATCGTAGATAAAACACATGGCCCTTTCGAAAGCAAGCACTCCAATTGCCAATCTATCGAGTTTCGAGAGATACGGACTGTTTACAGCCATCGACATAGCTGTCACGAGATTGCTAATAAAGTCTCCAGAATAGCATGGGTAGTCAATCTCATGCATCTCGGGCCGCTGAACTTGAATAGCTTCTGGCACAGTGAACGTGTCTCGATGTGGTTTCTTCAAAAATTGGAAGACTGAACCACTTTCCCCTGTCTCTTCAAGATGCTTCTTTTTTAGACTTCCACTGAATCCTCGTCGTCGAGCTGCCATAGCCTTTTCGTGTGTCTCATTGCCATCAACAATTCCGTTAATAAGAACATCGAGGACGCCAAGTGGAAGATGTTGAGGTGTCAAAGGATGCGTGGGTGGGATACAGACGTTCTTGCTAAAAGATGGATTTACTTTTCGATCGCACTAAAATTTCACAAACCTCAAGAAATCGTGAGCAATCTGGACAGTGATTATTGTGCAAGCAGATGAGGGAGTCTTCCGGCCACCATATTTCGATTGAGAATAGCTCAGTGGGAGTGCCCACACGTGGACACGGTTCTGAAAATTATATTTGTTTATGTTACGGTAGTGGGTCTTTTTAGGTATCGTATCCGCAAATGTTCCTCAATTTTTCACTAAAAACACATTTTAGCGCTATGAATTTGGTGAAAGTCTAGAAATAGACGATTACGAAAACTTGTGGTGTACGGTAGCTGAAAGGTTTCAATCGTGCCGAGACCAGGTACAGTATTTCCGCGCACATATTTCTCCATTTCCCCGTACTTTTGGTTTTTTTTTTCAAAAACCCGGAGTTTTAGCGCTATTAATTGCGAAAAGTTGAGCGAAATTGCAAAAGTACAGTGTATTTGTTTCCACTTCTACGACTTCAAAAGAGGGCGCATTCATTCAAAATGGTCTCGTCACGCGCCATTCATTGATTTTTGAAGCGCGTGGCGAGACCAATGGGTGGAGCGTGGCGGGACCATTTTGAATAAATGCGCCCTCCTTTAAAGTCGTAGAAGTGGAAAAAATAAACTGTAGAGGTAATTTTGAAACACATGCGGGTACTGTAGGCACAAAGTTCCGATTATAAAAATCGGGATTCATACCTCAAACACTGCCGATCGGAAATTCGAATTAGCCATCTTATACCAATTTTCTGCAGATTCCTCATTTTGTGTGGTGTAAGTAATTTCGTGTCGAGATCTGTAGCGGTTAACTGAGAACTCGTAATTCTAATACCTTATATTACCTCCGAGTTGTACTCAATCCTGGTCTCGAGACGCACATTGGGGGTTAGTCGGTTAGTTGAGAAGCCGCGAATGCTAGTAATTTGAATAAAAATAATGAATTTAAAATCGCCTCTCACAGTTCTGAATTCTTATCTTTTTCCAAATCTACACTTTTTTTAATAGAAAAATACAGTTTACGTAAAACTACATTCCATGTTGATTTTTCAAGCATTCATTTTAAATAAATTATATGTATTTTAAAAAAAAACACGTTAGAAATAGGCTACCGATAATACAAGAATTAAATTATAAACACTATGCACTCTCACAATCAGTTTATGCCCCTTTTGCACATTACTTCAACTTAAAAAAAAATAATTGCACACTTCCTCCAGGACACAGCATTTCAACTTGGAACAAGATTTCCCATTCGCGACAAATTTGTCCAATTTGCCATTTGTTAAGCTCGGAATACTCTAAAATTTGCCTTGAGTTTAGAAGAAAGAAATGAATGAAATAACACAAAATTTTGTGAGTATCTTTAAAAAAAATTTTTTTTCCAGAATGCTACACTTTTAAAGCTTTTTCGTCAATTTTGTGATCCAAAAAATAGTTTTAAAATATCGAGATTTTCCGGGTTCGCCGACCAGGGCAAATTTGTCAAATTTGCCGGTTTTGCCGGACTCTGCAAATTTTGAGATTTGCCGCACCCCCCCCCCCTCTTTCCCATGTTTCCTTTTTTTGCTCGTCCACTGGCACACAAGGCATAGGTACATGCATCTCTGACTTACCACTAATTTACGACTATCCATAAAAGTCCCAAGTCATATTTACTTTCGTTCTCCTTCCCTTTAAGAACTTTGCCGTCCAGGTTCATAGTCATTATATCATAAACTACTAATGATGGGTGGTGAGCCACACACAGTTCCCCATCACCACCGCCGCCGGTCTATCTTATCACTCTGACCTTTTTTGTCTCTTTCTCTAGGATCTCTCCGGGCTCTTTGTTACTTTCCTGCCTGTAACAAAGACAGACATTTGTGGTTAGAGTTGTCTGCTCTAGTCGACTGGAAAAAATGCTCCCTGAAACTACTACTCTTCAACCACTTCCATCTGTTACGACTATCATGAATGAGCCGCCAGCGAGAAGTCCAATGGAGGACTATTATTTATTTAATCAATTTCAATATAATCAAAAGTAAGTTTTGAAATCAAAACTGTTTTATTGCAGTGCATAAAAATGTTGCATAATGTAATTGTATTATTTTTACGGCAAACTTAAATTGAAATATTCACTATCAACAGAATTATATGGTTTTTACATTACTACCAAAATATTACTTTCCTGTAGTAATGTATACAAAAACAACAACTTTGTTCCAACATGTGACCAAAACTATGTTTTATTGAACTCATGTAGCATAACTGATAAAAATCAATATCGAATGCTCCAAAGTATACTGCTTATAATCAGTAGTTTTCAGTGTTTTTGAGAATAGGAATCTTTGAGAATTATTATATTTTTTAAGGTTTATTATTATAATTTGAGAGTCTGAAAAACGAGTTTCATGCTGGGAATGGCTTAAAGTGTATGACTTAACATGTTTCCTGTTTGGCAATTGTAGGTAATTTCCAACTTTCTCTCAAAGTTTAACAATTTCCTACAAAGCAGTTAAAAAATTCTGTCTACCTTTCGTAACTTTCTTTCAAATGTTAACACTTTTTGCAAAATTTTTGCAACTTTCTGTCAATCTTTGGACATTTTCTGACAACTTTTTGCAACTTTCTGCCAACTTTTGATAGCTTTCTTTTAAAGTTTAACAACTTTTTGCCAACTTTTGGCATCGTCCTGCCAAGCTCTGGCAACTTTTTGACAACATTTGGCAACTTTTTTCCAACTTTTGGCAACTTCTTGCAAAACTTTTGGCAACTTTCTGACAAATTTTAACAACTTTCCGCTTAACTTTTCCTGCCAAATTTTACCAACTGCTTACAAATCTTTTGCCTAGTCTCCTGCACCACAAATGTACTACAAACTCAGCTCAGCTTGAGAGAATAAAAACTCCAACTTTTCAGTCCATATGTCTACCCACCGCAGCCCGTGTACTACAATACTTGGCAAGATGCTTCAACTCATCACTTTGATCCATTCCAGAGTTATCAAATTCCATCTCCATACGAACAACCAATTCAGTCGTCAATGTGTACTACTCCATTACAACCACTTGAAGATTCCAGAATTATTTTTGATGAAAGCTTGACGAAAAATGAAAATGAGCAAAAATCCTTTGTGGAGCAAGATAGCAGTTACGAATCATCTGGAAACCGATTTGGTTCACAGAAGGGAAAGAAAATTGCAAAAGTAGGATTCGAGGGTTTAGAATGAAATAAATATTTCTATATGAAATTTTTCAGGTAATTCGTGATGCGTGCTGCTCACACTGCTCAACAACTACAACCACACTTTGGCGTAAAAATGATGAAGGGAATCTTGAGTGCAAGTAAGTTTATATTTTATTATATTCTTTTATATTATTTCTACCAGGTGTGCGCGGCAACCGATTGTTTTTCTGGCAAGTCGGCAAATCGGCAAACCGGCAATTTGTCGATTTTCCGAATTTGCCGAAAATTTTCGGCAATTTGTGGTTTTGCACATTTTTTTTGGAAATTTCCGAATTTCAATTTTAATCGGCAAAATTGTACGCATCCTATGAATGTTCCTACATCTATTCTGAAAAGTAAGCAAGTTCTGTGAAAATATCTAAAGAAAACGGAGAAAACATTTCAAAAATGCACAGTTTTAAATGTTTCCGTCTTATAAAAAATCCCTCTAAAAACAAAAATCATCAATTCAATTTCCGAAAAATCGGCAAATTGTCGGAAATGAAAATTTCCGGCAAAATGGCAAACCGGCAATTTATCGATTTGCCAAATTTGTTGACAAAAAAATTTGCCGAATGGCACTTGCCGCCTACCCCTGAATTTTTTCGAACATTTAGAACATTTACATTCCAAATCAAAAATTCTCAGTTGAACTTGCTTATAATTTTCGATTATTTTTTAGAATTTCGAATTTAAAATTTTATTAATTTTAATGACTAGTTAAATATACATCATTAGTTCCACTATTAAAGTAATATTTTCAGTGCTTGCAACTTGTATTACCGTCACAACAAAGTGAAACGCCCGTTATCCCTCTGCAAGCAGAAGCCAACTACTCGAAAGCGGCGTCAAGCAAAAAAAGAATAGACAAGTTTGGACTGTATCGCCATTTTTCCAGCATATTACGTATCCCTCTACATCAATTGTACCGTGTTCTATGCGCTGATTTGTATTCGTTTTTTAAAAAAGATTATATATCTATGTCATCTTTTCCACTGATATTACCATATTCAAACATTTGTAATGTCAACTTCATTATTATTTTTCTTAAATAAAACGTTAGAGATACTACTTATACAAATATTGTTACAAATAATAATGTTGAAAGATTCTATGATAAGATGAGAAATTGGTGATATGTGGGATATTAATACAAAAGTGGGCTTTAATGTAGAAATTGAAACGATGAGACCAGGGACAGATGAAACCATCAATTTCTATATTCTGCCAAGCAGCCTCTAATAAATGCCGAGTGTGCAGACTCCGCCCCTCTTTCGCGTTTTTTTGGCTCGCGAAAGAAGGTAACACTACGTTTGGCTTTACAGCGTCACGAAGTTGTCCCAAAGTTGTCACAAAGTTGTCACAAAGTTGTCACGAAGTTGTCACGAAGTTGTCACGAAGTTGTCACGAAGTTGTCACGAAGTTGCCACGAAGTTGTCACGAAGTTGTCACGAAGTTGTCACGAAGTTGGCACGATGTTGTCACGAAGTTGTCACGAAGTTGTCACGAAGTTGTCTCGAAGTTGTCACGAAGTTGTCACGAAGTTGCCACGAAGTTGTCACGAAGTTGTCACGTAATTGTCACGAAGTTGTCACGTAATTGTCACGAAGTTGTCGAACACCAAAGTGCAACTGCGGCGAGCTATGGAAAAGCAAACTCAGTTACAAAGACTTCCTGGAGAACCTAATATCTAAAAATGTCCAAGTTGAGGTCAGAGAGTACAACAATAGAAGGCTAAAAAAGAGTCCCATAGGGAGGAGATGATGATTGAAGTCTCACTGAATGACGAAATTGTGGAAAAGGACTAGTGACTTGTGACCGCAGCAGATTCACCAAGCTGTGTGAGGAGAAATATGTTTTATTGCTCAGGTTTTGTGTGGAATTGTACCAATAAGATTCGAAATACGTGGGTTAAGAAAAATATTTTGTTGTTAGAGAACAATAATTTAATTTGAAAGGCTGCAGAAATTACAAAGAACACTCAAAATGAAAGGAAATTATTTAAATATGGCTTTTTGTGTTTTGGAAAAAAAAAATCCAAATGCATATTGCAAAAAATTTATTTAAGTTCTAAAGATAGAGTATCCCGAGTGATAAGTTATTTTTAAAAAACCAAAAGGTTTTCGATTTCTCAAAATTTTCATTCAAAGTTTGACCAAATATGCCAAAATTTCCTAAAATGGGAATTTTTTTCGAGAAATGTCTAGTATTTTTCGCGCAGTGTCGTTCTGTCCCTATGTATTTTGAACTTTGATCTCTGATCTTTGAACTCTCTTTATTGTAGTTGGGCAGGTTTTGGGTTGGGAGCAGGGCTGAGCAGCCGCCCAAAAAAATCGGCGATCGGCGATCGCCGATCGCCGATGGAAATTTTTTTTATCGGCAATCGGCGATCGCGGATCGCCGAAAAATCACGAAAATCGCCGATTGCCGCTCACCCCTGGTTGGGAGTTGGTGTGGGATTATGTTAAGGTGCTGTAGTAGGTACGGCAGAAAAACTGTAGGATTACTGTTAGTGAGGGATAATGCCAAGATACTGTAGGGTTACGGTTGGGTTGTTGTAGTTTTGGAAAATTTGAATTTTTAGCTTCAATATTTTTTTTCGTCTATGAATTTTCTCAAACAGAAATATCCCAGAGAAAAGATTATTTGGTTGTACTGATAATTTATTTTTTAAAAGCTTTACAATATTTTGGCAATCCTACAAAATGATCTATTGCGGCATGTTGGTTCAATATTATTATTTCTGAAAATTTAGCGTTAAAAAATAGAAAAATGTTTGATTGATTTGAAAATAACTGTTTTATCGATTTAAAACGGAGAACAAATGCTCAAAAGTTTTAACAAAGTTGCTAATTGCCGAAATTATTTCGCTTTTGGCATAAGCTTTTTTTGAGTATCATTTTAAAATTTCAAATTATAAAAATGCTATTTTAAATCATTTGAATGTTTTTTATCTATAGGGAAAATTTCAGAAAAAAATATTGGACCAACCTGCCGCAGTCGGTCAAATAAAAGCGATGGTACTGAACGTAGATTATGTTTCCATAACTCAACGCAGCCGACATTTTCCGAGTCTGTTTTTGATTTTTACATAAAATCATATTTTTCTACATTTTTTAAATTTTTGTGCAAACCCCTCAAAAAAAACCCATGCCATATAACTATGGAAATATGAAAAATACATTACATATTTTATACTTTGTTTTTCTGTTTTTTTTCACCCACCGTTCGTTGTTGTCAAGTACCCATCAATCATTTGCTCGGTATTTTTCTTTTGCAAAATCTCTTTTTTTTTCACTGGATTACTTCCATTTTTGGCAACTTTGTGTCGAAAATGCCGTCTCTCACTCTTCTTTTCTCGAGAGTTTCGACTCAATTTTAACCCCATTGTAATCCCTTTGTATCTCAGCGAAACTCTGCGATGGCCCCGCCCACTTTTCGCAAACTTTGAGTTCTCACACACACGCTCTTTCCGTCTTTTTTTTGTTGCACATGCGATTTTTAAGATTGACCTTTTATTTCCGATTTTTTAAAACAAGTTTTTTTTGTTGATATTTCGGAAAAATGAAACTAAGCATTTTAATCTTTGGGATTTTAAACTATGTATGCCATATTTGGATGAAAACTGAAAAGTTTTGAATTTCAGCGAACACGCCAATGTTCAAAGATTTTTTTTGCTCAAAAACTTAAAGTAATATGAGAACTTGGTTTACGTTTAGGTGCCCATCATTTTCACCTCACGTGAGTGTCGAAAAAAAAACGTTGGTCAATCTTCTTCGTCCTCATTGTGTGTAATAATAACTGGTTCCGGAGAAAAGAGCGAAAAGTTTGAAGGTTAGGTGAGCTGTTGTGTAATAAACATTTATTTTACCTTTTTTTTACTTGAAATGTTGGAAATTTCAAATAGTTCCTTGGAATGCTTTTTAGAATTTGTCTGAAAATTTTCATAATTGGGTTTGACTTCCTATTCATCTGAAAATAGTTTTGGAAAATCGTTTAAAAACAGTCTAACTCAAAAATTTTGAATTTACAAAACATTTTAAAGTTTTGCATACTTCTTAATAGTTTTTTGACCAAGTTTATTTTGTTGAAAGGATTATAAATTTGCTAATCAATTTACTTGTAAATTTTTTAAGATATAAAATTCATTGAGAATCTGTTCACAAATTTCATTGATTTTCTCACTACCAATTTGAAATTCTCGCTTAACCAACCAATCAGCAATCAGCAACGGTAGTCGTTGATTAGTTGGCGAAAATGCCTGCCGACCTGCCTTCCTACAAGCCGATCTACCCCTGAATTTGCCGAAAACGTGCCACTATATTTTGATTTTTTTTTAATTTGAATTTTCAACTAGAAAAATAAAGAAGCTAGACACACGGTAATCAGCAGTTTACTGGCACGTAAAAAAACAGGTTTGAGGATGATAGTGTAGAGAAGGTAGGCACGTAGGCAGGCAGCATAAATGTAGGCAAACGTATCTGTGGGAGCTCTAATCGTTCTTTTGGGCTAACTGACAGAAAAAATTCAGGATATAACTGCTAAAAAAAATTATAGAAATTTTCTAAATTTTTATTTTTTTAACAACTCTATAATTTTGCGTTTTCATTTTAACTGGGGGTTTCCTTATTTGCTTGTTGATTATTTGTTTGAAACATATTTTTTCAAATTTTCAGAAATTTTTCTTAAAATTAAAACTTGTTCATTTGTAAGAATTTTGCTGACACTCTAAAATTTTCAATGCATTTAAAAATGACTGAAAACTGAAAAAAAAAATTGAAAATAGATCTTTAATTTGCGTGGGAATTTTAAACTGTTTTTGCAAACCTGACAAAAATTTAGAAAAGTTCTATAATTTTTTTTGAGGTTTTAGGAATTTTCTCCTTAATTTTCTCGACACTATTCTACTATCACTTGTGTTTTTTTTTGTTTTTTTTTTGTGTTTTTTGCTTCTTCTCCAATGTAGCCATTATTTTTTTCTCATCTCTTTTTATTCCATTTTTATTTATGTAACCACTTGTGATGGTTTGTATCTATTAATGTGTGTTTTTTTTTCTACCTCACGATATCTTACTATCGTAATAAATTAAAATAAATTAAAATATCATAGGTAAAGATAATTTATCCCCGAATATCTGAATTATCAGTTTCCTACTTAAAAAAAACCAAACCTTTCCATTGTTCCACCAAAAATTCCAGTCTCCAGACATGTGATCTATGATCCTTTTCTATTTTTATCATGACACAATCAGTCACTAAAAGACACACTAAAGCGAACAGCTAGATAGACTTGGGGACCCTCTCTTGTTTATGTTTATTATATATTTGTGTATGTGTGAGTCCCCAACACCCTCATCTCAGCTGACCCCCCATGCCAATTTTGGAAAAAAACACACATGCTTGGTTAGCCACAACTTTTGTGCTCCCTAATTTTCACAAAATTTTCAGAAAATTTTTCTCGATTTTTTTCCGTCTTATTTCTTTATTGCTTCCTTTAATTCTCGAGCCACTGCAAACAAAAAATGTGAAATTTTATGAGATTGCGTCTCGCGGATTTTCCAGGAGTTTTTGAGTTTTTGAGTTTTTGAGTTTTTGCTCGAGCCACCACCACCCCGACGAGAAACATTTTTTCGGACGACGAAAGCTGTGAAAGAGAGGAATTTCTTCGTCTGTCTTCATGGGCTCATCGGATGTGCTCTTGATACTCTCTCTCGAAATAATCATTGACACGCATTTCTCAAAATCTGTCGCCGACTGATGGACGGGTCATATAGCTTCCCGTGTCAGTTGGCTCATCCGCTCTCCTTTGATCATTGTTGCGCTGCTCCACTCTCTCTCTCTCAATCACTGAAAACCCATTTCACACACAACTCATCATTTCTTATGACATATTTTTTGTCTTGCTTTCAAAGAAGAGTTCTTTAAAGTTATTGCTTTCAGGAAATGATCTTTATCAATACAAGGCCAGTTGATGAGAATGCACAATGTGAGCGGAGGCCTTCAAAAGCACCCAGTCACTCTGGGCACAGTCATCCGCACGATGGGACGGCTCATGTTTTGGTGAGAGGGGAACAGGGGTACCTGAGAACGTTTGTCTCATTTTCCAGAAACTTGTTTTTGAAGTTTGGGGTCGATGAACTTATAGTTTGATCTATGAGTTAAAATTAGAAACTTAAACTTTTTGGCAGGAAAATTTAAAGAAAACATTACAGTAGAAGTAACGGTTCTTTTCAATTTTACAAAAAAAAATTTTAATTGGCTATTTATTTTTGAATTCCCGCGCAATCGAAAATCCTAGTTTTGGCATTGGTTTTCCTTGTTTTGTTTTAATTTGATTTGATCTTTGTTTAAAAAATTGTCAAAAATTTTTACATTCAAAAAATTAAAATTAATATAAAAATGACAATTTTTTGAATCAATTAGTAGTTTCAGCGAATTTTTAATTATAAAATAAAAAAAGAGAAAAAACCTAGATAATAGCGGAAATGTCGAAACTAGGTTTTGAAAAATTGAAAAAAAATCTTCAAAAAATTTAGAAATTAAAAAAAAAAAAACATTTATATTCTGTCATTAGAGGTCATTTTCAATTATTTAAAGCAAAATACTCAAACTAAATTTTTTATTTATTAAAATTCAGAAAAAAATAACTTGTACTAGGTAAGACTGTAGGCACAAGGCAGGTCTAGGCCTCCTAGAAGAAATGTGTCAAATTTATTCTATAAATTGATGAAACTATTAGATATTCTCGATTTTTCACAGAGCATTTCCAAATTTTAAATCGAAAACCATAAATTTGCGTCTAGGATTACTTGCAAGTTTGCTAGAATGATTGAACAATTATTTTCATTTTTTGAATAATTTTTCAACAAGTTTTCCATATATTTTTTTTCTGATTTAACTAAAATTGAAGTACCTTATATATTAACATGTATTTTTAAAATTCCAAATTCTAGTAGAATAGACAAAACACATCATTCTAAAACTGGAATTTTCCACTTGGATTACAGACATTTTTTTAAAATTTATTTTATTCATAAAAATAATCAATATTTAATTATTTAGAAACCCAATTATTTTAGATACTTGTTACTTGAAAATTTATAAAAAAATTAAAAACTTTCAGAGACTATCTCTCTCCTTGATCCTGTTCTACCTACTCGTCTCAATCTTCCCGGCAATTCTCTTCTATCCGGTGTCCCTTCTGAGCATGCTCGTACCAGTTTTGGCTCTTTTCTTCGCGTTATGCTCAATTCGAGGCGACTATCAAAGTACGCAATGGCCCATTCTCTTCATTGCTCTCATCGGAATTCTCCTCAAAATCGCGGCGATTGTCGTTTATATTTCGTTGTTCCCGCTCAAAGATTATTCGAGAAAACCCGGAAGGGGACCGCGTGAGTTTTTTGGAAGGTTTTAAGAAGGCTAATGTTTATGCCTACCTTACTAAAGCCTACGTACCTATTTGGCTGCCTACCGGTTTTGAGTAAACTGAAAGGTATCCGCAGTTTGAGCAATTTCGATAAAAACAATAAGTAGGCAGGCGTAGGCCTGCTCGTACTTCTGTTCTCAATTCTTCCTTTACAATATAGGAACTAAACGCATCTTCGATTTTCAGAAAGAACCGAAGCAGAAATGAAGCATTACCGTACAGTATTCTACATTATTCTCTCGACGGTAGAGTTCTTCATTCTCATTATTGGAGTTTGCTTGAAATGGCAACTTGTCACACTTCATCAAAGAGAGCAGATCCAAAAAAGAGTGAGCTTAACCTTAAAAATTTCATTTACATAATTTTAACTATTTCCAGAGATCTACTCTGGTATCAAGTCGCCCATTAATCGAAGGAGAACCCGGCGCAGGTGGTCCTCGAAGATCTCTTCAACAAGTGTGAATTTAAAAAAAAACAGAGAATAAACTCCCCTTATGAGCTATCCATGATCTCGACTATTTTTTCCCCAACCTCTCATTTTTGTCTAGATGTTTATTTTGACGGTGTACATAAATTTTTTTAATTATTTTATATCGAGAAATTCCTAATTGTGCCGAAACTAAACATTAAAAATCGAAATTTTTCAGTCGATGCACCATTTTGAATAGTTTTTCGTGCTCCTGAAAAACATTGAAATACAACATTTTATAAAACTAAAATCCTTTGGCGGGTGTCTGACAAAATTATTCAAAATCAAAACTCTTCCGAAAAAACTTCATTTGAAACAGCCAAGGTCTTAAAGGAGGTGTAGGATCTGTGGGTTTTCCAATTTCTTTATGATTATTTTCGAGTTTCGCAAAGATATAAAATTTCTGAATAATTTTTGAGTGCCCGCAAAAATTGGTCGCGCACATGCGCGGGAATTCGAAAATAATTTGGCTCTGTTTTAGCTTTAGCAGCTGCATGAATTCACTCATACAGTTCATACTCAGATTCGAAATTGTAGTTGTTGATGTTAAATTTTTTCGATTAGGGCGATCTGAAATTCTGTGTGATTGCAGAGTCCACATTGTCTTATTATTAAACCATTAAAAAACTTAATTTTACTTCCTCTTACTCATAAATTTCAAATTTCAAAGTTCCCTAACTATCCTTATCACTCTCGTCGCCCAGCTTCACTAGCTTCTCTAGCTCACCCGTACCAGTCACCGCCATCCCAAGAGCCCTACTTTTTAATTAAAAAAAGTCAAACTCTGAATCTCAATTATCATCATTTATTGTTGACTGATATTTCATTTTGAAACGTATTCGAAAACACACTGAAAGCTAATTGGATGTCACCATTTAATGTCCAAAATTCATGTGATATGAGTAATTTTCCTCCAAAATGGATAAAGATCACGTTAACAGGAAAACCAAAATAGAATGGATTTTGGTTTGAGGAAGATCACCGGATAGAATTTTGATACTAGAAGAATAAAACGTGAAAGAGCAAGAAGTCATTAATCGTTGTGATCGAAACAGATCAACCAATTTTTGCTAGTGTGTGACGTCACCTGTATTAGTCTTGCATATAAGACTAATTTTGGAATGTCCCTTAGATTTGAAGCCATCATCGATTTTTGAAATAAACTTTTTTTTATTCTCTGAAAACTGTAAGTTACTGTAATTTGTCATTGGTCAAATTACATGCACAGTTCATTCACAGTGTTGGCCCCTTATCACAATCGAGTTCCTCGCACGATGAGCGCATCTTGAAAACTACCTTTCACAACGTGGAACCTTGGCAGTTTTTTGTAATTCTGAATTCTAAAAAATTTCTTGGCAAATGCGGATTTGTTTATTATCATGTGCGAATTCCGTTGGAGTAAAACAAAAAATATATGTAAAACTGTTTGAAACTGACTAGGGAGTGTTTTAACTATGTGGTGCGATCGGGTAAAAGTAAACGAGTTATGCGATAGCTGGCGTTTTAGGCTTTCAGAATCTGTAATTTGTTTCGGCAGAAGACCTCTGTGAGTCTGGAAATTTTCATCTGAAAATGTAGTACTGAAATCAGTGCATTTCCTATGGTTAACAGTGGATTTTGTCTCTGGCGCCAACAGAAGTCTCACCACAATGGTGGAAGGGTGAAATCATCGCTTCGGTGGTCGAGTGGTGAACGCATTCGCCTCTTGAGCAAAAGTTTGTGGATTCGGTTCCCACACATGGTTTAAATTTTGGCCTTTTTTTATACAAAATTTTTAGAACGGGAAACAAATGTTTAAAACAGTTTTTTGAGGTTTTTACATTACTTTTTTGCTTTTTGATTGAACCACAATTACCCTGGAAACTTTTCAGAAATTTTTATTTTTTCGAAAATTGCCACTTTTTTCTCCATGAGAAAATTGGTTCCAAAAATTTTTTTTGAAATTTTTTCAAAAATGTATGAAATATTGTAGAGTGTCACAAATAACTTATTTTTCATTGTTTTCAATGACCGAACGTCTTGATACGGCATCAGAATAAGTGATTCGGTCATTGAAAACAATGAAAAATAAGTTATTTGTGACACTCTACAATATTTCATACATTTTTGAAAAAATTTCAAAAAAAATTTTTGGAACCAATTTTCTCATGGAGAAAAAAGTGGCAATTTTCGAAAAAATAAAAATTTCTGAAAAGTTTCCAGGGTAATTGTGGTTCAATCAAAAAGCAAAAAAGTAATGTAAAAACCTCAAAAAACTGTTTTAAACATTTGTTTCCCGTTCTAAAAATTTTGTATAAAAAAAGGCCAAAATTTAAACCATGTGTGGGAACCGAACCCACAAACTTTTGCTCAAGAGGCGAATGCGTTCACCACTCGACCACCGAAGCGATGATTTCACCCTTCCACCATTGTGGTGAGACTTCTGTTGGCGCCAGAGACAAAATCCACTGTTAACCATAGGAAATGCACTGATTTCAGTACTACATTTTCAGATGAAAATTTCCAGACTCACAGAGGTCTTCTGCCGAAACAAATCACAGATTCTGAAAGCCTAAAACGCCAGCTATCGCATAACACGTTTACTTTTACCCGATCGCACCACATAGTTAAAACACTCCCTAGTGAGTCGGTCTGCTTGTCTAACGCATCCACGGGCGCCTGTTGTTCAGGCATGCAGGCAGGTTTCAGGTTGGCTTAAAGGTAGGTAGCCATATAAAGTTTTAATATTCACATTTTTCTAAAAATATTTTCATTGGGTTTCATTAGGCTCTTATTCAAAAACGTCCGAAACTTTTTTTTACAAAGTAACACACACAAAATTATGAATTTCAGTGAATTCACAACGTCAACATCTGGAGTGGGCAGCAATTGCCGTTTGGCAATTTTTTCTGTCGACATATTCGGCAAATCGGCAAATTGCCGGTTGCTGGAATTTTTCATTTCCGGCAATTCGCCGATTGGCTATTTGCCGAACACCAATTTGCCGGAAATTTTTAGAGGAATTTTTAAAAAACGGAAACACTTACCGAAACTGTACACTATTGAATTTTTTCCGTTTTCTTTAGATATTTTAATAGAATTTGCTTGCTTTTCAAAATAAATGTAGGAACATTCGTAGTATGCGTACAATTTTACCGATTAAAGTTGAAATTCTGAAATTTCTAAAAAAAATGTGAAAAGCCAGAATTTGCAGAAAATTTTCGGCAATTGCCTGTTTTCCGGCAAATCCGGCAAATGGGAAAAACTTGAATCTTCAACAAAATTAATATACACCTTTATTCCCGCCAACACTCAACCAAAGTTTTTCTGGAAAACCATAGTTTGAACCAAAGGTCGACAAATTTTTTTTGTCGAAGAATTCGGCAAATCGGCATATTGCCGTTTTGCCGATTTGCCGGAAATTTCAATTCCGGCAATTTGCCCATTTGCCGGAAATTTTTGACGATTGCCGTTTTTCCAGCAAATCCAGCAAATTGACAATTTGCCAGTTTTCCGATCTGCCGTCGGCAATTTACCGATTTGCCCGTTTGCCGGAAAAATCGTTTGCCGCACACCCCTGGTCTGCATCTCATTAGTCTTTTTCATCAAAATTTCGCAATTTAATTCAAGCTGGCGAATCTCCGCCCCCTTTAAGCTTAATCTAAAAAGCCACGCCCCTTCTAAAAATGCTACTTAAAGCTGATACCCTGATAATTGTTATCACTCAACATGCATTTTCCAATTGTCCTTCTCTCTCTCTTTCTGGCTGTTGCGGTCTCCATGGCACCACCCCAAAAGTACTCGGACATTTTCGAGCCTATCAGCAACGGCTTGAAGGTTATCAAGGATCCGTCGGTTCCGATCAGGTAACACAAAAAACGATGTCATATTTATTTTGGAAGCCATATTTTTTTTTAGAGTCGGAAGAATAGAGTTCTACTGGGATGGACACTTTCAGGAGACATTTGAAAACCCAGTCCAATGTGAAGTAAGCGTTCTCTCGGATGATTGGTCGCTTGGAAAAGTGAAGTTTCGGGATGGAAGGGCTCCGAAATCAATGCGTTTTTCATGTCCGGCAGGAGCATACTGTGATTCTTTTGACTGTGCTCAACGAGATTATTGGAGTGTTATCTTCATGATATTGTAAGTTCCTATTGTTAAAGCAACTGAAATAACTTTCAATTTACAGAGCATTGATTCTTCTGCTTTCACTCCTCTTGTTGGTCATCAACTCGGTGTTTTGCAAGAAACGCAATCATACTTACATCATCCTTCAAGCTCACGATAAAGCCGACAAGGAGCACGTGGAGCTCCAGGAGCACGTGGAAGAACCAGAAGAAAACTTCAATGATGACACTGATGAAGAGGAACATGTGGAGGAAGAGCAACAGAAGATGATTTGTTGTCCAAAGTATGGAGTACCGAACCCAGTCCCGATGTACACCGGAAATCTCGACGGATACAACTACTATGTAATTGGTGTTTACCCTTGATATGCTGGCTTGAAAGCGGAAAGTTCAGATGAAGCTTAATTTTTTTTTCATTTACAAGAATTAATATATCAAATTTAATAGAGTTACAACTAATCCTATTTATTCAAAATACCGTCTTTTGTTAATTAAAAATAAAATTAATATACAGAGGTACGCATTTTTTGGGATCTTATGATGTATTATGTAAATTAGGGGTGTTATTAACAGGTATGTAGGCATGTAGGCATGTAGGCATGTAGGAAAGTAGGCACGTAGGCATGTAGGCATGTAGGCATGTAGGCATGTAGGCATGTAGGCATGTAGGCATGTAGGCATGTAGGCATGTAGGCATGTAGGCATGTAGGCATGTAGGCATGTAGGCATGTAGGCACGCAGGCATATAGGCATGTACGCATGTAGGCATGTAGGCATGTAGGCATAAAAACCTGTTTTCGCTAGCTATCGCCTGCAATTCTCCACTATCCCTCGCTATAATTGTTGTTTAAAACATGTACTTCAAACGAAGTTAAAACATAGTGCATTATCATTCAATTTTTGTAAACTTTGTGGGAGTAATGGTTTTTCAAGATAAAATGATAGGGCTGTGGAATTAAGACCAATATACGGCATAGCCAGGAGATCATAAACCGTTGAATATATTTATTGTAGAAAGATCATTTTTAAAATCTTACAAGCTGACATAAACATACAAATGTTCACTGAAAAAAATCATTCAGTAGTAATCGGACATTTTTTGGCACATTTCTCAAAATTATCAAAATCTATCAATTTGCCATCCGGAGTGAAGTACAGGTCGACGCACTTTAAATAACAAGTTATAAAAGCTTTATCCTCATCGTCTGAAATTTTCAAAATTATTTATGTAACCTGTTTCTAAATAAACTCAGCACCTCCTTGATCAAAACACTTTTTTTCGCAGGACTCCCATTCAGTGCGGTTTCCAGAGTTGACACACGAGAGTAGACATTTATGAGCGAGGTCCTTGTCAAATGCAGTGGAAATAATAAAGAGGGAAAGTAGGGATGGAATGAAAATTTTGCAAAGCATGTTAAAATGATAGTAGATGACGATTTAAATGCGTTTTAAATAGAAAAAAAAATTGGAAAACAAGAGGAAGTAACCAGCCTTATCTTTTATATTTTATGATGCCACCTTAATTTATTCAACATTAATTCAGTGGGTAAAGCATCCAGCACACATTCTGCTTCTGATAATGAAAACAATTTCAAAATTCAAAAAACGTCATTAAAACTATCAAAAAGCTATTAAAAAATTTCAGATTGTCTACTTTTGCCCACGCATATTTTTTAAAAAGGTGTCATTAAAAACAAATAAACCTGGAGCCTTACTTCCTCTTGTTTTCACCGTTTTTTTCTATTTAAAATGCACCGAAATTATCATCTACTATCATTTTAACATGCTCTGCAAAATTTTCATCCCATCTCTTCTTCTCCTTTTCACGACTTCAACTGCATTTGACAAGGAGCTTGGTAAAAAGTGTTACATTTCGTGTGTCAACTCTACAAGTATCGCTGAATGGGAAACATGCGAAAAAACGTGTTTTGGGCAAGGAGGTAATGGTTTTGTTCAGGCATTCTTAACAATTTATGAAAATTACAGATGATGAGGATAAAGCTTATATAAATTGTTATGTCAATTGTGTCGATCTGTACTTCGCTCCGGATGGCAAGTTGATAGATTTTAACAACTTTCTAAAATGCGCCGAAGAATGCCCAGGAGCTACTGATCACTGAGGATCAAATGTTTCATTTGAATAAATGTTTAAATTTAATTTTTTTAAATGAATATTTTTCACGTTATAACTTTTTAGGTTAGTTTTTTTAACAGGTCTCTATCTCAAAAATATCATTTAAATTGATTTCTGAATTGTTCTAGTTAAGTGCAAGTAACCTGCGCACAAAATTTACTACGATTGCTCGCAATTGCAACTTTCCAAGCTTAATATTTGGCTCAATTTACCGAATAAAACCCTAAATAAATTTTAAAAAATTTCAATTTTTTCACTTTTTTTTCAATTTTTCAAAAAAATGCAAATGGTTTTTTTTGGCAATTGGCGATTTTCAATTTTTTTTGTCAGAAAAACATAGATAAACTATTTATTTTATCGGAAATCTCCAAAAATGAGGCCTGGTCTAGTCAGATATTTGAATTCTTTCCGCAACATTTTTTTTTGAAAAATTCATAAAAATCGTTTAAAAAATGTTCTCATCGTTATATTTGGGCATTGTGACCCAGTTTCTATTATATACATATGTGTGTAGATCAAAATCCCCACGGAATTTAATTTGGCGGTATGCGACATTTTTCGGCAGTTTGATAATTCCGCAGTTCCCCAAACTCAAAATTTTCGGCAATCGAGTTCCAAAACTTTTGAAATAAAAATGTTTAAAATGAGCTAAAACTACATTTCACGGTAGTGTTTTTAAAAACCAGTTGCAACAATTGATTCAAAAAATGTTTGGTTCCCTATCCTCACAAACAGAACACACTAATACCTTTTTTGAAATTGAAGAGAAATTTCAAAATTGCGTCTCTTCGTTTTACGAGCCTCTTTTGAATCTCCTCGGAAACCTTTCCACTCTTCACCGAATCTATTTTTCCATTTTTTTTTTGCCATTTCAAAACAATTTTCTGCATGATTCTTCAATTCATTATTTGCTTTCTAATCATCATCGCTTCTATCCTAGTCTGTCTACATCTGATTTGGCTGCTCTGGCCTGAATTCTTCTGGACCACCATTGACAAGTTCCGTGGACGGGGTCGAGCCGTGTATTGTGAGCAAATCTTTCGAGACTTTGTTCAGTACATTATTTCAGCTAATATTGACGAGCCTGCTCTGTCGGGACATGATAGCAGTCTAGTTATCACAATTCATACTAATCAATTGTCTATCTAGGTCTGAAGTAGTTTGTACTTGAAAAACAAAAAACCCCTTAGCAACCAGAAGATACAAATACTAGCATTTTTCTTTTCCTATTTTTTCTCGTTTCTCATATATTTTTTTCTGTTTTTTTTTCTTAATTTTCTTGATTCATTTTTCATTCCACTAATTCAACTCATGAGATTTATATTTTTTGCTATTATTTTTTTCGAAGCCGTCTTGGCGTTTGATGTGCCATTATTTTCGACATCGAGCAGCAAAGGAAAAAGAAATGGCAGTATAGTTCAAGACCCAGTGGCTCCAATTTAGTAAGTTAAAAATTTTTGAAAAAAAAATTGGCGGAAAACTTTCTGATGTAAAGTTTTTGACGGGAGTTTCAAATTTTCAAAGAACATTTTGAGAGAAAATAGAAAATTTTTTGGCGGGAAATTTAAATTTTCTGGAAAAAAATTGACAGGAATCTCTAATTTTTCTGTATAAAATCTTGCGGAATGTTCAAATTTTCAAAAAAATCTTGACTTGTGAATCAAATTTTCTGAGAAAAAATTTTTGGCGGGAAATTTAAATTTTCTGAGAAAATGTTAAAGGCGGGAAAATGAGACTTTCTCAGAAAAAAGTTGGCCTGGAATTTTAAATTTTCTTTTTTTCCAGTAAATTTGGCATCACTTATTACTGGGCGGGACACTACAAAAGTAAACATGGCATTCAGAATAAGTGCGTTTTCCTGAAAAGTGATCCAGACTGGCCATTTCCCGAAAGCACTTTCTCCAATGGAACGGCAGTGTATGGAGTGGAATTCGGTTGCAAAAAAGATGATCTATGCAGAAAGTATCACTGTGATCGACCATTTCAAACTGGATTCATTTGGTGAGACCCAACTCCATTTAAATCTGTGAACTAACAATTCCAGGTGCGCATTTCTCATTCTGTCATCTGTTATTTCGGTTGGAATCATTGTTCGCTACATTATTATGCAACGGCAAAATGAACTGAGACCCACGCGAGACACTGAACTAGGATCGATTTATATTCCAGTTCTTATGATTAATGGGGATGTCAGTAGAGCTGAGGAAACTCCAAGGGAGGGATAATTCATTTTTGATTTGGTTCGATTTTTTCTTGTAATGAAACATGATTTAGTAGTTGTATAAATGCTCTTTTTTGCAACAAGAAAATATTGTTTGATTGGCAATTTATAGGAGATTTGAAATTTGAAGTTTAAGCTCCTGCAAATCAATATAAAAAACGTACGGATACTCATTTGATGGAATTGTACCAAAAATCATTTGATACACTTGATTTTTCAGGGATGGGTGGCAAACGATATTTTTAGGAAAACGGCAAATTTGACAAACTTGCCCATTGCCGAGTTGCCGAATTTGTTAAAAAACTGCAGTTGCCCAAAATTTTTGGCAATTTGTTTTTGGAATTTTTAAACTGCGAAATTTAACCATTTTTAAAAATTAGTAAAAAGTCAAGAAATTCGACAAAAATATCAAATTAAAACGGAGGAGAATATGCCAAAAAGTCCTCCTGATTAAGTGCGATTTCTTTTTAATTTTGAACTTTGGACTCCTAGGCGCGTGTTAAAAAAAACTATAAATTATTTATTTTTATGTTTTTCTCCCAACTCCCACTTCAAATTTTTGTTTTACATGCATATGTACATCCTCCGAAAATTCTGAAAATCCAATTTATTGTACTACCTATAAAAAAATTGAATCTCCCGTGGCAACCATGCTCATCTCTCATTTTTCCTTTTCCTCTTCACAAATACATTCTTTGAGAATTTTCGCATGCCTATACCTTGAAATACCCTGGAAATTAAAAAAGAATGAACGTTATTATTTTTCTAGTTTTTGCCATTTCTATGGTAACTGGGTTGAAACCTGTTACACCAACAAGCGTGCCATTACACTATAATTTGCCATTCGAGATTTTCAAGAATTACAGAGTAGTTCAGGAGCCCAGCCATCCTATTTTGTAAGTTTTGGAAAAATCGGCATATCGGCAACTTGCCGGTTTCTCAATTTGTCGGAGATTTTCAATTTCGGCAAATTGCCGATTTGCCGGAAATTTCAATTCCGACAATTTGCTGATTTGCCGGAACAAGTCGTTTGTCGCCTTCCGACTACACGTGTCACCAATTTGCCTATAGCCTACTTGAATATTTTTCTGATGCAAGTAGTCATAGGTATAGGCACAAAGCAGGCACCGTTTCTCAGAATGGAACTACTTTTGAGTAATGTGCTAAGGTTTTCAAAAAAATTTAAACTATTGAATTGTGTGCCAAAATACCAAAACATTTAAATATCCTTTTCAGCTACCATGGAATTGCATTTTACTGGTCTGGAGCCTACATCCCATCTCCAGAAAGACCTGAAACTTGTATAATTCTTGCTTCCCATCCCGAATGGCCTTTTGATGGAAACGTCTTCCAAAATGGTACAATACCAACTGCTGCTCTCTTTGGATGTCATGAACGGTCAATGTGCAGTGGGACTAGATGCATCGAGCCGTATACTCACTTTAAGTATGTATCACATTTTGGTTCCAGACTATAAAATCGATTTCAGTGTGGTCACCTACACCCTTCTTGGCATCGTGTTATTCCTTCTTGTTTGCCTTCTTGGCGGAGAGCCAAAAAACAAGGAAAAGAGCAAACGGCGTGTTTCAAGGCATTCAACGCTGGATAACATCTTTTTGCCATGTGATCATCAAATCAGAGTTGCGGTTCCACCGGAATACACTCATTAGATGCAAAGATCGAAGGAAGAACAATATTTTAACGTTTTAATATTTATCACAGTATTTGGCAAAATTGAATTTTTTTTATAAAACAGCAGAAAAATAATGAAAACATTCTAACTCGATAGCGGGAATTTAATTTTTCAGAAAATTTTTCAACAATATTTATTTTTTTTAATTTTGGCGGAGATTAAAATTTCGCAAAAATGTTAGGTTGTAATTCAAATTTTTCAAAACAATGTTGGTGTGAATACAATTGTATACGTATGTATGTATTAAATTTATTAGAGATTCAAATATTTGAAGAAAAATGTTGGCGGAAATTCATATTACTGTTTACACACCTGTAGCGAGAATTCAAATTATCAGAAAAGGTTTGAATTGTTTTTGAAATTTAGTTTTAATTGTTAATCTTAAGAATTATCACCAAAAAAAACAGTCGAAAAACATTCTCTGGGACTATTTTGGTACCAAAATCTAGGACATTAAAAATTATAATTTTGCTCCCGATGAACGTTCGAGTGCAAACTACAACCACAATCATAAAATACGAGGTTTTTGCAAATTTTTCGCTGAATAACATAAAATGCATATTATAAAAGATTCTCAAAAACGGCAATTCGTGAAAAAAATGATATTTCCTCTAGTATTGTTCTTTATTGGTTTCGCTGCTGCCGGGAATTATGGATACTCGTCCAGTGAGTTTTGGGAAAGTGTCTTGAGAAGCTTAGTTAGTTCAGTTTTCAGGCGGTAATGGAGGAGGAAGACCAAGACCTGGAAACGGTGGTGGTGGAGGAGGAGTCCGCCCTTCAAACGTGAGCGCGGGGGAAATTTGCTCTAGCTCAAAATTTGTGATTCCAGAGTGGCTGCGACGCTGGGTGGCGTCGCTTCAACCGTCCATCTGGCGGATGGTGTGTCAAAGTATTCGGCGCACGCATGAACCAAGCAGATGCTCAGATCCAATGCCAATCTCATGGGGCCACACTTTCGGGCCTGCAAAACTCGGAGGAGGCTCAACAAATCTCCAGTGAGCCACTCTGTTTGGAAACCTCCCTATCCTTCGATACCTCCTAAACTTTCAGACCTCGCTTTATCAGTGATCAGTGCTAACTCCGGATCAGTGTGGATTGGTACAAGAAGAACAGCGGCTTGCATGAAACAATGGCTCAACACGAACGGATGTACTAGAACCAACGCATTCTATTGGACTGATGGGTCAGCGACAGGTATTGCAGGATTCGTTTGGGACACTTTGCAGCCGGACAACGAGAAGCTTAGTCAGTCTTGCGCAGTCTTGCTGGCTTCGAGATCTACTGTCACTTGGGGTGGGAAGTTCTGGCAACCGGCAAAGATGGACGATAACAACTGCCTGTTCGACTTGGAGGGAAAACATCCGAGATCAGTGTACGGCTATGTTTGTGGAAAACGAAGTAGATAATGTAGAAGTGAATAATAAATGAATAATAAATGGGTTTTTAACGTTTTAAAGTATTTCTGATAACTGGAGCAGTTTACGAAAGAATACAGATTTTGGGCCTACCAGGCCGACAAGCCGTCAGGTCGACATTCGGCAGACTGAGGTATGAGTTTTTGTGCTCTTTGAAAAGGTTTGCCAACATATTCATAATATTTTTCACAAATTTCACTTTCAGTTTTCCTTTTTCGCAATTTTCATGTTAAGGAAGTAGCCCCATCGCCTGAAAAAACTCAAATTTATTTTTTACTGCCATTTCGGTAAAACAGGTGAAATTTTACTTAGCCGGAATCAGCCAAGCAAGACAAGTTTTTTTTCTAAATTTTCAGCTTCTTCTGACACTGCATTTTCCCCCGTTTATACCCACATTTTTCATCTCCTTTGTATCCAGCACGGCACCCTTACAAGCATATAATTTCATGTTTGTAATTTGGCCTTTAAATGAATGAGCGATAGTAGTAGTGCTACAAAAATCATCAACTCGCATTTATTGTCACTACTCGACAGTGCCAAAGATTGACAGAAGATGCTGGAGCACGCAGATTTTGGAATCAACATCCAATCCAGCAACGTGGTCACTACTGCATTCAAGAGCTGTAATGGATGTTTCTGGTTGTATCATGTGTGCAATCCAATGGTATGCACTATTCTGTGGCAAGTGTTTCTTGTGGTGATGTAGACATGGGGGTGGATTATCTAGCGCCACGGGCACTGATAGGGATCTGCGACGGACCACTCGTACCACAATTTTTGTCGTCTGCGCATTTTGTTTGGTTCTTTCACACATATTACGGGGCTTTAGATTTTGGCCCGAAATTTGTAATTAAAATATTAACTTGGATCAAAAGTTGGCGAAACTTGTGCAAAACTAGGCAAGACTGTCGACTTTCGCCAAACTTTCGCCCAAACTTTTCTAGTGTCGTTTTACACTTTGGTAAGAGTTTGACAAGAGTTGGATTAAGCTTAGACCAAACTCAGGCGCAGTCTGAACCAAGACTTACCCAAGTTGTGTAGGCATCTAAAGATGAAAGTTTTTACGATATTTATCACACATTTACGGGTCGATATTGAATTACATTTTTATTTTAAAAATCTTGGCAGCAACTGTTCATTTAATTTAAAACAAACTATGCAAAATTACGAATTACGGTAAATAATTGTCAGCGTGGCGAGACATACGCGTAAGGTATGGCCAAACCTTCATTTGTTTACGTCTATGTAATAAGTTATTGGCATATTCTATGGATTACTGTAAGGGTACGACAGTAGTACGATGGACAATAGATAACCCCGCAATTGTTTCTCTGTTTGAAAATCGAAATTTTTCAAAGAAAAACTGCTTTTTGGCATTAGAAATATTCAATTTAACAGGTTTTTCAAAAAATCCGAAAAAAAAACTACCTATCCTTCAATTCTGTTTAATTTTATACTTTCCAGGTCCCTGAACGCGCTCCTTTTCATCTGGCTCCTCCGTTTCCTTATAACATTATGCATACCTGAAAGGAGGAAGCCTTCAACCACATCGGGCAAATCCACGCGACAGTCTCAAGATGGCGGATCTGTCGAAACGACTAACTTGTTAACACCAATTCCATTAACTCCGTTTTATGTTGAAAGTGTGGTTTGATATATTAAGTTCCGAAGTTTTTGTTTCAAGTTAATAGTCGATACGCTAGATAAATGTTTTTTTTTAACTTTCGCTTTTTATGCAAACCAGATTCAAGACCGTGTACTACAAAAAGGTAATGTTCCATAAAAGTCTATATGAAGTAAAATCAGCTTGTTATATACTACCTTTTATTTTTTTGCGGCAAAAAATGTACAAGCAAAGTTTTTTTTAACATTCTTGGAGGCCAAAATTTCAAAGCGGATAATTGGAATAGCTGTTCGAAAATTCAAATTTTGGAAAGTAATTCCTCTAATTTATCATGCTCATGCTCATTCAGACGGAACATCCTTTCCCTTCCAAGTTCTTATTTTTCTATTTTTATTTTGAGTCAGCTATGCTTCACCTCTCAGCTCTGATATTTTCACAAACCAAATAAAAAACAATTTTCAGAAGCTGATATTTCATAAAACGTGAGAACAGGTGGGAAATCTCGTGACGCAAGCATTTTTCTCTCTCAATTCTGTTCCAAGTCTCAATAACAAGAAGTTTCTGAAATTGTTTGAGACCCGCATAATAAGTATCTCAGTCAGGCTTCCGTTCACCCTCCTTTGTCCCTCCGATATCACTATCTAAAAGTCTCGAGGTATAAAAAAAAGTAGCTTGATAACATTAACGAGAAGGAAGGTTGCTATGAGCAACGGCGGTAAGTTGAGAAAGACGGGGCTGTGCCGAGAGAGAAAGAAACCCAATGATTACTTATGCGCCAAAACAGGCAAAACTTTGGTCTCATTCTTTTTTGTTTTCACGAATGAATCAGGTTGGGCCCATGAGTTGGAAACATTTCTTCAAACTCTTTGACTTTAAGCTTATTCTTAAAATTTTGAGAAGTTACTGTGTTTATCAGGACACTGTTTTCAAGCCCCTGATCAGGGGTGGGCGGCAAACAATTTTTCCGGCATATCGGCAAATCGACAATATGCCGGAATTGGAGTTTCCGGCAAACCGGCAAACCTTCAATTTGCTGAAAATTAAAATTTCCGGCAAATCGGCAAACCGGCAATTTGCCGATTTGTCGAATTTATCGACAAAAAAAATTTGCCGAACGGCAGCTGCCGCTCACTCTTGTGCCTGATCATTCCATTCACGCACAAAACAGTCAGCACGCCTGCCCGACAAAGTTTTTTTTTTGAAATATGCTCATTCTATGTATTTTGCAATCACATGAAAGTTCAGTTTTCAAAATAAAAATTAAACTTGGTATATAAAAACTGAGGTCTCGTGATTGATTCAAAATTCAATATATCATTGAAGTTTCAAATAAGCAGAATTCCTGAAAATTGGGAGTTGCCACCTTTCTTCAGAACTCCGAATCAAGCAGTTTCAAGTTCCCCGAATCCGAATACCAAATGATATCAGTCTCCTTTTCTCTTTCTCTATCGCTTCACCTGACTCTCACACTCTTTTTCTCACTTCTCCACCACAAATTCTTACTTCCACCTCGTGATTGTATCTGACATTTTCTCCGCTTTTTGTTCTAGAATTACTTTTTTTCACTTAAGCTCTCTTGATGATACTGCGTAACTTCAAATGGATGATGTTATTGGCGGTGGTCCTGATAGGTCAAGCATTGTGTCAACGGACTTCAGCTATGCAGAGAATTGTTAAGTAAGTTTTTCAGCGCCCGACAGTTCACTGGCCTAGCATCTCAAATACACAAATAAGTGGCCCGTTAGATGTCGGGTGCGAGTTTTTTTGTTGGATATTTACATGTATAGAAATATAGAGAACTATTTGTAGTTTTTGTTAATAATTTTACTTTTAATTATAAGTTTTGAAATGTTGCTCGAAAATTGACTCAAATTTTAATTTTCCGGTTAACTCATACACTCAGCTCATGACGACTTTTAAACAGTTTTTGGGTAATTTTTCGAAAAAATTTCTTTAATTTTGAACATATTGGAGCACGACAATTTTGACCCGATATCAATCCTTTGAGAGGCAATTTCGCCAGTCAGGAAATTCAGGAAAAGGAGAAAAATTTCATTTTCCAGAGAAACCTTCCTTGCGGGATCCGAGTACGAGCAAAGTCTCATAGGACATCTTCTCAACTCGAGCGCTATGGTTACTCTGAACGATGACATCACTACTCTCCTGGCGAGCACCAATATGACATACACCCTTGCTTCACCTGACGAGCCATTTGTGTAAGTTTTCACAGGAAGTTTACAAGTTCTCATGAAACACGGAAATGACTGTGTCGAGTACTCTTTTTTTTTTGCTCTTCGCGCGAAACTTTTCTGTTATTGTTTGTTGTACTAACCATCGTGCTAGTTGTTGTGCGAGCCAATGTTGCACACTGGTTCAAAGATCAGACGACCTTTCTGGAGTACACCTCTTTGGAAATATCTGAAAGCTTACGTAATTACAACCTAAAAGTTACACTTAAAGTACTATTCCACATTTTTTCCAATGACTCATAGTGCGATTTGTCTACTTTCAGGTTCGTTGAGCGCAACTATTTCTGGTCTCAAAAAGACTTCAACGAGTACGCCGACGGTGAAAACAACACGATCTTCTCGTATGTTTGCGTGTACAACGCATCTGAAGACGAGGGGCTTTTCTCTCAGGTAGACTCATTATATTTGAAACTTTTAAAGCCCTTGAGACATTTACAGATCTATTTTCCAAGTGGCGATCGGATTCAAGAGGTGGTATTCGGTTGTGAGGTCTCCAAGGAATGTTGTGGAATGAAGTGTTGTGGGGATGACGTGCTCATCAATATTATCATGTAAGAATTGAACTGATAAGCTTCAGATCAAAATTTTGAACTTTCAGTGTTGGAGTGATCAGCTTGGCTCTTCTGCTTCTTCTTCTCTGCAATATTCTCATCGGGTTCAAGAAGAGACGTGGTAAGGGGAGGCGTTGAGTTTTAGAGCCAAGAATATGTAGATAGGAAATTCTTCAATTTTTGTTTTACTTTTCTTTTAGACATAAAAAGCAGAAAATTGTTTGAATTTTTACAGAAAGTGAGCAAAAAGTGTAGACAGTTTAATTTCAAATTCAAGTAAAAACAGTTTTTGCTCATTTTTTTCAATTATCAAAAATGTAGTGTCGAACCTATGTTATTTGAACAACAGAGTAAAATGTGTTGTTAATTTACTGACACCATACTTTCTTCTTTTTTTTTAAATTAGTAAATAGAAAAGGCTTCCAACATTTTCTGGGTTTCACTGGCTCATTAAGAAACTTTAAAAATGAAAAAATGTCTTACTACTATTTAGGACGTAGCGTAGCGTTGAACTAAGGGTCAGCGGCAGTAGAACAATTTTCGGCAATTTCCCGGTTTTTTAATTATTTTTGGCAGTTTCGGGAACTGCGGAAAATCAAATTTGAAGTCGCCGCATGTCAGAATTTCTATCGATCGGCAATTATGGCAATTACCAAACTTACCAAAAATGCCAGAATTATCTTTTGGAAAATAACAGATTTAACAGACAATATCCCAAATTGCCGAAATCGACATAAAATTTCTGTAAATTATCCTAATTTCTTCAGTCTTCCTCTTGCTCATTATCATCTCTTAAGCTTTTTTTCCAGAAAAGAGCCGAGAAACCAATCTTAAAGCCACCTATCAAGCAACAGACACCACTAACGGAGCCATTGACAATGATATCATCAGCGCCGATCAAATCACCTATGACACAAGACACCCGGCAACCAACCGTGGATCCCCAGCCAACCCGACCGCCTAACCAAATAATTCCCATCTATTTTCCAAAAAACCAGCATAATCTAAAATTAATTCTGCTAGATAACATACCGACATACTTGAATGATATCCTCTTTTTGTGTGCATCAGTGTGTGACTACTTGCCCATAAAGAACATTTATTTGGAGCTATTTTGAGATAAGAATTCACACTTTTACAAGAAATCATCTGAATTGTCATGGTAACAAATAGTGGTCTAGAAATATCTGTCAAAATAATTTCTCTCTTTTCCAGTAAATATTTATTCTGAAAAAAGGTTTCCAGGGCTTGCCACGTCAAGGAATACATTTCAGCTTAACACGGCTAAAATTTCAAATGAAACATAAGACAATAGGAAGTGAAATTTTGAAATAGGTCACTACAAAAAAACTCAGCGGCAGAAAAAGGTCTGTCTGGAATTTTTTTTTCCAGTGAATTTTTTTACAACTCCAGAGGCGCTTAAAATTGCTATACATAAAGTGGATTTTTGCAGACTTTTAAAGGTTTTATGAATTTCTAGCGGTAGTAAAACATACGGGAAGCTTTTTGGGGATAGATTTTTATTTCTGAATTTTTTAAATTATTTTTTCCCTTCTTTTTATATTTATTGAAAACACCTGGATATTTCATAGTTTGCAAAACAATTTAAAATAAAAATTATAATATATTATAAAAATTTAACTTTTCTAGCAGGGTTACAAAGATTAAGGCAGGATTACAAAAATGTGTCCAACTGGTAGTTAGAAAAAATTTTTTTCTAGATTTTTTCAAAAAAAATGTTCCAAAAACCTTTCAAAATGTGCTGTCCTTGTGCGCTGTTAAAATTATCAAAAATTTGCGCAAATCCACGTTAGAAGCAGTTTTAGGTGCCTATAGAAGAGATCTATAGATAGTGAAAAAACGTAACTAATTTTTTGGTTGACTTGGATGAAAAATTCTTTTTTTTTCGAAAGAAAAGTTCTTGAAAAACTTCCAAAATATGTTACCCTCTAATTAGACGCCAATAAATTATTGTTTTACTTGAACCAGTTTTAGGTGTCTATTAATTAGTGAAAAATTTCAATGAAAAAATATCATATCGACCTTTTTCTAGTTCAAAGTGCTCTTCTGTAGCTAAATTTTTCGCACTGACCAAATTAAAAATTTCTCTTTCAAATAATTTTTTCAGAAATGCGTTAAATGCATTCTATGTGACTAATGTTTTTTTTGAGGTTAAATATTGACTGATTGCTGGTTATCAAAACTTTAAAAATGTCTAACTAGCCGGTTGAAGTTATCGGGCTCAAAAAGTCCAAGACTCTAGTCTGCACACCGGCACTTGTTCTAACAAAAACCTTACAAAAAAATCGTGTAACTTATACAAATGAGCTTTTTCCTCATTTCCGTGGAAGAAAATTTCCGGATTCCCTTTTGTAATTTCTTTATGTGTACACTTTTCCCCGCATTCATCGAATCATAACCAAAATGTTTGCTGCGGCGGGCGGCAGCGTCGGTCAAAGAATGGCATTTCGGCGGCGGCAACGGAATCATCGGATCTCATGCAAAACACTCGGGTGAGGCTCATTCTTTCGCAGAAGTTGGCTGATGATGATGAGGATGATAATGATGATGATCCGTGTTTGCTCTGAACGACTGGGGAGACATGCGAGAGAGAGTCGCCCTTTAGAGAAGCAGGATCACTTGAGCACACATACAAAATTCCCGAGAGTTTATCACTGATAAATGGACGGGCGGGGGGAAAAGAGTGGACTGTCCGAAATTTGTGCGCAGAGAAACATTTATGTGCACTCTCTCTCTCTCTCTCTCTCTCTCTCTCTCAAAAGTTTGTATGCAGAGCTTGGTAGTACAAGCCTGTCGACACAATCGGAATGTTGAAATTTTTCGAAAAATCGAACAGTGATAAGGGATATAGGATAAGAGTGTAGGGAGAGGAGCGTGCTTCTACTATTTTGGGACAAAGTCGGAACTTCACTGCTCTCCAGATGTTCAATGTTTATCCAGGAACACTAAAAATAAAACTTGTTCGAGTGGGTAGAAAAGTTGAAGTTCCTGATAGACATATCGCAAATTACCTGAGGAAAGAAATCCTCCCAATTTCCAGGCAAAAAAAATCGTTTAAAATGTCCGAACTGCCATATTTTCCCTATTATACATACTTGTAGAGAAATAGTTTGAAATCGCAATTAAAAAAATGAAACTGTAGATTATCCTGTTTACCTGCGTGCCTACCAGGGGTGTGCGGCAAATTTACCGAATTTGCCGAATTTGCCGAGCACGGGAAATTTCAAAAAAGTAGATTTGCCAAATTTGCCGAGCTCGGCAAATTTCAAAATTTGTCGCACACGTCAAAAATTTGACAGTACAATTTTGACTAAAACTATTGATTTTTTCGCCAAAAAATTACAAAATTGAGTTATTTAGATGCATAAGCAAACATACTACACGGAACTTATTCGGAATCCAGGTGATTGTTCAGAATTCAGTAGTTTTGGTGCTCCAAAAAGCATCAATGAGTATTAATTTTTTGGAGTTTGTTGAGCACGGCTAATTTGCCGTAGGTAGGCACTTTGATGCCTCGGCGTCCCATATGCAGAACAAGCTCAAAACAGACACAACTCTGGAATATGTACGGCAATTAAAACTGAGCTTTTTCTGCGTATCTAAAGGTCAGACACAGCAGTCCAGCTCCAATTTAAGCCTTGTTCGAGCCGGGGACTGTGACCAATAGTCCAGTCGTGGATTGCTCTACTTCCCACTTAAGGCTGGATGGACCTAGTGGGAGGTAGGACTTGAACTGGTGACCTCTAGATTGCTGGCGGCCACCACTGGTTCATTGTGTCCGGACCTCGATCGCGATGTCTCCACTGAGACATTATGCGTACATCTTAAGTTGTTCGAAGACTCTCGCATGACTTCCATGTTTCTTGTTCCAATAATTCCCAGACGTCACAAAGCATATTCCACGTGTTTTTTTTAAACCGCGTTTGGACGAGTGTTGGGAAAAAAAGAGAGTTGTGCTCTCATAATGGAGGTGTATTATGTGCTCACTTTCTCTCTGAGAAGTTGCCTCTTCAAGGATGATGGCTTCCCGTCTCCGGCCGTGGTCTACACCACCCGCGTGTGTTGCATCCCAAAACCGGATACTCTTACCTGCCGGTCAGTTGGCCCGGCAGCTCTCGCTGTCTCTCTGACGCCACCGCTGCCACTCGAGTGCACCGAGTATAAAGAGCACAGTGCTCCGACACTTTAGAGTCAAATTTTCTTCCGATGGCAAATCGGCTACTCACACATCAGGAACAGATTTTGCTCTGTTCTCTGTTTTTAAGATTTTCTAGACACCGTAGTTTCCCTATTAGACATGCAACCCTTGCTCTATTTTGTTATATCTCTGTTCCCTTCGGTTCTATCAAAAAACTGTCATTAACTGACAAAACACGTGCAAAATATTTATCTACAGTTAGACAGTAAACGCCGCTTAAGTAGATCAATGAGTTTCATGTCCAATATGCTAAATACGGTAGGAATCATTTTTTCAACTATTCTAATTTTTCTTGTAGCATTAAAAAAACTATCAACTAACATCCTAACTACTATTTAAGTATCAAGCATTGCAAAAATTTAAAGAAGCAAAAGGCTCTTACTATTAGAAAGCTATATGTTTTCCATTGACCACAGACTCCGGGCTTTTCATAAAAACCTTAGCAATCCGAATATAATTGGAAAGTTTCTATATATGCTTCAACCGTGATAAGATAAGTTGAACGACATTTTGACAAGCGCGCGCTCACAATCTTTTGGTGTATGTGTGTGTGTGTGTGTGGGGTCACTCAAGTATTTGAACATCAATCGTCCACTTCATTTTACAAACACATAGACTGGACTGAGCCCGATGGGGGAAATGAGAGAGTTTCGTGCCGCGCGCAAAGAGCACGTCGCCGCGCGGAGGCGCCAGAGTCTAAGCTAACACAGAAAGTCGGAGGGAGACGAAAAAGAGAAGACGGTCAGTTAGTGTCCCCTCCCCTCTCTCCTCACTGTTACGTACAAATGACCATTTAGTCTTGCTGCTCCATCGGGCTTCTCCTTGAGAACAAATCTTCAGATTTATTTTTGAGTTACCTTACTCTACCTACTAATTTTACAGTTTTACTTACATATTACTCTTTATTATTTATCTGAATCTTTATTAGTTTCCTGATATAATATTATTATTATTATTAAAATTTCAGGCCAGCGCAGGGTCAGGTGTTCCTACTTGTCTTAAAACCTTCAAATAACTCATTATGAAGCAACTCGCCATCTCCTTCTGCATTATCCTCCCCCTCGCCTGCTTCTGGGTACTGAACGCAGAAGACGCGAAAGAAGGTATGTTGTCACTCACTCTTCAACTCCTAAAATCCGACTTTCAGCTCCAGAAATTCGTGAAGCCAACTCCACAGTATTCCGTCAGAAGAGGCAGTTTGGATGCCCATCCAATTGCTATTCCTCATGCAGTTCCTCGTCCCAGTGCCAGAGATATTCTGTCGCATCTGTCTGTGTCCAAGGATGCTGTTGCCCAGGAAACAATAACCTTGATAGTAAGTTTTTTTAATATGAAGGTTGTGTAGGAAGTTGAAAAATTGCTTTTTTTCATAAATCAGAGATGTTAAAGAAAACGTCGCAATTATTAAAAACTAGGAGCGGGGATAGCTCAGTCGGTAGTATTGATAATTAGCAATCTAGAGGTCACGAGTTCAAGTCCTGGCTTCCCTAGGTTCAGTGTACCCAGATCCGTTCATATCGCTTAAGTAACGCATCGTCCTTTAACCCTTTAGTAAGGAATATGAGATAAAAGTTGAATGCTGACACCTTTAAAATTTAGATCTCCCTTAGTTCAAACCTCAAACCTTATCAAAATCATATCAAGAGATATCAAGAATCCAGTCACCGTTCCAATTTCTCAAGTGTCCCCGCCGTTCCCTTCCGGTTCGAGCAAACACACACACTGATTACCTAATGATTGCTACAACTCCCGGGGAGACGCTGCTTAGTCCCTTTTGCGGTGATGGAGACACCTTCTTATACGGCTCAACATAAATACAAAATATTTGCGAAGTTTCGCGGGGTGTTTGCGTTTGCTCGGTGCGTGCTGCTGTGCTCTGTGTCTCACGAAGTCGGCGCGGTTTGGACAACACGCACGAACCTATCTTTTTCTATCTTTAGCTCGTATCAGAACGAGTTCAAATATGGGTGTGGAAAGTCGTCTAATTCCAACAAAAATTTCAGCCGCCTGCTCCGGAGGACCAGCCGTCGCCGCCTGCCTCGGAGGACTCTGCGGACAAGGATTCTTCTGCTCGAGCAACAACTACTGCTGCAGATGCCAATCCGGAAACAGCACGGGACCATGTGTAAACCAGGTCTGCCCAACCGGATTCATGTGCAACACCAACAACTACTGTTGCCCACTCGGATCCGGAGGAGTCCTCGGATCATGTGTCAACGGAGTCTGCCCAACTGGATACACCTGTGGAGCTGGAAACTTGTGCTATTTGAGCAGTGGAAAGTAAAAAAATGGAATTCAATTTTTCCCTTTTTTCATGCGACAAATTGCCCCCAGTCTTTCTATATTTTTATATATTTTTTTAATATATTGTACTTTCCTTCTCCGTTCTCTGACTCTCTGCTCCTTTTAAATTATTCTAATCTATTTGAAACGAATCGTTCCCACCACCAAGACAACAACATCAACAACAAACGAAATCCCAAAAAAATATTTGAATTGTTTTTAAATTTAATTTGTTTATTTATTATTTTATTTTAATTAATGAAATAAAAAAAGAAACATTTGACACTCTACGACGATATGTGAGAAAAAATATTATAGTTTGCAAATCAAAATTTTCAAAATTTCAAACAAAAAAAAGTATAGTTAATTATGCGAAAAAAAAACATTGAGAGATGCTGATGATTTCTGTCATGAAACCGGAAAAATATGAAATAAAACTTAAAGTAGGGGGGCACTGGGAAGAAGAAAAAAACAAAATCATAATGCAAATGTGCTCTAATAATAACTAATTCAAACAATTTTATGCTCGTCGTGAGGATGATGATCATAATCATAGTCTGTATGAACAAATGCACGTTCAACTTCCGGCAAGCTTTCGATGTTTGATTGGAG
This sequence comes from Caenorhabditis elegans, assembly GCF_000002985.6. Lineage (NCBI taxonomy): Eukaryota > Metazoa > Nematoda > Chromadorea > Rhabditida > Rhabditidae > Caenorhabditis > Caenorhabditis elegans. The sequence continues at coordinate 4,803,022 of NC_003283.11, forward strand.
GGTCTCACTGATGTCATGGGATTCTTTGAGGATCATATTCTCGTCGAGCACAATGTGCACCTGGAAATATTACAGATTTTAGAGTAGCACAATAATTCAGTTGTAAGCTCAGCCTCTTCAGAAATGTGCGATACGGGCTTATGTTAGGCCTAGGTGTAGGTTTAGGCCTAGGCTTAGGCTTGGGCTTAGGCTCAGGCTTAGGTTCAGGCTTAGGCTTGAAGAATCCAGAGAAAAAATATTCTTACCTCAACTAAAAACTTGCTTCCAAAATGGTACACATAAACCGTATCAATATGTGAAATCCGAGCATCATGATCCAAGCAGACTTTGATGATCCTATTAATGAACTCTGGCTCTGCAGTTTTACCCGACAGCTTTGCCAAATGCTCCCGTCCAGTTTGCACCCAGGTATACAAAATGTACATAGAAACCACAATAGCACCGGCTGGGTCAAAGTAGTACGAGTACTTGGTGCCGAGCCAGGCACAGATCAGGGCGACCGTGTTGGAGATGCAATCGTTGCGATGGTCCATTGCGAGCACGTTGACCGATGGTTCCTTGTATCGTTTACAGAATAGGTAGAGGGACAGCTTGACGAGAACTGTTGACACCATGATGACTACAGAGGTGATGGTGACGTTGAGCTTGGGTTCTTCACCGATTCCTGGAAATTTTTAGGATTGTAACTTAAAATCCATTGCTGAGGGAGGGGAGCATAGATTGAAGGATCAGGGAAGGATCAGAGGTAGAGCTAGTACATCCTGTAGGAAAACTTTGAATTCACTTTTTTAAAAATTTTATAAGTTCATCACTTTGTGGGCGAATATATTGAAGATTTCCTCCAAAACTGAGAACCGCAAGACTAATCAGCTCAGTTTCCAACCAATCAGACAAAATGAGTTCGAAGACGCTGATTGGTTCGAAAATTAGAAGGGCTCCTAGGTTTGGAGCAATTTCAAACAATGTTTTTAATCAGAATTTCAGACTATTTTGAGTCTTTCCATGCAAAATTCAATTCAGCATTTCTTACCATAAAGATGGAATTGAATTCCATCATGAATTCCTCTCACCGACGCAATGATCAATTGAATCGACGCCATTCCCATGATCACACTGATCAAAATCAAGGACAATGGCTCCAACCTGGTCCTTCCTCTCGGATACAGATAAGGATCCCTTTTCTTGATCATTCTTTCTGAAAGTGAAATGACAAGTCCTGAAGTGATATCTACCACAGAATCAACCATCGATGAAATGATCGACATGGATCCTGAGAGAACGGATGCGACGACTTTTGCAATCATCAGAAGGAAGTTCACTGCTAATGTGATGTTGGCCATTCTCGCGGCCGTATTTGATTCGTCGTCTTTTTTCTCGTCAACTGATTTTTCTTCGGTGTCTGTGCGTTCCATTGGTTTCTGAAATATTTAGAGAAAATAGTTGTTTGTTTTAGTAAATTACAGACATTTGGATTAATTGTTTAGAAATTGACAATGTGTCGTTAGTTTAAAAAAAGTTTTTAGCAAAAAAATCGGCAAATTGAGGGTCTCCGGATTTCGGAAATTGCCGGTTTACTGAAATTTGAAAGAACAGCAATTTGCAGATTTGCCAATTTGCCGTTTGCCAAAAAAAAATTTAAAACATTCTGGAGAAGATGCTTTATAAGAAAAAAAAACACTGACAACTGTAAATTTGTTTAATATTTCCTATTTGGATATTTTAGTAAATTCATTTTTTTGGTAGTTCTAGAAAATTTTAAAGGCCCGATTTTGGAGTAGAATTGAAATTTTTAAGTATTTAAATTTCCAAAAAGTGGAAAATGTTCAAAGTTTGGGTTAAAGTTTGAAACTTTCCGATAAAAACATTCAAAAAAAAACAATATTTTGATAATCAATTTATGAAAAGTAAACTCAAAATTTCGGAGTTTTTCGGAAATTTTAAATGTCGGTTTTGATTTTTTGAATTACATACATACATATATATCTCAAGTATGCTCCGGAGTGAAACAATGAATTTTTACGTGTTTTTTTGAATTTTAAAAATATTGTTGAAGTTCTCCAAGTGTCTTCAAACGTTTTTTAATTCACAAAATTCTTGAAAAGCTAACACAAGCTTATAAGGAAACTCACTTTTCTAGGATTCCTAGGACTGCGTGGCACATCGAATATCACTACTTCCGGTTCGTCTGTTCCATCCTTCAAAAATTATGGAAATGGTTTTTTTTTCCTGATAAGTGCGTGTTTCTTTTTAGAAATGTGCAATTTTTTGGACATTTTGGAACAGATAGATCGGAAAACTAAACAACAATCACAAGAAGCTAGGATGGGAATGCCTACGTGCCTGCTTTTCAGAGACGCGTAGGCCGCCTTGTAGGTAGGCACGTAGGCATGTCTGAACCCATGAAAAAATAAACTTACAATATGCTTTACCAGTGGTGCCACTACAGCTTTCTCTTCAGGAATCGGTGGTGGTATGGCTGCAATCACGTCAGCGTCATCATCTTCTTCTTTACTAGTTGTCCGCCGCCGTGTACGGTTGAATTGCTGGAATTTTTGAATTTATAAACTAATCAATTATTTTTTAAAAAAATTCAAAACCAATTTTCTCACCTCAATCTGTTCGCTATCATTTTTAAAATTCTCCAACAATTCATTCTGCTTCTTATAGAACTTGTTCACTTTCTTTGCATTCTTCGACTGTGAGGACAAGGATGTCGTGGAGCCAGCAGTCAACTTGTGGAGCTCTGCACAACTCGTCTGACCATTTCCATTTTCTAAGTCTCGTGGAGCACTTGGAGCTTGTGATAGGGAGATTGATCGAAGAGATGGACGGCCTGGAACCAGTACGGTAGAGGGCCCAACCTCATCTCGTTCTTCTTCCTCATCTAGTAAACTGAATGTGGCTTCTGTTTTCGTCATGGAATTGTCTGGAATTAGAGGGATTTAGAATTTGAGAATAGTATTCGGCTGTGGAAAAAAAGTTGCAGAAAAAACGAAAAATTCAAGTTTCAAGATGGAAAATTGAATATTAAAAATTAAAAATTGAAATGGGTCGTTGTCCCAAGAGCTGGAATTTTTGGTTTTTATTGGTTTTTGATATTTTGAAAAATTGATGTTTTGTGATTTTTTAGCCAAAAAAAAACCAAAAAATAAAAATAATAAAAAAACAAAAAATTTTTCTTTTACATGGTTTTTAAAAAAATACATCCTAGCATTTTTTTTTTTTTAATTGTTTTTTTGTAAATTTCAATTTTTTGTTATTTTTTTGGTTCAAAATTTTTTTTTGGTCTCAACCTGGATGCGACAACATTTTTCCAATTTTTAAATTTCGCGAAAAAACTACTAAAATGGCTGAATTATTATTGAACTCCCATGAAAATGAATAACCAATTTTTGATAATTTTGTGGAAAAAATGTCAAAAAAATGGGCAAAAGGTATTTCAAATCAAATTTCTATTTAAAAAAAAAGAATTTAGCCAGTAAACGCAAAAATGTCAAAACTAGGTAATTTTGTTTTGGCGGGAATTCCAAATTAAATAGAATTTTTGCAAAAAAAAATTACAAAACCATTATTTAAAAAGTTTAGAAGTATTATATTTTTAAATATTTTTAGAGTTATATTCGTTCATAAATCAGGTATGAAAAATTTTGAAGCAAAAAACGATACATGGGTTTTGAAGAAATGTTTTTTTTTTGGACATGTTTTTTCAAATTTTATAGAATGGCAGAAACACTTTTTATGTATCAAAAATATAATAATGAGAACTAATACGAAAACTATTTTATTTGCCGCAAAAGTTGCGATTCTCAAAAGTTTCATAAAGAAATGCGATTATACAAATACTTAATAAGAATGCAGGTGGTCAGACACAGTCACAATAATACCCAGAAATCATAAAAAATACAATTGCTGTTGTTGGCCTAAAAATATGAAAAGGTGAGAGAGAGAGTGAGGAAGAATCAAAGACGCAGAGAGAAAAAGACGAAGAAGGTGTGAAAAGTCGAGGGTGTCTCATGTGGAAAGTCAGTTTGGTTGTGTGATCAGAATATGGCAGTGAAATGAAATAGAAAAAAGAAAAAGAAGTGAGATTGGTGTATGGGATATGATAATAAGTGATAACGTTCAGACCTTTTCGCAGTTTGTTTTTAACAATCTCGTTTCGACAGTTCTTTTGCAGAATATTCTTTGGTTTTAGAACTTAGGTTGTAGTCTTAAATAAATGAACACAATTTCCAATTAAGTACTTTATATCTAACAGCGGTCGTAACCTACCGTAATTTGTGTAGACTACGGTACCCAGCGCTGGGAAAATGTTAACAGTGTTCAAGGTTAGGGCGGCAGACGATTTTTTCCAGCAAATCGGCAAATTGGCAAACTGCTGGAATTGAAATTTCCGGCAAATCGGCAAATTAGCGGAATTGCAAATTTCCGGCAAATTGTCAAACCGCAAATTGCCCATTTGCCGAATTTGCCGGAAAACGGCAATTGTCGAAAATTTTCGGCAAATTGTGGTTTTGCACTCTTTTTTTTTTTGAAAATTACAGAAAAAATTTCAATCGGCAAAAGTGTACGCATTCTATTAATGTTCTTACATATATTTTGAAAAGTAAGTAAATTCTATAAAAATATTAAAGAAAGCGGGAAAACAATTAAAAAAAGACACAGTTTTAAGTGTTTCCGTCCTATAAAAAAACGCCTCTGAACATACAAATCTGATATCCGGCAAACGGCAAACCGGCATATCGGCAAACCGGCAATAAACCGGAAATTTGCGGATTTGCCGAACTTGTCGACAAAAAAATTTGCCAAACGGCAATTGCCGCCCACCCCTGGTTGTACATCGAAACTGTATTAATGATGAAAAAATTGCAATTTGAAAAAGTTGGTTTTTCCTGTCAGACCCCATATAGTTTTTTCTCAAACTCTAACTTTCTCGGTGCTGAATTTTAAATGTATGTAGATTGAAATATTTTCTATTTGGTTACAAAAAGGGCTTTGTCGTGAATCTTGTAGAAACACAACAAATGTTTTTAAAAAATTGATCGATTATGATCGATAAAACTGAAAAATGGTGAAAATGTTTTCACCACTTTTTGACTGTAAAATAAAGAAAGTTTCCAAACATTTTCAAAACGTTTTACTAAAAAATTTGGCACAATATAACCTATTGTAAGCAAATTCCAATGACCGGAAAAACTCCCAAAAATTCTCCAAAAAATGGGAAAAAAAAATCAAAGTAGACTTCGCCCAAATATTGGCTAAATTTTTTGTGCGAAGTAAAAATGCTACCAGAAAAATATAATTAAATTATTGAGATCAATAAAGGAAAATATCAATACTCTCGTTCTCACACGACAAAAATATTTGCCTCTCCCCCTTCTCAAGTTAGTCATAAGATCTGGGCAAACGGAAAAAATTGGGTTTTTGACAGGTGCAAAATATGTGCTTTTTCGCAATTCACTGCAATTCACAATACTCTTAAAATCAGAACTATTAATCTCAGATATCAAGATTTTGTTTCCGTGTGACTTTCAGAATTTGCGGTAAAAATTAGGAACATTTAAAAAACGAGTCGAAAAAAGTGCCCGCTTCCCCTGGAGGTCAAGAGCTTCAAGAGCGACCGTTATGCGCACTAGCTACGAAAAATTGATAATTTGAACAAAATGTATCCTATAATAAACAATTCAACCCCTCGAGTTTTTATAATCGTCTGAAATCTGGGTGTGTTTATACCCAAAGTTTTTTTTTTCACTTTTTGTTATGTTTTTCACCACGGGTAGTAGGTTAGTATCTCACGTCACTAATGACATCATTAGCGCCTGGAGCCTTTAGAACATGATTTTTTTTGAGAGATCGTTCAATTAATAATAGGTTTTTGGCAGGGTATCTAGTTCAGGGACGGGCGGAAGTTGCCGTTCGGCAACTTTTTTTGTGGTCAAATTGGGCAAATCGACAAGTTGCCAGTTTGCCGGAAATTTTCATTTCTGGCAATTTGTCAATTTGCCGATTTGCCTACTTTTCGAAATAGATATTGGAATACTCTTAGTATTCGTACAACTTTGCCGATGAAAATTGAAATTTTGAAATTTCCAAAAAAAAAATGTGCGAAACCACAATTTGCCGAAAATGTTCTGCCGTTTTTTTTTCGGCAATTTGCCTGTTTGCTGATTTGCTGGAAATTTCAATTCCGGCAATTTGCCGATTTGCCGGAAAAATCGCATGCCGCCCACCCCTTCTAGTTCAAGAATCCAAGAAAAAGGAGACGCAGAGAAACCAGATCCTCTGCTTCTCTCTCCAGAATTTAATACGAAATGAAACAGATTTCGGGGACATAATTACATGGTGTTCGTTTCAAAGGGAGGGGGGGGGGGGGTCAAAAGTGAATGTACCATAGGATGGAAAAATCGCGTTTAATCGTTGAATGCAGGTTTAATTCGGTTTGCAAATAATAGACTGTGTGATGATTATGATGGTGGTGGTGGACGAGAAAAATAAAATAAACAATGAATGGAAGTTGGGGGAGACCCCGTCCCCAAAACTTATTTTTTAGTAAAAAATGGGTTTTGTAAAGGGGGTCTTACATGGTAAACAGTTGGGCCAAACAACTTATCGGGAAAAACTGTGCTCAAAGGCAGGTATTCCTACATGCCTACCTATGCCTGAAAAAAAGAGGTTTCCCATTATTTGGTTTTTCCCGGAATATTCAGAGTATTGCACATGCCAATAACTTTGTGAAGTAGCGGAAAATTGTATTTTCCTTGTTGTTTCATAATTTTTTCACAGTTTTGAAAATTTTGATGCATTTTTAAAATACATATTACGAAAACACAAAATTCTGAGAATGCGTATTGCACAATATATTTGACGCGCAAAATATTTCGCAGCGAAAACTACAGTAATCCGTCAAGCCCGTAAATCGACACAAGCGCTACAGTAGTCATTTAACGAATTACGGTAGTTTTCGCTACGAGATATTTTGCGCGGTAAATGTGTTGCGCAATACGTATTCTTATAAATTTTTGTGTTTCCGAAATAATATAACAGAAATGGGTTGAAACAAAAACAATGAATTGAAAATTACAGTACTCCTTAAAGGCGCATACACTTTTTAAATTAAGACAATCGGTCGCTTCGAGACCTGGAACAGTATTACTCGCTATGTAGCCGAGAAAAGAGAAGAAAAAACGCGGCCACCAATTGTCTTTTTTGCTTTTTCTTCCGATAAATCGCATAACTAATAGAAAACTGGCGAATTTTGAATTAATTTACAAATTTTTTCATATTTTTTTTTCGTTTTTTTCCGAATTTCATTTAGCAAGTCTCGACGAAAACAATAATTAATTAATTTTTTTCACACGGAACCAACCAATTTTTTAGATGAAAACCGCGAAAAACACAAAATTCTCAATAGAGCGCGTTTCCTACCACACCAGAATTTCAGAATACTATGAATGTGTAATAAGAAGCTCAAATTTCGAGGCTCTCTGCAGTAAATGTTTGCATTTGTTTCATAATCCAATAATGAACAAAAAACAGCTAAAAGATCAAAAATCGATAATAATCTGGCGGGAAAGTGTGAGATTTTGTGACCAATGTTGGCATGGGAAAACGAAAAAATGATGACAAAAAAATAAAATAATTATACATTAAAAAAATGTAAGATCAAAACCGAAAATTTTGTGACAAAGTTGTAGCCGAACTCCAGAGCTCAGACACTTTGTGCTCATTTTCTATTGCTCAACTTTAAACTGGTTCGAAATGCGGGACTCCTCGTTGCTGGCGGGCTCATTGAGCATGAAGAAGCGGGAGGAGGGACAGCTGAGGCCGTCCGGTGGAGCGCGTTTGGTGCAAGATTTGCTCTCAGAGAGAGAGAGGGAGGGAGAGAGTGCACACAAGCTTCACACACACACACACTTGGTTTATTTGAGTATCAGAGAAACATATGAGATTGGCGGAAGAAGACGGAATATTTGAATTGATGGATATTACACGAAAAAAAAATGATATCGAAAATTTAAAATTACAAGTGAAAATTGGGAAATTACACGGAATTTTTGATGGATAATAATAATAATAATAATTTATTTCGGGACGATATGCAGCTTTTTCGATATTTCTCCATGTAGTCCGTTGTTTCCGACGGCCTGAAAACGTTAAATTTGAAGTTATTTCTAAAAATTCGGGTAAAATATAGTTTTTTATTTAAATTTTATTTTTTATGGGCATTTACATGATTTTTTTGTTGTAAAAATTAGATTTTTTGGTTTTTTGGGCCAAAAACAGATTTTTTGGTTTTTTTTTTGGAAAAAGTATTTTTTGAAAGTTGGCTTTTTGAGGAAAGAATTTTTTCTAGATTTTCAGCGAAACTGGGTTTTTCGGTAAAAAAAATTTTTTTTGGCAAAAACAGGTTTTTTTTTTGTTTTTTTTTTCTGGGAAAATATATTTTCAAATTTTTATTTGGGAAAGGAATTTTTCTATTTTAGTTTTTTGGCAAAACTTGAATTTTTTGGTTTTTTTTTGAGTTTTCAGCTTTTTTTAATCGGAGTAAATGGGTTTTTTCGAGAAAAAAATTTTTTTGGACTGTTTTTGACAAAAATTAATTTTTTGGCAAGAATTGGTTTTTTGTTTTGGCAAAATATTTTTCTGGCAAAATTTTTTTTTTGGTTTTTTTTTTCAATAATGGATTTTCAGTTTTTTGCCGGAAACAAGGATTTTTTTAAATTTTTTTTTTGGCAAAAATAGTTGTTTTTTTGTTGAAAATGGTCTTTTATGAATTCTTCTGGTTTTTTCTTTGAAAAACAGATTTTAAACTTTTTTTGAAGAAAAATAATGTTTTTTTTTCTTCAAAAACATGGATTTTTTTGTCTTCTTTTTTTTTGAAAAAATTTGATGTTTCGGCATTTTTAGCCGAAGAAAAATATTTTTTGGTTTTTTTGGCGAATATGATTTTTTTCGGAAAAAAATAGTTGCAAAAAAATCGATTCGAAAAAATAAATAGTTTTTGTTTTGGCAAAAATTGATTTTTCGTATTTCTTTACAAATAATTCAAATTCAAACTTAATTAATTAATTTGAATAAATTTGATTTAATTTAAATGATTTAAAAAATGTTTTTTGCCAAAAATGCGAAGTATCGTTAAAATCTGCAAATGAATCAAAAAAATCTCAGCTACCGTACTCGCGAGTACTGTAGCTGAAAAATTTCTCTCGTGCCAAGACCCACCTGAATCTGAACAGTATGCGGTTCATTTGACGTCAAATCCGTAATCCTTGCCGAGTTATTCTTTCCTTTAATCTGTCCACACTGATTTCCATCAACGAAAATTCGAAATTCCTTCACTGCCGGCATATCCCATCTGACTTGATGTACATGATGGCCATCTTCATTTTCGACGAGGAAATTACTAATCACATTTTGAGGTGTCGGGATCATATTTCGAATAGCTTTCCACATTTCTGCCTGTTCGGCTTTAAATTCTTCCAGAGTATCCACTAGCCGATCGTTGATAGCCGTCAGGTTCTCATTTTGAATTTTCAGCTCATCGACACTTTTTTCCAAATACGCCACTTTCTGTTTCAGCTCTCCGTCGCTCTCTTCACCAACATAGGTCACATCGGCGACACTCGGAGTATGACGTTGCTCTGGCTCCTGCTCTTTTCGCTCTAATGGAGCACAATCAATACGTGGCAGTGGCGTCGATTCGCTTCTTCCGTCCACTGTGAAACTGACTTCTGTTCGAGATGAGCAGATTACGGTTTCAGTTGAAATACTTCGTGTAGAGCCTAGGGGACGGAAATTCTCGGGATAGCGATTCGGGGAGGTTTCGTCTGAAAAAATTGGGGTTTTAATGGAAAAAATCAAAATTTAGAGATTTTGTTTTAAAAAATTCCAAAAAAGTATATAAATTTAAAAATCAGTTTTCGGAAAGTTAAAAAAAAATATTTTTTTAAAGAAAATATTTAGAGATTTTTTTCAGAATGTTCTTGAAAAATGGTCAGTTATTTTTTAAACTGGCGCCACGTATATTGGAAAAATAAAAAAAATCATTTTTTTGAAAAAATTTTCGAATTTTATTTTTTTTTGTTGTATTATAATTATTTCATGTCAATTTTTTAAAATAAAAATTACTAAAATTTTTCAGAATTTGAATGCAAAGCCGCTCAAAAATGCTGTAATTCCCACTCACTGATTTAAAAAAAAAATTAACATTCATGAATTTTCAGCCAAAAAATCGGTGAAATTTAAAAATTAGTTTCAATTTTTCACATTTTTCTACAAAAATTCCCCTGAAATTGGATGAATTTTTTTCAAGTTTTTTGTCAATTTTGTAGCCCAGGAAATAAATTTTTATTTGAAAAAAAAGTACAAAAAATATATATATCTAAAAATCAGATCTTGGAAAATTTTTGAAAAATTTTTTTTTGCTCAAATTTTCTCAAATACACGTCTGAAAACGAGAGCTATTCTGTTGAAAATTTCATAATTTAGGGATTTTAAATTTTTTTTATTTTTTCTTAAGTTTACGGCTTCTTTTTTAAACTCCCACCATATTTGAAAAATTTCAGAAAATTTTTTTGTAATTAAAAAAAAATAACTAGAAAGTTTCAGAATTTCAGGACAAAACCGCTCAAAAAAACTAGAATTCCATTTTTTCGATTGCTGTAATTCCAGAAATTAATCAAATTTTGCACATTTTTTCCAGAAAAATTCCTGAAATTGGATTTTTTTCAAGATTTTGAGAGATTTAGGCCTTTTTTTGTAAATTTTCAACGAAAAAATCCAATTTTTAGTAGTTCTACTGAAAAAATTGGGGTTTTTCAAAAAAAAAAAAATCATTAAAAAAAAAAAGATTTTTCTCCAAAATCTCCAAGATAGTCTCATATTTAGAAATATAGCAACAAAAAAACCCAACATATTTTTTTAAACGCGATTTTTTAAGTTTTGGCTAAATTTTCGAATTCCCTCCAAAATGAGAACTTCGACGGCCAATCAGCGATTCGCTCCGCCCATTTTTTTGGACCAATCAAATGGAGTGGGCGGAGATCGAAGTTCTCATTTTGGAGGTAATTCGAAAATTAAGTCAAAATTGAAAAATCTCGAATTTTTTTTTCGTTTTTTTATTATTTTGGGTTTCCTGAACGAGGTCATTCAGACAATTTTGAATTTTTCAAAATTTTACAAAAACCCCCCTACTTTGAAATTTGAAAGTTTTATTCTTCCGAGCTTCGGGCGGTGAGCACATCCTCAGATTCTTGTTCACTGGGATCCTTCTGCTGCTCCCGGAAGCTTCTGGAGTCATCAAAGCTCCAATCTTTCCATTCCATTCTCTGAATGGTGAATAGACCGAATTTTCAGTTCGATCCGTATCCTCACTGAATTCCTCCAGATGCTTCTCGGGAACTTTCATGGATCTTCTCTTCTCCAAAGCTTTGTGACAAGACTTTTGAGCCGGCGTCGGAGGTCCACTATCAGGAAAGTGAGAAGCTATTTGCTGGCACAGAGCATCATGATTTCCCGGACCAATTTTCTTGATGGATCCTTGAAGTGCAAGCCATTCTCCTTCCGTCTGTACTTGATCCTCGATTTTCTGGCCGTCAATGGTGTGAAGCTGCTCGGAGCAGCACGCGAAGATATATGAACGATAATCGAATAGGTCAGAATCTAGCACGGAGGTGATGGATGGGTTGCCGGCTGAAAAAGATTATTTTAAAAAATATAAATATCATTTTGAAAAATTCAAACAAATCTTGAGATTTTAGCTGAAAATTGACATTTTTCTAAAAAAAAATTGTAACCGCTACACATGGTGCCAGATTGTCTCATTTCGGCTTGAATTACGTTGATCTACAAAAAATGCGGGAGAAGAGACGCAGAGTTCTCATCTGATTTCGCATGGTTAAAAACGTGCTGACGTCACATTTTTTGGGCAAAAAAATCCCGCATTTTTTGTAGATCAAACCGTAATAGGACAGCCTGGCACCACCACGTGCCACTACAATTTTTAAAAAAATTTCAGAACGTCTCATCACGAAACTCGGCAGTTTTTGGAATATTTTTATTTCGTAATTATTTCATGTAAATTTTTTAGCATAAAAATTGCTAACTTTTTCAGTTTTACAAGGCAAAAGCCTAAAAAACCCACTCGAAAAAAGCAATAATTTTCAACTGAAAAATAAAAAACCGCTGAAACTCTAATTTTAATCAAATTTTTTCACATTTTTCTAGGAAAATTTCTGATATTGAATTATTTTTCATGGTTTTCTGTATATTTTTCTGTTTTCAAATATCACAGTTTTTGAAAAAAGACTACCATAAATCATTTTGCGTGCTGAGACCCTCCGTGCGCCTTTAAAAAAATTTAAAAAACCGGAAATTCTATTATATAAAAAAAATATTCAGAACCAATTTTTCAATTTTTAGATGTTAAATAATTTTTAAAAATACCCATTTTCAGCTAAAATCCGTTGTCATCGAAAAGTTTTCAGTTTTTTTAGGGAAAAATCAAAAAATCGAATATTTTTCGATTTTTCGGATAATCGACCAAATAATTCAATATTTTACAACACTTTTTCATGTAAATTTGAAAAAATAAAAAAAAAACACACAGAAATTTATTCTAAAAATAAGAAAAATGAGTATTTTTTAGAAAAAAAAAATCAATTTTTTCTTTTTTATTAGAAATATCGGAAAAACAAAAAAAAACGAAAATTCCTCGCTTTTCGATTACGGAAAATTCAGAAATGTTTGAATGTTACAATTTTTCCAAAAACAAAAAAAATCACACTCAAAATCATAAAAAGTGTGCATTTTTGCTAAACAAATAAAGTTTTTAAAAATATCGTTAGAAATTTTTAAAAAATTGAATTTTTTTCGTGTTTTTGACAAATATTTTCAATTTGAGATTTTTGCTGAAAATAGTATTTTTTTTCGAATTTCGGTAATTTTTCTTATTTTTAGAAACAATTTATAATTTTTTTTTTCATCAATTTTAAAAATTGGTAAAAGTTGAGATTTTAGCTTTTCGGCTGTTTTTTGATCCGCCACAATTTTTTTTTGAGAAATTTGGGTCTTAAAACGAATTTTTTAATATCTTACCTACAACGAATTCTTCAAGTTTTTTAAACGTTGATAGCACTGAGAATTGAGAAAGATCTTCGATGGAATTTGAAGAAATATCTAGATTTTTGAGATTAGTTGGGCAAATCAGTTTGGTTATTGTCTGAAATTATAAATATTTGAATTTTTCAATTTTTCGAAAAATAATAAAATTCCTACAGTTAAATCCGAAATTTTATTGTCAGCCAAGCTTATCGTCTGAAGAGCCACGCACTTGCTCAAATCGGGAATTTCGTTCAAAAAATTTCCGCTTAAATTCAGAATTTCCAGATTTTTGAGTGAAAACGAGACGGGCGGCTCGATGAGATTGTTTGATAGATCGAGAATTTTCAAATTCTCGAATCTTCCCAATTGATTCGTCTCTTTCAGTTGATTTCTTGCGAGATGGAGTTCTAGTCTGGAAAAAATGGGAAAAATTAGGGATGTAAAGGAAGTTTGGGATTTTATTATGGATGATATAGCTGTAAAAAGTTTAAAAACTTGTTTTAATACTTAAAATTGTTTATTTTTGAAAATAAAAAATAAAAAATTTAAATTTGAAAATTTTTTTTTTAATACCCTTGCTTTTTCGCTAATTTTTTTTCTGACAGAATTCATTGATTTTTCCTAATTTTTTATTTGAAAATTTCAATTTTTCAGGCAGTTTTCAGCAAAAAAGTGCAATATATGGTTAAATTATCGATTTCTGGCCAATTTTTTTACAGAAAAATTGAAAAATGGTGTTTAAAATCAAATATTTTAGAGAAAAACCTGGAAAACCAATTAAAATAGCCGAAAAATGCGGAAAATCCAGTTTTTTTTTCGTAAAGAAAATTTGAAATCGGCTTAAAAATTGATAATTTTACATAAAATTTATAATTTTTGCGGAGAAATATCTGAAAAATTGGAAATTTTACTGTTTATAAATATAAAAACATAAAAAATCGACAAAACTAATAGTAAGAAAAACCAAATTAATATAAATTTTTTTGAATTTTCTCAAAAATAAAAAAAAAAACGTTTTTACAGATTTTTTCCAGCAAATTCGAAAATAATTAGCCATTTTATTTTTTTTTTGTTGAAAAATTGAAAAAAAAAAACGTTTAAAAAATGTGGAAAAAATCGATAATTTTTTTCCCGATTTTTCAATAATTTCCACTGTTTTCTCTATTTTTAAAACGAAATATTTTTGATTTTTTAGCTTTTTCAATTAAAAAATCGATTTTTTTTCAATTTTCTCTTAAAAAAATCGAATAAAAATTTTTAAAATGTGTTTAAAAAAAAATATATATCTTACAAATTATAATTAAAATCAGCGATAAACTTGTTGATTTGACAATCGCGAGCATCGATCTGAAATTTTTTATTTCATTTTCTAATTTAAATTTTTTTAAACTAAATTTCCCTTACAATTTGGCATTTAGGGAATAACTTTATATAGGTAAACTTTTGAAAGCAATTTCCACTAATTTTCAGGTGTTTAACTTCTGAATATTCGGCCGCAAAGCTTTTTTCCAGATTTGTAAGTGATAAATTCGCCAAATCCAGAGTTCCATCCACTTCGACGTCTGCTTTCTCGTTTTGGATTCTGAAAATTTTTAATTTTTTTTTCTGAATTTTATTACGGGAACACAAAAATTTATAAGAATGCGTATTGCGCAACATATTTGACGCGCAAAATATCTCGTAGCGAAAATTACAGTAATCCATTAAATGACTACTGTAGCGCTTGTGTGTCGATTTACGGGCTCGTTTTTTATTTATTGATAGAATAATAACATTTTGCAAAAAAAAATGGGAATATAGTACGAAGAAATGAAGAAAAAGTCAAATTCAAAAATCGAGATCCCGTAAATCGACAGAAGCGCTACAGTAATCATTTAAAGTATTACTGTAGTTTTCGCTACGAGATATTTTGCGCGTCAGATATGTTGCAAAATACGCATTTTCAGAATTTTACGTTCCCGTAATTGCTAAAAATTCTTAAAGGTTGAGGATTTTGCATAATAAAATTGTTTTTAGAACAAATTTTTATGACTTTTTAAAATTTGAATTTCCGCGCCATATTTTTGCGTTTTCTGGCAATTTTTCTCAATTTTTTTTTTCAACTTTTCAGACATTTTTCCGTTAAAAAAATTAATAACCCCAAAAAAATCAGCTTTTTTTGAGTTTTTTTTTTGCTGCTAAATTCAAAAATTAATACATTTTTTTAATCAGATTTTCCGTTTTTTTTTCCGTTTTTCCGAAAAAAAAAACCAAAATATTCATAATTTTTGCCAAAAATATCGATTGTTTTTCGTTTTTCTGCCAAAATTTCGGTTTCAAAAAAAAAGTTTCTTAAACCATTTTTCGCTGTTTAAAAATTTTATTTTTAATTCTTCAGCCGATTCTCCTCCAAATTCATTTACAACAAACCTTCCACTAGTGACAAATGTGGAATTTGCCAGCGAACTATTCGCCCGGGAATCATCCAAATTCTCCTTATCATCATCTTCACCGTCGGCGGCGTCGGCGGCGGCTTTTTTCGGTTCGTCTTCTTCGCTCATACTTTAAAATGAATATGAGATCATGCACAAAATCGAAAATTCTTCAAAAAATCTATAATGGAATGTTGTAAGCCATAATTGTAGATTTTCTCAGCTCAGCTCAGTGTGCTCAACATTTTCAAATTCATACGATTTGGGGGTCAAAGGAATCAGGGAGACAAGAAAAAACAACCGAAAATGACCGATGATACCGGTAGACGGTACGCTAGGGGAAGGGGAAATTTAATAAAATTTAATGCTAATTCGAAGAAAAAAAGGAAAAATACTGATGATTATGCAAGACAAATTGAGAAAAAAACGGAAAAATAATTGAGAACTGGGTGAAGCGTATACAATAGAACGGTGAGGGCATGATGAGAGTGAGAGTGTCCCTGAGATACACGCCAAGTGGGGTGCAAAAAAGGCACGAAAATTATTCTTTTTTGGAAAAAGAAATTTAGAAAAAAAAAGAATCATGAAATCATCGTTGAAGAAAATGTATTCGCGTTGCTTATTGCTGCCTGACGATAAGTGATTCACGCTCCGCACCGACGCCAATGTACACGATCGGCACCTGCAAATGAAAATTTATTGATTTTGTGAGCGGGAAGCCATAGTAATTACATGGCAACAGCTGGGGGTGGCCAATTTTTTTTATTGGAGATTTTATAAAAAATGTCATATTGCACCATGACTTTCGACATTTTTTAAAATTGAAGTTGGAGTAAAAAATTTATAAATAAAACAATATTTTAATGATTTTTTTTTTCAATTTTGCTAACATAAAAAAAAAGGAGAATTATTTTTGAATTCCCGCGCAAATTAGTATCGTAATTTTTGAGGTTTCTGTTATATTTGAATTTAAACACCATTTGTCATTTTTCAAAAAATTTTCCGTTAAAAAAACTTGATAACCCGAAAAATAGGTGCTAAAAATCGATAATTTACATAATTTATAATTTTTTTTCGCCGAAAACTGTCTGAAAAATTAATTTAAAATTGACAAACTGTGTAAAAAAACCCGAAAATTTCAAAATCAGGTATATAATTTGCGCGGGAACTCAAAAATAATTAGCTCTTTTTAATTTTTTTTTTGTTGCAAAAGATTAAAACATTTTTTAAACAGTTATATTTGGAGCATTTAGACTGTATTCTGTCACATTTTTAAGAAATTATTTTCAGCTGAAAAACCGGAAAAAGAGCTCAAAAATTGCCTGAAAATTGGAAATTGCTGACTTTCATGGCAATTTTCAGCATTTTCTCAAAATTTTCAGCTGAAATAAATGATATTTACAGAAAATTCAACTGATTTTCTATATTTTGGAAAAACATGATGCAATATGACATTTTGTAGATTCTACACCCACGCACCTTGATGAAATCCTCAATGAATTTCACATATTGCCGGCACTTTTCCGGGAGATCCTCGAACTTTCTCACACCGACAGTCGGCTCGTTCCATCCCTCGAATTCCTTATATTCGACCTCAATGGCTCCCCAGGCATTGGCTTGAGCCGGTGGTGAAGAGAGCACCTGTCCGTTGAGCTTGTAGCCGACAGCCACCTTGATTGTCTGAAAAAAAAAACGATTTTTACAGTGAAAACGGGCCGATCGATCCGTGAAAAGCGGCACCGCACAGAAAACGAGGCGGAGCGTAATTTAGCAAAATATTCCCCTGCGGCACAGTTTTCTCATTTTTTGTAAATTTTTTGGGACACCACGGATTCAAGATCCGGAAATCGTAGATACGGGATCCCACCAGATTTTGAATCCGTGGTGTCTCCGTAAATTTTGCAAAAGGCAGCGTCGCACGGAAAAAGAGGCGGAGCATAATTTCGCAAAAAATACTTCCCTGCGGCACAGTTTTTCCCCATTTTTCGTTGATTTTTTTCAATAAAGTTTTTTTACTAATTTTTATTTCCTTTTTTCGAATAAATATGTTATTAAAATTGATTTTCATGAGATTGTGGGGATATTTCATGTTAAATTTCACGTTTTACAACCAATTTAGCATGAAAAATCCCCACAATCTAATGAGAATAAAGTTTAATAACATTTTTATTCGAAAAAAATGTAAAATAAAAACTTTATTGAAAAAAAATCAACAAAACAATTTTTTTAATGGGGCAACTGTGCGGCAGGGTTGCGAAATTACGGTCCGCCTCTCTCGATGCCACGTGCTTCTGTTAGCTATCTATCTCTTCTCTCAGTTCTTATCTCTCACTGACATCATTCACTTTACAGCAGCGAGACAAAAAACCAAAACTCACTGGGAAAGTATCAAGAATATCGAGCTTCGTCAGAGCGATCGCTGTGTACCCATTGATCATCGCCGAGCGACGGAGCAAGAAAAGATCAATCCATCCACAACGACGTTTACGTCCAGTCGTTACTCCAACTTCTTTTCCGATCGTCTGAAGCTTCTCACCATCAGAATCGAACAATTCTGTTGGGAATGGACCGGTTCCGACGCGGGTCTGATAAGCCTTCACAACACCGATAACGTTTCCGACGGCGGTTGGTGGAACTCCGATTCCTGTGCAAGCACCTCCGACGGTGGAGTTGGAAGATGTCACGTATGGATAGGTTCCAAAATCAATGTCGAGAAGGGCTCCGTTGGCTCCTTCGACGAGAACCTGCTTCCCGGCGTTGCGTTGCTCGTGGATGAATCCGACGGTGTCGCCGACGAGCTTCAACTCGGCGAGCTTCTCACGATGCTGCTTGAACTTGGCGAGCTCCTCATCAACGTTGACCTCAATCGATGGGAATTGCTTTTTGTAGTGCTCGACGAGACGGCGATACTTCTCCGAGAACTCTTCGAAGTCAGCCATAAGATCGGCGACACGGATTCCATTTCTGAAGCATTTCGAGCTGTAGGTTGGTCCGATTCCACGGTTGGTGGTTCCGATCTTGTTCTTGGCGGCCAACGAATCCTCTTGACGGCCGTCAACTTGAGAGTGAACACCGAAAACAAGATGAGCTTCGCTGGAGATCATAATTCTCTTCTCCCATCCCGACTCCTCGAGAATCCCGTTATGAGCAAGTTCCGAGAAGAAAGCGTCCAAATTGACGACGACTCCATTTCCGATGACGTTGAAGCATGTTGGACTGATAATTCCACTCGGCAAAATGTGGAAATCATACTTCCGTCCGTTGGCGACGACGGTGTGTCCGGCGTTGTTGCCTCCCTGGCATCGGGCGGTCACATTGATCTTGTGATTCTCGATCAGATAGTCGATGATCTTTCCCTTTCCTTCGTCACCCCATTGAGCACCCAGTAAGACGGACACAGTCTTGTTGGAAGACGTCATCTGCAAAAAATAATAATATTATAAAAATGAAAAAGGAAAAAAGGAAGAAAAACTGAAAGCGGTCAGGCTGATTTTTATGTTTTTTTTTCGACAGAAAAACAAATCAACAGAACGGGAAAACAAACAAATTGTGTTCAATTTGATAAAAAACGATTTGCAGGACGAGAGAAATGAATCGAAGCGACAAACATAGAAAATTAAATATTAATTTCACAAGATTCATGCTTGTAAATCCTCTAAATTCGCCAAAATTGCCGAATTTGGGGACGAAAAACTCAAAATTTCGGAAAAAAAGATACTTTCAGCTGAAATCTTCAATTTCGGCTCGTTTTACGTGCAGCGACACGGAAAAATAGCCAAAATTGGAGATTTTAGCGAAACTATTTAAATAGCTCGCTTTTAAAAAAAAATTTCGGAATTTTGAACATGCCTGTTTAAAGGCACACAGATTTATTAAGATGGGTCTCGGCGCGCAAAAAGTTTATGGTAGTTCAATTGCCTTGCATTTTAATTCGTTTTTAGTGATTTTTTCATTTTCTTTCAAAAAAAATTTTACTGGTAAAAATCGTTTTAAATCAGTTTTCTATCTTTTTTTCGGGCAAAAACTATAAATTTTTAATGGAAAAAGAGTGTATGTGTACCTTTTAAAACTGATTTTTAAACAATTTTTAAAAGTAAAATGTAAGGAAAATTAAAAAACTACGGTAAAAACGAAGTAATTCCATTGAAAAATGCAATAAAAAATAAACGAGAAAGCACCCGCAAACTACCATAAACTTTTTCGCGTCGAGACCCATTTGATTAAATCCGTGCGCCTTTAAGAATCCATGCCAAAATCAAGTGAAAAACGATAATAACCTAACTTTTTGAATCAAAAATTAATGTAGAAATGTGGAAAAATGTTTGCTCGATCTAAAAATAATTTTTATTTTACGGAAAAGTTCGAAAAATGCCTGAAAGTCGAGTTTTAAGCCCTATTTCAGGTATTTTTCGAATTTTTCAACAAAATAAATATTATTTTTTTAGATCTTTCGCACATTTTCTTACATTTCTACATTAATTTTTGATTTCTAGGAAGAATGGTTCCAAAAGTTACAAACTATTCTGTTATATTCTAGACGAACGCTTTAAACAAACACAAAAGCCTCTTTTTTTCTCCATTTTCTCGCTGATCTTTCCTCTCTATGTGCCGCCTATATTTCCCACACTGTAAACATACACTGCCACCAAGTCTCTTGTTTAGAAACGATTCGAGCTCATCGTTGGTCTTAGAAGTGACGGATCCCATCGGTTTTTTGTATACAGATAGTTATTAGAAATATATAAGCGAGTGAATAACTAGAAAACTCTTCGAGAACCCGGGGGATATTGATGAGGAAGTGATGAGAGACTGAGAAGAAGAAGAAGAAGAAGAACATAACAAAAAATCTTCAGGAAAGTTTTTTTTTACAAAAAAAAAACGACGATCTTCTATCCAGTCAGTTGTGAGAAGAGAAACTCGATGGATCCTGGATCCGTGTGTAATATCGCTTGGCTCCGAGAGAAGAAGAAGAAAAAAACTCGGGGAAGAAATGAAGAAACTTCGATCGAATTTATATTGTAAAGTTTTCCTGTTTAAATATATCAAAATTCGAAAACGAGGAAATTTTTAAAAATTTCCGTGACAAAAACCCACTAATTTTTCGCGTTGAAAAGCGAGAGCGAGTTCAAACAATCAGTTTGCGTTCAGCTTGCGTCAGATTTGAAAAAAACACAAAAAATACACACACACACACACACACACATTTCGCAATTTTCTTCCGAGAATCGCGTGTTTCTAGGTTCTCCAGAAACATTTTTGGCGAAAAAAAATGCACAAAAATGCTTATAATATAAGTTTTTCATAAGCAGAAGAAGTTTGGCAGCAGCGGATTTGAAAGGATAATTATGGGTAACAACAACACCAACCAGTGACGTTTTTTGATAAAAATTTGAAAAAGTACGAAAAAAATGTATTGCGAAAGAGACGAAGCGTATGTACTTCATATCTTTTTGAAAAAAACCAGTTTTTGATAAAGAAAAGTAATATTAAAAACCAAATATCAAAACCAAGGCATGTCCTTGAGAGGCAAAAAAAGCAGAGTATAGAACAGATTCGAACAGAAATGAAAGCAAATAATGTGAATGAATAAATTTTTTTTAAAATTATTTTATTTAAAATTTGAATTTTAAATTTGCAGAGGGAAAAAATGAATGAACATCCACGCAGAACAGTTAACATGCATGAATATAAATCGTTTGGAGACCACAATGGAGACGAAAAAACATTTTAAACAATGTGTGAAAGAAAAACCGTGATTTTCAACAAATCGTGTGAAATTGTGAGACGGTGATGGTTCCATTATCACTCGGGTAGCTCCAAAATATTTACAGGAACTATCAAATTTCACAACGCCTAGCTCGATGAAACCATCACCTTTCGGCACAAAGAACAGAACAAAACAAGCTACTAAATGGGTTGATAAACTATAAAACTAAATGGCCTAATATATTATGTGGGGAAAAAAACGGGAGAAAATAGGATAACAAAAACATTAAAAATACAGGAAATGTGGGGGAAAAAAAAAATAAAAAAAGACACGTTGGGGGTTTCTAAAGATCTAAATAAATTTCTTAGTTTTGCTCCTTCTTTGGCTCCTCGGCGGTCTTGGCCTCCTGGGCGTCACCTCCAGAGTTCTTGGCAGCCATGTTCTTATAAGCAGCCTCGAAAAGCTTGAGCGATTGTTGTTGAAGAGTGTTGCAAGCCTCCTTGATAGCTTCTGGAGTCTCATTGTCCTTGTTGTCGAGAATCTTCTTAGTATCAGCAATCTTGGTTCGGAGAGCCTCACATTCGTCCTTTGGCAATTGATCGGCAAACTCGGTCATCTTGGCTTCGGTGTCGTGGATGATTCCTTCAGCTTGATTGATAACCTCGACGAGCTCCTTTCTCTTTGCGTCCTCAGCGGCATTCTTTTCGGCTTCCTTGATCATATTCTCGATTTGGTCCTTGGAAAGTCCTCCAGAAGATTGGATAACGACTGAAAACAAAAATCTTAAAATCTTAAGTACAAAAACTACATCAATTAGAAGAAAATCTTACTCTGTTGTTCCTTTCCGGTTCCACGATCTCTGGCTGAAACGTTCACGATACCATTAGCGTCAATGTCAAAGGTGACCTCGACTTGTGGAACACCACGTGGTGCTGGTGGAATTCCGACAAGCGAGAATTGACCGAGAAGTTTGTTGCTGGTGGCCATTTCACGTTCTCCTTGGAACACCTTGATCTGCACTTGAGTCTGTCCATCGGCGGCGGTAGAGAAGACTTGGGACTTCTTAGTTGGGATGGTAGTGTTTCTGGTGATGAGTTTGGTCATAATTCCTCCGAGAGTCTCGATACCAAGGGAAAGTGGAGTGACATCAAGGAGAAGAACATCGGTGACGTCTCCGGCCAAGACGGCTCCTTGAATAGCAGCTCCCATGGCGACGGCCTCGTCTGGGTTGACAGCCTTTGATGGAACTTTTCCGAAGATTTCTTGAACAGTGGCTTGCACCTTTGGCATTCTGCTCATTCCTCCTACGAGAAGAACATCGGCGATTTGGGAGGACTTGACTTCAGCGTCGTGAAGAGCCTTACGGCATGGCTCAATGGTTCTCTTGATGAGATCTCCGACAATCTGCTCGAACTTGGCTCTGGTGAGCTTCAAGTTAAGATGTTTTGGTCCAGATTGATCCATGGTGATGTATGGAAGATTAATGTCGGTCTGGGTGGTGGATGAAAGTTCGCACTTGGCCTTCTCGGCGGCTTCACGAAGTCTCTGCATGGCCTGTGGATCCTTGGTAAGATCAACTCCTTGCTCCTTCTTGAACTCTCCAACGAGGTGATGGACGAGAGCGTGATCGAAGTCTTCTCCTCCGAGGAATGTATCTCCGTTGGTGGACTTGACCTCGAAGACGCCCTTTTGGATTTCAAGAATTGACACATCGAAAGTACCACCTCCAAGATCGTAGACAGCGATGCTAAAAAAATATATATTGTGAAAAGTATTACTCGAGCGCTTAGCCTACATCTTATCTCCAGCGTCCTTATCCAATCCATAGGCGAGAGCGGCAGCAGTTGGCTCGTTGATGACACGAAGAACGTTAAGACCAGAGATTTGTCCAGCATCCTTAGTAGCTTGACGCTGAGAATCGTTGAAGTAAGCTGGAACTGTAACAACGGCGTTGTTGACGGTGGTTCCCAAATAGCTTTCGGCAGTTTCCTTCATCTTCATCAGAACGAATGCTCCAACCTGAGATGGGGAATACACTTTTCCTTGAGCCTCAACCCACGCGTCTCCGTTGCTGGCTTTGACAATCTTGTATGGAACGACCTTTCTGAAAAATGAAAATTTAGTGAAAAGAGTCCTTTTTTAAAAGAAAATTTAGTGAAAAGAGTCCTTACAAGTCCTTTTGAACCTCTGGGTCTTCGTATCTTCTTCCGATCAATCTCTTTGTGGCGAAAAGAGTATTGGCAGAGTTGGTAACGGCCTGTCTTTTGGCTGGAGCTCCAACAAGACGCTCACCGTCAGCAGTGAAAGCAACCGTCGATGGAGTGGTTCTGACTCCTTCTGCGTTCTCGATAACTTTTGGAGTCTTTCCTTCCATGATACTGACACAGGAGTTTGTGGTTCCAAGATCAATTCCGATAACATGTCCCTTTGGTTTGTCCGACAAGCTTCTGGCGCTCATCAAGCTCGATCGAGCAATTGTGCGAGCGGAAGACAAGAATGATCGTGCGGAAAGCATAGTGCCTGAAAGAAAATTGCATCATGAACGAAAACGCGAGAAAATAGGATAAAAAGCAGTAAAATATAATTTGTAATCGGTTTTTGAGCTTATTTTGACATTTCCTAAACAAAATGACACAAAATTTGCTTTTCAACCGTTAAACGGGACAATTTCTTGTATTTTTGATAACAAAAGTCAGGGCATTTTGCATCATTTCCACTGAATATGCCAAGTTTTAGGAGAATAATGATGCAAAATATTGGAAAGGAGAGCTAAAAGGTTTAAATTTAATGAATTTTTCGTTGGAAAAAACTCGAGAAATTTCTCGAAAAAAAGAATCACGGGCTTTTGCATCAACTTTCAAACAGAAAAAAACTTCTCGTCTCCGCCCATTTCACATTACGGTCAGGCGGCGGGTCTCGCAGCGCTTGTTGAGATTGTGTGCGCACACATTGCAGTTACGCCCCAATCGCAACACGCGGCGCGTTTTTCTCTTGAATTATTTTTGCTTTATTTTTGGCGAAAATGAGTTTTCTTTTTACAAATAGGGTTGCAATTAAAATTTTAACTTCTTTTTTTAAAATTATTTTACGAGGTGTTAAAATCAATGATTATTTTGCAGAAAACATGGGATTCGCTTCCGCTTCTCGCGAAGAGAAGCTGAAAATGCTGAAGACAAATAAAACAAGAAAAACTACGAAACATTTAAATCGCCTTGCAAAGCGGAAAAAGCTGTCGAGAGAGATTCGCGATGGAATGGCAGATATTAAATCAAGAAAATCTGCAGATTTGAGGCAGAGAGCTGTTAATGTGAGCAATTTTTCGAAAATAAAACAATTTATCCAATAATTTTCAGATTGAAGATGATTTCATCGCCGACAGACAAGCTCATTATGAGAATAGTGATGAAGATTTGCCATTGGACATGATGGACGCAGATATCGATTGGGAGAACAGCGCATTTGCCAACGCAAAAAGGCGGCTTGAGAAAAGTAATTGTTGTTTGAAAATTAGTTAATAAACTTAATAACGTTAAATTGCAGAAAGAAGTGGTGTAGAATCAGACAGCGACGATGAAGATGATGTTGAGAAGAAAAAGAGAAAATTCGCAGGACTACTCGAAGAAGGCCATGAAGAACTTCTGCCGATTAAGCTAAAAGATGGAACACTGATTCGTCCGACACGAGAAAAAGAAGTTAAGGAAGACGAAGAAGAAAAAAGCGGTGATGAAGAAGAAGAAGGAGAAGAGGATGAGCCACATCGGGAAGATTTTTCGCATCTTTCCGCGTCGGAACTTATTGCAAAACGACGGGAATTGATGCAAGAATTCAAAGATACTATTGCATCACATGCTAATATGCTTTTATCAAATCCACAAGTCAATGTAAATTTAATTTTTAATTTTTTCTCAGAAATCTCAATTTTTCAGATCGTCCGTCTCCGAGATCTCTACAATCTGTGCAACGGCGAGAAAATCCACTCGCTGGTGCGAGAATCCGTTCAAAAACTCGCAATCGCTAGTACTCTCCAAGTTCTTCTCGATATTCTCCCGGGTTACGCGATTCGTGAGCAGACGGCCGAGGAAAAAGCCCAGAAACAGAAGAAAGAGACGAGAAATCTCGTTAATTATGAAGAATCGCTGTTGAGATATCACCTCAAGTATTTGCAGTTGTGTGAGAAGCTTTCGAATAGTGAGTGCTTGTATGGACTCGAAATCACTAAAATTACCAAATTTCGTGGCGAAAAACTAAAAATTTCGGCTAATTTCAGCTAAAATCTTCAATTTTGGCTTGTTTTTCGTGCTGCGACCCGGAAAAATAGCCGAAATTGGAGATTTTTTGGCGGAAATCTGCTAGAAATTTTGACCATACCTTCTTAAAGGCGCAAGGATTTATTCTGAAGGGTCCTGGCGCGAAAAATTTATGGTAGTTTTTTTTTTTGTATTTTTAAAGAAATTTTATCGTTTTTTTCTTCATTTTTCTGCTAAAAGTAGTTTTAAATTTCTTTTTTTCAGGCTGACAAACTGGAAAAAAAAACATGCTTTTTAAAAGTTTTATCGTACTAAAATTGTTTTTTAAAACAAATTTTGACAGAAAAAAAAACGGAATTAATCAGTTTTTCTTGCATTTTTCAACGGAATTCTTTCGGTTTTAGCGACTTTTGTCGTTTTCCTTATCATTTCATTGTTAAAAATTGTTTTAAATCAGTTTTCAAAGTACAATGGCACTTTTTTCACTAAAAATGTGATTTTCTCGTTTGTCGGGCTGAAATTAGCTATTTTAAACAATTTTTAACAGAAAATTGAAGAGAAAACAACAATATTCGCTAAAAACAAAGTAATTACATCGAAAATACAAGGAAAAAACTACGATAAACTTTTGCGCGCCGAGACCCATATGAATAAATCCGTGCGCCTTTAAGAAGACATGCCAAAATCAAAAAATCTACTGTAGTTACGAAATAAGAGGATTTACTCTATTGTATCAACAAAAAAAAGCATAAAACTCTAATTTTGACTACTTTTCTGTGTCGCATCAGTCTGAAAGCCACAGAAAACAGGCCAAAATTGAAGATTTTAGCTAGAATTACCACTTTTTTTAAAAATTAAAACAAAAAAAATCCTTTTTTTTTTCAGAATTGGTCGGTAAGGATCGTCATAATGATGAGAGCACGTTCACATTCAAAATGGGAATTCTCTCTGTGAAGGTAATCAATTTCCCACGTCGTGTCAGAGTGTCTCATTTCGGCTTGATCTACGTAGATCTACAAAAAATGCGGGAGAAGAGACGCAGAGTTCTCAACTGATTTTGCATGGTTAAGAACGTGCTGCTGATGTCACATTTGTTTGGGCAAAAAATTCCCGCATTTTCTGTAGATCAAACCGAAATGGGACAGCCTGGGGCACAACGTGATTTCCCGGCTCAAAATCAAAAAAAAACTTTAAAAATTTTTACAGGCGCTAGCTCGAATCGTGGTCTCCGCTCCACACTTCAACTACTCTACGAACATTGTCTCAAGTCTCGTTCGTCTTTCTCTTGCCAAAAATGAGACAGTTATTCGAGAAGTGTGCGAGGCTATCCGGACAGTTTTCAAAGAGGATATTCATCTCAAAATCACCCTGTTCACTGCTCGCTCCATCTCGACTCTCGTGACAAAGAGGAAAGGAAGAGTACCGCCAGAGCTTCTAAGGACTCTTCTATCGATGAATATTACTGAAGTGAAAGATGAGGATAAAAAGTCTGGAAAAGATGCACTTATTGCGAAGAAATATCAAATCAAGAAGGAGAAAGCGAGCAAGACGGCGAAGAAGTATAAGAAACAACTTGCCAGACTTGAAGCCGATCTTTTGGAGGTTGAAGCCGAAGAGTCGATGAGCAAAAAGTTGAAGAACGCCACAGAAGCCATGAAATTCGCCTTTCAATCATATTTCTCAATTTTGAAGCGTATGCCAAACTCGGCTCTTCTCGAGCCAGTTCTCGAAGGACTCAGCAAATTTGCTCATCTTTTGAGCATTGAATTCTACGAGGATATCGTTTCAACTATGGAGAATATGGTTCAAAATGAGAATCTCAAATCATTGGATCAACTTCATTGCATCAATACAGTCTTTGTAATCTTGTCTGGAGATGGTCAACTTTTGAATATTGATCCATCAAAATTCTACCGTCTGGCCTATCGAGTTCTCAACCATTTGCCATTTGAAAAACGTCCGGAACAACGAAAAAATCAGATTATAATGGCGGCGAAGACGCTGGAAACGATGCTTGTGATCCGAAGAAAAGCTGTTCCGTTGTCCAGAGTTGCTGCTTTTGTCAAGCGGCTTCTGTCTATTGCGACTGTTCTTGACGATTTTCCAGCACTATGCATTGTGTCGCTTGTGCGATCACTTTTTATTGTGAGGGGTGTTTACAGCTTTGCCTGAAAAAAAAATTCAAAAAATAGCTGAAAAATAAAAAAATACATGCGTTTGGCAAAAGAAATATTACCCAGATGCGAAATTTTGTGATTTTTGCGGTCTCGACACGACATTTTTTTTCCGTAAAATGCAAAAGTACAGTAATTGTGAATTTTCGGTGATGTGGAACAGGCGATTCTACATTCATCGATTTTCGTTCAGAAAATGTTTAATAAAAAACTGTAAATTTCGAATTTTTTGGTGAGCGGCAATTTTTTTGGCAATCCTACAGAATTATATATTGCACCATGTTTTTTCAACATTTTTCATTCGAAATTACTATCAAAATATAGAAAATCACCTGATTTACCTGAAAATGACATTATTTTCGACTGAAAAATTTGAGAAAGTGCTCAAAAATCGGCCTGAAAGCTGCCGATTTCTGACGAAAATCGATAATTCAATTATCGACAATTGGCAACTTTCAGTTCATTTTTGAGCGTTTTCTCAAACTTTTTAGTTGAAATTAATGTTATTTTCATATAAATCAAATTATTTTCTTTATTTTTATACTAATTTTTAATAAAAAAATGGTGAAACAACATGGTACAATAGGGCATTTTGTAGATTTCAGAAATTAAAAAAAGAAAATATACAGCACCGAAAGTTCAAAATTACAGTACTCTCTAAAGGCGCACGCCCGTTTTTGTGTTTTACAAAAAAAAGTTCGTGTCGAGACCAGATACCGTATTGTTTTGCAAAAAAATCACGAAATTTCGCGTCTGGGTAATATTATTAAATTAAAAAAAAAATTTTTTTTCGAATTCCTGTGAATAACCTGTATAATTTTTTTGTTGTATTTTTTACATTACCTAAATTTCTTCCGTGAAAAATGCGAAAATCCATATTTTCTAGTACGATTTTCGGGAAAATTTTGATTTTTATTAAAAAAAACTGCTTGGAATTTTTTAAAAGATATAATTCAAAAATTTCAATGTTTCAAAAATGAAAAAAAATTGTTTAACCAAAAAATCCGAAAAAAAAATCTTTTTTTCGAAAAAATATTCGAAAAAAACTTTTTTTTAAAACGATTTTCGGGTAAATCCACTATAATTCTATTTTTCCTGAAAAAAGCCCATAAATTTTTCCAGGCCCACCCCAAGCTCTCCTCAATGATCGAAGACGAAGAAGGTGGTGCTCCAGGAATCTACCGGCCGGATATCGATGATCCAGACGTCGCAAACGCCTTGGCTTCTGATGTTCGTGATGAGCTCTCGATGCTGGCTCGTCGAAGAAACACTGAACTTTCTCGATTTGCCAACAATATTCTCTACGGAGTACCTTCGACAGGAATTTTCAAGTTGAATCCACAGTTATCGTCTTTGTAAGTTTAACTTTATTCAGAATACGGTTTAATGATTTTTGGGAGAACGAAACAAGTCAATATGTAGTTTGTAGTTTGCAGTTTATAGTTCCTCAAAGTGGCAAGGTTACGGAAAGTTAAAGGGACAGGAGGGAGATGAGAATCTCAAATTGAGATAAAGCGTGTGGAATGAAAGAAGGCATAATTTAGCTACAGTTCAGTGAATTTCTAGATTTGAAAAAAAACAATAATTTCTAAAAAGGAAATACGCGAAGAAAGTTCTGTGGCACAATATACTCCCCATACTGAGTAGTTGCCAAGTAGTTGGTGCCGTTGATCACCGAGAACTTCAACGCCATTCCATCCAGTGACATGTGGTGCTTCACAAATGATAGAGTGCCGTAGAGCTGCTCAATGCAGCTTTCACGGGTCCACGAGTGATTTCTGTGCGTGTAGAAGGCTTCGACGTTCATCGTTTTGATCTGAAATTTGTGGCGTTTCGGGGACTTCAGGCGGTCCCATTACGGTTTGATCTACAAAAAATGCGGGATTTTTTTTCCGAAAACAATTGGAGGCGAAATGCGACACGTGGTGTCGCATTTTGGTTTGATCTACGTAGATCTACGAGAATCGCGGGACTTTAGAGACTTCTCAACTGATATTTCGCATGGTTAAGAACGTGCTGACGTCACATTTTTTGGATGAAAAACTCCCGCATTTTCTGTAGATCAAACCGCAATGACACAGCCTGACACCACACGTAGTAAAT
The DNA here is from genome assembly GCF_000002985.6 of Caenorhabditis elegans. Classification (NCBI taxonomy): domain Eukaryota; kingdom Metazoa; phylum Nematoda; class Chromadorea; order Rhabditida; family Rhabditidae; genus Caenorhabditis; species Caenorhabditis elegans. Next base: position 4,832,765 of record NC_003283.11, read on the forward strand.
ACCGATTTTCGATAGTGTCTCACCGTTCGCAGCCGGCTACGTTGTCTCTCTCCAACCACAATAGTGTTAACACTGGCGAAGAAGCATTGCATGTACCATGCCATCGTTCTGTTCTTGTCCCATCCCGTCTCCAGTGGTTTGCTGATGCTCTTGAATTCAACTGGTGATCCGTCTGAAAATGAGTTTTCTAGTTTTCTACGAGTCCTCAAATTCCGTCTCTTACAAATATCGAGACAATCGATGTCAGCCGCATAGAAAAGACGAATCGACTCGGCGCCCTCCTTCTCGAGACACCCACGAATCACCATTTTGGTGGCCTCTTTCCTCGACGCAGTAATGTCTCTCGATTGCTGAAGATGATGATTCATTGGTACAAGAGGACACTATTTGCACCAATTACAACACTTACCGGAACAGTCATAACATTCTCAAATTTTAGCGTGTGATACATTGCACGACGCAGTTTGTCAGGAGCACCTCCAAAGTCCTTGTCCTCGCAGAGGAAGATGACTCCACGGTGGCGAACGGCATAAAAGTTGATGTAATGCCCCGTGTATTTGTTGATAGACAGATTTCGGAGAAGTCCTCTTCTGCAGACAATGTCGGCTTCTATCATCTGGAATAAGAATGTTTAATAAAACATCTAGGTGGGCGGCAATTGCAGTTCGGCAAATCGGCAAATTGCCGGTTTGCCGATTTGCCAGAAATTTTCAATGCCGACAATTTGTGGCTTGCCGATCTCTCGGAAATGTTAATTTTTCCGCAAATAGCCTGTTTGTCGGTTTGCCGGAAAACTACAATTCCGGAAATTTGCCGATTTGCCAGAAATTTTCAATTCCAGCAATTTGCCGGTTTGCCAGACATGATCAATTCCGGCAATTTGCCGGTTTGCCAGAAATTTTCAATTCCGGCAATTTGCCGATTTGCCGGAAATTTCGATTCCGGCAATTTGCCGGTTTGCCAGACATGTTCAATTCCGGCAATTTGTCGGTTTGCCAGAAATTCCGGCAATTCCAGCAATTTGCCGGTTTGTCAGAAATTTTCAATTCCGTCAATTTGCTGTTTTGCCGGAAAAATCGTTTGCCATCAATTCTTCTAAAGATAAGGAAGTATCTATATGTGTAATTTGGTATACATCAGAAAAAAAATCCAAAAAAATTACACCCGATTGCCAAAAATTAAAAACCGACATTCGAGATTTGGGTGAAATCTGATGACTAGCCTAAGACTCAGAGACTCAGATAATTTCCTAACTATAGACAAATTTGACTTTTTTTTTTCAATTTCTGAAACCAAATGGAACGAGTGAATACCTCCTTCAATGGAATTCCAATTCTAGCAGTCTTCATAATATAGGCAAGAATACTCTCGATACGTTCTCCTCCGTGCTCATTCTCGAAATTGTTGTATCCCTCGTCGAGATTCATGCCGATAGCTGCATGATTGATAAGCAACTGCTTATGACGATGACGGCCAAGTTCAATGTTCCATCTGGAAATTCATTTGAAAAAATAATTCGAAAAGAATTATTTCAAAGCTCTCACCGATTTTCATTGTTCGCCCAGTAGTCACCAACTGGAGCCAGCTTGAAACTCACTGACATCCTCCTGAGACTACAATAAAAATGAAAATAAAAATGATTATTAAAGCAAGAGAGATTTCAATTTTGTAAGTGAAAGAAAGTGAAAATAATTGTAATGGCACACAATGCTGCTGCCGACTGTCTGTCCCCTTTTTCTCCAATACACTGATGGGATGATGTTGAAGCAGCAAGGGCGGAGCCAAACTGAGTGGCGGGCACTGTTCCCGTGTCCATGTGCCGGATGGGGGAGACGACTGTGTCTCTGATCGATTTGCTGAGATTGTGTGAAAAAGGGAGAGAGAGCCAGTAGTATATGATTCATATCATTTTATTTTATCACTATTCGTTTATGAGGCTATCTGGTATACCATTATGCAAAATATTTGGAGTACACACGAATTATATCAATTCGACATTAAAAAAAATGTCTCTTACTCCGACGATGCCACTGGAGCTTCAGGACGAGACAGGTTTCATTTGAAAAAGCCTACGGTCATGAAGTTTAGGCAAAGGGATTTCAGAGCTGAGCTTGCGGGGAGCTCCCGAAGATGCTCAGAGCAGGTGCTCTGGGGACATGTGCGGTGGTGATATTAGGCAGAAATTTGGATTTTTGCCTATACATATCACTTTTGTGGTGTTATAAAAGAGTTTGGAAGGATACTGAAAATCTGTTCTACCAAACTTTTTTTGCAACTCATGAAAGTAATAAGTATGGACAAAAAGTCGTAATTTCTGCCGGGTACCACCACTACACACGTCTCCAGAGCACCATTTATGCTGCTCCGATCATCTTTGGGAGCTCATCGAAAGCTCTGAAGTTTCTGAAATTTCGCGTCTGAAAATTCATATTGAAAAAGTTTTTCAACATGGGCTCTCAAATGAAACCTGTCTCGTACCAGTCCAGTCGCCAGTCGTACTACCTAGCGGTAGGCGACAATTGCCGTTTTGCCGGAAATTTTGATATTCGGCAAATTGCCGGTTTGCCGGATATCAATTTGCCGGAAATTTTTAGGGGGATTTTTTATACGACGGAAACATATAAAACTGTGCCTTTTTGAAATTTTTTCCCGCTTCATTTAGATATTTTCATCGACTTTGCCTACTTTTCATAATAGATGTAGGAAGATTCATAGGATGCGTACAGTTTTGATGAATAAAATTGAAATTCTGAAATTTCCAAAAAAAAATGTGCAAAACCGCAATTTGCCGAAAATTCTCAGCAATTGCCGTTTTTCCGGCAAATTCAGCAATTTGCCGGATTGCCGATTTGCCAGAAATTTTTTAATTCCGGCAATTTGCCGATTTAAAAATTTCGCATAATCGTAAACCAGATAGCTGTATTAATAAATAGCGATATTAACAAAACCTCTCCTAGTTATCAAATTCACCAGACATTCTAAATATTTAATTTTCCAGGAAACCATGGATCCTGATGGGACAGCTGATGGATAACGCGAAGGATGCCTATGACAAGGTTGAGAGCAAGTATTTGGATGATCTGGAGAAGGCTGCCAAGAAGAGAAATCAATCGGTTACTCCAAAGAACATCAACTTCCACATTTCCAACTGGCTGGCAGCATCGAAATAATTTTTTAAAATATTGTTTAAATGATAATCCGAATTTTTGTTATTTGTTGTTACTGTTAAGTTTTCACTATGAATTTTGTTTTGTGTGTCAAGTAGAGAATCCTCAACATTTATCACAACTAGCTTTACAATTCTCATTCATCCATTTCATTTGTTCCTTCATCTTGCAATAGCCATGCAGAGCCCACGTGCCGCAGTGCACATTCTGATCGTCACATCCCGGACGGCAGTACATTTTTTTGAGCAACCGGATGTCGCCGCGGGTCAGTTTGGCTCGTTGACCCAGTTTCGGGGTGTTCTCCTGTGGATTCACCAACGGGATCATCGTCGGCTTGTTGGGGTCCTTGGCGCCGAGATATGCGTTATAGTGCATTATAGAGTCGTAGGCGTACTTGGTACCGTAGGATGTGTACAGTTTCGCGTCGGATATCGCAAATGTGTCATAGTGTTGGGGGTCGATGTTTGACCAGTCGATCTGGAAATTTTGAAATTTTTTAAAAATCGGCTGGGTCTCGTCGCGAACAAGAGGCAATTTTTGGAATTCTTGCTTAAAGGCGCATGGGTTCATTAGGATGGGTCTCACCACGAAAAATGTTATGGTAGCACTTTTTTGAGTTTTTTGGCGGGCATTTTTATTCATTTTATTATTATGGGCACTTAGAGAAGCACAATCGAGGTGCCGGCGCGCTCTACGGTCAAACTAAAATTCCCCGCCCCCAAAAGTTGGGTCTCGTTAGGAATTGCCATTTTAATTTCTTTTCTTCCAGATTTCATCGGTTTTTCAATATTTTTTTCGTATATTTTCGTTAAGTTTTCAGTTGTTTTTAATTATTTAACTGATGAAAATTTTATTTGAAATTTGATAAATGAATTTTTTTTGCATTATTTCGACATTAAAGTCAACAAAACAACGGAAAAAATAGTAAAAAATTCGAAATATTATTGAAAAAAGTTGAAGTTACGGTTTTACCTAACGAGACCCAACTCCTGGGGGCGGACAGTTTTCACTTGGCCGTGGAGCGCGCTTGCTCCTCAATTTTCAAAATGCGCGTTTTTCTGCGTCTCCAAAATGAAATGAACAGTATAGGATTCAGCCATTAATTTTTTCGTGGCGAGACCCATCCGATTGAGCCCGTGCGCCTTTGAGAAAATGTTTTTAAAATTTCGTGATATTACATTATAAAAGGTGCGGTGGGTCTTGTCACGAAAAATTCTTGAAACTCAAAGACGGTCACATTTTCTAAATGGCCGAGAAAAAAAAACTAGGCCGCACGTGATGCCAGGCTGTCCCATTACAGTTTGATCTACCACAAATGCGGGAATTTTCTGCCCAACGGAATGCGACGTCAGCACGTTCTTAACCATGCGAAATCAGTTGAGAACTCTGCGTCTCTTCTCCCGCATTTTTTGTAGATCTACGTAGATCAAGCCGAAATGAGACACTCTGACATCACGTGGCCGTGGAACTGTTGAGGATTTTTTTCTAGGCCACGGCATAAAAACTGCAAATAAAGTTAAAAACCTTGATATACTTATCCCTGTCGAGTCTCAAGTGTTGGTGACTGACGCCCAACGCGTGCATTGTTTCGTGCATTGCAACTCCTCGATTCTGAAAGTTTTCGATCGAATTTGCATTATCTTTCCACGTGGTGTCAAAGTGTCCCATTTCGGCGTGATCTACTAAAAACGCAAGAATTTCAAAGAAGATTCTCCGCATTTTTTGTAGATCACACCAAAATGGGACAGTTTGACACCACGTGTTTTCCCCCAAAAAATGAAGAAGAAACCGTACATCCCCACACTGGAAGCTCAAGTAAATCGGGTTGGCCGGATCGGTCCGTCCCACGTAGGATAGACCGCAGCTGAAAAGGAAGTGACGTCACACTTAGATTCTCTAGTCAACTTACAAGGTCGTGCTATCAACTTTCATATAATTCAAGTGATATCCTTTTGGCGTTGCATTGTACCTGAATAGGATGCAGGTGTTGATTGAAATTTCGTGTAGAGCATCCCGGATGTCTTTTTTGTCGGATTCTTCTGGAAACTTGTCAGGATTTTGACGGTTTTTCTTCAAATTTGACAAAGAGTTATACCTAATGAATCATCCAAAGTATACTGAATAGGCTTCCAAATATCCCATTTCTGAACCGCACTTTCTTGGAAGAAAACTCCGGATCTTGGAACTCGTCCACCACCACCTCCTCCTGCTCCAACATCTGCTCCACGCCCGGCCTCGCCGAGCTCATTGAGCAGGAAGTTAGCCTGATGCTCGGTGAGCAACACATCTCTGTCGAAGACTCCATTGTCAGCTGGAACGATCTGAAGCAAACTTGAATTTTCTTCAAACTGCCAGAAGGTATACTTACAATATGCGACAAATTTGCTCTTTTGAGCAATGCCTGTTTCACTTGCTGAGTTCTGTCGAATCGGAGGTTCACCTTGTCATGAGCCGGAGCAGCTTTACCGCCAACCGCTTGATCGAAGGCGAGCATCTGAAAGATTAAAGCTTGCCAGGTTAGCGGTTCCATGGCAGACGGCTTAAAACCTGCCTACCTCACGCCTGCCTCTCGCCTCTTTTTAGCAATTTAGCGCTTCAGTACGCTTACGACCAGGCAGGCAAACGTAGGGTGGAAGCCCTAGACTAGGTAATTACCTTTGTCAATAGCTCCTGCTTTGCCTGTGTGTTCTGAGGAGACTGCTGATCGCACTTGAATGATCTGCATGAATCGTGAATCTCGTTTCTCTGTTGGGAACTGAGTTGTCCAAATTGTGACTGAAGACTCTTGATGAATCCAACCAGTTCGCTGTTTAGTCCAGCCAACGGGTCATGGATGTTTAGGCTGTAATATTGATCAGTCAGAAAGTAAAGTAGGTAGGCATGCAGGCATAAGGCACAATTTTAAACTCCGGCAAATCGGCAAACCAGCATCTTGCCGATTTGCCGAATTTGCCGGAAATTATCGGCAAATTGTGGATTTGCAAACTTTTTTGAAATTTCAGAATTTCAGTTGTTTGCAAATTGTTTGCATCCTATGAATGGTCCTACATCTATTTTCAAAAGTAAGCAAATTCTATGAAAATATCTAAAGTGAACGGGAAAATTTTTTTTTTTCAAAAAGGCACAGTTTTAAGTGTTTCAGTCTTATAAAAAAATCCGTCTATACATTTCCGGCAAATCTGATATCTGGCAAACGGTAAATCGGCAAATCGGCAAGTTGCCGGAATTCAAAATTTCCGGCAAATCCGCAAACCGGCGATTTGTCCATTTTCCGAATTTGTTGACTAAAAACCCCTGACTTACACATCGATTTCAAAAAGGAGATTTTTTAACGTTAATAAAATATTTTCAAACAGACAGTTTTCTAATAACTCTTCACATTTGAAACTTACGTAGGAACTCGTGGAAGAAGATCTCCCGCGTTGTAGATAATAGTGTTGATAATAGTCGGAACATCAGTAAACTGTGGAAGTTGTCCTCGCTGACATTTTGGATGACCCGGATATCTCCTGCAGAAATGCCGGGCTCGCCGTCCCCACTCCATGGATGATGGTCGGGGTCCTCGAGAGATTCCCTATAAAAGGTTCAATAAAATTGTTTAGTTTTTTTCTGTGAGAAACGTTGAATTTCTCGTAAACTGTTCTGATAATTTTGCTGTGAATAACCTACTCTTAAATCTCCAATAACATCAGCATCGTTTAGACCCATTTCTTGACCAACATTTGCAGCAATATTCCCAATCAAGTGGCCGAGGTCTACACCGCCACGAGGGTCTCCCCCGAAGCCGTCAGGTCCACGATGAAACCCTCCAGGTCCTCTATTAAAACCATCGGGTCCCCCTCTAAACCTTCCATTCTGAAAACCTGAAAAAATTGCAATAAAAAGTGTTAGCCGACAAAAATGCGAAATTGGAACACAAACCTGCTAATAACTCTGGCAAAAGCTGTGCATATACAAATGGAAAAACAACAAAAAGTAGAAATATCATGAAGAATTGAACAGAATGATGAATTGCGCGAATTGATGAACTGATTCTCAAAAAAAAGGAGACTGATTGATAGTCATGCCGTCACTTTTCTGTTTCGGTTACTCGTTTCTTTTAGATTTTCTTTGTTTTTGGCAAATGGAGTGGGCAAAGATCAATGGAACAAGTGATTGGTTAAACGGTTTGTTTTGTGTTTTTAATGGAAAATTGAACTAAAATAGTGTGTAGTAGAAGGCAGAAAGTGTGGATTTCATTTGTGAAAATTTTAATATTAAAGTTGATCTTTCTAATGTACATAATTAAGATGATCAAATACAGTATTTACCCTAACACCGGAGTTTACGCCAAATTGCAGAAAATAGTCGGTAAGTTAACATATGGCAGGGCAGGCACGTATGCCTGAAGATGTACCTACTAATCATGGTGTAGTTGAGCTAAAACCTTCTCACCCAATTTCAAACACATTTATACTTTTGGGTAAGTGCGCAGGCCTATTTTGCTACGTGGCAGTTTGGAAATTTGCCCGAAAGTTATCTACATAAAACATTTTCAACAATTTTTTTTTTTGATTTGATAAGAGCGAGCGAGTTTTTACACCGTAGATTCCTGAAATTCTGCTCATACACTGTCTTTTTTGTAGTCCTTGCATGTTTAATTATTTTTTCCTGAAACCTGGATATAGAAGATCAAAATTAAACTTTTTTGTTAACAGGTTTATTCCACATTTGAAATATTTTCACAGAATCACAATTAGAATTTCTTAGAGGCGAGAAGGCTCATGCCGATGAATGGAACCATTGGGTAAGTGAAGACCTCGTCAAGTCCTTCTGGAGCCTTATCCGCTTCGTCGTCATGCACAAACTCTCCCCAGTCGTATCCCAATGCACGATACTCCTCTAAAGCTTTTGGCAAAAATGCTTTCGGCTGAAATAAATATATATTAAAATCTATATAATTTTTTTTGTGGTTTTTGGCCTAAATTTGGTAAAGCTTAGGCAAGACTTAGGCAAGTTTTACCTAGGTTTGTCTAGGACCTAGGAGTATGGCATTGTGCCAAAACTAAGATTGGCCAAATTTTTGAAACAAGGTCTAAACTTTGGCATGAAGCCTTTTCAGCAGAATAAATAGTTTAAATGCTACTCTAAGTTACCTGTGCCTCATAGCATTCGGAGACCTCTGGCTTGCGTGGTGGTTCGAGTGGTTCGCAAGAGTCATCGAATTTGAATGGGCCGGAGTCCTGGAATCTTTGTATTAGCTAAAACTTTTGCTAGGAAATATCTTACCATATAACTGGCTCCAACAGTTGCGCAGGCAAAACCAAGGAGAAGAATTGAAGTCTTTGAGATCATTTTCGAAAGCTATTCGTTCAAAATTGAAGTTAAAATGAATCCGGCAGGATTGCTCCGATGCTTGGGCGGAGCTTGTAACCACGCATCACCATGGTTTCATTTGGTTACGGCAACGTTTTATTCGGAAAATGATGAGATTTTGATGAGCCCGATGAAAAGCCATTATTACCGTATAAAACGTCTCCGTATCCATGTACGTAACCATGACTCTTCTTAGCTACCCGCTCCGTTTGGCTCATCAGTTTGGCACATCATCAATCCATCAAGCCAAACTAGGCAGTCTTCGATGATGGCCTAGTAATTGCAATAAAACCTTTTACCCTAGTGTATATTTTTGCAGGGACACCTATGTTTGGTAATTGACCAGGTCGTATTTTCTGCGTGGCCGCTTAAAAAATTGGTGGCCGAGCTTTTAGTGTTTTATAATAATGGTAACTCTGAAACTTCCTCAAAATTATATAGAAGTGAATTTTTAATAAAACCGTATACTTGGTTTTATTTTATTTGTTGCGGCCGCATACCAAAGTGGCACATGGGTAATTGTTTTGTTTCAAAAGACACCATGGCTTCCTGAATTTCTGCTCATACCCTTACGTTTCAAATAGACTTTGCAAGTTCATCCCTTTTTTCCTAAAAACCTGAAAATAAAAAAAATAAAAAACTGTACGTTTTTGTTAACAGATTTATTCCCCCCTGAAATAAGTTCACAGATTCACAATTAAAATTTCTTGGAGGCGAGAAGGCTCATGCCGATGAATGGAACCATTGGGTAGGTGAAGACCTCGTCAAGTCCTTCTGGAGCTTGATCCGCTTTGTCGTCATGCACAAACTCTCCCCAGTCGTATCCCATTGCACGATATTCCTCGAGAGTTTTTGGCAAACTAGTGGAAGGCTGAAAGCGAAAAAATATTGGGTTTGTTGGTTTTTAGGTGTAGTACTTCTATATGCAGAATTTTTTTTTCAAGGGTTTGGGAATCGAATAGAAATTGTAAGTAAGTACAGAAGTTCTAGAAATTATTCAAAACACCCTATCTTTTCTAATTTGGCAATTAACTAACAAGAAATTCGAAAAAAATGAGAAATCTAATTCTCAGTAAATTCTACCGTACCTCATAGCATTTTGCGACTTCTGGCTTGCGTGGTTCTTCAAGTGGTTCGCAACTGTCATCGAATTTGAAAATAGCGGATTCCTAAAGTTGTTGTATTACAGAAAATTATTGCTTGATAAGTGCTTACTATGTAATTGGCGCCAACAGCAGCGCAGGCAAAGCCAAGGAGAAGAATTGAAGTCTTTGAGATCATTTTCGAAAGCTATCTGTTGGAAATTGAAGTTACAATGAATCCGGCAGGATTGCTCCGATGTTCGGGCGGAGCGTGTAACCATGCATCACCATGGTTACATTTGGATACGACAACGTTTTATTCGGAAAATGATGACATTTTGATGAGCTCCATCAAAAAGCAATTTTTCCCATACAAAACGTCTCCGTATCCAAGTACGTAACCATGCTACAGGCTCCGCTCCGTTTGGCGCATGTAATTTTTATTTGTAGCATTTAATTTTTCTAAAATGATCTTGAAGCCAGCTTTTCTCTTTGCTAGCGTACTTGCTGTAACTGCGGAAGAGATAATCGTGAGTTACAAACTAAGTAGTGAAATTTGAAAACTAACAACACTTTTTGCTCACTTAAGTTTCATGCGTAGGTTAGTGATTAGATTTGAGTTTATAGACTTACAATTAAAGTTTTTATTTAAAAAAAATGAGCATTGAAGACAATTTTTCACAATTTTTTGTTTTTTTTTTCAGAAGTCAGATGCATACCGTTCCAACTCCGATTGCTCTTTGGGAAAGAAGAAGCATGGCGTAAAACTTAGTGGTACTCACAATCAGCTCGACAAGGTAATAGTTGAGCCAAAATTAAGATAATCCAAGAAAATGTTACAGTATCAAGAATTAGGATGATTTATAATCACAATATAGAAGTTCTTCCAATTATAAATTAAATTTCAGGACTCGACAATGACCGATATTTTAGACTCCGTGACACGTGGTGACTGCAATCTCCAGAAGACGACTTCTGAGGTTAGTATTATTTTTCAACTGAAATTTTACCTATTGTGGGAATAAGAGGCGGATAGATGCACGTCATTAGAAACCTGGCAAGTCACAACACGTGTACCTTTAAAGCAGACTGTAAATTCAAACTCTCGCTGATTTTGAATTTTACTTCGACTTACAACATTCTTTTTGATTATCTACTGGATTTGTTATGCTCCAAATCTCAGGATGGGACCATGACCGAGTTGCTTGAAATAATAACCTCAGGAGCACTGGACCAAGATTCTGGTGTTATATGTGGATGTAGCAAGGTAACCGTTACTTTTCCATACAAAAATTTAAGAACCATTTTTCAGTCGAAAGCCACAAAAATCTGTTCAAAATCCAGAAAAACCCAGAAGCAGATGTTTGAGAATGACGCGATTTCCCAGAATCTTGCAGATTTGCCAGATTTACCAGTTGGAAAAGAGAAGACTGTTATTTACTACTGGAATGATTTCAATGGAGATGAAGCTGTCTGAAAACGATCAGGATTCGTCAACAATTGATTAAAGCTTTTTTGAAATTATATACTTTTGTTGATAAACTTCAGGATTGGGGCAAGGGCAGCGTATTGTACGCATAAAAAATTCCGATTGTTTTTCAAAAGATATAAGAATTGTGGGAAATCAACAGATGAGAAATTATATTTCAATTATATTTAAAAAACATTTATTTTCTAAAGTTTTATTTCACCCGCAGACTTTGAAACTTTTTTACATATAAAACTAATGTAAAAAAGCTGAAATACGCTGGAATAAAACAGAGACACAAATACTCAATTTAAAAAAATTGCACTTCTCGTAGAAAAATTGATGATACCGAGGACTTGCTCAGAAATATGTCTCCCTCTGAAAATTTTCAAAAGTATCTACTCGGCATTTGGATCTAGCTGCTTGCACCAGTTTTGCCCAAAAAATAATAACTTAGTGCAGAAGTTGACTAAATTTGGGCAAAACTTGGGCAAAACTTTGGCAAAACTTGGATTCAGGCTGTACCAAAGGTTGACCCAAGTTTGAAACAAAGCAAAAAAAGTTTGGGCCAAAGATTGGCAGGAGTTGCGTGAAACTTGGGTTAAACTTTGGTACAGTCTGAATCCAAGTTTTACCAAAAGGGCCAAGCTTGGGCAAGAAGCTAGAGCTTAATGCCGAGTAGATTCGTGAGATTCAAATCCACAAATGAAAAGCTATACAATATTTCACTTGGTGGAAATTCTTTGAACAAAAAAATAGGATATTTTATAAATTTAAAAAATTTTTCCCGTCCCCGCCAGTTCAAGAATTTTACAGGCTCATCATAATATTTTTCAAATTCAGATAGCATGTTCCAGAAAACCGATTTCTTATCCAAAATATTTTCGTCATCCAGTCATCCTCTCACAGGTTCACAAAACATTGTGGTCAAAGACCCCCAAACACTAGATTTCGCAATGCAGTCACAAAACGAGATAGTGTGCAGTTTGAGAGAGCGCAGTCACATGAACACAATGTCTTATGCCCAGACTCAAATGATGGCTATCGACGAAATTCGAGCATTTCAGAGTGAAGGTCATTTACACTTAAAATATATTTCTCTAATTATTGCTATGATGGCTGAGACTGCTGTTGTTACTTCGAGAAGCTGGTAAGAATTTAATTTAATTTTAATTCGTTTAAAAATAAATAAATTTAAAAAAAACATTTAAAAAAATTACGTGTTAATTTTTAAAAAAACTTCTCGCGTAAAAAACCTTTCCCTTCTGCCATTTTTCAATTCAAAAATGTCAATTTTTGAATATACTTGGTACTTATCTTGGATTCCTTCCAGGTTTCCATACTTTTCGTGTCCATCGAAAAGTCAGCGGTTAGCTGAAGCAGAAGGACGGATACTTTCAGCACTTGGCATCAAATATCTGGCTAGACTTATTCAGGTGAGATTTTTTCATTTGGTAAGCTTCAAAAATTAACCGAGAAAATTTCAGATTCCATTCAAAAACACTGAAATCAGTACGATAACTGTCAACTGTGAAAGTGAGCAGCCCATTGTGAAGGCGAAATATCCGATTGTCTTGATTCATGGATTTGGAGCAGGAGTTGCGTTGTGGGGTTCTGCGATCAAGCGTCTTGCTCAATTTCAGACAGTTCACGCTTTTGATCTACCAGGTAAGTGACCGCACGTGGTGTCAGAGTGCCTCATTTCGGATTGCATCGCTCCTATTAGGCGGCTTATATCTCGGGAGTCTTTAGTTTCATTCAAAAATATTGCGTGATGAAAATGTAGAGAAATAATTTGCACGTATTTTGACAATTGGAAATTTTTTTTATAAAACCAAAAACAGCCGAGATATAAGCTGTCAAATAAGAGCAAAGAGTTGGGGGGGGGGGGGGGGGGCATGCGATCTAGAGAAACTCCCATTTTTTCTCATTGTCGTGAGCAACTTTTCGGAATTTTCAAATAAATTTACATTTATTTTCAAAAAGTACAAATACCTTTCTAAGTTCCTGTTTGAATTTTCGAGAAAAAAAACCAAAAGAAAATGGGATTTTTGTAAATTTTTCCAATGTTTTTCCAATCAGCCAGGATGCTCCTAAATTTCTACATACAATCTTCAATCTAGAATTGCAATAGATCTTTACTAAACAATATTAGATCTATAAACTTCATATTCCAGGATTCGGTAGATCATCTCGCCCCAAATTCTCATCAGACCCAGAAACTGCCGAAACTGAAATGATCGACTCAATCGAACAATGGAGAGATAAAATGAACTTGGAGAAGATGAACCTGGTTGGTCATTCATTCGGAGGATACCTAGCCACATCCTACGCTCTGAAGTATCCTAAAAGAGTCGAGAATCTCATACTTGCCGATCCTTGGGGCTTCAATGAGATGGATCCAGAATTCGCGCAAAAACTCACTAGTCGTCAGAAAAACATTTTTTGGGTCATTCAACAGTTCAATCCACTGGCGGTTCTGAGACTTGTTGGAGGATATGGTGAGTATATTTTGATTTTAATTTTCAGAATTATCAGATTAATAAATTCGTGTTTTTCCAGGACCATCTCTCGTGAGACGTCTTCGTCCAGATCTTGCACTGAAGTACTCTGAAGACGTGTATGACTACATTTACTTGGCAAACTCCAGGGATCCAACGGGAGAAGAGGTTTTCAAGTGTTTATCGGAAAACTTGGGATGGGCTAAGCAACCAATGAGCAAGAGGTTCCACGAACTTGACAACACCGTTCCAGTCACATTTATTCACGGAGAGCGCAGTTGGATTGACTGGAGAACAACGAGAAGATTGTTCGGAGAGCTCGAGCACGTCGAGTCACATGTAAGCTGAACTCGAAATGTTATAACTTAAAACCAATTTTTTCTCAGATCATGGACAGTGCTGGTCATCATGTCTACGCAGATGATGCCGACAAATTTGTGCAACTCGTGATAGGATCTTTAAAGGACGGGAAGACGGGAGAGCTGGTGCCAGAGGAAGTGAACTTGGAAGAAGAAATCGTGACACCGATTTAGAAACTTTTTTGCAAATGTTTAGTAGAATCAGATCATTCAACAAACACTCACGGGTTACTGGAAAATAAAATTTCATACTTACAAACTGAAGATTATTCTTGTTTTTTCTCATGTATTTTCAGACAAAGTTTTAATAAACCGGCAAATTTCCAAAAAAAAAAAAGGAATTTTTGAGAAATTTCGAGAATTGCTGTAGACCAGAGGGATGTGGCAAATTTTTTTTTCAATATTTGCCGAGCACAGCAAATTCGGCAAATTTTCCGAGCTCGCCAAACCCGGCTAGTTCGGCAAATCCGGCAAATTTTCCGCCCCTGGTTTAAACCTCTAGAATATTTAATTACGATCAATTGAAACGCAATTGAAGTATAAAAGGAGTAAAATTGTTTAAGGTCGACTTCTAAAATTATGATAGGTGACTGTAAATAAAAACATTTCAAAAATTACTTTTGGAAGGTTTTAAATGATATTTGGACATTTTAGAACTATAAAAGTGGTTTTAAATTAAAAAAAAACAGTGAGTAAAACCTAAAAATATACACCTGGCCAGCAAATTGCAGCGAAGGCAGGGCGAGAAATATAAAAAAAAATTGCTACACTTTTTATTTGTTGGCATTTTTCTTGGAAACAACTTGAGAAATTTACGTTTGATATAAATTTGTTTCCCATTCTAAAATAGTGTAACTTGTGCCGGATTTCACCAAAAATGTTTTCAATTCAAAGTTGTGTGTTCAACAAACAATGTGATCACAAAAAGAGATAGCGTGTAGTTTTGAGAGAACGCAGACACATAAACAACAATGTCTTATGCCCCTCCTTTCTGATGATTAAAGAGGAAAATAAGAGCACTTTGTGAAATTTATTGTCGCTGAAATATACTTGCTGCTCAAAATGACCGAAACTGATATTGCAACTTCAAAACCTTGGTATGGAAATTATTATATTTTATTTTGCATTGCTATTAATTCATTTTATGGGTATGAATATTGAAGTAACAAAGTTAACAAAAACAATTTAATTTTAAATAGATTTTTCTATCCAAAAAATTGAAATTCAGGTTTTCAACCTCTTCATGTTCATCAAAAAGTGAGAAATTGGCAGAAGCTGAAAATCGGATTTTTACCGCACTTGGAATAAAGTTTTCATCTGAACTGGTCCAGGTAAATTTTTTTTACTTATATTTTAAAAAGGACTCTGCTGCAAACTTTCTTTTTTTGAGAATTTTGAAAAATTACCGAAAAATCGCACATTTTTCGGTAATTTTTTTTGAATTAAAAATTTAGTATATAGGAACGTGATCGTTCAATCTGAAAATAAAAGATTATTTTTTGAAGTTTTCAAAAATGGACTTAAAATAGTGGCTGAATGTTGATGTTTGCCAGAAATGTTTTAACGGCACTTTTTCATTATTGAAATATTTTTAAAATTGCTCAGCAACAACAATTATTATTTTTAGATTTAACAAAAATTTCTCTAAATTTTCATATTAATTTGTAATTCAAAAAGTTGCATTTTCATACTTAAAATAATAATTTTACTCTTTTGCCAAAAAATTGCTACACAGCACTGGCAGTTAGCGAAACACATTTATTTTCTAAAATAAAAATTACTTTCAAACTTTCCGCTTTTCAGATTCCATTCAAAAACACTGAAATCAACACAATTACTGTGAATTGTGAGAACGAGAGTTCTGAACTAAAATCAAAATATCCAATTGTTTTGATTCATGGATTTGGAGCTGGAGTTGCTCTTTGGGGATCTGCCATTAAGAGGCTTGCACAATTTCAAAATGTTTATGCTATAGATCTACCTGGTGAGCATTTAATTTTTTTGTGGGAAATTTCAAATAATTCAAATTTATATCCCTTTTTTTTAGGATTTGGCCGCTCGAGTCGCACAAAATTCTCAACTGATCCAGAGACTGCTGAAAAGGAAATGATTGAAGCAATCGAGCAATGGAGAGTTAAAATGAATTTGGAAAAGATGAATCTGGTTGGTCACTCATTTGGTGGATACCTCTCCACATCTTACGCCCTCAAGTATCCTAAACGAATAGAAAACCTAATACTTGCTGATCCATGGGGGTTCACAGATGTGGACCCGAGTTTTTTGGAAAAGTTGACGAAACGGCAAAAAGCTCTGTTTTGGGTTATTCTGAAGTTTAATCCACTTGCTGCTCTAAGACTCGTTGGTGGATATGGTGAGTAGATTTTCATGGGATCAAAGTTCCAAATTTCTAAGCTTCCAGGCCCATCTCTTATGAAGCGTCTACGCCCGGATCTAGAACAAAAATACTCTGAAGATGTGTATGACTACATTTACCTAGCTAACTCGGGAAATCCAACAGGAGAAATAATTTTCAAAAGCTTGTCAGAGAATTTACGATGGGCAAAGAACCCAATGAGCAAAAGGTTGGCGGCAAAAATAAACTGATAGAATTGAAACAAATTTTTTTTCAGATTCCACGAGTTAGATAAAACCGTTCCTGTAAAATTTATTCACGGAGGAATGAGCTGGGTGGATTGGAAAACCACTAGGGAAATGTTTGGAAGTATGGATCATGTAGAGTCACATGTCAGTTGAGTTGTCATCGATTCTTAACTTCATTTATATTGTTTTCAGATCATAGAAGGAGCCGGCCACCATGTCTACGCAGACGATACTGATCGATTTGTGGAGCTCGTCATAGGATCTTTGAAGGATGGAAAGACTGGAGATCTGGTGCCAGAAGAAGTGAATTTGGAAGAAGATATTGTGACTCCACTGTAGAATTTCTAATTATACCTCATTTTGAAGAATTATCACGGGTTCTTTGTCAGAATCCAGTTGGCAGTTAATGTTTTAGTTTCCCACTGAAATCACCCCGTTTCCCCTTAAAAATAGTTCCAGTGACTCTTTTCATTGTTGATAACCTGAATATCTTTAAAAAAACGCGGCCGTTTTCCGAAAATAAATTATTTCATTCATAAAACCTGAGAATTACTGAAGTTTAAGCAATTTTCAACATAAAAACATTTGAATTTAATTCGTTAGGCTCAATTGATAATTGGAGGAATAATTACTTTGGCAATTTTTTGAGTTTTTTGAAGAGGTTTTCATATGTTGAAAAGTTACTTAAACTTGGTTGCATTATTTTTGTATGAAACGTCAAAAAATTTGACAAATCCGCACAAAAACATTATTTGAAAACTATTATAAAAAGAAGAGAGATCGGACAGAAGCCTGAAAAATTGGCACCGAGTTCAAGCACTTCGGGTTGTTAAAAATCTGTGTGATTGCCGTCAAATGAAAGAACATGATTGATAATCTAAATCCCCGCAATTTCAGAAAAATCGATACACTTTTGAAGCGTTTTTACAGAAATTAGCCTCTGGGACTTATTAGTTTTTATAGAACATGGCAAACCTAAAAACAATACAATAAACTCCAATGCTGCTCCACATCGTTTCGAGACATATGTAGACTTTTTACATCGCTTTGAAGAGCATTGCAACTTTAGCATTTGTAGGTGAGCAAGCTTAGTCTGTACGGCAATATTTAAAAAATGTAATGGAAAAAAACAGTTTGCCAAAAAAACTAACAGAAATATATGACACATAAGCCTATAAGCTTTATCACATATTTTTTAATATCCCTAATTCATGTTTACTTCTGTTTTCTGGATAATTTAAAGCTTATCAATATTTATCAAATCGGAGCATCCTGTTACACATGCATATTCAACTCATCTTCACGAAAATCCCATCTTACAAATTCCCAGCACAATCTGTTTTTCAGTGCCTCCCGGGTTCTTGATGTGTCGTCAGTAATCTGAAATCGCCTTCAAATAAAATGGCGACGCGATGAGCTGGTGTATAATCAAGTGATTATCCAGGCAGCTTAGAGATACGTATAAATACGCGTGTCTGGAGCCAGTCAGAACGAAATCTTGTTTCTCCGACACTTTTGTTTTCCATGCTGATTTTTGTCTCAAGGTTATTAAAGATGTTTCAGGTCTTGAAATCATCTAGGTATCCATATATTTCATTATTCACGAGCTTGCCAAGTTCTCAAAGATCAAAGTTGGAAGATGATAAAATGGGTGGCTATACTCTTAAATTTTTGATAGAATTTGTGAAATATGGCTCAGCATTTTATGCTATAAAATATAAAAATGATAAATCATATTTTGATAGATTTTCGTAACATATAGTTTTTTTAAAAGTAAAACTGTCTAGAAGTAAAATTGCAATTACCAATTGACTATGGCATTAAATTAAGACCACAAAAAACTTTTTAATACTTCGAGTAAAATGAAATTCAGACTTTACAAAAAATAAGCCTCTTAAGTAGGCACAAAATTCCTACCTACGTTCAAGGGGCTTGCAAACCTGATTGAAGCCTAGTGCATGAAAATATGCACTTTTCTCATTATTTCAATTTGAAACTAGGCAAACCAAACACAGGTAGAAAAAGGTGGTAGGCAAGAGGTAGACAAGAGAACGGGGTAAGCATGGGGTAGGCACGCCTAGAAAAAGTTCTTCTTTACTGTTACGTTGGAGTTTTTTAGTTTTTCTCTACTAAAATGTGTGTTTTCCAGCAAAAAACCCATAACTACTCAAATAATGTTCAGTGATCGTGGCGTGAGCATTGAAGTAACTCGAGCAGATCCACGAGAGAGGGTAAGTCGTCTTTTACAATTTCTCATAATTGTTATCACGTTGGGAAGTGATATATATGGAAATATAATGTAATATTTCTTCCTCATCAAATCAGCCAAACATCATCAAATTTCCGATGCGATATGGCGGCAACTAGTCATTCATTTGGTTAGAGTGCTCTTTATTTTATCCGTTTTTAGTCTACTTTTGGGCTCGCATGGCTTGTAGTCAGGCATGCTTTTTTTCGTATCTACCTGATTCCTACCTACCTACGGTCTATTCTGTTGCTTGTACAAATTAGATTTACGAATTCCTAATTTTTTACAATTAGTTTGTTGAAAAATTGAACAACTTTGGAAGTAGGCACACATGTAGGCACAAGACAGGCGTAGATTGCCTAAAAGTTTGTGATTTTATTTTTTTATCTATAAAAAAATTTATTCGAGTTCTGTAAGTTTCAGAAATTTATTTTAATTTTATTTCAAATTATAAAATTTTGCTTACATTGCTGTTGAGGGTCCTATGAAGTTCAGTTCATCATTAGCGTTAATATTTTTAAATAAATAAATAGCTCACCTAACCCCTGAGCCCACTATTAAACTTATCTAGCCCTGTTGCCACATAATCCCCATGTGACAGCTTCATTGACGTAGGCATCGCCGGATTTGCCGGATAAGAGCAAAAGCGAGAAAGAACTTTCTTTTTTTTTCAATTTCTTTAACTTATTGAATCAAATCAATCTTTGAGGTTTTATATTAATACGATTTTCTAGAATATGTTCTTGCTAACCGATCGGTTAATTTTACGTATTGATGACGCTTTGAACTTTGCTATTTACACGGCTTCTTGACGCTGGCAATAGTTGTGAAATTTACCAAGAAATTGGCATTTTGAAATGTCTAATAGTAAACCGAAATTCGAATTTCAAAATCCAAACATCCGTTTAGTCAGCTAACCAACACACACATACATGCATCGTCAACAACTTTGAATAAGGAAAGGAATTAGTCTGTGGAATGTTGATAAGAGATAAAATAGAGTGAGGGTGTTTGGAAGATTTTCTAGAATAATCTATAGTCGATTAGGCAGTTTTCATCTGCAAAGTGGAAAATGAATGGGACATAAGTAGTGGATTTTGATGGCGAAAAACATAAAAAAACAAGTTTTGTACGATCGTCAGATTTGAGCATGATTAGATAAAAGGATTGCAAATCTCGATATGATTTTTGAATTTACTTATTTTTGGAAAAAAAAACTAACTTTGCAGAGATCTCTTTCTTACAAAACCGATTTTCAAATTTAAAAAAAAAATGCACAACTTACTTCATTCACAGAAAGCCGAAAAATGCATGCCTTCAAGGCGATCGGTGCCTACTTTGTGCCTACTAGGTGTCCCGGGGACATAAGACTTTATATCTTGTCCGGGAAACGCCTAACTACAGTGCCAAGATTAATGCCTCGAACAAGTAAAATATCTAGTGCCTATCTGCGTGCCTACAACCCTGTTCTATTTGAGAAAAGGGAGCCTACGCAGGCAGGCAGGCTTGAAATAGGCGTGAGGACATATGAAAGCTTTAATTACAATTTATATCTAAAGAGCATTGCTAATTTTCGAAATTTTCTTCAATTTTTTCAACGAACGCGTTAAGACTTTTCAGAATAAAAACAAACTTTTCGGCGAATTCGCTTATTCTATGGATATCATAATGTTTTCGGAGAACTTTTTTTTTAAAAACTAGGAAATCTTCTTCTTATCTTTCCCAATCTTTCGAAGAATTATATAAAATTCCAATTCAAATCACAATTGCCATACGGGTCGGCTCTACAGTCCGAAGATCATCCACCAGGGGCTTCTAGACTAATCTCAAACAAAAGAAATTCCCCTTTTTTCCAATTGTCTTTATTCTGAATGTACATTCCTATACATTAATCTCTTATAGCTAATCCCCACAATCCCATGATAGTGCGTTGTCATCAATGACTCCACCTCTATATACCTCCAAATATACATCTTCATAAATTATCCGTCGAAACGTGCTCGTGCTCTTGAGCTCCTCCCTCGCATACACACAAATCCTCAAATTCTATTCATATTGATAAATATCCAATCAAACAACACACTCGCTAGTATTCTTCTCTCCTCGAATGACTGATACCTTTGACGAGGAGCCTCCGAAACAAAAAAGAGCCCCCCGTCTTGCTCTCAATCCCCGTAACTCTTTGGTTTCTCGCGTTCGAAATATGGTGGGTGTCAAAATGGTGTTAGTCCTGTTAGTCTGGGGGTAACTTGCCAAATATAGTTTAATACACTTTCTCATTATTCATTCCACGTGATATATCTGGAATTCAAACAGACATAGATCAACAAGTTGGAAATGTGAATGCGCGCGCGTGTGTGGTTTTTTCAAAATGTTCAAAAATCATGTCATGGTTAAAATATACCAAATCTTTTTCTAGCCTAAATTTTCCAAAATGCGCACCTGTCTGCCTCTAAGGCTGCCTACGCCTGCCTTCCATCTACTGTTAAAGCTTTTTGGTTATGGGAGAATATGTGTACTTTTTGAAAATGCCCTTACTTTCAATTTAAATTTTTAAAGCAGTTTAAAAAAAACTGCTTCAAAGTCGGCAGAAACCCTCGATGAAAAGTGGATTGTTTTTTAAAAAGAGCGAATATTTCTATATCAATTTCCGAAAAAAAAAGACCGACAAAACGATTTAAAAAAAATCGAATTTTTTAAATTTTCCCGAGAAAAATAGTCTGGCTGCCATAAAAACCTAAAGCCACGTAGTCAAAAATACTATAATAGAGCCCAAATAAGCTGACAAAGTTTTTTGAAAGGAAATTAAAAATATGCCTGCTTCCGGTTATTTTTTGTTTTATTGGAAGTAGTATTAGTTTTTAAAAGTAAACTTTTGAACTATTAGTCTGAGCAACTTTTAGGCAACCGGCAACTTAAGTGACCACTTTTCTAACCGTCAAAAAAGCTGAGAGAAAATATCGCAAATTTAAAAGTTTTTAGTTAAAAAATAAAATTTTCAATTTTCAAAATTGGCAAAGATCATACGGCTTTATACCGTTTATTTGAATTTTTTCAAAAACTGACCTTATGTTATCGAATTTCAAGTCCTTTCAAATTTCACAATCAGATACAAACTGTGATTTCCGATGCCCAAAAAATGTGTCCAAGTGTTGAGCATTTGACTCACTAATTCCCCAAATCCCGGATGCGGGATTTCACAAACTTACTCATCTCCGTTCAAAATATTCCATTAATCACCAGCAGACGACGCTGAAAACAACGCAACGGCTTCCTAGTGTCGCTATATAAGGCTCACTTTTTGGCTCATTTTCTAATAAGTTAAGCACTTTTTCTCATATATCCGTTCAAGTTATTTTTCTCTATAAACAGGGATAATCTTATGTTTTCGAGCGTGGTCATATTTTTTTTAATATCTGAGGATTTTTTTTTCAAATTTGGTTTTTGGCAGCTTCAAGAATTTAAAATTCTTATTTCCTGATAGAGGGTGTAGGTCAGTAGCTAGCTCAGTACACACATACCCAGACTCATATTTCCGTGAACCATGTGATGGGGATCTGGATGCTTTTTGATTAAACGAGTAAACATTCATGCATCTTTATCAAAAATTCTTGTCACGAAATTTCCGAGAGGTCTCATGAATCCCCGCCCAACTAGGCTTACTACCACCTTTTCATCTACGCTCAGCCAGATAGTCATAGTTCTAGACATTCCCGGATATTAATTTCCGATTTTCATTTTTTTCCCCTACTTATATTTAATTTTTTCTATTATTTCAGACACTCTCCACAGGCTCATCTCTCGACTCTGACACCAGTCATCGATCCAAAAACATTCCAATGATTTTCCAAATGTACGAATCTCAATACGAGGATCTCCGCGGCACCATCTATGGTCCAAGCTCTCCGGATTTTCATCCAGTTCAGGCTTCTGAGACATTGCGCTCTTCGCTTCACGGACTTGGTAGCGTCATCATCATCATGCGCAAATTTAATATAATTCAAAACATTTCATTTCAGAAACCAAGGATCAAACGATTATCAACACCGTCTTATATCACAACAATTTCCAGCGTCAGAAGATCTTGGGTGCCTATGAAGACATGTATAGCAGGGTGAGTGAAGACTTTGCAGAAGCTAGCTACACGATTTCTATTATTTGCGGCAATATAAGATTAACCTTGCTATTTCCAGAAGCTCCTTGAAGACTTGGAAGAAGAATGCGGTGGATTTTTCTTCGAAATGTGTCAAGCTCTTTTCAAACCGGCGCCAAACTACGATGCTCAATGCGTCTACAAATCCCTGTCAAATCGCCATGGAGATCGCTCTGTCGCCATTGAAATCGCATGCACACGATCGCCACGAGTAAGTCCACATTGAAAAAATTTTTGAAAATGTTAATCCGTTTTTCAGCAAATGCGCGCGCTTCGCGACACATACCAAATAGATTATCGCAAATCGCTGGATAAGGATCTCACCGTTAAGGTAGTATATCCGGATAATCTGAAATTTTTTCTCATTCAAATTTATTGGTTTCCAGGTCGAGGGAGTTGTTGGAAAAATGATGCATCTCCTTCTGTGCAACAACCGCGAGGAGGGCCTCGGAGTCCGTGTGAATGATGAGCTTGTCGACAAGCACGTCAAAATCTTGATGACCACTACCATCGATGATATCGCGAAGAATGTAAACTTATTCGAAGAACTTTTCATCGGACACTCATGGAAACATATTGGAACAGTCTTGGACAAGGTTGATGAAGCCCGCAAAGACGTTCAAGACATTGAAAGTATCATTCGTCGCAACAAAAATATTCACTCCGAGATTCGGCTGATTCTATTGACGATTGGTAAATTTTAAGCAGGGGGAGTATGCAATTATAATAAGAAAATTTCCAGCTCGCGTTTCACGAAATATTCAAATCTATTTCGCTGAAAAACTCCGAACAGCAATGACCGCAGAACGTGTCGACCAGTCAACGATTATTCGGATTTGCGTTAGTCGTAGTGAGGTGAGTAATAAGAGCTTTGAAAGAGTCATAATGGAATCAAAACTAAACCATTTGTGGGATAAAGTAAAGGTTCGAGGGCGTGTAGGTCTCGCCACGAAAACACGACCGGCGCCAAATAGGAAATCGCTGCATTTGGCCGATTTTGCCCGTTCTTCCTTTAAATTATATTCAAGGTTTTACAAAAGAATAAATACGTAATTGTGGAAATCCCTAAATAAATCTTTCAATATTTTCAGATTGACTTACAAGACATCTCTCTCGAGTACAAGCGAAAATATCAACGCCCTCTGGAGCACGACATTTGCCAATCAACTTCTGGGGAATATACCCGAATGATTTGCACACTTCTCAGCGGATTCAACAATTTGGAGAACAGTTTTGCGCCGACACCAGAATCAATTGAAGAATAATTTTCATTTTGTACATATTTATCAATTTCTTCCTCATCTAATCAAATTACAAATCAACACATACCCTCATGCCCGCTGACCTAAAAATTTCAAACTTATCTCTTTAATTTCTCACATTTCTTAAATGTATCAAAACTGTACTGAAAAAATACAAACAAAAAAAAACTAAAAAAACTTTTTTTTTTAAAAAAGAAAGAGATCATTCAAAAGAAAAACTTAAAACTACACTTAACACTACACGAATGTCCGTTTATATTTTTGATCGAAGTTTCAAAAAAAAAGATGTACAATAAATAAATGAAGATTCCAAGTTTCATTATTACTATTATTTGGCAGGAGACGCATTTGGACGATTCTTAGCGGTTCGGATCAGCGCTTCTTGTGTGGTCGAGAACACCAAACGTCCGTCTCTGGTCCACAGCTTTCCTTCAATAAGACTACGTCCGCCACCGGCAATCGTTGAGTGATTCTCATAGAGCATCCAGTCGTCGACACGGAAGTTGTCAGTGTGCATCCAAATCGAGTGGTCAAGAGTGAGAGCCATTGATGGGATGAAGCCGCGTCTGGAAGGAGATGATAAATGTATGTGGAATAAATGATTGGATCCTTAATTGGTGGTCAAACTTATAAACCATTAGCTGCAGATATCAAAGTACCCCTACTCCAAAAGTCAAAAACTCATTTCTCCCCAAACTACAGTACTACTACAGTACCCCTACTGTACTTAAACATTTAACAATATCAAACCTACTTCGAATGAGGTCTCAATGCAGTTTCAATCATCGTTGCATCCGAAATGTATGCAGCAGCAGCCAAGTGAAGTCGTGGATCATCCCCAATGTTCTCGTTTGCTTTAATCCAGACGTACGATCGGTAGGCATCAGTTGGATGGCCATGTCCAGCCGTATGATCGTCTTTTTTCAGACAAAGGTATGAGTCAATGTCGACTGGGCGGAACTGAAAATGTTTTAGTTGACAAGATTAAACTACTGTATTTTCACTGTCAAGATTGTACTTTGGAAATTCTTGTTCAAGCTGTTTAAGCTGAGTATCGTAAATTTGGGAAAACACGCTGTTTTCTGAGTGGGTCTCGCCACGATCTCATAGTCAGTTATAGCAGATTCTACAGGTTCCAAATTTTGCAAATATGCTCATTCGATGCACTCACTAACCGAAAAGATTCTGAAGAATGCGGGTGGAATTTCCTTTTGCTTGAATCCAATCATCGCAAGTGCAGCTGGAGGAATGTTAGCATTCTTCTTGATTCTCTCAAAAGTGTCCGAAAGATCCTCGAGACTATCTGGAGCCGGAACCTCGGGCATTGGCAACTGGTGGACAATGGAATCCGCTTCTGGCTGAAACGAAAATTTATTAATCATGGAAACTCATAAAATTACTCTCACTCTATGAAACGAGATTTGTACTGTGAAGATGGCTTCACCATCTTGCAGAGCCTTCACCAATCTAGTGCAGAAGCTCTTTCCGTCTCTGATGCGGTCAACTTGGTATAGAATCGGGCGTTCCACGTTGCCACTTTGAACAAAGTAGCTGTGAAGACTGTTTGGAACGAAGCCGACTTCGACGGTGGCGGTGGCGGCCGAGAGAGCTTGTCCGATGACCTGTCCTCCGTAAACAACTGGCAAAGAGTTTCGGCCTTTGAGCAAGTGACGAGCCCTGAATTTAGAGGATTATTGAAAAATTAGAAACCGAAAATTGGGTGAAACCCGACGTTTTCGACTGTACTCAGGAAAATTCTGAATCCGGTTGCTCAAGACACAGGAATTCAGTAGGCAATTACAAAACTCCGATAGGCACCTATAAATAAACATACAGCAGGCAGGTAGGCTGGCGGGGAGGCACGTAGGTAGGGGAACATAGGGTAATGTGCGGGCGAGTAGCGGGCAACTGATTCAACGAGCTAGGCCTGTGAAAAGACCCGTCGCAAAACAGAGGCTCGTCCTCTAGGGAGCCTCTGTCTACTAGCGTCCCCGACTGATATTTCGGGACACGGTTATGAAATTCACTACCAGCTCAAAAACAAGTCAATAACATTTTTTGGGTCAAAACATCAGAAGCTTTGGCGGGACGACCCGCGCGGCCCTTTCCACAGACCTACAACGCAAAAACCTAACCGTATTGGATTAATCACCAAAAAAAGAACCGGACGTCAGCTTTGCCAGCCGTAGAAAAATTCCTCGATTGTCGGGGGGAAATAAGTTCTGAATTATTTCCCATCCAACAAATACAAAAAATAATTTAGATTTTCAGGTTCATACGTTTTCCCGCACCAAAAATTTATCAGATACACAGAAAATATCAGCAAAAAAAAACTCACAAATACAAGTTCTTGTCCACTCTTTCCAGATTCAAAAACGTGTCGATAAGCCCGGCACGAATGTCATCGGCACGGGACGTCATGTCAATGTGGGTGACGTTGAGAAGCATCGGATAGTGTTGAACACCGTTCTGATCGTCAATTTCCATTGAGCGCTGCAATGAGTGAAATTTGGATTTGTGGGGAAGATTGAAGAGTTGGAATAAGCGACAACGTGGCTTGCGTGAAGCATGGTTATTACAGGTTTTCACGATAAAATTATTTAAAAACCCTTAAAAAATTCCTTTGAGAAACATGAAAAATCAAAAAAAAAAGGTGGCTGCTTTAATTTTTGGAACTGAAGTTGTGCCAGTAGGGCCATAGTTAAAATCATTTCTATACTGCTAAAATTATTTTAAAAAAGCTTAGTAAAACTATTCTAAAATTTTCAGAAATAATTTTTTTCCAGTTAAAAAGGGGCTTAGCGCTACAAGTAATTTTGAAAGTAGATCAAAAATTTTTTTTTCAAATTTATGTTTTTATCAATGTTTTTAAAAACCTTTTTCAACAAGTTAAGGGTATCGTCAGTGATGTTTAAATTTTATAAAACACTTGTTATTGTTATAAAATACCATATATCACACTTAAACACTCCGCACAGTTTCAAAATTATGTTTTCAAAATTGTCAGTCAAAATTTTGGTAAGTTGCCAAATCTACCAAAAAAGTAGATTATCAAGTAATTTTATTCTTAGCGTTGATGCACGTTTAAACTTCAACAATGTTTCAAATCAACTGTTCAAACTTTACAATTTTACAATACAAATTTTAAGTTAGAACAACTTTCTGGTCGACTTTCAAAATTATGAAGTTTCCACCACTCAATAAAATTTCGAAAAATTTTAACTATAATATTTGGCACTTTTCAATAGACAATTCTAATAAAAGCAAGTCCTAATTTCAAAAATGTAGCTTACGGTCAAAGAATTCTAAAAAAAGAAGAAGGAAAATTGTTTCAAAATACTCAAAATGTACTTTAATTGAAAATAACTACTCTGCGCTCTACAATCTATGAAACTTGAAAGGCTATAGACTCACCGAGGGGGCCGAGCTGACGTGCTGTGGTCTGTGCGCAAAATGGCTCTGCACGACTGGAGCAGTGTTTGCGTGAGTTGAGGAAGGAGATGACATACCGTTGCCCGTTGTCAAGCTTTCCAAACGTTTCTGTTCGATGAACCGACGTGCAGTCTGGAAGAAAAATGGAATTTGTTTTTTTTTTCGGAAAATACTTGACATAAAAACGAACACAAACGCACAAGGGGAACAAAAAACATTGAAATTTCTTCCTCCACCGCTTGAAGGGCCTGAAGGGAAAAAGAGTGTGGAGAGGAATTGAGGAAGGACGATGTGAGAGTGAAGAGACGCAGACAAGAAAAGACGGGGAGAAGAAGGCTCGACACGGATTAACATGAAGGACAAGCAAATGTGGGGTGAGGATAGGATGACTAGAAGGAAACAGAGACGACGGAAACTTTTGATTTGGGATTTGGAAATGAATTGGATAAAGATTAGGATTCGGATGATCAAGGCTCGATAGAAATTTACCGGAAATTTGCACAAAGTGGTGAGAAATTGGAAAATGGTTCCCCGATTGAAATCTCAATTCTAAAAATTCACACCGAAAAATTTATATTCATATATAGAACCTAAAAAATTGTCAAATTATTTTAAAATTGCTGATTGTTATGATAAAATACTCCTAAAATTTTCAGACACCGTTTGGGTAATTTTGCAAATTTTGTGTTAATGTTCGAACTGCACAATGCTTTATACAAGTATTCAAAGTATTTAAAAATTAAATTTAATATCCGTAGAAAACTTTTTCACTGTAAGTTTAAAAAAACGAAAGTTTTTGTGAAAACATTTTAGTAACAAAAGAATTTTCTTTTAAAATTTTTTAGCTAACTGTATTCTAATTTTAATTAAATAAATATAGTTTTTAAAAGAATTTATTGATTAGCTACATTGGAAAATCTGCATAAAAAACCCCAAATTTTCAAAAGTAAATTTCAATAACTTTTCTTCAAAAATATCTACAATTCTAGCATTTTTGCTTCTCTAAATCATAAATATTCTTTTTTTTTGAAATAATGAACACGTTGACACGAATTCTCATTTTAAATTTTACAAGCTAAAGAAAAAAATTCAGTTCTCGTTAAATTTTCGGTTCTAGACTACTCTTTTGACTGTTGTTTTTCTGTTGTTTTAAAATGATCAGAAAATCTTGCAGCAACAAAATCAAAACACAAAGTTCTGAACAAAAGATCACATATCACATTCGTGAGAAATGCAACATATTGACATTTCTATAAAACAATATAACTGGTACGTATGCAAATGTTTGACATGAAATATTGTTTTTACGATGCGCTGTTCAGGGAATTTGGCAGAAATCGTGTGATTTGTTGCAAAACATAAAATATATGACGGTATTTGATTTTAAAAATTATGAAATTTTTTAAACGATATTAAAAGGGATTTCAAAAACTCCAAAGTTAAAAAGTACTGAAGAAGATCTCTAAATTTAGTTTTAAAAATAAAAAAAACAAAGAAGAGAATAACTCTGCTAGAAAATCTGCCAGCAAACAGAGGAGCCAACTCTACGAACAAATGTTCAGTCTGCAAGCTGGGGGGGGGGGGGGGACACGCTCCGATGAGCAAAAGGGAATCAGAAGTGTATCTGGCTAGGCGTTAATTAAATTGGAAAAAGAGGAAAAGGAGAGACAATCTGTCACGCCATACTAGACAAAATAATGGGAATCAATAGAGCAGATAGACGAAGGAAACCAGGAGGAAGTGAAAGAAAAATTTTGTTGGGAAACCAAACATTTAATTTGGTTGCACACATTCTATTTGAATTCAACTTAACATTCAAAAAAATTCGCATTGAAAGTTATACAAAATGATTTCAAGTATACCTATGCTACACAATTTTTTTTGCAAGTGTGAAATCTATAGAGTTTGAGCAAAATTACTCAGAAACGAGAGTTTAAAGGCGCTCACTTTCTGGCATCAAATAAAATTGTCGTGGTGAGCCCGGCTACCGTATTTTTTTGCGCAAAAATCGCAAAAAAAAACGCGATCGGGCAACTACACAAAACATGGAATTGCAAAAAAAAACATTTCGACTAAGAATTGTGTTTTAATTCCAAGATTTGATAAGAAGAAAGTGCACGTTAATTCTGCAAATCAGAAAATCTAATTTTCATTTTATTTATTAATAAGTTTTATTGGATTAAACTGAGGAAATGAAGATTAACATCTTTGCTAATCATTTATTTCCAATTAAATTCCCGATCAAAAGTTATTTCTAGTATTAAAAAAATTGCTCAAATTTCAAAAGAAAAACTCACCGATTTTACAAAATGACGAGCTGTCCTGCATCCGACTAGCATCTTCTATTGTTCCACAAAAATTCGAAAGAGCAACAAAAACTCGTCTTTTCTCTCCCAGTAAATATTAGAAATGAAATAAAAGATGATATTAGCTTTTCTTTAAAAATACGAGTTCTTAAGTGAGGGCCCGCTGAGATTGAGAGATCTCTAAAAACGTGGAGGTTTAGACGTAAAAGTGTTTGTTTGGTAGCGAACGACTGACCGATGAGACCAGTGACTACACGTTATGTGTGTAGTCGAAACGATAGAAATGACGCAATTTTAGAGAACAACTACACGCTGGTGACTTGTCTAGGAGGAATTTTTTTTTGCAGACCGAGAGTGTTTCAAAAGATGAAATATTGATTTTGAGTTTAAAATTCAGTGCAGCTAGGCTAAACAGTGTTGTCAGAAATTATTCATTTAGAACATAAAAACTTTCACTGTAAATTTATAAAATGGTTACAATTTTCATTGGAGTAAATCTAGGTTGATTTACCGCAATTTCGAAGTTAAAAAGGAAAGAGGTAAAATTTTTGACTGGCAAAGAAAAAAAAGGTATCAGGCGCGTGCGGTAAATGTAGACCTGCCGAATTTGTAGAGTTTGGCAAATTTGCCGGATTTGCCGAGCTCGGAAAATTTTGAGGTTTGCCGCACGTCTCTACTAGGTACAGGCCACCGGAAAGTGTATGCGTTTTCGGTTTCCCGGTGATTTGCCAACAGTTTTGAATGAGTATAACTCTGAAACTAAAAACTTCGGCAAACATTTTTATTATTATACTTTTTCTACTCACTGTTTCTGAGAGATTATACTTTCACATTAAAATGAAACCTATGGCATTCGAAGAAAAATTCTTTAAACATGACTCTAAATAAAATTCAGCTGCATATGAGCACTTGAAACTAGGAAAAAATTAAACCTGAAATCGTGTTTCACTACTTTTGAGATTTAAAATAAATTACTAACTCAAGTTTTTTACGAACATGTCTACAATCAAGATTAAGAAAACTTCTTTGAAATATTTTTAAAAATTATTTCAAAGTACTGATCTACAAAGTTTCAGATGAACTTACTTAAAAGGATTTCATTCTTTAAGTATAGAAAATGAAAATTCAAAGATATTTACCATCTCTGAAACCCACTTATTTTTGTGGATTTTGTTCCAATGAGAAGCAAATACCACATATCAAACAATTTTTAATTTTTAGAATAAAATATATATTTAAACAATTAATAAAGATTCCTAGAGAAAAAAGTACTTTCGTTGAAAATCACAGCTTTGTTGTTGGAAAATCAGACGATTGAGGAAAAAAGAAGAGTTTTTGAAAGGCAAATAAAAATTCGTCATTTATTTTTGCAGAGAGTTTGTTTGCGCCCGAGAATGAACTTAAAGTGCTATCTGAGAAAAATATCGAACACTTTGAAAATTTTGCGGAAAGTGTTTCAAGATTTTCGATCAAAGTATCGAGGTGGAAATAAATTTCCTTCAAATGTTTTCCTCCAGTTTTAAAAATATGATGAAAATCTGGTGATAAATATTGCAGAGGAAATTCTTGAACCCAAATGTACCTAATAAAAATGAGAATGAGAAATTCAACAGAAGACTAGACTGGCTACAATGTAGCCTATGAAATTCAATTTCAATATTTTCTTCCGCTTCATTTGTTAATTTCAGTGTTTTTCAGCCATAACAAGTCGGAAACCCGGGGAATTGAAATTCTATTGAATACGTAAGCGTTAATAAAAACTTTCAGATGGAAGAGAAAACCGGAAATTAGTTAGGACTTTTAATCTTGACATGTGTTCTGAATCAGTGTCAGGAGGGGCAGAAAAAGTAGATCCGGAAAATCAATGGGATACCAATCATAGGGAATTGAACACAAATTGCAGATTTTATACAATATGTGCACGGCTTTATATTAAAAAAAAATTTAGGTTAATTATAATTATAGGCCTATAGGCTCCTCCAAAATCTTGGCTGTTTTGGAAAATTACATCAAATTTTCTAATACTTGATGGCCGGATTGAATAATATGTTTAATATGTTTAATATGTTTTATTCTATCATCTATTACATAGGAAGAAAATATTTTGAAATTTGAAACCGTGCAAACTGAGAATTTCGTAATTAGCTCCGTTTTGTGACACTAGGGCTCTTTGGGAAAGTCAGAAGGCCGTGTCAGGCTAAGACTTTTATGACAACATAGTTCTTCTTAATTTTTACTTTCGAAAAAGTGTTATTCTGGTTTAGATTCACCTCATATTTCAAATTAACTAAATAGTATGATAAAACACTCCAAAAATTTTCAGATTTTTCAAAATTTTCTGTCAAAGTTTTTTTTGGTAAATTGTCAAGTTTTCAAACAATTTGGATTTTTTAAAGAAATTTCGAGAATTGCTACAGAAGTTTGAACTCCAACAATACCAAAATATCAAAGTAAGAATAAATTGTTTCGACTTCTAAAATTATGATGGATGAATCCAAAATTTTTTTTTGGCTGTGCATAAAAATTTTTAGAACATTCTTGACTATTTTTGCAATGATGTTTGACCATTTTCAGCGAGTTTGCTTATTGACAATACGTTAAATTTAATCAGAAAATACTTATTTCAATATCAGGTATCATTTTCTGGAAAACTGTCTCAAAAATCTGTGAATGGACATTTAACCATTAGAGAAGTCACTAAAACAAGAATCAGTTTTTCGATTTCATTCCCCTCTTCTTGCATTTTCGCAATCTTGCTTTTAATTTTAGCGACATGCCCTTGCTCGTCATTGTTTCCGAAGATCAGACTATGCTTGGCACCCTCGTGTTGGTGGCACAATAAACATCTCTCGAGCAACGTGTGTTTGTCCACCACGATCCCTCATCAACACGTTGAAGAGGAGGACCCAGATATTCGAAATTTGTCCTCCACACAGCGCCTCCCTCGTCATTGGGTCACACACACACACACACATATTCTTTTCATTTGGTGTATGTGTGTATGGGTGTGCAAGTGTCATCATTTGCCGTTTGAAGATGTTCGTCGACATTTACGATCAACTCTACATTTCCTATGCGGCTGTAGTCTCTACGCTTGGAATTATTTTTAACGGTTTTCTACTTTTTCTAATATTTTTCAAAAGTCCATCATGTTTAACACCATATACTGTATTCTTGGCGAACACCTCTATAACGCAGCTAGGGTATTGCATATGTTTCCTCTTAACAGTTCCAAGGTAAGAGTTGCTGAGTAGGATTATACTGAAAAAATCAAAGGTTTGAATAAAGGTAGCACCAGGAGATTTTCTCCAAATACGCTTACGATGGACCGGAAAAAAATTTGCTAAAATGCTAGATTTGCCAAATTGCTAAACTTACCTCCACCTTTTTAATTTCCAGAATGCCAAATCTTCCAAAATGTCAAAAATGCCAAGTTTGCCAAAGGTCAAATTTACAATAATTCTAAAGTTAGGAAAATGACAAACTTACCAAGATTGTCAAAGTTGCCAAAATGCCAAAATGCCAAAAATGCCAAAACTGCCAAAATGCCAAAGATGCCAAACTTACCAGAGGCCAAAATTACAAAAATTTTCAAATTTAGCAAAATACCAAATTTGCTGAAATGCCAAATTTGCCAAGTTACAAAGCTTGAAAAAACGTTAAAATTTCCAAAGTTGCAGAAATGCCAAAATGACGAAATTTGCCAAAATTTAAAACATAATATCAAATATTAATTAAATTATTAAAAGTGTAAGTATTGGATTTGGTCTCCTTGTAAAATTATTCAGCCCACCTTTAAAATTTTTTGGAAAGTTTTGAACTTTTCGTAGTTTCATCGGTCACTTTTCGAAAATTAATTGTTGATCATAACACAAGTTTTTATGTTTGGTCTGATGTTTAACACGGGCAATTTGAAAAAAATAATACTTCCTTCAAATTAATTTTCCAAAATGTTATGTTCTCCACATCCGAAGCCGCCATTGTGTGAAATAATTAGCCGTTACGCGCATATTTATTTTGAGCGATTTTGCAAAAACGTGCAAATTTTTCTATATAGCCAAGTATAGCCAATCCAAAACAAAAGAATAAAAAAAATTAATTTCAATATTTCAGAGTTATATCGATTAATCTACGGATCGTTAACATCTACCTCGGTTTTTCTCAATTCTTGGGTCATTGGTGGAGCTATATGATTTTTACTACAATGTGTAAGATTTTCCAATTTTTTTTTGGAAAATCGTAGCGTCATTCTAATCTCAAATAGAAAATAGCAAATGTTTTCTGAAATGTTGCCAAAAAAAATAATATTTAAAAAATACGGCAATTTTGAATAAAAGTTGTTAAAGTTCAATTAAAGTTCATGTTCGATGCACCATGTCAAGATAACTCTCTTAGCCGTTCTGAAATAATTAAGAAAATTTCAGTACACTTCGCTGTTAACTCATTTCTCTCAATTATGTTGTCAATGGTATTTCGATGTATTTCTCTCAAAACCCTTCGATTTCCAACATCTGGAGCATTTGCCATGTGTATCCTCGCATATATGATTCCATTGAGCATGGTTGTCTCGATACGGGGCATTGAAATCACCTCGAATTTTACAATTAATAGCAAGTACACATTATGGCAGTTGGAAAACCTGGATAAATATAGGACTGTGGTGGGAACCACTATGGCGCAGGTAAAATTCCACATTTGCAGAAATAATTAATGTTTAGACAAAGTTAAAAGAAAACTGCCGGTCAAATGTAAATCTCTTAAAAAAACAAGATATCTTGACTCTTTGGCATGAAGTTTGTTGTGCACACTTCTCTAAAACTGTTTTTTTTTGTACTTTTATTGATCAAGATTATTTATTAAAAACACTAAAAATCCCTATAGTTGGTTGATAGTTGTACCCTCGCGTTCTCTGATTCCACAAAATTATTGAAAATGCAGCTGCTCTTACATGTTAGAAAATATAGTGTACTTTGTTCTCTGAAAGTTTGAATTATAGAAGTTTCTGATTGAATAACTAATGGAAACATGAAAACAATTATACTGAAAGGTTTTTTCATTGAAATAGCAAGAATTTTAAGAACTGAGCCTTGTTTATTTGGTTTGCTAGAATTTTAGATGAAAGAGAAAACAAACAAAAAAGGATCTTCCCATTTCACGTGGTTCAAGTTTGATCAAAAGATCAATTCTATAATTGAAAAAGGATGTTTCATAGAGAACTGAAACCGTCATATATTTAGGCGGGGAATTTAAATTTTCTAAGAAAAATATTTTGGCGAGAAATTCAAGTTTTGAGAGAAATTTTGACGGAAAACTCAAATTTTCAGGGAACAACATTTTGGCGGGAAATTCAAATTTTCTGATTAAAATATTTTGGCGGGAAGTTCAAATTTTCTGATTAAAATATTTTGGCCGGAAATTTATATTTTCTGATTAAAATATTTTGGCGGGAAATTCAAAAAACCTTCAGGCAATTCCAATGAAATTCTGGAATGTTCTAGAACTTTCTGGATAATTCGAGATAGTTTTTTTTTCAATAAATTGCGGGGAAATTTGAATATTAAAAAATTTTAGTCAAATTATTGGTAAATTTGAATCATGAAATTATTTCAAAAACCATTTGAAAAAACTGAAAATGCTAAAAAAAAATTTGAATACAGTAAAATTTAAAACCAAGTAGCTTTTATGTAGTTGTTCAAAATTAAAAAAAAATTTCAAAACTATTTACTTTCATTATCGGTACTTTTTTGGTAGGTATTTTCAACAATTTCAGTTATCAACTCTATGGGTGGCCTGCTGCGTTAGCATCTTGTGCATTCCAATATACAGTGTCATGTTTTGGTGTCGATATCGGATTTTGAGAATGTTGGAGCGTCCCGGATACATGTTCAACACAACTACAACTTTGCAAATTAAGAGATTGGTTAAGGTGATTCGCAAAAAAAACCTTTTTTTTCACCAATTTTTCATTTTCCAGGCTCTGACTGTCCAATCTTTGATACCAGTATTCACCTTGTTTCCAGCGTCCCTCATATTCTTATCAACCCAATTTCATGTTATCGAAACCACCAAATTTGGATACATAATCATTTCCTTATTGAGCTTGAGTAAGTGTTTTTTGTTTTCCGATATAATCTCTGAGATTTATCATGCTCTGCGTACTGTGTGGGATAGACAGGAAGCATATGACAAACAGATGTTTTAGAGCACAATAATTGAAAATATTGGAAAATTGTGTGGTTTGTACATAGAGTAGTTTAGTCATGCAAAAATTATAGAGAAGAACAGATAAAACACTAAAGTTTGTGCTGAATTTTCTATAAATTAATACAAAACACATCTTGGGAGGTTGAAATTTGTGTCGAGAATAGCGGTGATTTTTTGACTAAACACATCACTCTTTGCCTTGTTTTAAAAATCTCTTATTTCTAAAAAACAAATTATTTAGGTATCTATGGAAATAAATAAATTTAAATTAAAAAAACCCCCCCTATTTATCATTCATATATATTTTAATTTTTCGTATTTTTTAAATTAGGACATTGATGTGAGATTCATCTTGGATTAAAAAAATATATTAAAGGTGGAGTAGCTCCAGTGGGGAAATTGTTAAAAACCACTCCTTCAAAAATTTTTGAACATTTTTTATTTACTGTCAAAAAGTGACAATTACTCAGTTTTCACCACTCTTGGAAGTCGACAAAAAAACATTTTGGAAGTCGACCAAAAAAAACAAATTCTCTACATTTTTTATACTTTAATTTTGCTTTAATTATTTATATCAAAGCATTGTAGGGGTCGACACCGCTTTGAATATCCTCACAAGCTCATATTTTTGTTAACAATGAGGTGTAATATTAATAGAGGACATACGACACTAGAAAGTTTTTTGGAACAAGGTTTATATATCCTGCCCAATTTTTGTAACCGTAATCTAATCTGTTCCAAAACGTAGGAAATTTTATATAAGGTAACCTCAACTACAATCTAGGTTGCTCATCTTTTCCGTGCACCACCAACACATTTATTCTAGTTTCCATATTTAGGAACGTGCCTCCTCTTTTTTCTTCCAAACAAACGCTGAATAGGGAATAAATTAAAAATCAAAAGAGCAAAATTTTGCATGTCAATTCTAGAAAAAGGATGCAAAGTAGGAAGAAGAAAACGAGATATCGAATTTCTTCCAGGCCCCACAATAGACCCATTGGTAACCATTTACTACGTGCAGCCCTATCGAAAATATATCGTGGATTTGCTGTGGTCCGAGGAGCGTCCGATGGTGTCTCCGTTTCTGTCGAATAATGATCCCAGGTTCTACAGGAGTCGTTCCAATAGTGTTTTGATGATGAGAAATACCCATTTTGTGTGATGCTGCCTTCTGACCTTTTGATCAAATCCCAAATTTTTAATTCTGCTAAACCACCCCACCCTCATTCGCTGCAGCTCTTGCTCCTGGAGCCCTATTGCCATTCATTTATTCGCCGCCGAGCTACATATATTTGCAGTTCAATGTGGATACTTTCTTTAATTTAGAATCCTTACGAGAAAAAGAAGAAGAGAGTATTTATTCTCTTCCTCATTTTCGTCCCAAAGTTTGCGAAGCCTTTCAACCTGTTTTCGGACGCCATACATTTGTTATTTACGAGAATGCAAAAACGTCATTTGCATTCATATAAATAAAGCTGGATGTTTTATTACTCGAGAGAAATATGGTTTTTGGATATTTCAGATTATTTAGAACTTTAAATCTTATTCCTAGTTCCGTGTATACTTAACCTGATTTTGAACCTCGCCCATAAAAATTAATTTTCGTAATTTTAACAGCGATCTAGTTAGACTTTTGAATAGGCACAATTATGACCTCGCTGCCTTTAAGGCAACGGCCTTACATGCATGTCTACTGCCAAAAAACGGGTGATCAGGTAGGTAGCCACTTGGTAGGCAGGCAGATGCAAATGCTAACCTGATAGTTTAGCTTTTCAGCAGTAGCAGTAGCAAATATTTTTTGAAGTTCTGAAGATTTTTAAAAATTGTTCAGATTCATAGAAATGACTATAGTCTGCCTGATATAATTAATTCTTTTTTTTCTGAGAAATAAGGAAACGTTGGCATGTGCTTGATCAGAATGTGATTTATGGAAATTTTGATTTCAAAGAAACAAGTATACCTATGAATGCAATTAACAGCCATAGAAAATGTACTAAATCAAATAAAACTGCCAAATAAAACGTTGCAAACATTTTTGCACACAACAAATCATGAGATATTATTTTTCAGAAAGGTATTTTTTAAATAAAATTATATCATTTTAATTTATTTAAATGTTGAAAGTTCCAAAAAACGTTGGTATCTTCCTAGCTTTTTTGAATGAATCGTAACATTTTCCATTTTAATTTTAAAGAGAGTATTAGCTGAACTATTTCCCTCAATAATTTTCTTTACGTCAACATCAATTAAAAATTGTGAAAAAAGCATCTATAAAAGGCAAGAATATAACGAGTTTAGAGAAAAATTACTCGATAAAGAGCAGTCTGCTATTGACGTTTTATTCGTAATACTCTAAATTTTGCAAATCAAATTCCCAGAAAATTATTATTTAGCAATACGTTTTGAATTTGTAAATTTAATAAATGAAATAGTTTACGGAATTTTCCCTATTCATCTTGCACTCCAATAACTTTATTTCTGATGTTTTTTTTTTAATCTCAACTATTTTTTATTTTATCAAAGTTTTTAAACTGTTTGCATTTTTGCCACATTTTTGTGGTATTCACTTTCTGAGGAACCCAATAATGAATGAAAGGTGCAATTATTTTAGTTCTAAAATGAAGTTCAAACGTTTCAAAATTTCCAGAACGCCGAACTTGTGCTTTTTTCATTTTTCGAATTTCGATATTTTCTCAGAAATAAAGCAGAATTTCTATATTTGACTCTCATCAATTATTCCATTCTTCCATTTATTTTTCAATAAAAATTTCTAGTCATATGAGACAGGAATGCAAAACAAAAATTATTTAGCTTTATTTTTTTTTTTTTGATGAAGAAAAATCACAAAAAAGTTTTTAGTAATTGAGAAATTACTCAAAATTCAAAATTAGTTTGAAAGTGCTTACTTCTCTGCAAGTTAGTATGAGTTCACGTTTTTCCCAGAAGGCTTGAAGGCACGCGTAGGTGACCGCGAGGGAAAATTTGCACCCGTCTTTGTTTTGGGTTTGGCTGACATTTCATTGTACAGATGTTTTACAGATTGTTTTCTGAATAAGGTGTCTACTAAACCAGTTATGAATATAATAAGATAAACACATTCTCAATTCAGAAACATATTTTTAATTTTCCAGAGTACCCTCCATAAGGTATTCCATTTGACACTTCACCTAAAAATTGTAAGATCATGCTGACCAAAAAACTTAGTTAACTAATCTTAGACACATTAAGCCTAATCTTCACACCTTACTTGATCTTCTTGATTTCTCATTGTTCAAATTCATTGAAGCAAGTACACGAGGAAATAATGTTCTTGAATTCCGTTTTCGTTGTCTCATAATTTCATACAACTCATGCATTTCACACGGCCTTCTAATTCTTTTTTGTTCTTTAGACAAAGCTTATGCCAATCTTGAGGTCTGTTGCAGCTGTGCTAGCTCCATTCACTTCTGGTAGGTCAACTTGTGAATCTCAAGATCTTCAGAATTTGTTCCAGATACTTACATGAATACTGCCGACAGCATCTTTGTGATTACGGTCACTATTTTGACGTCGATTGGATTTTTATTGAATTTGCTCTTGTTGTACTTGATTATATGGAAAAGCCCAAGGAATTTGACGCCATATCGCATATTTCTGGCGAACACCACAATAACTCAATTAGTTTATGCGTTATTTGCGGTCACTAGCATGCCAAGGTAAGCAAATTTTTATGAGAATTCTTGGTGTACACAAAATAATAATAAAACATAAAAATCCAAAAAAAAAAAAACCCAGAGTATTTAAAATTTAAATTTGAAAATGTTCAAAAAGAGAGGTTGGTTTCAAGTTCCTTGAAATATCAAAAATAATTCGCTGAAGTTCCAAAACATTCTGGGAGATCTATTTGTAATGTAAAAACACACAAATTTTCTAATAAAACTTTTCTAGATTAAAAAAAATTAAATTACAGTAAAAAGTAGTTGAAACTCAGTTTTCACCTAGCATGATTTTGCAAATAAAATTTTGGGAAATTGGTAATTTGCTAAAAATTTGAATTAAATTTTGAGCAATCTAAAACTTTGTGCATAAATTTTTGGCGAATTTTCAATTAACTTCAAAATTTTTCTTTTCAGGGTTCTTGCCAAGCATCAATACACTATAGTAATCTACCTGGGACCCGTGCAATTTTTCGGCGAATGGTTCAGCTACATGTCCTACGTGGGAATACGTAAGGGGTTTTTGAGTGTTCTTTGATAATCTAGCGCAATATGTTCTTTGAACTCGAATATTTTCAGTTCACCTATCGCTAAACTCCTTCATCTCATTGATGCTCTCAATGATCTACCGATATTTTTCTATTCGATTCAAAAGATTCACAGCGAACACTTCAATAATTCTGTGCATTATTGGCTACTTCTTTCCATTTCTCATATTTGCCAGTTGCTCGAATATTGCCATTTCGTCGTCATTGTCATTCAACACGGCGGTTCTTGACGGAATGGTTGAGAATCTGGAGAGCTATCACATGGTGCTCACCACCGAAATTTCCAATCATCCTTCTCTAATTATTCTGACGCTTGCCGTGACCTGTGGTCTTGTGCCTATTTATTTTGTGATGTATTGGTGTCGGCACCAAATTCACAAGACGTTGAAGCAGACGAGATCCGTTCATAGTCCGTCGACAAGGGATAATGCAAGGAGATTAGTTCGTGTAAGTGGAAAAATTGTTATAAGAAGAAATCCTCGGGGTTTTTGCCATGCGAAAATTAACAAATTATTAATATTTGCTGACAAGAAAATTTGCAAACGCTTAGCGAAAATTATTCGTCTTTCAAATTCAAGGGAATTAGTTTTTTTTCTATTTGTATTTATATCCACTTTTTTTGCAAATTCTCTGAAGCGCAGCTCATTAAAAAACTCCATGGTTCCTGAGAGCACAAAATACATACATTATTATTGCTCCGGGGCAATTGTCATGCACCAAAGAGCCCCCAACAAACCAACGAACCAAATCAAACTATGTACATTTAAATAGAAATTCTAAAATTTCAGGCACTAACAATCCAATCAATTATTCCTCTGGTGTCCGTCTTCCCTGCATCAATTTTCTGGTGTCTTTCCCAGTTGGGATTTGTGGAGCCTACAATGTACAGCTACTTTATTATTCCGTGTCTTTCTTTGGGATGTATAGCCGATCCTGTAGTCACTATCAGATGTGTGCTACCGTATCGAAGATGGATTTTGAAATTGTGTAATATGAGTACTACCGACATGATTACGTCGAATCAAGACAAGAGTACTATATTTCAAAAACATTGATTTCTTTTGTTGTTGTATATTTGTAAATATTGTTTTGTTTTGTAAATAATTTATTAAAAATCTCATATACAGACAACAAAAATCAACAAAGAAAATCAAAGTTGAAAACTCAAAGTTTGAATATCAAGTCAAGAAATGTAATACTACAAATTCAATAGCCCGTAATTGAATATTTGTTGTTGGACGGAGACTTGAGAGTAATTCCAGAATTCTGCACAAAAAGCGAGGGAGCAACTTTTGACGCGTCGTAGTTCCGGTGAGTTATGTCTCGCAGAAGGTGTACGAGGCCCAGTAGATCGGATCCACCACTCACAGCGAAGACCTGGATTATTTGAATGTAATCCCATAGCAAATAAATTATTTTTGTACCTAAACTACGGTACCGGGTCTTGACACAAATTTTTTTGTTATATTTAAAAAAGTGTGCGCCTTTAAAAAAGTAATGTAATTTGAGAACACTTATTGCGGCGGATTTAAAAAATTGATTTTGCATAGGTCCGTAAGAAATTACAGTACTCTTGACAGGCTCTTTGCATTTGACAAAAATTTGTCGTGTCGAGACCAGGTAACATATTTTTGAAGTATAAAAAGCAAAATTTTGCGACTGGGTAAAACATATGTATGATTACTTCAGATTTCTTTTTTTAAACAGGTACTCACAGTGCTTTACGCACATAAACTTGAAGGATTAGTTAAAAAATTCCGTTTCTAAACTTTCGAACTTATATTTTCAGCGTTAACATGTTAATTTCAAAACAATGTAAGCTGTCAAAATAATTTTTTTTGGAAAAAAGAGTAATAAAACCCCACTGGAACTTAGCAGAATCACCTACCGAGTTATTCTTGACTACAACAATTGGTGACAGCAACGACGTTGGCACCTTTCCAGGTTGCAATGACAATGGAACATTCTCATTTTTCACATCGAAATATCTCAATTTATTATTCCAAAAGAATCCTGAAGACGAGTAGATCAAACTTCCAAAACTGAAATAAACTTCTTACTCTTTTTTCGAAAATTTCAAAATTTCAAACTCACTCATCACCCAATGACAACAAAACGCTGACAGTCATATTGTTCTCATCAATTACAAATACTTCAGTTGAACCATCTTCTTTGAAATTTACAGCTAGATTTTTTGCCTCGGAACTTGATCTTTTCGATGTTTTAGCTAGTTCCTCCGTGTATTTTTTACTGGATTTCACGAACATCGGGTCGGCGATTTTACTGATTAATCCCATGCTCGAGCGGAGAACATCGTTTACTTTCGCGAGATTTGACATATCTGGAAATTAGTATGAAATTTGATAAAACATGTATAAACCATGCAAATTTCAAAGTTTTTGGAGATCTAAAAAATTGCTCACTTTTAGTTGCCAAATATGTATTTGCAAGTACTGCAAACGACGACGGCGATCCAGGCCCACAAACTTTAGTATCCACATCAATTTCACTGCAGATTGCCGAACTCATATCACTTTCATAATCTTCCAAATCTGAAGCTGTCATGTAACCACCCAACTCCTTTGCAAGCTTCTGTGCTGTTTCTCCATGATAAAAGGCATCCAGTGGACTTTCATAGTCGGCAATATCAGTTAACAGAGTAGACAAACTCGTGCAAAGAATCTTATCCTTCTGAACGTTTGCTTTGAAGAATTGTGCAAGGGCAGGAGCGCTGGATCTTTTTTTCAAGTCTTCGGATAATTTGAATCCTTTATTGCATTGTTGAATAGTTGGTAAGACAAGATGTTTCCATTGGACTCTGTTAGAGGAAAATTTTTGGAAAGCTCTGTATAAGCCATTGAGGGTGCCGGGAGTTCCTGATGCTTTCGGCCCAACGTGTGTGAGCTCTGGGTTCTTTTTGAGTTCATCGATGTCGGCGTTCATTGGCGCAGTTTCTCTAAAATTGATAAGGTTCAGGGTAGTTTTTAGTTTTCAAGATAAAAGCTGTTTTACATTGCCCGGCAATTTTTTCTCAAGATTTGCCGAAAATATTAACTATCAACTAGAATTTGGCAAAACATGGGCCAGCTTTGTCAAAACGACGGAAGAAAAGGGTTCAACTTTGGCACGGTCTAATCAAAGTCTGGTGGCCAAAGTAACCAATTTTTAACCCCTAGTTAATATTTTAGGCCTCATCGAGCTGTGCAAACACCGAATGGCTGGCGCCAAAAAGCATAAAATACATAGGCATCGCGTAGGCACGCAGGCATCATGACATACCTGCCCGTAGCTTTAGAGCTTACCTTGCAATAATAGTAGTAGCATTTCCGTTTTTCGTTTTTACAGTCATCATGAGCCCACCGCCAAGACTGGCTTTGTTAGGCATTGCTCCCATTAAACAGAAGCTTGCAGCAATTGCAGCTTCAACTGCATTTCCCCCTCTGACCAATATGGATTTTCCGATTGCAGAACATTCGGCAGATGATGTGAAGACTGCTGCACGAAGGTTTTCGTCATTTTCAAATACTTCGACGCTATTTACAGACTCTAGAATCGTACTTTGATGGGATTCTGGAAATATTACAAAGTGAAAGAAATGCATTTTAAAACCTACTTGTCGTCGAAGTGGTGGTTATTATTTCAGCCGGAACAACCGGAACCACAACTGGATCCAAATCTTTAGAAAAATTGAAATCAACTCCTTCCGGAGATTCTGTAGACGTTTTAAACCGTCTGCGGAATGTCAACGGCGAGCTGCTTGGTGATATAGTTTGCAATTCGAAGTTCTGATATGTTCTTGTAGAGTATTCTGAAGTGGTTGAAGAGGATTCAGATCTGGTGAGGAAGAAGGCGATAAGACCAAGAACCAGTGCAAGGATCACTATGAATTGAACTAGGATTATTATCCAAGGGACATCGAATAGCCTGAAAATGGAAAAAGTATTTTGTTTCAACCTTATTTTGGGAGCACATCAACTGGATAAGCTAATTTCCGGCCGCTGTACAACTTTGTAAAATTAATTTTTTTTAAATTTCGCTTTTTTAATAAAAATTCTGAGCTTTTCACTAAACATTTTTGTGAAGTTTCAACAAGAAAGTTGATCGTTTTGAGTGGTTTTGAGTCTGACTGAGCAAACCAAAATCGCCTAGATTAGTCAAAAATTTCATTTAATGAAATTTTGAAAGTTTGGGATTTTTTGAGGATCTTCAAATATTGCTTCAGTTTTGATAGGCGATTGTTATCATTTTGAAACGTAAATAAATAATTTTTAAAAAAATCAAAAGCACTGAAAGCCGGAAAAAAACCGGACAAAAATCTTCGTGTGATTTCTATAAATTTCAATATTTTTTTAGAATGTTTTAAGGCAAATTAAATGCAAAATTACCGTTTTTATTATTAAAAAAATCCAATAAAAGTCAAATAATATACCT
The DNA here is from genome assembly GCF_000002985.6 of Caenorhabditis elegans. Taxonomy (NCBI): domain Eukaryota; kingdom Metazoa; phylum Nematoda; class Chromadorea; order Rhabditida; family Rhabditidae; genus Caenorhabditis; species Caenorhabditis elegans. The sequence continues at coordinate 4,877,577 of NC_003283.11, forward strand.
ACATCCCTCGTTTCGCCTTTCTGTTGTTTCCCGGGTTTCTGAGCGTTGGCAAAGGTGACGGTGGATAGATTTCCACATTTCCCAGCTGACTTTCCATTCAATTTTTGATCTAGGAAATGGAATTGAAAGCAAGTTGAGACTAAGAACACGATGAGGAAAAAACAATGCTCAAAAGTGACCAGATGGGTCTTGTTTAACTAACGGATCATCAACAAGACGAGGTGTGAAGAACATCGAGTTTGATGACAATGAAAAAAAAATGGAGAAATGTGCATCTTGAGGGGAAGAAGAAAATGAAATAAAATTGATATATCTATATATCGTATACGAAAAAGGATAAAGATGAGCAGAAGGAGGGTGCTTTAAGGGGTTGTTGTTTGTCCACTGCGAGAAGTGACGATGATAGCTGTTTAAACAGTAATCGAGTGGGTGCGTGAACCATCTCCTCGAGCGGCTCCAAATCCAAATGACCTGTTGAAAAGGAGGAAAGGCTTGACCAATTGGGATACTTATTGTTGCAATGTAAAAAAGCCAAAAAAATTGTTTAGATTAATTCAAGGCGGAAATTTGTACCAGGGGTCGGCGGCAATTGCCGTTCGACAAATTGATTTGACGACAAATTCGGCGAATCGGTAAATTGCTGGTTTGGCGATTTGCCAGAAATTTTCAATTCCGGCCAATTGCCGGTTTGCCGATTTGCCGGAAATGTTAATTTTCGATAAATTGCCGACTTGCCGTTTGCCGGATATCAGATTTGCCGGATATGTTTCGAGGGATTTTCAATAAGACGGAAGCACTTAAAACTATGCATTTTTGAAAATTTTCCCGTTTTTTTCTACATATTTTCATAGAATATGCTTAATTTCTAAAATAGATGTAAGAACGGATCTATTTATATTTACCGTTTGAAATTAAATTTTTGAAATGTCCAAAAAAAAAAAAGTGCAAAACCACAATTTGCCGAATTTTTTCATTTCCGACAAATCCGGCAAATCGGTAATTTGCCGGTTTGCCTGTTTACCGGAAATTTTCAATTCCGGGAATTTGCCGATTTGCCGATTTGCCGGAAAAAATATTTTGCCGCCCATCCCTGATTTGTACATATGGTTCATAAACCTTAATGTTTTTTTTTCTAATTATGAAGTTGAATTTCTTCTTTTATTTAATGGCTTCCCTGTAAATGATGTCCACTTTGATAATTTAAGAAAAAATTTTAACAAAAAATGCTATCAATTTTTGACAGAAAAAATTTAATTTTTATGGAAAAAAAAAGATTTTTTTTCTTAATTACTTTACTGTCTGAACTCACAATCAGAAGTAACAATTCACAATAAAATTTGCTAGACAAATGTTTATTCCTCAAAAAAATGTCCGGTTTCACTTAGCATAGGCATCAGAGATTGGGCAGCAACCATCGTCAGCGACCAAAATGAATCCATATGGGCAGAATCCACCGATTCCTGGCATTGGGTCAGATCGGCATGCATGAGCGTCCACGTCGTAAACGTCGGCGGCATTGCAGCAGTAATCTCCTCCGGTAACAGTCATTCCGTTTGCACAAACTCCGCCAAGAGCTGGAGATGTTTCAGACTTGCAGGAGAGATTGGCAGCTTCTGAAAGTTATTGGTAATCAGGAAAATGGAGGAGCTCAAAAATTAGTGTCTTACCAACAGCCAAAGCGAGGCAGACGGCAGCAACAATGAAAACCTTGAACATTTTCAGTTGATCCAATTGGATTGAAGTGAGTTTAACGACTCTCTGGCTCCCTTTTATACGGTTTTTAGGAAGATTTTTGGTTCCATTTTCAATTTTTAGAAAAGCTGAACAAATTGGTTTATAAACCTTGTCCACTGTTCATTATTTGATTGAAAGGAAAAAACCCCTCCTACACAATGCTCAACGAGCACTATAGTTTGTGTATCTGTCTGTCTACAGTAGTTTGGTAGTCAGGCTGACGAGACTTTTGGGATTGCCGTAATTTTCATTTTTACTAGTTCAAACAATTCGTCAAAGTTGTGCCGATTTCAACTGTATAAACTCAAAATTTAATTTAAAAGGTAGGCTGCTATGAAAGGGAAAAATGTCTTTAGGACTACGAGTTTGCCTGAAGCCTGCCTACAATCCTAATTACTCACTAATTATTCACATGGGAAATTGGCACGAGGCACGCATAGGCTGCCTTGAAGGTAGGCTGGTTTTTTCGTGCCTACACTGATGCCCTGAAAATAAAGGTCCGGTTTAAACAAGGAATTTATAATAAACAACGAAAATCTTAGCGTTTTATTTATTTTTTTTTGAAAAATATCAAAAACTGCGTCATATGTACATTTTAGCAGCTACAGTAAACAATAAAAAGTCCGTTGTGTCTTCAAAAGAGCACAACCGGCGTCTGCGTAAATCGTTTGAGCACACTTTCAGAAATTGCACTTGGAATGCTCTGAAATTCTAAACAAATTTCATTTAGGCGCTGCCCGGATGTTTCCAAGCACTCACTCTTGATTTCTTGTCGATAATCCTGAACGACTGACATCAATATAATACTGTCAATTGATGGATAAAGACTAAAAAGACAGTAGATCATTCCTGACTCGAAGTCGAATTCCAAGTTGAATAAAGGTGCACAGAGGACTGGTACAAATGGGAGGTGGAAGATAATTGAGGGAATGGTGATTTGGAGGATTAGGGTCTTGAAAAGTTGCTCCTGAAGTTTTCGATTAGCAACTGAAAAGCTGGCGAGTTTCTCCTGCATTTTTGAGTTCATTGTGGTGCCGCAGTAGATGACGATGATGTATTGAATTATTAAGTCGAAAATTAACCCTCCAATAAAAGCAACGTTATGCCATCGAATAGAGTTGTCTTCTCTCTGGAAGGTTTTTAATAAAATTGACATTTTTCACCTTGTTACAGATTTTGGAGAAAAATGACTTACCCTTACAACCACAAAGAAACCGACTGTTTTCTCCACATCCATTTGATACGTGTCGAATAAACTTTCTCGCATGTAATTTCTCGAATAGCGGTCCGACGGAGCACAAAAATAGATCATGAAGCTCCAACCCATTCCAATCAAAAAGACGTATAAGAACCATACGACACACCTCCATGTATTGAAATATTTCAGTTTTTCGTCGCTGAAAGTATTTGTAGTATTTTTTAAATTTGATCTGGGCAAACTTTTCTTACAATAGCCTAAGCAATACTAAGTCTTTTAAAATTGAAGTTTTGAAATTTGGGATTTTGTTTTAAAATACTCGGAATATTTCAATTTGCTGAAACTCTACAAAATAATTTTTTTCAATCGCGTAAAATTAAAAATTTCCAACTCTCACTAATTTCATTTTTTGAATTCTCTCCAAAATGAGAACTCCTTGAAAACTTTCTTGAAAAAAATCCTCATTTTCCGAACTATTAGTATTCGTTTTTTTTTCAAAATGAACACAAATTTCTTTCAATACATGTTATTCCCCCAATCAAACAAATCAATTCAATTTAAACATTACTTTTTTGTTGCAACCTTTCAAAAGGGAATCAATTCTTACTTGAACAATGTCCAATATCTAAACACAAACTGAATTGCCAGCAAAGAGATCATCGCTGAGTAGACACCAGTGTATACCATAAGCCCAGTTTCCACTTGCTTAAAATTCTCCCAATCTGGGCCCAAACTAAAGAACATGAGACCGGAATTGTGCGAGTGAAGATACGGATGAAGACTAGCTTTCATGAAACAAAACACGATTCCAATTGTCGAGAACATGATGATCATGTACTTGTAGGATCCAGCTATTCGTTTGGTTTTGGCAATTGTTAAGTAGATGAGATATAGATTTATAAGAACGGTAGAGGCAAAAACGACTTTTGAGGCTTGTACAGCAAACGGGTAAAAGAGAAACCAAACCATTGTACAGTAGTGTTATTGATGCCAACTAAAATGTTTCATGAACACCGCAGACAAGACTCTGATCAGATAATTTCCGGAGATGCTAGACCGGAAACATTTGGCCGGGGTACATTTTCTTACCGTCTAGACGTGGGCCGCATTTGTAAATTAGTAGTAGGGTTCCTTGTTGTAAGTTTTATCGCCTGTAGCACAGGGTTGAAAAGTTTGAAAAAGTTTGAATACCCTAAATTCAAATACTCGGAGACAGTATTTAATGAGGGTTGTAAAAGTTCAATTTAAAATTTTAATGCAAAAATTCCTGCTAAAATCTGTACGGCTAAAATCTGTACAGACAATCTAACTTGAAACACATATGTAGCTCGAGAAATTCAAAATTTCATGGAAAACGGTTCGGTAAAAAAATTCTAAAAAATAACACAAGATTTTGCATTGTACAAATTTTCATTAAATTTTCTTATTATTGATTTTTTAAACTTTTCTTGCAGATTTTTTCTCTCATATTTTTTAATTACACACATCTAAAAAAATCACTGAAAACCCGGAAGAAAATCGAATATTGCCCGGTACTCTAAATACATAGTAAGAAAAACTCTGCTCTTCGAAAAATCCGAATGTTGGAAAATATTTTAATAACGCAGCCAGAACAACTGTCAAAGTAAATATAATTATTTTATAATACAAACAGACAAAAAACATATAGTCAGCAGAATCCAGAATCTTCAAACATTTCAGGATGTGAGAATTCGATTTTTAAAACATTGAACACACGCCCAAGCTCTCGATGCGGTCGAGTTTCCCAAATGGATTTCTGTAATGAAGGTTTTTTCGAAAAACCGTTTCAAAATCTAATAATGATAAATACCTGTATTAATTTGTTCACTTTCAATAAATCAGTCAATCGCTGAATATACCGTTCCCTTCTCTGTTCCGTGATATAATAGTGGTGTAGATCGTTTGATAGGATTTGTTGAAAGTGATCAGTGATTTTGAGAATCTCCCCTTGAAATCGTTTTCCAGCATATTCGAAGCGAGCTTGTGCAAACATGAACGTTAATTCAACATCTGTTGGGTTCAGTTCACTTATTGCCTCTACAATATCAAAGTCCTTCGCGTGGAGAGAAAACATAAATCTAAAAAGGTAAAGTTAAACACCTCGTTTCTTTTTTTTCTGAGTTACTTTTTAACATATTGCGAAGAATAGTCACTCATCCAACATGTATCCATTTTAGTTTTTTCTCTATCCAAACATATATTTCGAATTATTTTTTGAGTCGCAATAGCTCCTGGATTCGATTTTCGGTAAAACGCCGTACTGTAGCATTTGTGCGCTTTGCTCCAAACATGCCAAATTGTTTGGACAAGTTTAATCTAAAAAATAGTTTGCAGTTACAGGTGGATTGAAAAATAAATAATGGCATCGGTTCTGGGTTTTTGCTTGTGTAGACCGAAAGTGTGTCTCAAAAAATTTAAGAAGAATTCGAAAAATTTGAAACAAAAATATTTTTTGTCTCATCGTCAGAATTTCGAAATGGGAACTAACTGCAAATTTGCCGAATTTGCTGTGCTCGACAAATATTTAAAAAAAAACCGATTTGTTTCAAAATTTCCCAACCGCTGGTCTTCCTTTAATGCCAAATACCTGCAAAGAAGGATGCAGCTTCTGAAACTCGTCGAGATGTGTGATCCATTTTGCAATTATCGCAACGTAAAATTCAACAATATCCAAAAATTCGGACTGTCCGAGTGTTCCATAAAACGTGACGTTTCTAGCATCATACTGTATTAGTTTGAAGCCAAGTGACAGCTTTTTCAACTGCGTTTCTGCGTATATTGGTGTTGCACAACCTTCATTCAAACGCGTTGAAATTTCAAAAACCAGATTATCAACGTTAATCAAAGTTTTTGGTGAGCATCTGATCGGATCACATAAAATCAAAAATTCTGGTCGTCCAACAAAATATGAAAAACTTGGTGGGACAGGAGATTGTGCAACCCCCCAAATTGAGTCACGGTTGTATTGGAAACCTGTAAACACAAAAAGTGATTAAATATTTTTGAGGTTTTGTAAACTTACTTGAGGGATCCATCCCTGTTTCAAAACATTTTTTAAGTCGGCAAGGCTTGCATAAACATCTGTAATTTCAACAGAATATAAAGAGCGTACGGAGTTTTTGAGATTGGAACATTTTTTATTTAGTATGATTTGTTGGGGTTGTCTTATAACATTTGTGTAGCGCCATTGGGGAAATTGCTTCAAACCCCGCATATGAAAAAATTTCCAAATGTTATATAATTTTTTTTATTGCAAAAATTTCAATTTTTCCTACTTTTGGAAATCGTCGATCAAATACTTTTTTTGCTTTGAATTTTATAATCTACCTACATACGTTTCTGATTATTAATATTCAAACATTGTAGAGGCTCGAACATGCGACAGTACTATAGTTTTCTCAAAAAGTAACAAAAACTTACTCATTTCCACTTCCACCCTTTGCCAAACATTTCTTTGAAGCCCATTGACCGTTCTCCTAAATTTTTAAAATTAAGTATAAAATAGGAGCGGAATTAGGTCCCAAATTCATAATTGATTTCGTTGCATATCGTTTTGAGCGTTTTAATGAAATTTTAAGACAATGCTTTACAACAAAAATTTCCATACAACTACTGAAATTGATATTTTAAAAAAAGTAATGAAATTTCACCGAAAACTTATTGCCATCCCTAATATTAAGGAAAAAACTAACCTGAAAAACGCAGCACAGGCCCTACAGCTGAACACTCCGAAATGTGTTCCATGTGCTTTTTTACCACAAATTCGACAAGGAAACAAGATTTTCGTCATGGTTTTCGAATTGAAAAGTAGTGCAGGTTTTGTGTGAGAATAGTCACTGAGACGCAGACAACAAAATAAATGATACGATGCGAACTGATAAAAAATTTGTATTTTTTTCTCAAAGGTCTATAATTTTCGTTAAGGGTGGTGTGAGTTTTGAGAGATCTCATCAATTGAGTGAGGATCAACAATTTTTGAAAAATGTACAAAAAAGAAATAACCGGACAAAGAAGAAAAAAAAACGAAATCTGCACAGGTATCTGGCATGGGGTGTACTCGAAAAATGGGGTCGTTCCAAAATTGACTCGTAAATTACAGTCGATACGTTTGTTCTGACATAATGAAAAGTCACAAAGTTGACACAAAGTCACAACGGTTCCTATCATCAAAACAAACCATACAATTTAATCAACTCACTTCCAGTAGAGTATAAAAAGAAATAGAGATATCTATATACAGTCTGCCGATTTTTAGCCTGTAGAAATGAGGTTAGGAACATTTATTTTTCTAAGTATTCTGTTTTTTAAGTGTCATTCATCTAAAATATTGATCTTCAATCCAATATATGGATTTAGCCATGTCAAATTTATTAGCAAAGTGGCGGATATTATCGCGGATCATGGTCACCATGTGGTAAGTTTATATTTTATATTTTCACAGTGTATGTTGAGAAACAAATTATTTCAGACTTTATTCCAACCATATCATATTGCTCTGAAAAACCTGGATGGGTTGGTTAAAAACAAAAATATAGAAATTTTAAACTACCACCCAACACACTACGAAGAGTTGTTGAAAGCTGAACCCCAAGCCTTCTCATTCTTTTGGGACTCTCATTTGGTTGGAAATCCAGTTATTGGAGCATTTCTGATGCCGAAATTGATCGGTGGAGAGTTCAAAATAACAGCAATGGGTATGGATATTTGGGAATTTGTGTGATAAGAACATCAATATTTTCAGAGGTTCTCAGCGATCGCAATATGTTAAAATTGCAGTTCGTATTAAAACATGCTCGGCTGATAAAAGTTGGAGGCATTTCCACGTAGCTCCAAATTAAAATTATATTCTTCTGTGAAATTTATAAAATTTCAGAAAAGCTCGACGGGCGTCGATACCCGTTTAGCAATTTGGCAATTCGGAAATTTTCTAATTTTTTTTGTGTTGGACAAGAAAAATTGTATATTTCTTCATCAAAATTTCTCAACTTCGGGAGTTATTTCTGGCTGGTTACAAAAACCGTTGGAACAGTTTTGAACTTTTATGTTCTCTAAATCACATGAACTACAAATTGGGAAAATCTGTTTTAATATGTATAATCCGCACCGTTCAAACGTACAAAACTAAGTTTGATCCCAATTTCACACTCGTTTTGTGATTTACCTTTCATTTTGGAAATGCGACACTGCACCCTTGCCCTACTTGTGTATGCAGTGGGTTATGTCCAATCTTTAGTTAACGTTAACGTCCCATCAACACTTTACTACAAGGTAATTTTCAAATGAACTGACTAAAATGACCTATTCAAATGAACTGACTAAAATGACCTATTTAAAAAAAATGAATTTTAGGTAAATGATACAGCATTCATCGGTTTGCCAGTGTCGGCAAACTATAGGAGAACGTATTTTAAAGCGTTTGAGCCTGAAGGTGGTGAACAGATATACAGAGTTTGTAATGGGAAAAACAAGAAAACTTGCGGTTTTTGGGAAGATGTGAAGGTAAGCCAGTTGAAAAATTGAACAGTTTTGTGGGCAAAGTCTGGGCAAGGTTTTAACGCTGCCTGTCAAGGTTCCCTAGTTATTACCCAAGCTTTGTCCATTACTGAACCAAATTTCTCGTGAAGTAGCGCCAGTGCTGAAAGTTTTAAAAACTGCTCCTATGGTGCCAAAATGACGGAATATCTAAATAAAACTTTTCAAAAATGTTTGGAAACTTTTTTTATTTACTGTCAAAAAGTGACAAATACTCAGTTTTTGCCATTCATAATTTTGGAAGTCGGCCAAAAAAAATGTTTACCTACATTTTTTATACTTTAATTTTGTTGTAATTATTCATATTAGTACATTGTAGGATTCGAAACATGCAAAATTGTTTTGGATTTCCTCAAAAGCTCATATTTTTCAAAATTTTGACAATTTGCCAACACTTTGACACAAATTTATGAAAAATCTAGAAATTAAGGTTGGAGTGTTTTTTTTATGATTTTTGGTATTTTTAGAACAATTGGAATAGTTTTTAATCACTTACCCGATGACCGATCTTTACTAAATAATTTAAAAATATACTTCACACGTTTTGCAGACAAAGAAGAAAGTTGCTTCGGGAGTCACCACATACAATAAGAAGAAGAAAGCTCTGGTTATCAAAAAAATGAAGGCCTCTGATTTTGGAAACTATATGATTGGAAACAAAAAGAAGTCCAGATACGTAATAGAAAAAATAAGCCCAATTCCAATTTAGAGAATAAAGACTATTCCGGAATAAAAGTTGATTTCATTACTGTTTGAGTACTGTTTCACAAACTAGTTTTTCACAATAAATTCAAAGTTTTCCGTTCGGTTCGGCAATTTGACAATTCTGAAATGTTTTTTTTAAATTTGTATGTGCTGGGAAAAAAAAACATTTATTATAGTATTTCTTCATTAGAAATAAGTTTTTTTTGGAAATTCCGGCAAATAAACTGATTGCCGGAGTTTTTCAATTGCCGCCCGCGCTTGGTGGAAATGTTTTACAATTTTTTTTTTCAATTGGAATTGGATTTAAAACCGAACGCCAAAGGTGTAGAACCAAAGGTGTAGAACTAACATAGTAAGTAGAACTTTTTAAACATTTCTCTGCTAATCAAGAACGTGAAGACAACATATTTTTCATCTTTTTTTAAATCACAATCAGATAAGGAGATCAAAACATTTAATCAGATTTTGTTTTTTTGGTCAAACATTTTCCAAGTACCTTTTTAAGAAGGCTGATGGCAAGATATGTAATAACAATTGAAGAAACTAACAAAAACAGTAGAACATCTAAATAATAATGTGCCACAAAACCTAATTGATTTATAGCAGGAACTTGAGCTCGATGATTTGGGAACTTGATTGCAAAATCCAAGTGATTCAAAAAATTCATTTTTGGATCAATTGGTTGATTGAATAGCACATGTTGCAGAGCCTCCGCGTTTTCTTGGTACCTGAATAATTTTCAAATTAAATTTTAAATTTTAAAATTAAAATTTATTGTCACTCGAATAACTTCAATACTCACTTGGTGCTCGATATCATTTCATGAACAACTGCTGTCAACTTTTCTCCATTTTTCAAATCAAACTTGTCGTATGCCACAGCTCCTCCATGCCTTGCCAACATAACGGCATTATGATGTTGATCTCCGAAAATTGGAACAACTATTGCAGGTTTTCCAGTGTAAGCTACTTCCATTGTACTTCCCAGCCCACCATGAGTAATAAAAAGTTTTACCCGTTTGTCAGCAAGCAAAGAAGGCTGTGGAATCCATTTCTTTAAATGAACATTCTTTGGGAGCCTCTTCTGGAATTCCAGGTCATCTTTCTCATATTTCCAGATAAATGTGACATCTGGGAGTGATTCGAACACCTTGATAAGTCCTGCTTTAAAACTTTCAGGCATTTCATATGATCTAATCACAGATCCAAACGATATAAGAACTGTAGATTCCCTCTCCTTCAAGATATTCTCATATTCCTCTGGTAGTTCCCCTACTTGCTTCAATTTTTTCAAATCCATTGTAATCCCGCCAACTTGAACTATCGCTGCAGTTGAAGGAACCGCATAGTCCAAATATGGATTCGAGTTTGTGATATAAATTGGAGACTGTTTGACTAGATCCTTCCAGAAAGGTACAGGACGTCCAATTGCTTCCTCGATAAAATAATTTTGATATTTGTTGAGTTGCTCTTGAGAAATTCCCATAAAAAAGAATCGGAACATATCGTTGAGTCGATCGTAAAATCCAGCTTCTCCCGCCACTGCGGACCCAATTTGGGGTACATGCCCAAGCAATGATGGTTGACCAAACTGATCATTAAAAATGGGATATCTGACAGCTGACATCATAGGAATGCATGGGACATCCAGAAGGTGAGCGAGGTCTAAAAAACAGTGTTGGTAAAACTAATTGATACTTCTGGAATTTATGCTTCCAAGCATGAACAAATTTCACTTTTACGTATTTTCATATTTTTATGGTCACACTCCAGTTTGCATTATTTTCGTACAAAAAGTCATGGATACACTAACACGGATCGTTGTATAAAAACGTGGTGTCTGGTTTCTACGTCACAAGATATTTGCAGTTTTACCCCAGAGCAGATTTTGTCATCTCCAAAAACGGTTGTGCAGGCTCACATGGTCAGTGGTCACACTCTCGCAAAATAGGTATAGAAGGCAGTTATGTTGTTTGTGTATCTCTACAGGCTCACAGACAATCTCTCTGTGGGAAATCAACTGCCGAGATGTTTTGACGTAGAAATTGTATGTGCCAACTATGCTGGTGTGCCAAGTATCGACCAGCATAGTTGGCACCTCGTCAATTTGGCCATCTCCAATCTTTATAACGTTGGTCAAAAGGATTCATGTCACTATTGATTGGACGTGAATTTTGTTGTTGGAAATTAGGAAATAATAAGTTTTATTTTTAAGTTTAATGATCTATTTTTCATCTTTTTAGTTTTCAAAACAACTTACAAAATCCAGTCAACTCAAAAGTTTCCGCAATGACTAAATCGAACTTTCGATCTTTGAGTTCGTTAATCAATTTCTGATCGCTGAGAACCTCTGCAAATATTGATGTTCTTATCACACAAATTCCCAAACATCCATACCCATTGCAGTTTTTTTGAACTCTCCACCGAGCAATTTCGGCATCAGAAATGCTCCAATAACTGGATTTCCAACCAAATAAGAGTCCCAAAAGAATGAAAAAGTTTGTGGTTCAGCCTTCAGCAACTCTTCGTAGTGAGTGGGGTGGTAGTTTAAAATTTCTATATTTTTGTTTTTAACCAACCCATCCAGGTTTTTCAGAGCAATATGATATGGTTGGAATAAAGTCTGAAATAATTTTTTACTCAATATACACTGTGAAAATATAAAATATAAACTTACCACATGATGACCATGATCCGCGATAATATCCGCCATTTTGCTAATAAATTTGACATGGCTAAATCCAAAAATTGGATTGAAAATCAAAATTTTAGATGAATAACACTCAAAAAACAGGAAAGTTAAAAGAAAAATAAATGTTCCTAACCTCATTTCTACAGGCTAATAAACGACAGACTGTATGTTTCTCTGTTTCTTTATATACTCTTCACTGTATCATAGTTCGGTGAGATGATTACATTTGTGGTTTGGTTTGATGATAGGGCAACTTTGTGACTTTGTGTCTTTATAAAATGACAAAGATCAAAGTTTCAATGAAGGAGGTTACGTTTTCGAATCGTGTTTTGGAGCGGGAGGCAAATTTTGATTTGAATTTAATGATGAAAAACTTCTTAAGTATCATCGATTCAGTAACTTATTATATTTCAGTAGAACCGAGTATTATTGAAAATAATTCGAAAAAATTTTTGGTTTTTTCAATAAGTTTTGGTAAATTAAAAGTTAAAATTAAAATCTAAAATTAAAAATCTAAAATTTTCAATTTTCGAGTTTTCAATTTTCCCTGAAAACGTCGAAACATCGAAAAGTGACACCAAAAAATGGTTTCAATTTTAATAGGAAATATTTCCGGAAATGTCCGGAAATTGAAATTAAATTTTTCCAGGCCTGATTTGTTTTCACCTACCGTACCCAGTCAGTGAACGCGCTCCACTGCGAAGGCTCGCAAAACGCGCGAAAAAGTGAATTTTAAGAATTCGCGCGTTTTCGCCAGCTGTTCTCCCAAAATTTACCTTTTTCGTCATTCGTTGCTGCTTTTCTCGTCGTGGTTGGTGACCCGTTTGTGCTCTTTTTATTTTATTGTTGTATTTTGTTTCAATTTTCGTCCGCTCTTCGATTTTTTCTTGAATTTTCTTATATATTCGCCTCGAGAATTTCGTGTTTTTGCCTCCCTGCTCAAATTTTTCTTATTCATTCTCTATTTTCAGACCAGCTCACGAAACTAACAATGCCGTCGATGGAGGAAGTCTACGCCAGCGAGCTCAGAGGACGTGAGCCGGAAACCGTCGACACACTTTTCCTCGACAACACCCAAGGAGGAGTGATCGGAGGAATCAACGAAAAACTCACCAAACTGGAGGTAATCATTATAGTTTTCTTCATTCTAAATTTAATTTTATTTATTTTCAGTTGCTGAGCATGGTCAAGTGCGGGTTGACCACTCTCAAAGGGATGCCGGTTCTCCCAGCGCTCAACTACTTGGATCTCAGCGACAACGAGCTTGGAGACGATGCTTCGTTTGACGTCCTCATCAAATGTGCTCCGGAGATCAAGAAAATCACGCTTTCCGGAAACCGCCTCACTCTGGACAACGTTCGGACGCTGAAGATGCTCCCCAATCTCATGGAGCTCGACCTGTCGAACAATTCAAGCCTCGGACTTCTCGACGACTATCGTGTCAAGATGTTCGAGATGATCCCGTCGCTGAAGATTCTCGATGGATGCGACGTCGATGGAGAGGAGGTTGAGGAGGAGTTCGCCGCCGGCGAGGGAGCCGAGGACAGCGACGAGGGAGACAGCGATGAAGATGGCCCAGGGCTCAGCTACCTCAACAAGAGCCAGTTCTCAGATGACGAGACCGACGACTACGTCGTTCCAGAAGCGGTTAGTTGCTCTTCTTTTTTTTGAATTCTCATTTTAAATATTAATTTTTTCAGGGAGATGCTGAGACTCGTGGAGCCAAGAGAGCCGCTTCTGCTGACTGCGACGAGCCGGAGGCCAAGAAGTCGGCCGAGTAACAAGGGATGCTCCACTGCTCCACGCCACCACCATCGTCAATTTCTCCCGTCTATTTTTCAATTCAACTTTCTTATATTTTCAATACTCAATCATTCCCTTCCACGTGTGTGCCCAATATTTAAATTTCACCCAAGCGATCTCGGCGAAAAACGCCTCCTGTAAAATAAAATTTCTTTCGCTTTCAACTTTCTTTCAAACTTTCCAAGTTTTCTAGCGAACCAGCTTTCATCTTTAACACAATTAAGGCGGTTACAGTGTTGGCAAATCATAGGCTTCTGCTTGACTTCTTGCACGACTTCTGCTCAGCTAATCGTGTATGAGAAGGATATTGACTGTGATGTAAATAGCAGAGGACAAGAAACTAGAATTCGTTGAGCAATTGTTCTTATTATTGAAAACCGGAAATAATTTGAATTCGGAGCAAAATAGTTGCGTGATTTTTTTATTTCTCAATTAAAATTTTATTTAATAACCAGGCATGCCTGTTTTCGAAATCAATATATATTTGCGCCAGTAGTACGGCATCCGGTCTTGGCACGACAATTTTTTCTACTGCAAAAAGGCATGCGCCTTTAAAGAGTACTGTAATAAAAAAACTTTTGTTGCCAAGGAATTTTAGTAGTTTTTTTGTCGATTTGTTTTGAATTTTTTTTGTGTTTTTTGAACAAGAAAACCTGTCAATTCACATCCCTATCAAAAATTATTTCGTCATGTGAATTTCTTGTGACCCCAACAGTCTGTTCTAGAATCACTAGAAATTTACTAATCCAATTAGAAAATTTGTCAAAAACAGTAATGCCCAGTTTTCTTGACTTTTTGAAACTGGAATCGGAAGTGTTTAACGTTTTTGGAACAAATTAACTGTTTTTAATGTACCAATTGGGATCTCTGCATCAGGGGTGCTCAGCAAACGATTTTTCCGGCAAATCGGCAAACTGGCAAATTGGCAATTTGTCAAGTTTCCCGGTAAAACGGCAAAACGGCAATAAAAAATTGTGGGTTTACACATTTTATTTTGGAAGTTTCTGAATTTCAATTTTAACCGGCAAAAATCCTATGAATGTTCCTTCATTTTTTTTGAAAAGTAAGCAAATTCTATGAAAATATCTAGAAAAAACTGGGAAAAAATTTCAAAAAGACACAGTTTTAAGTTCATCTGTCTTATGAAAAATCCCTCTAAACACTTCCGGCAAATTGATATCCGGCAATTTGCCGAAATCGATTATTTCCGGCAATTTGGCAAACCGGTAAATTGCCGAACGGCAACTGCTTGCTCTGCATAATGCCAAAAAAAAAAGTTCTCTAAAAAAATCTATAAATTCAAATTTCAAAACCATAACAAATTCGAATGAATAAAAGCAATTTATTAACGAGATCTTATAGGGAGACTAATCACTTTTCACCTTCTTACTCAAAATTCTAGATAAAATTCGGCAAACTATTTGGAAACTGATGTAAGCTGTAATAATTGATACAAAAATTAGGAATACAATGACATCTAGGTAATAATGAGCAATTGGTCCAACTTGATTAATTTCAGGAATTTGAGATCGCAGATTTGGGAATCTGAAATTTTTTTAAAAATTATTTTCTTGCTTCAAACTAAACATCTTTCTGTAGCTTACTTTATCGCAAACTCCAAATGCTTCATCAAATTCATTACTGGATCAATTGGTTGATTGGTGAGCACATCTAGCAATTCCTTGGCCTTTTGCTCATACTTCGGATTTGTCACCAAATCTCGAACAGTTTCAGTCAGCTTTTTCCCATCTACCAAATCAAATTTATCATATGCAATAGCTCCTCCGTGCCTGGCAAGCATATCCGCATTCATGGGCTGATCTCCGAAAATCGGGACCATCAGAGCAGGTTTTCCAGTGTAAGCAACTTCCATTGTACTTCCCAGTCCTCCATGCGTTACAAATAGCTTGACACGTTTGTCAGCAAGCAAAGAAGGCTGGGGGACCCATTTCTTCAAGTGAACATTCTTTGGGAGTTTCTTCTGGAATTCCAAGTCATCTATCTCATATTTCCAGATAAATATGACATCTGGAAGTGACTCGAACACCTTGATAAGTCCTGCTTTAAAGTTTTCAGGCATTTCGTAGGATCTAATAACAGATCCAAAAGAAATCAATACAGTTGTCTCTTTTTCTTTTAGGATTATTTCGTATTCTTCTGGTAACGCATCGACATGATTCATTTTCTCCAAATTAATCGTGATCCCACCAATATGAACAATAGTTGCAGTTGTTGGAACCGCAAAGTCCAAGTATGGATTTGAATTTGTCATATAAACCGGCGCTTCCTTTACAAGATCCTTCCAATATGGTACTACATGCCCAGCAGCTTTTTCGATGACATCATTCTGATATTGAGCCATTCCTCGGAATGCCATCTTAGAAAAGAAGTCACGGTACACATCATTGAGTCGGTCTAGAAATCCAGCGTCTGGTGCCAACTTGGAGCCTTGTTGTGTTAGGTAACCAAAAGCTGATGATTGTCCAAATGCTTCATTGAAAATGTCAAGGCGGACAGCGGAGAGTATCGGAATGCAAGGGACTCCCAGGAAGTGTGACATGTCTGAAATTGAAAAGATGGATTATCGAATAAATAATTTCAAAATAGCTTAAATTTACTAAATCTCTTTATTATACTCTAGAAATGCAATTTTCAGTCAACGTTCGGTTTAAAAAAAAGAGGGGTAAATAGAGAAAAAATAAGTTTCAGAAAATTGAAGAATTCAGAAAAAATAAAGTCTTAAGACTAGTTTTCGATTTTTTTTTTATATTCAAAAAAATTGTTTGAAACTTTATATAAACTTAGTTCATAATATTTTATAGCTTTCTAAAATTAGTTTTAAATATTTGCTCAGTGGTGATTCTTGATTTTCAAATTTTTTATACGTTCCAAAAGTTAGTTTGTTCAAAGTTAATAGTTGAAAATCAAAAATTGTATGAGAAACTTTTGAGGAAAACAGGTAAATTCAATTTTTTTTGTAAACTAATGGACTTTGTGAGTTTGTTTTGAAGTTAGAATGCTTTATAATTTAGATTTTTTTAATAAATTTGCTTCAATTAATCCAAAATCTATCACTTACACATTCCAGTAAGCTCGAAAGTTTCCGAAATGGCAACATCGAACTTTTTATCCTTGAGCTTTTTGAGAATCTCTTTATCTTTTATGAGCTCTGAAAATTGAAAATTCATTTTTTAAATTCAAATTAAATTTAAAAAAATCTTACGTATTGTAGTTTTCTTGAACTCTCCACCAAGAATTCTAGGAAGCATAAATGCCATTAAAACTGGATTATTCATCAGTTGAGAGTCCCAGAAATCGGGAAATGTTTGAGTTTCGAGTTTTAACAGATCATCGTAGTGATCTGGATAGTAGTTGATGATCTAAAAAAATTAACATTTATATATACGGTAGATTGAGCTGAACCTCAATATTTTTATTCTTCACAATCCCATCCAAGTTTTTCAGCGCAAGATGAAAAGGTTGAAATAAAGTCTGCAAACAATTGAAAAAACGATTTTTTTAAATAAAAAAAACTCACAACTTCCTGCCCATGGTCTGCAATAATATCTGCTAATTTACTGACAAATTTGACATGACTAAATCCAAAAATTGGGTTAAAAATTAGAATTTTCGCTGCATAGTTGACTTTAAGTAGAAAACACAGACAAGAAAATGTCAGTAACCTCATGGCAGTAAATAAAGTGAACACAACCTTGTCTACTCTTTTATTTGCTACTTCTAGAGGGTGACCTGTGTTTTCTCTTCTCCTCCATCCCGACAGTGAACTCTTGCGATTGCGCAAAGATCACACAAATTGTCATGTTTGGCAAGTCTGGAAAGTTTTGATCGCAAAAAAACAATTCTTGAAATTGTCATCATTTGTTTTTCAAATTTGGCAACCGTTGGCAACCGACAGAATTGCCAAAAAAACTGAAAGCTAGAAAAATGTGAATGAATAAAAATTGAACTATAGATTATTCACTTTGCTATGTTTTTCAAAATCAATTTGAATTATTTTTGAATGAATAAAAAATGTAGAAACACAACAAAATTGTGAAAACTCATACCAAAACTTGGAATAAAAATTCGTCTATTTTTTAACACGTCCTAATAATTTATTTGACTGTTCAAACACCAAAAATGTATTTTCATGCAATTTCTATAATTGTTCGAAAAATCAAAACTAAATTTGTTAAAATTTTGGAACAAAAAAAAATTAAAAAGAGCTGACACACCTTTTTATACTATTCCGTTTTTTTGGCATTTTTGTAAGTTTTTTCTCGGTTTTATTTTTTTTATTTGTTAAAAACATACAATTACAAAATTAAATCAAAAATGTATGTCAAATTTGCCGAGAAAACTTTCAGAATTTTTTTTCAGTTGAATTCAGTTGTTACGATCCATTTTTCTACCATATAAAATCGAAGTACCAGAAATTTATGCTAGCTACTTTACATTCAAAGTTGAAACTTCAAAACAAAAATGCATACGCTTTTCTTCAAAAAAAAGATTTGTTCAAAATTTAGAATTTTCAAGAAAGAGAAACTTGAAGTTGTGAACATATTATGCGACACAGAAAAATAACAAACCACAAATGAACAAAATCACAGACCTGTCAGAATAAGTTAGTCAAACTTTTTGATAACTCCCTCTAGAGATCATAATTTATGATGAACATGTGAAGATGAACTTCTTTCTCTGAGTACAACCTACAAAGCGACTACGATAACTACAAGCACATCAATTCCATCAGTGGCTGTATAAAAGAAACGTTATCTGTCCTAGTCATGTAATCATGTTGCCCAATAATTTGCTATCAATTCTATTAGTTATTAGTTTGGTTTCTTGCAAAAACATATTGGTTTATAACCCAATATTTGGATATAGTCATGCTAAGTTTGTTAGTCAGCTGGCTAATATTATAGCTGATCATGGACATAATGTTGTAAGTTTTCGGAAGGCTTTCTGTAGGGTGAAGGTGGGAAAAAGTTTAAAATTCGAAAATTTCAGACAGTCTTCCAACCATTTCATATTGCCCTCAAAAACACAGATGGATTGATTAAAAATAAGAACATTGAAGTAACGAATTCCAAAAAAAAAATCAGTTGAAAATAAATTCTTTCAGATTATAAACTACTATCCAGATCACTACGCTGAGCTTTTGAAGAAGAAAACTCCAACTTTCCCAGATTTCTGGGATTCCCATCTGATGAATAACCCAGTTTTATCATCATTCCTCATGCCAAAAGCTCTTGGAGGAGAATTTGAACAAACTACTACACGTGAGAGATTCAAGAGGGATCGTAAGAATATAAAACTTTTTTCCAGAACTTTTCCAAGATCAAAAAATCCTTAACGACCTTAAAAATAGAAACTTTGATGTTTTGCTGGCTGAAACTTTCGAAATAGCAGGATTTTGTAAGCTTTCAAGAAGTATTCGCCTTTATATCATTGTAAAATTTTTCAGATATAGCTGATCTTCTTGAAATTCCAAGTATTCCACTCATGTCGGCTGTACGACTCCCAATTATTGACAGCGCATTTGGCCAGCCATCTATCCTTGGATATTTTCCACAACAATACTCCAAAGTTGCACCTGAAGCAGGATTCCTCGACAGGCTCAACGACTTGTACCGGATCTTCTTCTGGAATCTTACGACGCAACGTTTGTGCCAGTTCCAGAATGATTTCATCCAAAAAGCTATTGGTCACCCTGTACCCCATTGGAGAGATCTTGTAAAAGAATCACCAATATACATTACAAATTCAAACTCATATCTGGACTTTGCTGTTCCAACAACTGCTACCATTGTTCATGTTGGTGGAATTACCATTGACTTGGAGAAAATGAGACATGTTGCGGCTCTAACTGAAGAGTATGAGAACATTCTTGCGGAAAGAGAGTCGACGGTTTTCATATCTTTTGGATCTGTTATCAGATCTTATGAGATGCCCGATAACTTCAAAGCAGGAATCATCAAGATGTTCAAATCACTTCCAGATGTCACATTTATCTGGAAGTATGAGAAAGATGACGTGAAATTTCAGAATAGGCTTCCAAAGAATGTTCACTTAAAGAAATGGGTTCCACAGCCTTCTTTGCTTGCTGACAAACGTGTGAAACTATTTGTGACCCATGGAGGACTGGGAAGTACAATGGAAGTAGCTTACACCGGGAAGCCGGCTCTAATGGTTCCAATTTTCGGAGATCAACCAAATAATGCAGATATGCTTGCAAGACATGGAGGTGCTGTTGCGTACGACAAATTTGATCTGGCAGATGGAGAAAAACTAACAAAAACTGTTCGGGATATGGTGACAAACTCGAAGTATGAGGTGAATGCCCAGGAATTGTTAAAAGTTCTCTCCAAACAACCTATTGATCCTAAGCTGAATTTGATGAAGCATCTAGAGTTTGCAATGGAGTAAGTTTAGAGAATAAATTGAAATTTTAATCTTATAAATTATAGATTCCCAAAGCACCGTTCCCAAGTTCCAGCCATAAATAGAACCGGACTGATTGCTCACTACTATCTTGATGTAATTGGTGTCTTAACGTTGGCTTCAATTTTTGGTTTGTTCGTGATTTTTAAGATCTTGAACATTCTGAGAAAAATGATATCTTTAAGGAAAGTGAAAAGAGAATAATGTATTTTCATTTTGTTAATTTTATTTTTAGTTTTATTTGAATAAAACTCTTTTGTTCATCAACAATTTATTACACTAATACAGGCCCAACCAATCGTCCGATTTTTCGATTCTAGTTTTTCAAGTTTTCATTTTGCGTTCTTTGGATTGAGCAACACATTTTTATGTTGAAAATAATTATAGATATGTAAATTCGTTTGTTGTAAAAGCACAAAAGCAAAAAGGGACAAAAACGCCCGGTTCAGTCCGGTTATTCAGCCCAGCTATCAAAAAATATTGGCAAAAACTTTCGAGATCTTCTGTAGTCTTTATTCCGTTTTGGCTTTCTTGTTTAAAATTCCTATTCTTACAAAAACAATTTTTGTGAATCGAAAAATTAAATACAGAAATCCAACTACAACGAGTGTGAGGAATGCAATGACATCCAGATAGTAATGTGCAATCCAACCCAATTTATTGATAGCGGGAACTTGAGAGCGATGGTTTGGAAATCTGAAATAGTGATTTTTTGAATTTTTGCGTATTACAAGCTGCTCACTTACTCCATGGCAAACTCTAGATGTTTCATCAAATTCATTTTTGGATCAATCGGTTGTTTTAGGAGCACATCACGGAGGGCTTCTGCATTTTTGGAAAATTTCGGATTTGTCACCATTTCCCTCACGGTTTTTGTCAGCTTTTCTCCATTCGCCAAATCAAATTTGTCATAAGCAATAGCTCCTCCGTGTCTTGCGAGCATATCTGCATTTTCTGGTTGATCTCCGAAGATTGGAACGGAGAGAGCTGGTTTTCCAGTGTAAGCAACTTCCATTGTACTTCCCAGTCCTCCATGGGTAACAAATAATTTCACACGTTTGTCGGCAAGCAAAGAAGGCTGTGGAACCCATTTCTTCAAGTGAACATTTTTTGGGAGTCTCTTCTGGAATTCCACGTCATCTCTTTCATATTTCCAAATAAATGTAACATCTGGAAGTGACTCGAACATTTTGATAAGTCCTGCTTTAAAATTATCCGGCATCTCATAGGATCGAATAACTGATCCAAAAGATATCAGTACTGTAGACTCCCGTTCTTGCAGAATTTTTTCATATTCCTCCGGTAATTCATCAGCATGTTTAATTTTCTCCAAGTCAATTGTGATCCCTCCAATGTGAACAATAGCAGGAGTTGTTGCAACAGCAAAATCCAGATATGGATTCGAGTTCGTAATGTAAATCGGAGACTGACTAACAAGATCTTTCCAATATGGCACTGAATGACCAACCGCTTTCTCAATAATATTATTTTGGTACTGCCCAAGTCGATCCATCCCAATTTGTCCAAAAAAGTCCCGGTAGACATCATTGAGCCGATCGAAAAAGCCAAAGTCAGGAGCCATCTTGGAGCCTTCCAAAGGTATGTACCCAAGTGTACTAGGCTGACCAAATGCTTTATTGAAAACTAAAAATCGCACTGCTGACCAGATAGGGATACATGGCACATTAATTAAGTGAGCAACATCTGGAATGAGTTGTGAAAATTTTTAAAATAATAATACAACTTACACATTCCAGTAAGCTCAAATGTTTCCGATATCATCACATCGAATTTTTTACTTTTCAAATTGTTAAGAACATTTTGATCTTTGACGAGCTCTGAAAAATAAGAAAACAACATTCTAATTTTCGTTTTAAAAATAAAAAAAAAAGTTTTCCTCACGAGTGGCAGTTCGTTCAAATGTTGAACTCAATGCTTTAGCCATCATCACGGCAGACACAACTGGGTTATTCATAAGGTGTGAGTCCCAAAACATTGGAAATGTTTGAGTTTCCGTCTTTAAAAGTTCATCATAATGATCTGGATAGTAATTAATAAACTGAAAATTGTTATAAGTTACAATACAGTAGGCTGAGCTAACCTTGATGTTTTTATTTTTAATGAGCCCCTCTGTATTTTTCAGTGCAATGTGAAAGGGTTGGAAGACGGTCTGAAAAGTTTGATTTTTGAGTTCACATTTTTAAAATTAAAAAAAAACAACTTACAACATTATGACCATGATCAGCAATAATATCTGCCAATTTACTGACAAATTTGACATGACTGAAGCCAAATATTGGGTTGAATATCAATATATTTTTACCCAAAATAATTGGAAATACACAAAGAATAAGGAGGAAAAAGCTACTAAAATTCATGTCAAAATGAAATGAGAAAAACGTTTTTAGTGTCTAGAGAGTTCTAAATGATGACAAAAAACTTTTTAGTTTGATCATTGATTGTATGTAGTTTTTGCGGCGATAACAATATCATTGTTTGCACAAATTTTTTTTGTTTTTAATAAGGCATCCACGGAGGCGAGGCGTGAAAAGTGTACACCACGCCCGCCCTACTCCTTCGCCCTCCTATTGCCCGCCCTATCGCCGTATTGTGCAAAGTTGCCGCCTGTTGCCTTAGTGGCCGACGCTTCGCGAGTTGCGCGTCACTATAGTTTGTGTGCAATACACTGACTTATTTTCTCTCTTTCAAACAGTATGTTTGTTGTTTTAATATTGATAAACTATGTTTTAAAGGATTCTTTATTTGATTTTTATAATTAAAAATGTTCGATTTTCAGTTTTCTTTTACTTTTTCTCAAAAAAAAAATTAGTAGGGCGATAGGGCGAGGCGACGGGAGGGCGGTGTGTGGTGTGGGGCGGGCGGGCGGTTTCAACGCCTCCATGGATGCCTTAGTTTTTAAACAATGTCAACTTATTGATAGAAAGGTCATAAAAAACAAGTTAAAAATAAAAATGTTTATAATAATGATCATCTAGTAGAATAATATTTTCCCTTGCCAATTAAAAATAGTAATCCATTGTAGCAATGATTTGGCTGTATTGCAAAATGAACTTATATTACCAATAGCATTTGTGAAGCTACTGGGTTCAACTGAACAACACGAAGTCCTCGCTAGAAAAAATCAAAGAAATATATATTTTGTAAAAGTTTGAAAAATCGATTGAAAAATGTTTCGTAGATTATTTTTGGTGAAAATTGTCTTGAAGCAATTTAAAAGCTCAATGGATTATTATAAATTTTCCAATAATTTATATTTCTGTTTAGAACTATAATACCTTCTATTAAACTTTTTTGAATTTTTTTTTGAATTTTTTGAATCGCTAATACCATAAGCGCAACAAAAAAAGGAACAAACCACGTCGAAAAATCTCTCAGTTTTTTTTCAATATATATTGTGACAAAGACAGGGAAAATCACTAACTCTTATCTAAGAAACACACAAATACTTAAGAAACTACAACTTATTTAAATACATACTCATATTATCATCAACCTGTCAACACCAATTAGTTAAGTTTGCGAAAATTTGGTCATTTTCTTCTATGGTTTCTTATCGTTTCTTTTTTTCTTGACACAAAGCCTACAGTTGCATAAAAAACTACAAAATGATGCTGGGGGTATAAAGCAAAACCCAACTCATAATCTGTTGTATTTCCTTGCAGTTATGCATTTGAATTCTATTATATTCCTCTTCTTCATCATTGGTTTAATTTCTTGTAAAAGTATTCTCATATTCAATCCAATATTTGGGTTTAGTCATGTCAAGTTTATTAGTAAAATGGCTGACATTATAGCTGATCATGGACACAATGTGGTGAGCAAATAATTTTTGAAACTAAAATTTACCTTTAAAAAATTGTTTTAAGACTCTTTTCCAACCATTTCATTTGGCTCTGAAAAATGCCGATAAACTAGTGAAAAATCAGAATATAAAGGTAACAGTTTGGTTATCAAATTAAAAAAAAACAATTTTAAATTTAGATTATCAATTACTACCCAGATCATTATGATGAATTGCTAAAAACTGAAAAGAAGACGTTTCCAATGCTTTGGGATTCTCAACTTATGAATAATCCGATATTGTGCTCATTTATGATGCCAAACATAATGGAAGATTCCTGGGAGAAAACTGCAACTCGTAGGAAATACCTTTTTAAAACTATTAACTGTAAAATAACTCAGAACTCCTCAAGGATCAGAAAGTTATTGAAGACTTGAAAAATCAAAAATTTGACGTTGTTTTATCGGAGACATTTGAACTCACCGGAATATGTAAGTAAGAAAATCTATCATACATCAACACCTAAAATCAATAAATTTCAGATCTGGCGTATCTTCTTGAAATCCCGAACATTCCCATTATGTCAGCCGTGCGTTTTGTACCTTACAATGAAGCGTTTGGGCAACCGTCAACCGTCGGTTACATACCCCAACAAGGTTCTCAATTGGCACCGGAAGCTGGATTCCTGGACAGACTTAATGACGTCTATCGTAACTATTTTTATACTCTCACAATGAAGCGTGCCAGTCAGCTTCAAAACACTTTTATTGAGAAAGCAATTGGAAGACCGGTGCCTAACTGGAAGGATCTTGTAACACGATCTCCTATCTATATTACTAATTCCAATCCATATCTGGACTTTGCTGTTCCAACAACTGCTACCATTGTTCATGTTGGTGGAATTACCATTGACTTGGAGAAAATGAGACATGTTGCGGCTCTAACTGAAGAGTATGAGAACATTTTTGCGGAAAGAGAGTCGACGGTTCTCATATCTTTTGGATCTGTTATCAGATCTTATGAGATGCCCGATAACTTCAAAGCAGGAATCATCAACATGTTCAAATCACTTCCAGAAGTCACATTTATTTGGAAATATGAGAAAGATGACGTGGAGTTCCAGAAGAGACTTCCAAAAAATGTTCATTTGAAGAACTGGGTTCCGCAGCCTTCACTACTTGCCGATAAACGCTTGAAGCTATTCGTGACCCATGGAGGTCTGGGAAGTACAATGGAAGTAGCTTACACCGGGAAGCCAGCCCTAATGATTCCAATTTTTGGAGATCAACCTCAGAATGCAGATATGCTTTCAAGACACGGAGGAGCGGTTGCCTATGACAAATTTGAACTAGCTGATGGAGATAAGTTGATCAAAATTGTAAAGGATATGGTTTCCAATCCAAAATATGAGAAAAATGCTCAAGAGCTGCTGAGAGTGCTCTCCAATCAACCAATTGATCCAGTCATGAACCTGATGAAACATTTGGAGTTTGCGATGGAGTAAGTTTTTAAAAAAGAAAGAGAATTTGTTTAAAAGTACCAATAACTCCTAATTTCAAATTTCCGAATCTCCGCTCTCAGGTTCCAGAGATCAATAAAGTCGGACTAATTGCTCATTACTATCTTGATATCGTTGCATTCCTTCTACTTTCTGCTATTTTCATGATTTATGTTTTTATCAAAATTATTTATCGATTAAAACTGAAACTTGTTTCGACTAAACCGAAAGAGGAGTAGCATATTTTAAATAAATATTTTGCATTATATTTAATTTACGTACGTACACATTCAGTGTGTTTTTTTTTTCAGAAAATATTTAATAAACTTGCGCAACAATTTTGAGAGTAACAGCTCTGAAAAATTATTCGTTTTTAATATAAATATTGCGTGTAATTTGCATGCTACTTTCAGTTTTGCGAATAAGCCTCTTTTTCATATAAATTTTTTTATTTTGAAATGCAAAAGTTCATGTGATCAAAAATTTTAATTTGAATTTCAAAACAGACTTTACAATGTGTACCGAAGTCGAACCGAGTAATTTGGGAAAATAAAACATGCCCAGAACTTGTTTGCTAATTGAGAAAAAACAACAAAAATTAGTTCCTTAATTTAATTTGAATTTAAGGATATTTTTAAAAAATTCGCAGACAACTTTTTTTAAATAAAAACTGAAAAAATATAAATCTAATTTAAAATTTCAACCTAACAAATTAAGAAAGTTTTTGATCCTAGTTATACTATACCATCTTCCGAACAAAAAACACAGAATTTGAACAAATAGCCTCATCACGTCAAACCCTATTATTATTCTCTTCAGTGACATAATAATCTCTAAAAAGTTTCCCCGTGTTCAGTGTAGTATCACTCTACACTCAACACGAAAAACCTATAAACACTACAAACTTCATATGGACACGAAACACGATGGTCATTCGATTAGTGACTGTATAAAAGAAAAGTGACTATCACTGTCAGTTGAGTATCTAGTTGAACATGCATGTGAAAAACTTGCTGTCAATTCTTCTGGTTCTGGGTTCAGTTTCTTGTAAGAATATTCTTATTTTCAACCCAATATTCGGTCTTAGTCATGTCAAATTCATCAGTAAAATGGCTAATATTATAGCTGACCATGGACATAATGTTGTAAGTTTTCTTACTTTCTGTAGCCAAATTCAAAGTGCAAAATTATTTCAGACTTTGTTCCAACCCTTTCACATTGCTTTGAAAAACACGGAGGGGCTGATTAAAAATAAATACATCGAGGTTTGTTGATTATAAACAATTTAGACACTAAAAATAATTTTTATAACGTTCCAGATAATCAACTACTATCCAGACCATTACGATGAACTTTTGAAGACGGAAACTGCAACATTCCCAGCTTTTTGGGATTCCCATCTGATGAACAACCCAGTACTATCTGCGTTCATGATTCCTAAAGCAATTGCCGGAGAATTTGAGAGAACTGCTACCCGTAAGCAATATTAAAATTTTTAGCATGAAAACAACGTTTACAATTTCAGAACTTCTCAAGGACAAAGTGGCTCTCGATGATTTGAAAAGCAGAAATTTTGATGTCATCATATCTGAAACTTTTGAGCTTACTGGAATGTGTTAGTTATCTTTTTCATTTTTTGATCCGAATTAATTGAATTTTGATCAAATTTTAGATATTGCCCACATGTTGAATGTCCCATGTATTCCTGTTTGGTCGGCCGTACGATTTACAATTTTCAATAACATTTTTGGACAGCCATCTAGTCTCGGATATTCTCAACAGCCATTCTCCAAGCTCGCACCGGAAGCTGGATTTATTGACAGGCTCAACGATGTATACCGTAACTTTTTCTTTACCATAACAATGGATGGAATGGGCCAGTATCAGAACGATTTTATTGAGAAAGCAGTTGGAAGACCACTACCTTATTGGAAAGATCTCATCAAAGAGGCTCCTGTCTATTTCACAAATTCCAATGAATATCTGGATTTTGCGGTGCCCACAACTGCTACCATTGTTCATATCGGAGGGTTTACTATGGATTTGGAAAAAATGAAACATGTTGACCCACTACCCGATAAATATGCAAAAATTCTAGAAGAACGGGAGTCTACAGTGCTCATATCGTTTGGATCAGTTATCCGATCTTATCAAATGCCAGACAATTTCAAGGCAGGAATTATTAAGATGTTCGAGTCACTTCCAGATGTCACATTTATCTGGAAATATGAACGAGATGACGTGGAATTCCAGAAGAAGCTTCCGAAGAATGTTCACTTAAAGAAATGGGTGCCGCAACACTCCCTTCTTGCTGATAACCGCGTGAAGCTATTTGTGACCCATGGAGGACTGGGAAGTACAATGGAAGTAGCTTACACCGGCAAGCCGGCTCTAATGGTTCCAATTTTCGGAGATCAACCAGAAAATGCAAATATGCTCGCAAGACATGGAGGAGCTATTTCTTATGATAAATTCGAGCTGGCTGATGGAGAAAAATTGGCGATAACTATTCGGGATATGGTGAGAAATCCAAAGTACAATAAGAATGCTCAAGAGCTGCTCAAGGTGCTCTCTCACCAGCCAATTGATCCAAAGTTAAATCTTATGAAGCATCTGGAGTTTGCGATGGAGTGAGTCAATTTATTGATATTTTCAACAAAATCTATAATTTCAGATTTCCAAATCTCCGATCTCAAGTTCCAGCAATCAATCAAATGGGTCTTATTGCACATTATTACCTAGATGTGATTTTCTTCCTTTCATTAATTTTCATTCTCACCGTTTATCTTACATTTAAAATTATTTCCCTCCTACCAATTAGAATTGTCAAATCAAAGATTGATTAATTCTGATAGGGCGAGCTGATGATCTCATGAAAATTGCGTGCTTTAAATATAAAATATTTTTGTGTATAGTTTTTGTTTTCTTAAAATTCAGTTTCGGTGTTCTACTGATTGCAATTAAAAAAAACACTTTTCTCGTAAAAAAAACAAATTCTGCCGAAATCGGAAATTCTGCCGCAGCGAAAATGTTTGAGAAATATTCTAAAATTTCAGCAATAAATCAAATAAAATCTTGAAATTATCGCCTGAAAATTTAAACGAAAAAATTCAACATTTATGAAAAAAACATGTAGCGATAAGAAATGTTGGTATCTTATCAATTTTTTATTATTACGAAAGCTACAAAACAAAAATAGGTGACTACAATCACAGGCATATAAATTTGAGAAAAAAGTTCATACAGGCAGTTTATATTGAAACAAAGTTTATCCTCTAATGCATGTTAAAACCCTAGTATATTTTTTATTATTCACTGGTTTCATTTCCTGTAAAAATATTTTAATTTTCAACCCAATATTTGCGTTTAGTCATGTCAAATTTGTTACTCAAATGGCAGATATTATAGCAGATCATGGACATAATGTGGTAAGTGTTCAAGAAATGATGTGAAAATTTTAATTTTTTCAGACTCTATTTCAACCATATCATATTGCAATGAAGAATACAGAAGGGCTGGTCAAAAACAGAAAAGTCAATGTGAGTCATTTAGCGAAAAAAAAAAACAGATTTAAATCTGTCATTTTGAGTAGAAATCTATTAGAATTCAGACTTGAAGTATTTTTTCCCTTTTTTTGAAGTCGATCGATTTCTCCAAAAAAAAATATTTCCTATCAAAACCTCAATTTTTGCAGTCAATAATTTTCAGATAATCAACTACTATCCACACGACTTTAATACAATTTCTGGTGCCATGCCTGAAACTTTCAGCGGGTTATGGGACTCTAAACTTTTGAACAACGCAATTTTATCAGCCTACGCAATGCCGAAAGCTATTGGGAGAGTATTCGAGAAAACTGCAACACGTAATACTTTTCCTACTTGGTTATTAATGTTGGATTTTTCTTGTTGCAGAACTTCTTCAAGATGAAAGTATTCTCGAGGAACTGAAAAGTCGAAAATTCGAAGTCGTAATTTCAGAAGCTTTCGAGATTACTGAAATGTGTAAGTTCATTCTCATCATAAATATATATTTAATTGCAATATTTTCAGATCTCGCTCATCTTCTCAAAATCCCTTCTATTCCAATCAAGTCATCAGTTAGATATCCGGCGTTTAACAATGCTTTTGGTCAACCATCCAGTCTTGGATACTTGCCACAACAAGGATTAAGCAGGGAAATTGGATTTCTCGATAGACTTTTAGAAGTTTATGATCATTACTTTTTGGTTAAAATGCAAGAGCGGCTGAATGAATACCAAGTGAATTTCATCGAAAAAGCCCTCGGACATCCTGTACCCCATTGGAGAGATCTTGTGAAAGAATCTCCGATATACATAACCAATTCAAACCCATATCTAGACTTTGCTGTTCCAACTACTGCAACCGTCGTTCATGTTGGCGGAATTACTATGGACATGAAAAAATTGAAGAATCCCCAACAATTGCCTGACGAATATGAAGAAATTCTACAGGAGCGAGACTCAACTGTACTTATCTCTTTTGGATCGGTTGTCAGATCTTGCGACATGCCGGAGAATTTTAAAGCGGGAGTTGTCAAGATGTTCGAGTCACTTCCAGATATTACCTTTATCTGGAAATATGAAAAAGATGACGTGGAATTCCAGAAGAAACTTCCGAAGAATGTCCACTTGAAAAAATGGGTCCCCCAGCCATCCCTTCTTGCTGATAAACGTTTCGTAAAGCGTTTCGTTACCCATGGAGGGCTGGGAAGTACAATGGAAGTTGCTTACACTGGAAAACCAGCTCTTATGGTCCCAATTTTTGCCGATCAATTCAACAATGCAAATATGCTTGCCAGACACGGAGGAGCCATTCCTTATGACAAACTTGATCTGGCAGATGGGGAAAAATTCACAAAAACTGTACGGGAAATGGTCATAAATCCCAAGTACAATGACAATGCTAAAGTGTTGCTGATAATTCTCCTCAATCAGCCAATTGATCCGAAACTGAATTTGATGAAACATCTCGAGTTTGCGATGGAGTGAGTACTTATTGAATTAAAAGAAACATTAAACTTCAACAATATTTCAAATCCCAAAACTAAAACGTTCAGATTCCCAAATCTCCGCTCTCAAATTCCGGAAATCAATAACGCTGGTCTCATCGGTTACTATTATCTTGACATAATTGCATTTTTCATTTTATTTGCCTGTTTGGCCTTATATTTGTTCACAAATTTAATTTTCAAAATATTCCGGTTTGTTCCAAAAAAGACGAAACATGACTAAATTATTATGTTCCTATTTCTTTTATCAAATAAATGCAGTTTTAAAATTTTGGACTTTTCTGAGAACGTACAGCAATAAATAAAAATCTAAAACCAATCACATTCAAAAGGTCGGAGCAAGTTCGGAGCTCCGGGATTCAAGGTCACAATAATGAAATTGTTTTTTTATTGCTTGACATTGATCGAAATTAATTTGTTATTTTTTGCAAAATCGAAAATGAATATTTTTGAATTAGAAATGTTTTTACAAAATTTTGAACCGCCATAAAAAATGTTGAAAAGTTAAAGTTTTATTACGAAATTCGTACATTTGAAAACCTTTTGGGTCTACATGTTCAAAATCGCCCGAACCGTTAGTCTTCCTTTAAAGTCAGTTATGACTGTGTTCTGTGTCTCCTCGACTCTGTTTTCTGAATTGTCATCACACCAAAAGACCAATCTTTAGATCTTTGTATTTCTTTTCATTACTTGCTATCAAATTAGCCATGAAAAACATATGTCATCATATTACTCACTCAAAATACTACAAACTACACTGACGAGGTTACCGTTTGATCTTATCATCTCTTAAATTAGTCGGGGTATATAAGAAGAACAAATCGAGTACATTGTTTCAAGAAAAATTCCCAATGTATTTTAAACTTGCATTATACTGTTTATTGATCAGCTTTGTTTCTTCTAAAAATATTCTCATTTACGATCCAATATTCGGG
This sequence comes from Caenorhabditis elegans, assembly GCF_000002985.6. Taxonomy (NCBI): domain Eukaryota; kingdom Metazoa; phylum Nematoda; class Chromadorea; order Rhabditida; family Rhabditidae; genus Caenorhabditis; species Caenorhabditis elegans. The sequence continues at coordinate 4,908,971 of NC_003283.11, forward strand.
TTTAGTCATGTGAAATTTGTTAGTCTTATGGCTGAAATTATAGCTAATCATGGACATAATGTTGTAAGTTTTTGATTTTATTTCAATTTGGAAAAAATTAAAATTAAAATTTTGCAGACACTCTTCAGGCCGTACCATATTGCTTTACCAAATGTAGATGGATTGGTGAAAAACAAAAATATTCAGGTATGATTTTTTGTGATTTTCTGAAAATGTATTTCAGAAAGAACAAAAAATTTACAACAATACTATTGAAAAAATTTTCCATTATAATTTGACATATATATATATATATATATATATATATATATATATATATATATATATATATATATATATATATATATATATATATATATATATATATATATATATATATATATATATATATATATGTGTATATATATATGGAGTACCTACTGAGGATGTATTGTTCATTTCAGAAAATGCGAAAATTTTTAACAAATAAATTTTAGAAACAAAAATTCCGTTAAAAAACGTTATTTAAAATTATACAACTTACACATTTTGCCAAAAATGGTTTTTTTCGCTGATACCTACATTATCAGAAAAAAAGTAAGCATTGCCCACAAGACTACTTGACACATTTGAAATACGATAAGTTTTTCATTATAAAATTCAATTTAAAGTTTTTAAAAATGAGAAATTAAGCATAACATTTTTATTCTATTGTAACTCTGAGGTACCTACAGAGATTTTACTATTAGTTTCAGAAAGTACTAAACAAAATTATTCAGATCATCGATTACTTCCCAAAACACTACGACGAACTTTTACATGCTGAGAAACAAACGTTCCCCGGTTTCTGGAATGACCCTCTGATCAGTCAGCCTGTTTTGAGATCGCTAGTGGTCTCAAAGCTGATTAGTGGCGAGATGAAACGAACTGCAACGCGTGAGAATATTTTATAAAAAATTTACACAATTGTAAAACACCCATTTCCATTTTTTCAGAGTTACTCCAAGATGAACGTGTATTAAATGAGTTGAGAAGTAAGAAATTTGATGTGGTTATTTCTGAAACTTTCGAGATCACAGGGCTCTGTGAGTTTTTTCAAATAACAAAATATTTTTCAAATTAAAATCAAGCTATTTCCAGATCTCGCTCACATCATTGATGTTCCCTGCATCCCAATGATGCCAGCGGTTCGGTATTTGGACCTAGGATACCTACTAGGACAGCCATCTTTAATTGGCTACGCCCAACAACCTGGCTCCAAGATGGCTCCAGAAGCCGGATTCCTGGATCGACTGAACGACGTCTATCAATACTTTTTCATGAGCTGCGAAACCGACTGGACCAGTCAATACCAAAACGACAATATCGAGGCAGCGATTGGAAGGCCGCTGCCGAATTGGAAGGATCTTTTAAGAAATTCTCCAATTTATATTTTGAACTCAAACCCTTACCTGGATTTTGCGGTCCCAACTACTGCGACAATTGTCCAAGTTGGTGGAATGACTGTGGATTTGAAGAAGATGAAGAATGTGGCAAAGCTGTCAGAGGAATATGAAACAATTCTCGCTGAAAGAGATTATGCAGTTCTGATATCCTTCGGTTCTGTTATCAGATCATTTCAGATGCCCGACAATTTTAAGTTTGTACTCCCCCGTTTTCTCTAAGCTTTAAAAAATATTCAATTTCAGAGTGGGCTTGATCAAATTGTTCGAATCACTTTCAGATGTCACATTTATTTGGAAATATGAAAAAGGTGACGTGGAATTCCAGAAGAGACTTCCGAAAAATGTTCATCTGAAAAAATGGGTTCCACAACCTTCTTTGCTTGCTGATAAACGAGTTAAGCTTTTCGTTACACATGGAGGTTTGGGAAGTACAACTGAAGTGGCCTATACTGGAAAACCTGCACTAATGGTTCCAATATTTGGAGATCAGCCGAATAACGCGGATATGCTTGCAAGGCACGGCGGAGCTATTGCCTATAGTAAATTTGATCTGGCGAATGGGGAAAAGCTTGCTAATACAGTGAAAGATATGGTTTTTAATCCAAAGTAAGATTATAGATTATCCTACCGTATCAGTAATAATTAATAACACTTGAATTTCAGATACAAGGAAAAAGCTGAGCTATTATTCGACGTACTCTCAAATCAGCCAATCGATCCAAAGGAAAATTTCATCAAGCACCTGGAGTTTGCCATGAAGTACGGTTTATAAATTTAGACTAGCAGTAAAAAATTATATATTTTCAGATTCCCAAATCACCGATCACAAGTTCCTGCAGTGAACCAAGCTGGTCTGATTGCGCAGTATTATTTGGATGTTATCGTATTTTTCGTTATGATTTCTCTGATTTCAAGTTATTTGTCATTTGTGGCTCTTTGTAGATTAGCTAGAGTGATCTCGGGTAAGAAATTGAAAACGGATTAAATAAAATTTTTGTTGTGATGAAATGTTACTTTACCTATACTTCCTGAATTATAGAGCTCATAAAATTTGTATATTCCAAGTTTTAAACGACAGAAGAAATGTTGGGGCCACATGAAGTTATCAATTAGAAACATAAATTTAGTAGTTGATCGCTCAAAACTTTTGGCACACTAATCTAAATGAGCAGCCGACATTGGACAAGATTCGCGACAGATCAGTCATCCTTGCCTTCATAAATTGACACAACCGTTAATTGTGGTGCATTTCTATGACCGGTAGGCATATGGCTAAATAATGTTTTTCTGTATCAGGTGAAAAAAAACATAAATACTAAGTTTTTAAAGTATTTATCAAGAAAGATGCATAAATTATGCGAAAAATATATTAACCCGTCAAATCAAATACTTATCCCTTGAAATGGAATCCTCCGAAGCTCTTGGCTGTGTTACAGAATGTGTCCATTTGAAACTGAAAATCACCGAATTTTTAACTATTTATATAAAATTGCAACTTACTGTGCAGAGTGGCAAACTCTTGGCAGCGTTCTTGGCACACTTGCAGAATCCTTCATCGCAAACATTTCTCGGAGTCTTCTTGGCGTAACAGGCTGTATGTTGAGCACAGCAGGCGTCGACTTTGTCTGGAAATACTTATTTTTTTTGCTGGAAACACTTCGAAGCTTTGAAATTTTTTGCAAATTTTTGGTTTTATTGTGTATTTTGATCAGAACCTTTAAAAAAAAGTTTCTTTTTGCTCCAGCTAATAAAAATTTTAAAATTTTTTGGAGGTTACTAAAATTTGCCAACGTTTTTTTTTGCTTTATCAAATGTCTGCCAGTAACATCACATATATGTCAACTTACTAAGTCTTCCCTTGCAATCATTCTTAATCAAAAGCTCCGCAAATCCAGACTGAATTGGATCGTGTCCGCATGAAAAACGAGCTGACACCATAGTTATAGCACATAGGGAGACAAGAATTGCCAAAAGTGAGCTGTTCATTCTAAAAGTTTAGAAAAATTTTTGAAAAAGTTCCACAAAACAAATTTCGATCCAATGAAACAAAAATTTCAAGTGATACAATAAAGAGGAACGGAAGCGGAAAATGGAACCAAGTCTGAACAGCAGTCACGCTTCTTATAGAAGCTGATAAAAGCTGTCTTCCAAACAGGTATAACGTGTTTTTTATCCCCCATCCGAATCTTTTTGGATGGCTATTTGATGGATTACGCGATGCAATATTTTTTTTTGTTTTGTTGCCATCAGATTTTTCCATTATGTAGACTCCATTTGTTCTTTTATCTTTCAAATAAATCTTTTAAAAATTTAGGACATTGAAACAGAAAAGAAGATAGAAAAAGCGATGTTTCATTTTTTTCAAAGGAAAAAATTACAATTAAATTTTAAATTTGGTTGTGAGATCAAATAAAAATACCGTATTCTTTTCAATTGGTACCATAAAAAGGGGTGTTACAAAAACACGCCAGGGCCTTACATTGTAGGCAGGCGCAGTTTCAGGGCGCAGTGCCTGCAGGAAACTTTACGAGCTGCTGGTCTCTAAACAGGAGCTTTGACATCTATGTACATGAATCCCCACGCTATTGATTAATTGATTTTGGTCCTTGCCAAAAATAATAGTTTAAGCAAAAATGCTGAAAATCGGAAGTTTAATTTTTAATGCATAGAAAAACTTCTCTCACTTGAATCAATTTTAGGCAATCACACTTTACTGCTGCTAATCAAAAAGAATACGGTTTATACAAGAATTGTTGCTAGAATAAGTTTGTTATCAAATACTGGGCGATATGTTTGGATCCTGATCTTTCGAGAGAACGCTGACGAAGAACAGTGTTGGCAAGAGGATTAGAAGACCAAGAAACACGGTGAAGAAGCAGAGAAGGAACGACTTTGTCTCTGAGAGAACGCACGGACCACAGCGGTACATTCGCGTTTGTTCTCCTGAAAAATCATTGTGAATGAGAATACTGGTACCTGGGTGTATACAACTTTAAATGTCCATATTGTGAATGCCCAACCAATTTTGATAATTTTTCACCGTTTTAAAAAATTATATTTTCAAAATGAAAATTTATATTGAAACTTTTCGATCTAATAGTAAGATGTTAGGTAAAAACCAAGAACAATAAATACCGTATATCTTCTATTAATATGGCCTCCCTATTAGACTTGCACTCCCTATTAGTCTTGCACTCCATAATAGCCTTGCGTTTACTCTTTTTTATTGCAGGCCCGTCTTGTTAACTTCAGGATTTCAACAAAAAAATTTGCCTATTTTGCAACAGTTTTTCACAACATTTCTACGAGATTGAAGTTTTTGAACTTATATGTTACAATTAAAATCAAATTTTCTGAATTTTTACATAAGATTCGAGCTTTTTCAGAAAAAAACTAGTAAGCTCAAAGTCAGAAAAATGTTCTGAAAATTAGTATTGCACTCCCTAATAGTCTTGCACTCCCTATTAGTATTGCAAGCGGGAAGGTCATCGAAAAATAGTATTGCAGCTATATTAATAGAAGAAATACGGTAGTTAGCTTCCTTGAAACAATCTTCAACACTGTTACACTTAATCTATTATTTACAAATCATTTCCCGCTAAGCTCTAGTCTTATCTTTTTTTTTCTAAATTGCCTATTTAAAAAATGTTTTTGAGTGTACTCAGACGAATTTCAGCGATGCTTTTTTTCTTTTCAGTTCGGGCGGTGTTGAAGTATTATAATAGTCAAACTATAGACTAGAGTTTCGTACATTCGTCAATGGAAAAGAGTTACAAAACGTGATCTTCGAAAATGTTGGGAGATTTGAATATTATTATGTCCGAACGCGTAATGTGTGAACATTATACTTTTTTAAAAATTGAATTTTAAGTTTTCTCATGTGACTTTTTTTTTAATTTTAAAACTGATATGTCGCGGAACAAATGCAATAGAAAAAACTGTTTCGTTTACAAATAGGCACAAAAATATCTGCCTGTCTGCCTACTTTCATCAGTACATTTTTTTCGGTACATATTTGCAAAACCTCCATTTTCTTACTGTAATGATAACGTTTTTATTTGGAAATTTCAATAGAACTATTGAAAAATAATTCAACTTTTTGAGAATTAATTTATTTTATCAAAAGTTTTGAGGAGTTGCTCTAAATCAAAATAAAAGTTTGAGGCAATGATGAGAAAATGGATGTTTTGTAAGTGTTCCCCGTTTTTAGTATTGCTACATATTTACTGCAAAATTTTGTGGATAGACTGTTTGTAGGCACGTAGGCACAATTCAGGCACGTAGGTAAAATACGTGCCTACCTACATAGCATGGAAGTCTCAGATCAAACTTGTTTAGGAAAGTTCAATAGAAAATGGTCGAAAAATAAACTAAAAAGAAACTCACGATCAATTTCAGCTTCTATACTTCTCATTGGCTCCTCATCAATTTGCCGTTCTTCATCATCATAAGTCGGCGGAAATGCTCTGTGCCACGTCAAATTGCTCACATCCATCACATAAATCGGAGGCATTTCATCTTTTGAGTGTGACGCAATTGTCTCATCAACAGTCTCACAGTACTCTGGAGGAGCGCTCATTGTCGGAATCATTGGCTGCAATCAAGGGGGAAAAGTGAAAAAGATGATGATGATATGAGTTTGTAAATAAATTATGCATGTACATCAGGGTTAATATCGGTGCAGTGATATTTATAGGTTTTTTCGTATGATTGCAACTGATAAGAGAAAAGTTGGGCGGAGGGTCAAATGATTGAGAATCGGGTGGAAAAACGTATGGAATTCGAATGGGAGTCGATCAGAAATCTACAATTTTAAATTGAACCTTTCAAAATCTGGGGTGTCTAGACCATTGGTGACGTCATTTTTCCGTCAAGAGCACAATACTTATGAAAATACAAAATTGATCTAAATAATAGTTCAATTTAAAATTCTTTAGACCTTGTAACAATTTCAGTCATAATATCGGCAAACTGCCAAAGTTTTGAAAAATTTAGAGCATTCTTATGCGTTTTAAACCCTACAATAATCTTTTTTTTTGGTTTATGAAAATTTTTGTTACAATTTTTGGTATTTTGAGCATCATAAGTAATTCTAAACATGTTCCACCATTAGCAAACAGTTTTGAAAATTGTTTAAATTGTTTAAAAATAAAAAATAAACTGGGAAAAACTCTCAATTTAGTGTCCACATCACTCCTAAATACCTCACTATTAATAGAAATTTCACATCAAAATTTAGATAAGAACGAGAGCTGTAAGAGGGTCAAATAGTTAAAAATAGAGAAGCATGTCAACGAAATTAGCTCAAAAATAAACTATTTACAATTTCAAGAATTATTTTTGTAGAAAACTGGTAAGTGAAAAATTTTTGCAAAAATATTACAAAAAATAAATATAAGAAGACATAAAATTGGAAGGAAAACCTAAAAGTTTGATTGATAATTCAGTAGCCAGCTTCCTTCATCATAACACGTATGAATCTTCCATATTTTTATGTTTTTCTTCGGCTACTCATTTCCTCATTTCTCTTTCAAAAAAACGAACATCTGTCTGGTTGTAATGACTTGTAATGAGTTTAGAACCACATATCTTTCCTCTAAAAGTTTTTTTCCGGCAGAAAAATGTAAAAACATGTCTGAGAGTTGGTTGGAGTAGGGAAATAGTCTGGCTGAAAATTATGATTCGAAAAGGACATGGGAAGTTTTTTTTGAGACGGTAGACAACGCAATGTCATTTACTCAAAAGCTTAAAAATTTAAACTTTAAAGGTTCTACTTAAATTTCAAAACAACTTTCACCTGCCTCGCGACTGATGCAAAAGTATGGGTGAAAATCGACAATTTTGGCTGAATCTAGGCAATTCTTCAGATAGTAATTGTTCGGGAATTTCGTTTAATAAAAACGGAAAGAAATAACGTAGTTTCCTATTTTTTGTCTAATTTCTAAATCAAGTAAAACACAAGTAAAATTTTCAGACATTTTCTTCCGCAAGCAAAACAAAAATTAAAATAATATAAAATAATCGGTTTTGATTCCAATTTAATAATGATTCAACCTTTTTTGTTACAAAATTGAACAAAATTTTTTTTTAAATTAGAGTTGAGTGAAAAAAGTTACCTTCGGATATCTCAGGGTGAGTTTAATTAATTTTTTTTGTTCGGGAAAAACCCCGCAGGTGTAACTCCGACTTAAAAATTACAGCTGTTTCTAAAATTGATATCTGAATTTTTATAACAAACATCCTGTAGAATTGCGCTACAAAATCTGAAAACAAAGACTGAAATACATAGTCAAGTGTCCTTATTTCTTCCCCATGCCATCCTCTACTCTACTCCATTTACATTTCTCGCCTCCAATTTCCGGACCTCGTGCCGTTTTCTAATAGAAGAAGAATACAGAGGTTAACCAAAAATTTAAAAAAGGCGAAAAATATGCATAAATTTTTATTACAAATTTACGACGTGAATCACACGGGGAGCATGAAAAAACTGACAAAAAAGTACGAAAAAGCAAAAAAAAAAAATGAGAAGAGCATCCGGGAGAGTAAGAAAAAGGTCCTAATTGCCAACTCGATGAACTTTTGACGGACGAGAAGAGGACAGATGAAGTGACTTTTTTTGCATGATGGAATGACTTGGCAGGGAGGAAAAATAAAATAAATGTGTTGGTTTTGTCGGCTTGACCTTTTAATGGGTGTTAGTTATTGAACTCGTAACTTTTTGAAATGGAGCAATTTTCAAATTAAACTTTAAATATGGAAATACCCTTCAATAAGGCAAATTTTGCCTATTATGCGCCTATCAACTCCTAAAAAAACTATGACCATGTTTTTTTTTAAATTTTAACTTTGGAAAGATAACTTTCATGTTCCGGAGAGCTGAACTAAACTAAAGAATGACTAAACTTGAATAAACTTAAAACATTGGAAATTCCACCAGAATTCGAAAGTTGACAATTTAATTTAATTTTAGCCACCTCTTTTCACTTTTTTTTGGCACAAACTGGTCGTTTTCTTTTCAAATTTGGGTACATTTTTAGCTGAAGTAGTAAAGCTATAACAGATTGCGTTACTTCAACTTCAAAGGTTTTAAAACGTTCTTTTTATATATTTTTTGCTTTGATTTTCAAAAAAAGGTTTTACCCACCATAAATCTTTTTCTGAAAAAATATATTCAAAACTGTTTCAATTTAAAAATGCGTAACAATATACGTATTATGTAAATGTTTTAGAAACTGATTGCTATCCAAAGTTTTTCTAAAAGATGGGATCTGACAAATGAGTGTTTCTCATTTTCTTCTACTTGAAAAACACTTCTTACTCGCTAGGAAATTGGATTAGGAGTGTTCAAATTAGGTTGTAGATTCTTCTAACTTGAGAGGTTAGCTGAACTTTTTTTGGCGATCATTTATTCAGAACTAGGGGACACCAAACAGAGCATAAATTGAGCCCAAATTTGGGAAGTTTCATTGATGTCGTTAAGTACCTTCAATGTTTAAATGTGAGCTGATTTAATTAAAGTAAGCCTTGAAATTATTTGAATAGTTTACTTTATTTCTGAAAATTCTTGGAAAATTCAAATCAGAATTCCGGGGGATAGGGAGAAAATTGTTTCAATTTTTGATTTTTCATGATTACACGATTTCATTCGGTTTTAGTAAAACATATCAAGTTCTTTGTAAATTCCCAGTTCTTGGCAGTGCTCTTTCCCAACTTTAATTCATTTCTATGTCCCCTAAGCCAACAATAAAAAACAAAATTTGGAATGTTCAATGTTTATTTGATAAATCAGTTTTCAAAATTTACAGAAACTGTTTCTCGAAGTCAATTCGCTTATTTTCCGGCGACGGCGTATCCTCCGGCTGGAGCAGCGTAGGCTGGTGGTGGAGCAGCGTATCCGCCGCCACCTCCTCCGCATCCGCAGGCTGGTGGTGGTGGTGGTGGGGCACTGAAAGTTGAAGATTAAGCTTCAGAAGAAAGAACTTCAAAAAGAAAGACCTAAACTGCTGGTAAACTACTAGAGCTCAAGAATTTCACGATTCAAAACTAAAAGCCACTAGAAATTAAGTAAAATCTTACCATCCGCATCCACCACCTCCTCCGGATGGGAACAAGAAAGCTGAAGTGGCAGCGACCAAAGAAGTGAAGATGACGAAGAAACGCATGATTTGGGACAGTTGTTGAAGGACTGCTTACTTTAGCGGCTTTTGTACCCCTTTTATACCCACCTATTACGATTTTTGTTTTCGACATTTTCGTTTCCTGCCAAGGTCTTAAACATCATAACCTTAAAACTGAAAGTTTCCGACTTCCACACACCTCTGCAAGAGGATGACTCTAGATAAAAACTGACTACAAATCACATAAAAGGGGCTAGAACCTCCTCATTTTCCCATATTTGCCGAACAAAGAAGCAGAGATAAGAAGTCACTTTCACTTTTCCCCCGATGCCGTAGATCAAAGCCAGATCAACGGCAGGTAGAACCTGAACAAGGATACTAAGATCCATATCCGTAAGACTTCAAACATCTACGCTCGCATCATGAATGTGTAAAAATGCCCGTCACCTGTTTCCCTCTCTCTTAATCAGTGCAACATCGAAACAAACTGGAAATGGTTGCTGAATTGTGAGGTAGAGAGAAAGAAGAAGAAGAAGCTTTCTGCAAAATCGTCTAGCCACCCGGTATCGTCGGAGAGGTGAAAGGCGGGATCAGCAACACCCTGTGGGGGCCCGCCTGCCGCAGCGCTTTCGGAAATGAAACAAAAAATCGAATATCTTGACGGGTATAAATAGGCGAAAAAGGTGTCGAGAAGCTAAGCAGTCCTCACAGCTGTCTCAAATCTAAAATCATGCGTTTCTTCGTTATCTTCACCTCCATGGTCGCCGCCACTTCCGCTTTCTTGTTCCCATCCGGAGGAGGTGGAGGATGCGGATGGTAAGTTGAAACAGCACAAAAAATTACAAGTTCATCATCTTAACATTAATTTTCAGTGCCCCACCACCACCACCAGCATGTGGATGCGGAGGAGGAGCTGCTCCACCACCAGCATACGTTGCCCCAGCCCCAGCCTACGCTGCCCCAGCCGGAGGAGCCTACGCTGTCGGAGGACGCAAATAAGCGAATCTTTTGACTTCAATACAGTTTCTGTACATTTGGAAAACTGATATGAAATAAATATTTTTCTTTTGAAACACCACTGTTTATTTTGTTTTTTTTTTTCAGGGGAACTGTTCCAGGCGATTCCAAATCTCAAGCTCCAAAAAACCGGATAGTATCTTTTCCAAGTTAGAAATTTCAAATTTTCAAGTAGAACAGAATTGTCTCAATTGGATTGATACTAACATATTGAAACTATCCCCTTTTTGAAACAAAAAAATTTTACAGGTGCAAAAATAAACTCACTATCATATAAACTCGATTAGAAAATGATCAGTATATAAAGTAACTTAACACGACTGCTCAACTTTGAGAGCTCATATCTTAGATGTGATTGGGTTTTTCAAAAATTGCCAACTATCAAAATATAGATTCTTTTTTTCTTTCTAATTTCTAATTCACCCAGATATAAGCTATCAAAGTTGATTAGGCAGGTTTCAGGCCAATAGAGGAAATATGATAGATTTTTTGCTCACAATTAAGAAATTATCTACAAAAAAATTGAAGACTTCGATTTCCTTAAAACCTAATTAAGTTAGTGTTAAAGTTTTATCCAAAATTTTCTCTTGAAAATATTTTTTACAAATATATTCCTATCACTTATCATAAGCCTCTAATCTTCGTCACTTATAACAGGATAACAGTGTTGCTTGGGTGAGAAAATGCCACACAAACACACATAAACGTATAAAATCGTTTATTGTGATAAGATCTGATCTATGAATAGATACGTTCTCACCTGTTAGTTCTCACCTGTCTTTTTTTCATTTTATGTTTATTTTTGACTTAATTTCAATTGAAGTTGAATGAGAAAAAGAAAACTGAATCGAAGATTCTGATTTTGGAAATTAAAATAATAAAATAATCCATCAATTTTGCCAACAAATCCAAATGACAGTCAAAAATTATGGAACAAATATTGATTTGGATAGAGGAAATAGATAAATTACCTGAAATTGTTGAACATTAAAAAAAAAAAAAAATTAAAAACCTCTGTACTTTTCAGATCTTAACTAGACCTTGCCAAGCGATTTTGGGGTTTAGCGTTTTTTAAAGCTGATCTCGTAAATTTTGTCTTACTGTACTTGTACTAAACTTATGAGCTGCCAGTACCTTTCTGCTTCCTACACCAACAAACCTTCAAACCAATTAGCAACTTTTTGTAGTACTACTAGATCAGGTTCATATGAGACCTGTATTCCTGCATCCGCAGACTGATCATAAACCGTTTTTATCAGCATTCCCTGCTGCTTGTTATTAGCTTCTAGCCTTCACTAGGTCATATGCATTCATTTTGCAAGAAGAAAGGCAATTGAGATGGAAAGAGATAGTGAAGAACGCGAAGGCAAAATAAAAAGGAAATATGTACATAGTGAAATTTAAAATTAAGACTTGGAATGCTAATAAAACCATATCCAGAAATTAAGATATTACTATATAAGAATAAGTGTATAGAGACCTTCCATAGTAGACAGGCACAGTTTGAAGACCTGGCGCCTGCCCAAAATCTGCCACGTCACCGTAAAGCCAGGCAGGCAGCGCTGGCTAAATCTAGTTTGCCGGAAAATGTGACTTGTTAATGCAATTGTGTGCAATACGAATAATCTTGTGTCAGTTTTACTGGAAGTAAATAAGTAACTACTCCAAAGATCGAAAATAAAAACATTTTGCGATGGACTGCCTTGAGCCTTCTCCATTAATTTTCAGGTATGAATTTTTTAGAATCAAATCAGATTTTATGCTTATTTTAAATGTTTTTTACAGAATTTTCACCCACTCGATTCATTTCGTCAGCTTACCAACATATTTTCTCGCATTATTCTCCCTCTTTTTCATCAAGTCAAAAGTTTTTGTCACTTATCGATATTTCCTGTTATGGCATGTCTTCGAGAATTTATTCTTCGAAATGCATTCCGATTTTCTGTTGGCACCAGCAATTCAGCCTCCGTTATGTGCAATCAGAACAACAGGGATTTTGACACAACTCGGAATGAGTAGTTTGGTTCAGTTTTATTGGATCGCGTTGGTTATGCAATGTAATGTTTTTTTAAAGTTAAATATATACTTTCCTGAAATATATTTTACCATGTAGCTTAACGTACTATCCTAACTTGGGATTCAACTTCAAATAAAGGTGTATTACTTTTAAAATCTTGCGGATTTTGAGGTTAAAAAAGCTTAACAAAAATGTTATACTCAGAGTTTTTTATAATGCTTGTGGCCTAGAAACACCGTTTATTCTGCAACTTTATGAAATTTTGTATTGTATTAGTTTAATATTGGCTAATAATAATTTTTTTTACCGTTTTGAAATGTTCAACTTTATTACAGATACAGCGACTTCTGTCAGTGAAATGTTTTATTTCCGTTATAAAGCCAGTATTCTAAACTACAAAACATATCGTTTCACCTATTTTATTAAATTCACTGTTTATTTCACTCGATGCATTTCAATTTTTGATACATTTTTTGTAATATTGACATCGCATGATGCTCACCGATTTCAAGAAGAACACAAAGCAACATTTCTGAAACAAAATCCTTCTGCTCATTTTCTAACTTGTGAAAATTCTTATCTGTTTGTCCCTTTCTCCGACTACGTTTCCACTTCAATAATGATTCTATGGATTGCTGAATGCGTAATAATTTTTCTCTCTGTTCCTGGAATCACTATTTTTATCAACTTGAAAATTTCAAAATCCACCTCGAAAAATACTTGGAAAGTACAAAAACAATTATTGAAAAGTTTAGTTATACAAGCATTAATTCATTCGTTTACGATGGGTCTGCCAAATTTGATGTTTACATATGGATTTTTCTTCGGTTATGCAAGCGAAAGTGAGCGTTGAGTTTGTTTCTTAACCAAAACTGTAAAACATTGTGATTGATTTTTCTATTAAATTTTAAAATTTCAGCAATAGCGTATGGTGCATTTGTCTTCATAACATATCATGGATTTGTTTCAACTTTTGCACTTATCGCATTCACTAAGCCTATACGCGATTATCTGCAATCAACATTCAATATTAAGAAAAGAGCCACTCATAGAGCATCAATGACTTTTTAGATAAAAGGATATCAATTTTTTGAAATTTATATTTTCTAACCCAATGATAATTACATATTTTGAATATTATTCGCCAATAATGGAACATCTCATTTTTATAGTAATGTTTGTACTTTTTTGCTAATTTTAAGCCAAGCTCGGAAAATTCAGCAAACTCGGTAAACCTTGATATTTTTAAAAGAATTTTTCAGATCACTAAAACTGGCAAAATGGACGAAAAAGCGTAGAACACAGGGTAGAAAAAATATTTTATGTTGTTCTATTTGAACTTTCGGAATAAAATCATTCGTAGTGGGCGTCTTTTGGCGCAAATTTTTCGCACATCCCTATTCCCAAGCTTGAGAGCACACACTGAAAGTTTTCATGGTGATATATGTTATCACTTCATTATAACTATAATGTTTCTATAACTTGATTTGTCAACAAAACGTGACTTGTTAATACAATTGCGTAGGCATCAGAAACGAATAATTTGATACAAGTTCTTTTAGTTTTTTATTTCAGTATGATAGTTTTTTAAAACCAAAATTAGTATGACAATGCAGGGAAATTATTGTTCGATTAATACTATTTTCAGATTGAACGAACATTTTCCTACATTTCTATATTAATTTTTGCCTGAAAAATTGCAGCACATCTCTGTATCAGAAGTGAAGAAAAGAAATTACATTTGCGATGAATTGCCTTGAATCTTCTCCTTTAATTTTCAGGTAGATATTCCTCAAAACAGGTTTCATATGATCTCACAATTTTTTTTTCAGAATCTTCACCCACTCTATTCATTTCGTCAGCTTACCAACATATTTTCTCGCATTATTCTCCCTCGTTTCCATAAAGTCAAAAGTTTTTGTCACTTACCGATATTTTCTGCTGTGGCACGTCTTGGAGAATCTATTTTTTGAAATGCATTCCGATTTCCTAGTCGCACCGGCCGTTCATCCTCCGTTTTGTGCTATCAGAGCAACCGGAATTTTGTCTCAAATCGGAATGAGTAGTTTGGTTCAGTTTTATTGGCTCTCGTTGGCAATTCAATGTAATTTTTTAATACCAAACTCTACCTTAAAACTGTACACTGCAGTGTCAAAAATGTAGCATTATCTACCATAGAGTTGATGATCGTTTTGTAAAATCTGTACGGCATAATATTGTTTAATTTTTAAAAATTTACAACTTACGCATTATAGTAACATATACAATACATCCACAAAAGTCAGGTTATTAAAACACATGTTCTTCAGATACGGCAGCTTCCGTCAGTGAAATGTTTTATTTCCGTTATAAAGCCAGCATTTTGAATTACAAAACATATCGTTTCACATATTTTATAAAACTTTCAGTTTATTTTATTCGATGCATTTCAGTTTTTGACACATTTTTGGCAATATTGACGTCACAAGATGCTTATCGGTTTCAAGAAGAACACAAAGCAACATTTCTGAAACAAGATCCTTCTGCTCATTTTCTAACTTGTGATAATGTTTATCTGTTTGTCCCATTTGCAGATTATATTTCTACTACAATAATAATTTTATGGATTGTTGAATGCATAGTACTATTTCTTTCTATTCCTGGGACCGCAATTTTCATCAACTTGAGCATTTCAAAATCAGCATCGGAGAGTACTTGGAAAATTCAGAAGAATTTACTGAAGAGTTTAGTGATACAAGCATCGATTCATTCAATTATGATGGGTGTGCCAAATGGGATGTTTAATTATGCATTCTTTTTTGGATATGAAAATGAATGTATGCTTGACTATTTGAAATTTAAAATCTACCTGATCCAAATAAAACATTTTTCAGCACTAGCTTATGGGGCATTTGTAATCCTAACATATCATGGATTTGTTTCAACTTTTGCGCTTATTATATTCACTAAACCACTACGTGAATACCTTCTCATTGCTTTCAAGATGAAGAAAACAGCTACTCAAAAAGTTTCCATGACCAGTTTGCATAAAAGAACATCAGTATTTTAAAGTTTGTGTTTTCAAGTTGAACTATAACAACGTTCACAGGAATTGTGTTGATTTTTGCTTGGTTATATTACCTTAATAACAAATATCTGATTGATGAACAATCCAGTATTAACAATACAACCATTTTGGTTCTGACTATGAGAAGTAACCTTTCGCAACCGCTCATAATAACAGGATAATTGAGTTGCTCAAAAAGTATGATAATTTAGTTCTGATATAAGCTGTTTGTTAGAAATGACGTGCTTTGCCAAAAGGCTGAAATGTGAGCCATGAACAAAACTTTCACCTGGAACTATTAGTTCTAATAAGCTTCATGCTTCAACATGGACTGCCTTGAACCACCACCAATATTTGTCAGAATTTCACTACATTCTGTTCATTTGATAACATTCCCTACCTATGCTTTAGCATTGTTTTCACTAATTTTCATAAAAACAAAAATATTTGCAATTTATCGATTTTTCCTCATTTGGCATGTTCTGGACAATTTGTTCTTCGAACTTTATTCGTCTGTTATGGTGGAGCCGGCCATTCATTCGCCGTATCTCATGATGAGAACTACTGGAATTTTATCAAAACTTGGTGTTAGTGGCTCAATTCAATTTAATCTATTTTCAGTTGCTCTAGCATGTAAGCCAAGCTACATTATTCATTGCCGCAATTTCTATAGATCACATTATTATATTTTCAGATAATGGAGCTTCAATTAGTGAGTTGTTCTACTTCCGGTACAAAGCAAGTGTCAGTTACAAGGAGCATAAATTTACGCATTTTATTCAAGTTCTTGTATATACTATCAGGACTTTTGCTCTCCTTAGTTTGATATTTTCTCTTGCAACTATGCATGAAACGTCACGATTTCAACTTGCTCAAAAATCTGATTTTTTGAAGTTAAATCCTTTAGTAACAATTGTAAACTGCGACACAGTTTATCTCATTGTTCCATTTTCCGATTATGTTTCATCAATCACCTCTACATTGTGGCTTTCTCAAACAAGCTTGCTCATTATTTTGGTACCAAGCACAACTTTGTTTGTAAAGTTCAATTTGCCAACTTCCATATCAGAAACTACATTAAAAGTTCAAAATCAACTACTGAAAAGTTTGGTATTTCAAACAATTATCCACGCAATAATGTTGGGTATACCTAATTGTATGTTTATATATGCATTCTTCAATGGATATAAAGATGAAAGTGAGTTTAAGATGCAGTTAATGGGAAAATGTAGACTAAAATTTTAGCTTAACATTTTTTTAAAAGTTCCCTCTAAAATAGAAATCCTGACCGCTTTTATAACATCCAATCCAATATTTTTTTCTCAAAAATCGACTCTAGAATTAATTGACTACCCTAATTTTTTTCGGGGTTGCTAGAGGCGATTTTTGGAGCGACCCAATATTTTCACTGAGTTACTGTCAAAAATTTTTCCATTTTTCAGCGCTGGCCTACATTGCATTTATCTGCTTAACCTACCACGGATTTGCTTCGACACTTGCCTTGATAATATTTACAAAACCACTAAGAAACTACATTCTTGAAACTTTGAAATTAAAGAAAACATCTAGCATTCAAGTTTCTATGAAAGTTTCCAATTGAAATATTGAAAAGTTTCCAATAAAATTTACCTTTATGTTCAACTTAACTTCTCATAGACACACAATTCATAGACACACAGTTCCTTCTGCAAATTAACATAGCTTAAAAACTATCCTACACGGTTTGCCTTTTGTAAAAATAGAAGGTTTTAAAATTGGAGTTTCGCAGAAAAGCTAATCAAAGCAACAAGATACATAGTTCATAAACTGCAATTCATGTAACTCTGCAAAGAAGGACATATTTTTAATTTGCTACATGCAGCTATTTTCTAGTTAGGCACGACTGAACATTCAAAATTAATTCAACATATAATTTACTAGCAGCTTGAATTTCGCTTCCGTGGAATTAATTCGATTCTTAAAAATAAATAGGCACCGTGTCTCGAGAAGCTGACAGCTCACCCGTTTAATGTTATTTGTCAGATTTATGGAGAGGGAAAATTGGAATTAGGGCTGTTATCACGTCGGCATTCACTTCTAATGGATTGCCTTGAGCCACCGCCGGCTACTTTCAGGTATTGATTGAAAAAATGTTGAGAGTTTTAGTTTTTCTAAGGAAACTATAATTTAAGATATTATTAATTTTCGAGAGGTTTTTACATGGTTTTTACAATTTTTTGAGCTTTAAACGTAATAAAGTAAACTTCAAGAGTTGGTACAAGGTCACCTTAGAGACAAAAATAAACTTTGGAAATGTATTACATTTTTGAGAATTACCATTTTCCAGAATTTTGTCTCACTCTATACATTTCATAAGCATCCCAATCTACTGCTTGGCTCTCTATTCTTTGATTTTTATAAAGTCAAACGTTTTCACAACATATCGGATTTTTCTGATTTGGCATGTCTCGGAGAACATATTTTTTGAAATGTATTCTGCATTTTTCCTGGCTCCGGCTCTCCATGCCCCATTTGTCGTGATGAGGACTACTGGAATCTTGTCACATTTTGGAATAAATTCGCTGGTTCAATTTTATATACTCACATTTTCAATTGAATGTAATGCTTTTTCCAATATTGAAACTACTTTTTCGAATTTTCCAGTTTCAGGTAGTGCAGTTTGCATCAGCGAAATGTTCTATTTTCGATACAAAGCAAGTCTCGTGAGTTACAAGGATCATTATTTCACATATTTTCTTCGCTTTCTCGTGTACTCTACGAGATGCTTTGCGATATTTGACTTCATATTTCCGATTGTGACCTATCAAGATGCTAATAAGTTCCAGCAAATTCACAAATTAGCTTTGCTGCAGCAGAATCCTTCTGCTCAGTTTTTAAGATGTGATTCGGTTTATCTTCTTTCAGCATTTGCTGATTACGTATCAATTATTGTTTTGTCATTTTGGATAGTGCAATTTGTAGTTCTCTGTGTTGCTATTCCCGGTGCAATTGTGTACATCACCTTAAACATACCAAAATCCACTTCTGAAACTACATGGAAAGTTCAACAACAGCTATTGAAAAGTCTTGCGATTCAAGCTCTGATTCATGCGATCATGTTGGGGGGACCCAATTCATTATTTATTCTTGCATTGTTTTTGGGGTATAATAGCGAAGGTAAGTGGAAAATTAATTTCAATCCAATTTACAGTGTTTCAGAACTTGCGTACTCTGCGTTCCTTAGCTTGATTTATCACGGGTTTATCTCAACATTTGCAATGATAGTTTTCACCAAACCAGTTCGCCATCATATTTTAGAGTGTCTCAAACTGAGGAAAACTTTTGAAACAAAAGGAAATTCACTGAAGAAATCGAACCAAGGAACTGTAACCACATAAGAATGTTGTCAAAATTTGGAGCCAGCTGCCAAAACTTGGACGTTTTTTTTAAGAGTTTTTGCCATTGTTTTATTCTTGTTTGAAACAATTTTAAAAACGCTTTCGCGCTTTTACTTCTCAGCGAAGTTTAAATTTTTTGGCAAAACTTGGTTTAGAAGTTGGCTCTGTTATCACATCCAAGAAACTTATAAGGATTTTAATTGCATTTTTTGAAATGAATACGTTATTTGAAGTTATTGTAAATTTACTTTTTATTTGAAATCGTAAAAAAAACCTTATTTTCAAAATATTATCAATTAATTTAGATGATTATAGACGCGTGGTTTCAATACTTTGGGTATTAGAGGTTCCTTGTCGAGTTGGGCGATTCCATCGACACATAATAATCCTCGTTATTTTATTGAATATTTCTGAAAAAAAACGATTTGAAGTTCCAATACTTCTTAAAGGGGAACATTTTAAAATGTTGTTTTGTAGAAATTGCAGAAATTGCAAAAAAAGTTTGGCAAATTGTGGTTTTGCACACTTTTTTTTGGAAATTTCAGAAGTTCAATTTTAATCGGCAAAATTGTTCGCATGCTTGAATGTTTCTACATCTATTTTGAAAAGTGAGCAAATTCTATGAAAATATCTTAAAAATTTTTTTGAAGGCACAGTTTTAAGTTTTTTTTGTCTTATAAAAAAATCCCTATAAACATTTCCGGCAAATCTGATATCCGGCACATGAAAAATTTCGGAAAATCGGAAAACCAGCATTTTGCCAATTTGCCGAATTTATCGAAATAAAATTCAGCAAACGACAATTGCTGCCCACTCAAAGTTTTGGAAAAAATAGACTCCGATGGTGAATTTTGAAATATAAATTAAATTTTTCAGTAATCTCCTCAGTGAAAATATTTCATGATAAACATGGATACTCTTACCCAAAATTCCATGACGATAACTTGTCACAATAAACATTGTTGGCAGCGGATCAATTGCGGGATAGACAGCGATTGTCATCGCAACAAGACCACTGAATTCACCAACGTCAAAAGAGACAAACACAGAGAGAAATAAAATCGTAGCAGGAAGTTGTAAGAGAATGACTGGAATAAGGGTCTGTGTAACCAGCGCATAGTAAAGTTGAACTTGGAGGGTTTTATTCTTAAGAGAAACATTGCTATATTTTAGTTTTCTCAATTCCCTGAAAGTCTGATAGCCAAAATAGCAAACAGTGAAAAATGAAGAATTCTGAAATATAGGTGTTTTTTTCAATTCAAGGCTATAGAAGCTAGCTTAAAACTCACAATAATGATGCAATCCACAAGAAGGGAAATTACAACTGGCCAGTATATTTCGTGATGCTCATCAAACAAGTATGGAGCTACGTACACAGTATTCTTAAAGTTGATATCCAAACTGTCTAAAAGATCGAATTCAATCACTTTGTCAGTTATATCTCTTGGACCACAAAAAACCACAGCAATCGAACCCCAAACTAATCCATAAATTATAGGAATAGCAAACCAGAATAATATTCGCCAGGAGTGAAAACTTTTGAGTTTTGCGTTGCCTTTCATCACGAAACATCGGTATATAAAGTGTATACCAAACATTGCCATGCACGATCCATACAACCCACAATAAATTCCAGACAAGATAAGTTGGACTTGGGGTCCGAAAAACGCAGTTTCTAGACGCGTCAGGATGATAAATGTGAAGCCAGTGTTATGAAAAATCTGAAAGATTATAAAAAATGTCTTGCCAGTTAGTTTTTATGTATAATAGCGTGATTACCGGTAACACTAGAATATCCACAATTGCGTACAGGACTTCGAGAATAGAAATGTAAATCATTAAAAACTTGTAAGCACCAAGCTCCTTTGGAGATTTTCTAATGATAAGTAATACCAGGCATGTATTCAAAATTAGAGCAATTATTGCAGATCCCTTTTGAACAGGAATTTGGATTTTATCCGAAATAAGTGGCATTTTAAAGCTCACTTCAGTTCAACAGCTTTTCTTCAGAACTGAATTGGAGAAATGTGAAATTGATCAGAATGGATGTGCACGTATGATGCATCAACGAATAACTGTAATACTAATAACACTAATTAAAGAAAAGCGTCTTGAAAATTGCTACGTATGTAGGCCTGCGTGTATAATTATGCAAATTCAAAAATAAAATTCTCAGACATCAATTAAATTCAAACAAGTAGATGGTATATGCGTTTTTGGGACTACACATTTTTTGGGGCTGACAGTCGAATTTTCCGCAATTTCGGCAATTTAGGCAATTGGCAAAATTGCCGATTGCCAGAAATACCGAAACCCGGCTATTTCCAGAAGAAAATGACTAATCGACTATTAAAATAAACAAGATGAACTTTTTTCAATTTTCGAAATATATTTATTAGTGGCAAAACATACATAAGACATAAGTAAAATATTAAGGAAATTTGCAAGTCTAATGAAATTATAATTTGTGAACACATCGGGCAGCGGAGGCATTGTGGTCGCAAATCGTCATTGTTGTAAACTATTATCAGCACAACCTCATAAGTCAAGAATATGTAAAAGGGCAACAATTCATTTAATCGAGATGTCCATTTTGGCTTTTGCTGCTTTAGCAAACTCTTCAGTCATCTTGTCCAGTCTTCCAGATTTTTTTTCCTCGAGCAGCTCCTGTAAGTGTCCCACCAATTTAGAAAAAAATGGCAATATTTTCAGAGTAAAGTATTTCCGTTTGAAATATTCAAAAATGGATGAAAATATATGGATTTTCGTGAATCCAATTACCGCGGGAATTCAAATTTTGTTGTGGATTTTTATAGGCATATTCAGTGAACACGAAATGCCGAATATTCTACTTTAATTGTTTCTTATGCTTCAGAAAATGTCTACATTATTTTAAGTTAAAATAAAAAGAAAATTGAGAAAACTGTAGGAAACCTTACTTCTCAATAAATATTTTCTGCACTTTTAAAAATTTTTCAGATGAGAAAAGCTCTACTTTTTCAAGCTTAAATTTTTCTTTTTTGAATTCAAGTTTACATAAAAAGCTTATCACCTCCAGCATAATCTTCTTATGTTCATATTCCATACAAGCGTCCGGGAACAAGTATGGGATCAATTTCTCCAGAATCAAATCCAAATTTGGCTGAGAACCCTTGCATCTCAATCGAAAAGTGGCTTGAAGATTTGGAAGCTTTGAAGATGAAGCGGTGAGATTCAGCCAATCCAGAAGATCATCAAATATCGGACGGCGCTCTTCAGAGAGTAGCAGCGTGACGCAACACATTGCATTTTTGGCTTTTCCTTGATCACATTCATTGCTCATCAACTTCTTACTGATGACTGTTAACAATGGTGACAACTCTGACGGGAACAATGGATCCATCTTTTTTATCTCGTTCTTTACAGCTCTAAACGCACTGCTACACCATAAATGAACAAGAGATTCAGAATCGATTTCTGGGTTTTGGCATAGAAATAGGCCAGGAGCAATTTTCAACGCAATGTTGAGCCATTGTCGGACGTCTTCTGTCAAAATTGATGAATTTCGAATAAGAAGCATAGTGATAAACATTGGAACGTTATTGATCCCAGGCAACGTGATCAAATCCAACTTTTGCATTTTCCCCAGAGAACTTGTAGTCTGATTAAGAGTTTTATCTTTCTTCGTCCGTTTGACAATTTTTCCAATGACTTCTACATCGACCAGCGTCAGCAGTGACATGAGAATAATTTCGTGAAATTTGTCTTGAATTGGTGTTGTTTCCTTTTTTAACGGCAGCTTGGAAGAGTTGCAGGTATGAACCGAACATTTGGAAGAGGTTGTGGAACCTGTAATTTGGATTAAATTTTTTGAATTTGTATCGTATATCCCCAAATTTCACGAAAATTTGTTTTCATAATTATTTTTTAATACAAATAAAATCTCTACAAGACACTATGAAATTAATTTTTCTGACAAGGGACGTACCGGACTTCTGGATGAAATCTATGTCATTTGCAAGAAGGCCTTCTAAATAGGCCCCTACAAAAATTTTAGCGGCAGAGAGGAGCGCTTTGAACTGGAAAAAGTCGACAGATCTCAAATTTCAGTTCATTTTGAAGATATCAGCAAGTTTTCACAGCAAAAACTAAAGAAACATTTAAAAAATTTAAGGTTATATCTCGATGTTTAAATAATGTTTACAAAATACGAAAAAAACTATTTTCAAATATATTTTCAAAAAACAAATAGAATATTTTGTTTCAGTTTGCAATGTTTTATGAAAACTAAATGCTGCGCGAGATACGAGCAGCAAAAGTTGAGCAATAAAATGCAGTACTGTATGTACAGAGGTATGAAATTTTTTTATACTTGAAGTATTTTGATTGTATGCATTCATTTTATACGGTAGATAAATTGGTATTATTCATTTCGAAACTTAGTAAAAATCAAAGCAATTTTATTGGACGAATAAAATGCACGGTGATACACAAAAAGTTGAAATTTGTTTTTTAGTAGAGCAAGATTCTTGAGAATACGGTATTCTTGATGGAAAACTCATGGTAGGTATTTGCATGCAGCGAATAGCAATAAAATAACGACAGCAATGACAAGAACGTATCCAATGAACTGGCAAGAATCTTGTCTGATGTAGTTGGTTGGTCGTTGGGCTGGCCATACGAATACTATAAATGAAAATGGTATGTTCAAACAGAAGTTCACAAATTTCAGAATTGGTTCATTTTGGTTAAGATCTCAATTGGATGAAATAAGGTTACTGTAGCTCAAATATTTTGCGCATGCAACATTTTTTCAGATGAGAATGTAAGTTTTGTACTACATTAAAATCATGATCCCGGAAGAAATCAAATCCTCACCTGATTCAGATGGAAGGTTAGTGGTCTGAGCCCGTGGTGCAGCTCCGCAATGTGCACACGGCTTCAGCTGGGAATAGGACTCTTGTCGGATCCTCATCAGGTTCTTCTTAGCCTGTCCATGAGCTGGATCCATATATGGTGGTGGAATTACCATTGCTGCACTTTCAATTTCAATAGCAGTTTGTTGCTCGGTCGCTGGCATGATTGATTGTGTCGAATCAAATGAATGATGGAGGTTGGGTCTTCCCCTGGCTCCTTTAATACAGACTAGATGGCCAAAGAGCAAACTGTATTCTTGTAGCTACGTAGTTAGTCTGAAGAATCAAGGGTTTCTGTACTTGACCTGTTTCTAAAAATATACGCATTCCTGTCAACTGATAAGGAGCATCCTCGCTCAAGGAGACCATGTTTTCTGGAATCATTTCGCACGATAACACGAATTATTTGGCCGGAAACTGCCTCCACCGGAAACTAGAAACTGATATGAAACTAAAAATATAATAATTCGGATAAAGGGTGAACCCCCGCAAAGGTTCGGTCAAACAACTACAGGTGGGTGCAGTAAGCAGAGTTTGAACTTTTATATGTTAAGCGAGCATCTGAAGTTCAACTCATATGATTTCGGTACAGTATCGTAGTTAATCATAATGCACTACTATTGAAGGTACATATGGCAAAACAACAATTATAATAGCTGTATGCTCATTCTGATTGAAAAATCTTCCGTATCTACAGAGAAAATTGTTTACAAATAGTTTGAACTGAAGAAGGAGGACTTAATTCTGATGATTTCTGTTTGGACTCTGCATCACACGATCAAAGTTTTCAACGTCATTTTTAATTCTCCCAATGGGTACGGTAGCCTTCCATCTCATTTAAAATTAGCTCTCTTTTCGTTCGGCTGTTTTCAAAAACTCTTGAATGTCCGTATTGTATGTATTTTCATTTCAATTCGGTGAAGTTCTTCTTAATTTGGTTTTTTATTTTGAAAAAGATTTTATTTTCAAGCATTTGTACGTTCATGCTTTCTTTTCTGAAATTCCACGAGTTTTTCTAAATTTCAGGCTTTAATTCGGCCCTCCATTTACGGTACATTTTTCATGGAGCCCAGAAAATCTTGGTTACTTGAGAAAATGGTTTGACTATTAGTTTTCAATGCATGTCAAAATACCGGCAGATAGACGGTAGGCAAGCATGTAGGCATGTATGCCTCAAAGTATCAGCCTTCCACAAAAGTTTATTATGGGGAATTTGCAATTTGTGAACCTTTCGCTTACTATTAGTAAAATAAGAAAAACTACAAGTTGGTTATTATTTTTTAGCAATTTTTTCTGTTTCGATAGCAGTATTTTTATAATCCAGTTGTTGCCGATCGCGCTTATGGAACTGATTTTTTGTGTTCAGTATACCTACATTAACCCTACCGTAATCCTACTGCATGTAACACTACCAGTAGTTTGGATCGTATTCACTTTTATGCTTGATCGGCCCACTTGGGAAATGCAGACAACATTCAATACACCCCGCGCCAGTGGTTTGTCGGGCACCTCGATTAATGTCGGCTGCGGATTCAAGTTTCTCTAATTCGTTGCCTAGTCGCCATAAATCAAACTAATAAATGAGGACTTAATAATTTTTTTTAGGAAATCTTCTTAAAACTATGCCTTGCTCTTCTAATTTATTTAAACGAAAATCTGCAATAAAACCATTCCGATGACATTTTTCGAACAAAAAATCATAAAATTCGTGGGCTTTTTGCATTTAATTGCCCACCAGCGGAGGCGGAGCTATGACGAGTTGGGGTCAGAATACGGGAGTACACTGATGATTATGCGTATAAATATATGAACTCAAGATGATCGAAAATAACTTTTCTTGTTTCTTCAACACTTGAAGTCACGGGAAAACGAGGATGAGTGAGTTTTATTTTTAAATTATTTTCACATTGAAAAATATTTATTTTCATTTTTTCAGCATTACTTTTCGGGGTGAAACGATGGCTTCGTCGCGGCGATGAAGCTTCTGATTCAAAAGCTGATGCCAGCAAAGAAGTGAATCAGCAGAATTTATCTCTGTAAGTTTTTAAAAAAATTTACTCGAAAATTGGATTTAGTCGTAAAGAATTTTGTTTTAACCCCCAAAATTTGCTCAAAAATTTTTACAAGCACTCAATTTTTAAAATTCTTTTAATTATGTATATTCAAATTTTGATTTTTATAGTTAAGTACTCGTACATATTCAATCACATACTTTTTTAAAAATCGCTCGAAATTGAACAAATTAATTTAAAATATAGATACAGCTGAGTTAACGAATATAGCAGATGTATTTATTTTCACAACATTTATTTCGTCTTTAAAATTTTTTGGGAAAGCCCTACGTGTTGCTCTCTAAAACTTATCCTCTTGATGTTGTCATACCTGACACTAACCTTATCAGTTGGTGAGCTTCAAGCATTACTGATAAGCAGCAAATAAACACGGAATGCAAAAAAAATAAAACTGAAACCGAATTGATACTGTAGGAGTAGTGTATAAGAAACTTTGAAGCGGAAGAAAATTATGATTCAAACTTTAAAAATTCAACATACTTTGTTATTGTTTTTAATAAAGCACTGACTATGCGTAACAAAATTTCGGTTTAAAAGTTTTATTTTTTTTACTTTTGAATCAGTTTTTCTGATTATTATGCTTTTGAAATTGTTCTCTAACTGTTTTCAAAATGGGAAAAATTCTGATTCCGATAGTTATACTAGTCTTCAAAGAGATTTGTCAGGGTGAGTTTCCAAACTTTTCTAGAAATAATGGATAACATTCCTTATTAACCTTAATTCCAGATCGTTCAATGAACATCATTTGGACATGAGGCAACTATCTGAAAAGTTCTCAATGTCGAAATTGGATATTGTTGACCCCAAGGTTTCTCGAGGATTGAGCAAGCAAGTAGCTGCGGAGAGGCTTGAAAGTGATGGAAGAAATGCTCTATCACCACCAAAAGTTATCAGTAATTGGAAATTGTTTTTGCGACAATTCAAGTTAGTTTTTAAGGGCAAGTAACTCAAAAGTGAAACTATAAAATTTCAGAAATCTCCTATGGATTTTAATGTTTGGAGCTGCCGCTCTTTCTTTGGTCGCCTACATTTACGATCCCAGGTGAGGTTTTAAATTTTGCATCAACTATTATAAGTTTCCAATTTACAGTGATCTCACAAACCTTTGCGTCGGAATTTTCATCATTGTGATCATTTTTGTGATGTGCATTGTGTCGTTTTTTGAAGAAAAGAAAGGTGTGGAAGTGGTCCGTGCATTCCAGTCATTGATGCCTCTTTCCTGTCAAGTGATCAGAGATGGAGTAGAGGTAGGACTTGAGCTAAAATTTTAGAATGATAAAGAAATTATAAACTCTTATAATGATTTTTTAAAAAATCCTTTTAGCAAACTTTAAACCCTGAGGAGCTTGTCGTTGGGGACATTGTCGTTGTCCGGTCCGGATGCAAAGTCCCGGCTGATATCCGAGTTATCGCATGCACAGATTTCTACCTTGAAACCAGCTCGATCACCGGAGAAGCCGAACCGCTGGAATTCAACTCGGCTATGGCTGATGTAAGTTTTAAACCTACAACTTTTGAAGGTTTCACTTTTTATTTTTCAGCAAAAAACGTCAATTTTCGAATCATACAACATCGCATTTAATGGATCATTTTGTGTCGACGGAGAGGGTTACGGTATTGTTATCAGAACTGGCGAGCGAACTGTGATTGGACAAATCGCATCTATGACACTTGACCAGAAAGAGCAAAAATGCAAGTTCCAAGTGGAGATTGGTCGCTTCGTGAAGTTCATTACCGTAATGGCTATTATCATGGCCGTCATCATTTTCTCCGTTGGTCTCGGAATAAACAAGGGGCATGATGTCATTCGATACTTTGTCACCGGTTTTCTAATGGTTATTATTGCAAATGTACCACAAGGACTTCCAACTACAGTAACCACTGAGCTGACAATTATCGCTAGAAGAATGGCGAAGAAAAACGTGTTTTTGAAGAAGTTGGAGAAAATTGACAGCGTTGGAGCGACTACTCTAATTGCTTCTGATAAAACTGGAACCCTTACGAAAAATTGCATGACTGTAACTGACTTATGGTATAACAACAGTTATAATAGTGGTGAGCTGATAGCTGAAATTTCAAATTCTTAAGTTCATTTCAGGCCGGCCCGAAAACCGCAGACGCTCCACCAAAACCAGATTTTCGATCACTTCAAATCCAGCTCAGTCATTCGATGCTCCACTTTCAGATCTACTTTCAGTGGTTTGTGTGTGCAACAAAGCGAGAATAGAGAATACTGTCACAGTTAACCGGCCACCTCCGAATGTGTAAGTTTTTCTTGAAATCATAATTTTCAGTTAGCATAAAAAAATTTCAGCGACTCCGAGCTAGACATGTCAATGTACCGCATACAACCAGTCAAGGAAATGACAATCGTTGGAAATCCATCAGAAGTTGCTCTTCTCAGATATGCATCTGCAATGTTAGATGCGAAAGAGCTCCGGGAGAGTTTCCAAGTGGTTTTTGAAATTCCATTCAACTCTGTTAGAAAGTATCATTTGATTTTGGCAACCAACAAGAATACTTGGAATCAAGTCGATAAAAATGATGACGTGGAATTTGTTGTGATGATCAAGGGTGCTCCGGAAGTTCTTATTAAAAATTGCTCAACGATGAATATTAATGGAGAATCTAAAGAGCTTGATTTGAAAAGAATGGAAGATTTCAATGAAGCTTACGAAGCATTTGGAGATGAAGGATGCCGAGTGATTGGATTTGCTCAGAAGAAGTTCCGAGCTCGTGCCTCCACGGTTTTCTCGCTGAAATCGAATACAGTTCCTATGGAGGATTGGGACTTTTTGGGAATGAGTGCAATCATGGATCCGCCGAGAGATGATACCCCTAAAGCAATCAAAGCTTGTAAAGCAGCTGGAATTAAAGTCTACATGGTAACTGGAGATCACAAATCGACGGCCACAGCGATTGCCCGTCAAATTGGAATGATTGATACGGAAGAAGTCAGTAGAGTCGATCACAATCAGCAAATAATTAGAAGGAGTAACTCTCAAGATTGGGCGGTGATCACTGGGTCAGAACTTCCAGCATTGACCCAGAAACAATGGGATGAACTTCTCCAACATCGCTACATTGTCTTTGCAAGAACAACACCTGAACATAAGCTGATGATTGTGACAGAAAGCCAAAAACGAGGAGAATGCGTAACAGTTACTGGAGATGGTGTCAACGATGCGCCTGCTTTGAAGAAAGCTGATGTAGGAGTTGCAATGGGACTCGCTGGAAGTGACGTGGCAAAGCAAGCAGCAGATATTATTCTTCTCGATGACAACTTTTCTTCAATCGTTGCAGGCATTGAAGAGGGACGTCTACTTTTTGATAATCTCCGAAAAACAATCGCCTACACGATGGCTCACATGTGGCCAGAACTTGTGCCTGTAATTCTCAACTTTTTTTTTGGATTCCCACTTGGCCTGACACCTGTTCAAATTCTCTCAATCGACTTGATTTCTGATATTCCGCCTGCTGTATCGCTAGCCTACGAGGGACCAGAAGCAGACATCATGCTTCAGCCTCCTAGGAAAAAGGACACACATCTTGTCACTAAAGGTCTTATCACTTACACGTACCTGTTTATGTCAATCTTCATCTCAATTGGATGTGTATGTGCATATCTGCTATCCTACTATATTAATGGAATTGGGCCCTGGGAGTTGGCATTCACCGCTAGCACTTATTTCAAGCATGGAGCTGCAAATTTTACCACTGCTAAAGGAGTCATTTTAAATGAAGAACAACAAATGTATATGGCCAATCAGGCAGCTGCAGCGTTCCATATCTCATTGGTTCTTGGGCAAGCATTTCATCTTTGGATGTGTTTAACCCGCCGTGTTTCGATTTTTGCTCACGGGCTGGGAAATATTGTTGCAATCTTTGCTGTTATCATTGATCTCCTTCTCATTTGCATATTCACCTTTGTTCCAGGAGTCAAGTATATTTTCGGATCTCAGCCACCACCATGGCAGGTATGTTTTAAAGCTAATGATTGTAGCAATTTTGAAACTATAAATTCTAAACTTTTCAGTGCTGGCTTGTACCAATTGTTGTCGGAGTTTGGATTTGGATTTTCAACGAGCTGAGGAAACTAGGCATTAGGAAGTATCCTAAAAATAAGTTTGTGAGGCTTACAAAATGGTGATCATCAAGAGAACTTGTACATAATTATCAAAGTTTCATGGAGTATTGGTTTTAAGTTTCATTTTTTTCAATAAAATTGTTGGATTTTTAACAAGTTCTATGTTTTATTGAATTGAAGAGCTCGACAGACAGTCTCATGAATGAACTATTACAATAATATATAATCTTTGAAGAGTTAGTTTTGTGGTACGACTGATGAACCGCGATTTACTACTAGTTTCTTTTTCAGACATTTTCCACACTTTGATTTTCGACACTTTTTAAATCGTGATAAAAAGTAATTCTTGATCGCATTCCGATAATGAGACACAATGATCATAGTTGGCAATGGATCCAAAGTCGGAAATAGTGCAATTGTCACTGGAACAATACTGCTGAAAGCGCCTGCATCAATTTCCAATATAGAGCAAATGAGCATTGTCAGAACTGGAAAGTGCATTAGAATTACTGGAATCATAGTTTGAGCCACCAAAGCGTAGAATAATTGGCTATGAATAATTTGAAATTAAGAAGAGGAACTTGAAAAAATTGCACGCATTCTTCGCCAACACTTCACTCCATAGTAGATTGAGAACACAAGAGATATGATCTGAAATTTAGTCCACTTATTCTAATTTTTTTGAAATTATTAAATTAAATTATTCCTACTGCGCATATGATCATAATCTTTTTGCGCCGGTGTGGTCTTGTAATCCATATTTTTAAAAAGCGGTTAAGTACTAAAAATAAGGAATCTAGCAGTGCTCAAGTTCAAGAGAACTTGTCCAAAACAAAAACCTTAGCAATAATATTTACAGTCGCGGTTTTTCGGTTGTTCCACTTACGATGGTCGATGAAACCATAAAGATTGTAACCAGAGATGGCCAAAATATAACGTTTTCACCATGCTCGTTGTGATCATAATAATAAGGAGCGAAATACACAATTTCACTGATATTCAAGCCGAGCCTTTCAAAAGCGTAATCTCTTAAATAGTCATTGGTACTTTCTCGTGGGAGGGCTCCATTGAGGATGCCAATTGTCCAGATGACCGAAACTAAAAATGGAGCAAGAAGCCATATAAAAATTCTTGGTCTTTGAAACCATTTCAACTTATTTTCGTTCACGCCACTTATTGCCCAGTAACGATATGCGAAATGAACTAAGAATATTGCCATCGTGGAGGCAAAAAAATCAGCGTAGATTACTGAAGTTTTAATTTTTTTCGAATGCCTTTCAACTTTACCACTTACATGCCAAAGTTTGCCAGAAACGTTTATCGATTTCAGATAATGTTGCATCTACGATAATCATAAATGTGGTTTGAAAAGAGTGGCACATCTGAGAGTTAAAAATTAATTTAAATTTTACAGTTAAAGTGACTACCGGCTGAATTATTACATCAAGTACTGAATAAACCATCTCAAAACAAGAAATAAATAACATTAAGTATTTATAATCACCAATTTCTTTCGGTGAGTGCTTGATAATTAGCTTAATTAGAATACAATTCAATATCAAGGCAACGCTGGCCCCAACAATCTGGATATTGTATTGCAGCTGCTTCCAGGTAACCATTTTTATAATTTTTGTAGTCGTATATTGGCCGAATGAAAGTATTATATATCTCGAAGTAGGGTAAGCCAGTGAAATAAGCATAGCCTAATTCTTATGGGAAAACTTTGATTGTTATCGACGAATTTCAGACAATGTTTTGAAAAATAGCGAATAACGTAATACCGCAAGTGATGTTTGAAAACGATAGTTTCCATAACATTCAAACTGCATTAGAAATGAAACAACAACAACAAAATGCAATCCAAAATTAAGTTCATCTGGAGAAAATGAGAACATAAAATCTGAATTTCTTCACTTGTTATGATTGTGATCTCAATATGATCCGATCTCTAACAGATCTGCAACTTTTTCTTTAATGAGTTTCAAGCTAATGTGCAGTAATTTTCCTTTTTACTCTCGTTGATTTAAGGTCTTCAATTATCCTTGAAATATGAACAGCGAAATTTCAAAAATTTATTGTTCTGATAATTGAAATTGAATGAATTTTAGCTCGAGATAAACGTTTTAAATTTCAGAATATACAATATTACCGATAGTTAGCTTTGAAGTACGAATCATGTACCATGGTTGACCATTTCTTTCTTTTTCAAACATTTCCCGCACTTTGACTTTCGAATCTTTTCAAGTCGAGTTAAAAAGTAACTCTTGATCGCATTCCGATAATGGGTCACAATGAACATTGTTGGAAGTGGATCCAGAGTTGGGAATAGAGCAATTGTCACTGACACAATACTGCTGATCGATCCAGCATCAATTCCCATAAATGAACAAATGAACATTGTGAGTACTGGGAAATGCATTAGTATCACTGGGATCATAGTTTGAGCCACCAATGCGTAGAATAATTGACTTTGAATATATTGAAAGTGCGTTGAAGAACTTGAAAAAATTTCGTTCATTCTACACCAACACTTTACATCATAATAAATTGAAAATACAAGAGACATGATCTAAAAGTTGGCAAGTTTTTTTGCAAGTCTTCTCTAAGTCGTACAGTAAGTTTTTCAAAAAAAAAGCCTAGTTTTTCGTTGTCCAACTTACGATGATTGATGAATCCAAACAAAGTGCAGCTAGAGCTGGCCAAAAAATCAAATTTTGGCCCGTCTCATTTTTCTCATAAAAATAGGGAGCGAAATATACAATTTTGCTGATATTCAAGTCAAGCCGTTCCAAAACATTATCTCTCAAATAGTCATCTGAACTTTTACGTGGCAGGGTTCCAGTGATGATACCAATTGACCAAATAACTGATAATGAAAATGGAGCGAGAAGCCATATGAAAATTCTTGGTCTTCGAAACCATTTAAATTTATTCTCATTAACGCCGCTTATTGCCAGTAACGGTCTGCAAAATGAATCGAAAAGATTGCCATGGTGGAGGCGAAGAAATCAGCGTAGATCACTGAAGATTTTTGTATAGTAGTTGTGAATTTTAAGGGTATTCCTTACATCCTAGAGCTTGCCAAAAAAATTTGTCGATTTTAGAAGATGCGGTGTCTATGATAAAAATAAACGCTGCTTGAAAAGAGTGGAACATCGAAAAATTAAAAATATTTTCAAATTTTCAACTGAGTGCCTACCGGTTGAACAACTACATCAAGCAGTGAATACATCATCTACAAAACACGAAATGAATAACATCAAGTATTTATAATCTCCAATTTCCTTTGGTGAATGCGCGATAATTAGTTTAATTAGAATAAAATTTAAGATCAAGGCAATGATGGCTCCAATGATTTGGATTTTGTATTGCAGCTGCTTCCAGTAGAACATTTTTCAATTCGTATAGTGGTGTATCGACAGAATGTAAGGGGAAAAAATAGAAAAATGATTTACCCCAGATCTTCTGATCTTCTGGGAAATCTCTTTTTGTTATCAATAGTTTTAAGTTTTACACTGCTAATAGACGTCCACGTCTTTTGTTTTCAGAATATGACTGATGTCGAAAATGATGTCGAAAAATCAAAAAAGGAAATGATTTTTTTTGGAAATTTTTTTCGATTTTAGTGAATAGGACAGAAATTGTATTAAATACATTTTTGTATTTTTCAACATCTTATGTATATCTCCATAAAACTATTTGTGTACTTATGCTCAGACTAAGCCATCATAAAGAAGGTAACTCGACTCGGAGCTCCTGATCGGAAATATTTTTCAGTGCATAGTTTCATTAGTTTGAAGATCCGTGCGAGCATTCTGGAAGTTTTTAGGAAATCACTATTTTTTTATTTAGTTCGATGAAAAAAGATTTTAAAAAAATAAATAAAAAGCTTCCAGAATTTTTGCCTAATTTCATCAAAAAATTACTAAAGATTTTTTTCATAATTTCACAAAACCAAAAAAAAAACACAGTTTCACGATAATTAAAAAGATTTATTTGAACAATTGAAGAGGTTTAAATAAAATGTTATAATTTTTATGATAGTTTGACTAGCAGCACTCATAAAATGCAACGGTGCGTCGCTAGTCTCGCATCAAAGTGTAATAGATGAATTGGGGTTTCTAGACTTCTTGGCCACCAGGCATCTACAAAACTTTGTTTTTCGGACTTTTTTGTATCGAGTTCGAATATAATTGGTAATTGCTTTTCGATAATGGCAAAAAATTAGCATAGTTGGAAGTGGATCTAGTGTTGGGAACAATGCGATTGTCAGCGACACTGTTCCACTCAAAAAACCGGCATCAAAGTTCAGAAACGTGAAAATGAACATTGTGAGAGCAGGAATATGCATTAGGAAAATGGGAATCATAGCTTGTGCCACTAAAGCATAGAACAACTGGCTATGAAGATTTTGAAAATGAGTAGAAGAGCTTGAAAAAATTGCGTCCATTCTTAGCCAGCATTTTATTCCGAAATACGCCGAAAACATTAATGAAATATTCTGAATGTAGTTGAATTACTAAAAAGTTAGAACTGATATGAAAAACTTACAATGCTCATCGAGTCCAGCATAATTCCAATGAACGATGGCCAGTATATCACATTTTGACCCATCTCGTTTTTCTCATAAAAATAAGGTGCAAAATACACAATATCGCTGATATTCAAACCAAGCCTTGCGCGAACATTATCGTTTAAATGTTCCGTTGTACTCGCTCTCGGATAACATAAAAAATAACCGACAAGAGCCCAAATTAGGCCAACGGAAAATGGGGCAATTAGCCAAATTAAGACTGTTGTCTTATGAAATGAGTTAAGCACAGTTTGATGTGTTCCACTGACTACCCAGTAGCGGTATGCAAAATGGATGGAGAAGATTGCCAGGGAAGATCCGTAGAAGCCACAGTAGATGACTGAAATCATAAAGTTTTTTCTGTGATATTCTTGGGAGTTTGTCACTAACCTGCAAGAATTTCCCAAAGTTTTTTGTTCACTTTGGATGAAGATGTGTCCACGATGAGCATGAAAGTAGATTCAAATGAGTGAAAAATCTGTGAACGGTTTTTTTAATTCCAGCATTTTTAGTAAGAAAATCACAAACTCACCGGTTGAACAATAACATCAAGAATCGCATAGATTATTTCAAAAACTGAAATAAATAACATCAAGTTTTTATAGTCTCCAATCTCCTTTGGCGAATGGTTTATAATAAGTTTAATAAGTATATAATGTAGGAACAAAGCAATCCCAGCTCCAGCCACCTGGGCGGAATACAGAATTTGCTCCCAGTTAACCATGGTATCTGAAAAAAAATTATTATGAACACATGATCATGCATATAGTTGTCGGCAATGGTAACAAGAGAGAAGAGTGATGGAAAAAGAATATAAATAGCCAATTAATTTCCTGGAATCACCTCGCAAGTCGTAGAAAATATTTAAAAAAAATTTTGACTGGAAATTCAGAATTTAGATTCCAATCATTCGGGAATGTTCTAGAAGATTCTGGCAATTTTTGGAATATGCGAAAAAAAACTATGAAACGTTTCAAAAACTTCAAGCAAATTTGAGTATAACCTTTTTGAATTTACAAAAACTTTATGCAAAATTCTGAAAATTTCCGGTAAGTCTAAGACTGTTCTGAACGAAACTGGAAAGTTTGTGAAAATCCTCGGAACGTCTAGAAATTGGAATATTGCCTGGGAGGTTTTCAAATCTTTGAACATTTTTTGAAAGGACCTTTAATTCTAAAAAATACTCGGAATGTGCCAAAAAAATACTGAAATGAATTGAAATTTCTAGGAAATTTTGTAATGTTAAAAAAGCTTTCGAAGTTACAGTGAATTCAAAAAACATAGGCCCGACGCCAAGGATAACAATTGAAAAAAAGTAAGATGTAAATATGCCAAACAAGAAACGCAAATCGATATATGTACACCACTGAACCAAAATTTAATGATCACTGTGTTCAAAGTGGAAGAATGATGTAATGAAAAAAAAAATTATATGGAGGTTATAATTAAGGCGGAGTGATTTTCAAAATCGAGAAATGACGGCACACTATCACGCTATCAGGTGTGTCTGACAAAAAATCTCGACAGAACTTCAAACATAATAACTTAAAACGCCCAACGTATTATGAAAATTGTATAGTATTCTGAAATTCCTGTTTCGCTACATTAGGGATTTTGGTGCTACTAACAACAATCACTGACGGCTTATATTCACAATGTAGACAAGTTATTACAGAAAACGTGACAGATGTAAGGAAATTGTGAAATCAGAACGTTTGGACAATCAAGCTGAAATTCTTTTGATATTTTAAAAAGTTTTTTGGCGCCAATGGGAAAATATGTTTTCGCGTTTTCAAGTTAAAAAAAATTAAATTAGCTTTTCTTTAATTTTGTTCGATCCGAAACTGTGTGGTAATTGAAAAAAGGCTTAAAGCCTTCAATAGACTTGCATCCATAAAAATGAGTCAAAAAAAGAAGTAAATTTTATTTCTTTTTCAAAAATCACATACATACAATAACAACTTATCTTTAATTAAAATAGAAGTTGTTCACTACCTGTCATCTAACACTACGTAGACAAGGAAGTCTATTTGGCTATCGGGAATTTAATATATCAATATTGATGTTCAAAGAGTAATTGACGAGGTGGGATGTCTATGCTTATTTGTTCTCAGACATTTTCCACATTTCACTTTTCGAAATTCTTTGTATCGACTTCGGAAATAATTAGTGATTGCATTCCGATAATGACATACAATCAGCATAGTAGGTAGAGGATCCAATGTAGGGAATAATGCAATTGTAATGCTCACAACTTCACTGAGAGCACCGATATCAAGGTTTAGAAAAGAAAGTGTGAACATTGTGAGAACCGGAATGTGTAATAAGAAAACTGGGATTAGGGTCTGGGCTACCAAGGCGTAGAATAATTGGGTTTGAAGCTTTTGGTAGTGAGTTGATGAAGATGAAAAAATTAAACTCATTGTTTTCCAGCATTTGAATCCAAAATAAACGCATAAGATGAGGGATATAAGTCCGCAGTCATACACTTCGGAAAGAATAACCCAAAAATGGATTACTCTGCTAATGGAATCAGGATTGCAAAGAAGGAATCAGTCAAGGATTTGGGAGTTTTTGTCGACAACAAGCTAAACTTCAAAGCTCACATCAATTTTGTCTCTAATGCTGCACTGCTGAAATGCAGACAACTACTTAGAACATTCCGCTCCACAAATGCAAACCTCTATTTCAAACTCTACAGCATCTACGTTCAGCCGATCTTGGATTATGGAAGCGAGGTCTACAGTCCGAGTTCAATCGCCTCGACGAAAAAACTTGAAAAACCACTGAAATTCTTCTCCCGACGGATCTTCCAAAGATGCAACATGTCATACTCCTCCTACGATGATCGTCTCAACCAATGCAATCTCAAGTCAGTTCAACACAGACGAATCCTACAAATCCTCAGGACGTACCATAATATTATTTGCGGTGATTTTCATTTCCCTGATGTCTCATCTCTTGTCAGAAAAGCCCGATCTCCCAGATTTCCTTACTTACTTTGTGTC
Source organism: Caenorhabditis elegans (assembly GCF_000002985.6). Lineage (NCBI taxonomy): Eukaryota > Metazoa > Nematoda > Chromadorea > Rhabditida > Rhabditidae > Caenorhabditis > Caenorhabditis elegans. Next base: position 4,946,604 of record NC_003283.11, read on the forward strand.
TGTGGCACATCCAACAAAAGCTTCTTACATAAGTATCTTCCCCTATGGAACAGTGTAGCTTTATTATTACCGGTTAAATTTTCCCGCCCAGCCTTCTCAACACTTATAAGCTCTATACCTCTTGATAAACTTCTTCCCCACATTTGATCTCGAAACTATATTACGGTTACTTGATCATCTTATCGCTCACATGTTTTGTCCTTTTTAAATCCTTTGATTCTTCTTCTTGCCATTTCTTTAAAACGTGAACGAATAAATATATATGTTCTGAAACTTGCAATATTGACGACTAAGGCCACAACATTTCAAATGCCATTAAATATTTTTTTCGAAAAGGACGAGAAAGGAAATTTTCAATTCCAACAGGTTTTCTTTCTAAACCGCCTGATAGTGAGTTAATTTTTTTTAAAGAATTTTAAATAGGAAAATTTAAATCTACCAAGCAACACATTTATCGGAAAATCGGCAAATTGCCGGAAATTTTCCTTTCTGCCAATTTGCAGGAAATTTTGATTTTCGACAAATTGCTGATTTGCCGTTTGCCGAACATCAATTTGCTGGAAGTTTTTAGAGGGATTTTTTATAAGACGGAACCACTTGAAACTGTGCCTTTTTGAAATTTTTTCCCGATTTCTTTAGATATTTTCAGCGAAATTTATTACTTTTCAAAATAGATTTAGGAGCATTCATACACTTTTGCCGATTAAAATTGAAATTCAGAAATTTCCAAAAAAATGTGCAAAACCACAATTTGCAGAAAATTTTTGGCAATATGCCGGTTTGCCGATTTGCCGGAAATTTCAATTCCGGCAATTTGCCGATTTGACTACTTCTTGTTTACTTACAATTGTCATCGAGTCCAGTAAAAGGCCGTTCACAGAAGGCCAGTATATTTTAGTTCTGCCAGTTTCGTCTTTTTCAAAAAAGTAAGGAGATAAATAGAATATGATATCGATATCTAATCCGAGTCTTTCGCGAACTTTTTATCTCAAAAAATCTGACGAACTAGTTCTTGGGTAACATGTAAAATACGCGACAAAAAACCAAATCATCCCAGTCATAAATGGAAAAAGAAGCCAAATCAGCACTTTTGGCCAGCGAAACCATTTTAACATTGCTTCACTTGTACCGCTAATTATCCAAAGGCGGTATGCAAAGTGTATGGTGAGAATTGCCATCGATGAACCGTAAAATGAACAATAAGTTACTAAAATTATTCAAAATTTAGTGTTTTGTGAGTAAAAACAAAGTTGAGCAACCTGCAAGAATCTCCCAATATGTTTTATCAATGATAGATGAAGAAGTGTCGACAATAAACATGAAAGTACCCCCAAATGAAATGAATAGCTGTAATGAAATATTGTTTTTGGCAATATGTTAAAGAGTTTTTTTCCAATTTTTTTCAACCGGTAACTGTAAATATCATCAAAGTTCCCGCAACTATCGAAGATAAAACCGAGGTTTCAAGAATAAGAATTAGTAACCCTTTTTTTGTTTTACTTACCGGTTGCACTAACCCATCTAAAATTGCGTAAATTATTTCAAAAATTGAGATGAACAGCATCAAATATTTGTATTCTCCAATATCCTTTGGAGAATGATTGATGATTAAATTTAGTAGAATTGAGTGAAGAATGAGAGCAATCAGAGTTCCAGAAGTTTGAGATAAGTAAACGACTTGTTCCCAGACAGACATGGCTAGACTGAAATAACGGATAAATGAAATATCTGGGAATATCTGGGAGAAATATCAGTTGTCTGTTGTGCTCCTCAAAGGCTCAGAAAAATGTAAAAATGCTCTAACAAAAATTTTTAGATCACACAACTGAATGCCATTCGAAAAAAAATTTTAATTTTTTTTTCTAAATTTCCGGTCAACGTTTTAGAAAATTGCCAAAATTTTGAAAAATATGAGCTATTGAAAGAATCCAAAGCAATGTCGCATGTTTCGACCCCTACAATGTTTTCATACAAACAATTAAAAAGTAGGCTTAAATATAAAAAATGTAGAAAAACTTTTTTTTTTGGTCGACTTCCAAAATTATAAGTGGCAAAAACTGAGTAATTGGCACTTTTTGACGGCAAATAAAAAATTATATAAAAAATTTTCTGGAAACGTTTTAGTATTAGTACAGTTTTAGTACATGATTTACTTCAAGTTTTTTTTGTTATTGCATAACGAAATCACAAGACTAAATATTTAAAATCTCTTGTGATCATCGTTTTCTTGTTATGTCGCCATCAAGCTGTTATTACAATTAATAACAAGAAAAACACGGAAATAATGTTGTTTACAGTTTTTTTTTTCAAATATCGATATTTATCGGATAAATGTCGGCTTGGCAAAACTTTCAAAAGCGTGCTCAAATTTTCGGAGTTATTTTTGCTCTTTTGCACAACTTGCTGCTTATTTTTCTGATAACCGAAAAATCGCACAAAGAATTGGGTACATACAAGAACTTGATTATTCTTGTAGCCATTTCTGAATGCTTCTATGCAGTGTTGGAAGTGACAGTTCGACCAGTAAGTTTTATTAAATTGTCTTTGTCGCACTGCAACTTTTTTCGAACGAGGGACGAGGCAAAAAGGTTTCTAGGCCATGGCCGAGTCCCCGACAAATTTCAGCGGCCATTTATCTTGCTTTGTTTTCTGCGTGTTTTCTTTCATTTGTCACCGATTTTTTCCGTTTTTTCTTATCAAAACAAATAAATAAATATTTTTTGCAGATGCTAATACAATTTCCAAGTGCAAAAATTGTGAATTCAGTCGGCAAGTAGCAGTGAAAGTGGGCAATGTAATATGATGGATTACGGCTATACAAAACCCAAACTTTTTCTGAAACATGATATATATGCTTTTAAGATGCTGAAAGTACCTGATTTTCATAACGAGACAGCTAAAAAAGTTTTTAGATTTTCAAAATTCAACATTTTGTGCCAAAATCTCGACTTTTTTACCAAAAAAGTTGAATTTTGAAAATCTCAAAACTTTTTCAGCGGTCTCGTTATGAAAATCAGGTACTTTTGGCATCTAAACATCATATGTATCATGTTTGGGGAAAAGTTTGGGTTTTGTATTCCCGTAATCCATCATATTACATTGACCACTTTCACCGCTACTTGCCGGCTGAATTCACAATTTTTTCATCTGGAAATTATTTTAGCATTAACAAAAAATATGTATTTATCAGTTTTAATAAGAAAACACGGGAAAAATCGGTGAAAAACACAAGAAAACAAAGCAAGTAGAAAATGTCGTAAAATGCGGTGTATTGTGTGCAAACACCGATTTTTCGCATTTTTTCTCAACCCTCGTTCGAAAAAAGTTGCAGTGTGTCGGATGAAATGAACCCGGAAACCCTCAAAACTTTGAACATTACTGAATATATCTAGCTGTATTCGAAGTGATTTCAAAATGTTCTCCTTCAGGTTATTCATTCGTTCGGATTTACATTCGCATTGATAGTCAATGTTGAAGACTCTTTTCTTGAATACGGTGTACTTAAAGTTCTACTTGGTAATAAAAGGTTTTTATTTATCTACAAATAATTTTTCATATTTTTAGCTATGTACTGTGCATTTTTTGGCTCCTTTTTAGTGATTTTCAGCGTTCAGTTTATTTATCGATACTGGGCAGTTAGTGGAAACAAACATCTGAAAGAATTTGAAGGGCTTAGAATATTTCTTTGGACTTTGCCTTCAATTTTTTGTGGTCTTATTTGGTGGCTTGTTGCTTATTTTCCATGTGCTAAGCGGCCAAGTACTGATGAATATTTAAGGTGAACTTTTTTATCTAGAACTTGTACAGTTTTTGGTAATATTTCGAATTTCAGAGATAGTGTAATGAAAGAATTCAATTTGTCGATCGAAGAAAACTTGTATGCCGCTCCGTATTTTTATGAGGTAAACACAGATGGAACTACAGATATATATTATCCATCCTTCATTTCCATCATTCTTACGACTGTTTTAGTTGTATGTGCTTGTAGTTATAATCTAACAAATAATTAATTTTTGTTTAAGAATATCTCTGTTATAACCGTGTTTTATTTTGGCATCAAATGTTACTCATCACTACGTGAACAAGGGGCACTCGTTTCTCAGAATACTCAAAAACTTCAAAATCAGTTATTCTACTCATTAGTTATTCAAACAGTTATTCCATTGTTTTTGATGCACTTTCCGGTTGCTGCCATGTACTGTTTCACATTTTTGGAAATCGATGTTGGTTCACTAAGCGGAATTGTAACAGTTACACTGGCAATCTTTCCCGCAATTGATCCACTTCCAACATTGATTATGGTGAAGAGTTATCGGACAGCAATCCAATTCTACATTTACTTGTTTTTCAAAACTATTACCAAGATGCTTCAACCTTCTCAAGATAACTCTATAGCAATGACTCAGACGAGAGCAATTTAATGTGTTTGATCGAAATTTTTTAAGAATTTTTGAGTTTTTAATAAGTAATAAATATTCTTAAAGGTGGAAATCTTTCGATTACGCAGTCAAGCAATGCAATTGAAATGTCTTGCCCAAAAACTGTCTGAAATTCTTTTCACTGTATCATTTTGTCACATATCCAACACATTATTTCATTTATCATGTGTTACTTTATTTTTCAATAAATCTTTGAAAATCATTGATTCAAAAAATTGCCATTAGTAGTATATAAAAATATGCGCGCAACAAATGCTATTCGACAATTTAGAGAATTTCCAAAAATTCTGATAGTGGCAAAGTTTTCACTTTTTAAGCTGAACGTGTCTCAAACCTTGAAATATTTATTTTCATATAAAATGACTTGCGGAATACTTAATTGGCGAATTACATGAATGGTTCATATGAAAACTGCCTAAATTTACAGCAATCGGTGATTGCATATTACTGAAAATTTCTCAGAAGCCGTGCATCCATGCTTAAAATCTAATTACGTATACATTATTTTTGTATTGACCGCGACTTTTGTTGTTGATACTTCTATCATCAATCCGTCTCATTAATATGGGTGACTGGTATAACGTTGTCTGCATTTTCAGAATAACAACATTGTTTCTGTCTCCAAAGTCATTGGAGAATATCTTGAAAACTAAAAAAATCATAATATCACCGCAATAATATCACTAAGATCATGCTCGACTGGAAGTTATTTCAAAATTACCAGCTGATTGGATCTGTAATTGGATTGTTGCTCAATTCGCTAACAATTTCTCTGGTGGTGAATAAGTCACCTCAACAAATGCGCGCATACAAAAATTTGATAATTCTCACTTCTCTTTTTGAGATTAATTATTCTGTTCTGGAGTTACTAGTGCAACCAGTAAGTGTGGTAGTTCCGAAAAACTCGATGAAATGAAAATAAAAATTTAAGATGTTTCATTCTTTTGGATCAGCATTTGCAATGGTTATAAATGTAGAAAAATGCTATCTAGATCGGAATGTGCTTATGGTGCTTGTTTGTAAGTTTCCTTACCGTGATCGTTCATAGATTATGCATTTTCAGCATTTTACAATGCATTTGTCGGTTCGCTATTGGCAATGTTTTGTATCCAGTTCACTTATAGGTACTGGGCAATTAGCGGTAACATATGGCTCGAGAAGTTCAATGGATTTAGAATTTTGTGGTGGGCATTAGTTCCAGTGTTGTGTGGAGCTATTTGGTGGTTTGTAACATACTTTCCGTGTTCCCCAAGGCCGAGTGCCGATGAATATTTGAGGTAAACATTAAGCTTCATAGAAGGACATTGTTAGGAAAATAATTTTTGCAAGATTATCTAACTGACAAACCCAAGTCACGACAACATGTTGCACTGGATAATTTTTTCAAACTATTTTAGAAACGAAATAATGAATGTCTTCAATCTAGATATTGACAAAAACCTATATATTGCACCGTACTTCTACGAAACCAATTCCGATGGAATCACAGATATCTACTATCCATCATTCATTGCAATTATTGTGAATATTCTTATAACAGTAAGTTAAATAAGTTGGTTCATTTTTATCATCATCCTATTTACAGATAGTTTCATTAATAACTGTATTTTACTTTGGCTTCAGATGCTATATATCACTTCAAAAGATCTGCAAACAAAATGTTTCTCAAAACACTCGTGGGCTTCAAAAACAATTATTCTACTCATTGATTGCACAAACTTTGATTCCATTATTTCTTATGTACATTCCAGGATGCGCGATGTTTTTATTGTCATTTTTAACAATTGACGTAGGCTCTTTTACTGGGATTGTCACTGTGACAATTGCCCTGTTTCCTGCGGTTGACCCACTTCCAACATTGATTATGGTGAAATGCTATAGAAATTCACTTCGATCCTATCTTCGTGTATTCTTGAGTGCAGTTTCTAAAATGTTTCAAACTCCCGATGTACCTGCAAATGTGACAGAGCTTTCAAAAGTTACAAGATTGTGAAAATGAATAAAAGTTTTGGTGTCCTATTTTTTTCGAATCAATAAACAATAAACATTGATAAACATTAAATTAAATTGATAATAACATTAATGGGTGTTAGAATTTAAATTCAGAGTAAACAACTGGTTTGAGAAGTTCAAGGATTTAGATCTCAGCCGACTAAGAGTGTAGCGTGAAGTATATATTTATGTATTTGCCTTTAAAAAATAATTTTCCATCCCAGATATGCATTTTTTCAATAATATCTCGTTCATAAAAACAATTTGGTAAAATATTTCGAAGAAGTTAAATGTAAAAGCGTTAACTTAATGGCAGAGTAGCACCAGTGGGGAAAATATTGAAAATCACTCCAGTGGTGCCAAAAGGACCAAATATGAGTAAAATTTTTCATAAACTTTTGAAACAATTTTTTAAACAGTCAAAAAGTGCCAATTATTTCAATTTTTATACAAAAATGATGTGTAATCCATGTGTTAACCATTTTTACACATAGCAAACATTTGAGTTTGAAATTGTATTCTTGAGAAATACTCAAAACCTCAAAAGTTTACGATTTTATTATCATTTGAGTGTGACGTACTAAATTGAAATGTTTTGTATGTTTTAAAATAGTTTGCAGTTGGTTACATTATTTTTGTATGAAAAATAAAGAATTTTTGTCAAAAATGTTTTTAAAGATTTTTTGACGATCAACAAATTTTTTTTTGAACGAAATAAAACAAAATTTTTGTATTCTCGCATTGTGTACTAAATTAAGCAAAATCCGAACACAAACCACAACTCAACGCTGAAAAGAAACGAAATCGAAAAATGCCTGAAAAAAATGGGTTCCGAGTGAGCAAAAAAATTTGTGACTGTTGTCAAATGAAAGATTATGGTTGATAACATAAATTCCCACAGGTTCATAAAAATCGATACGCAGCGAACACATTTTTCCATTTTGACCAGGAACTTATTTGGAGACCTAATATATGGCTGACTGGGAATTAGTGTCACGTTGTCTGCATTTTCCGAATAACAACAATGTTTCTGCCTCCCAAGTCATTGTCGAGAATATCTCGAAATCTAGAAACTAAATAGCTACCACAATAATATCACTAGAATCATGCTCGACTGGATGGTATTCCAAAAATGTGTTCAGCATCGTAACATTTGTTTCCAAATTTTGAAATTTTATCATCAATGCACAAAAAACTGTACATTTTCTCTGATGATCTGCATTAATCACCAACAAGTCATTGACCGATATTGTGTCTTTTTTGGCGAACTTCTTTGTTATGCAAAGGTATGGGAGCATACAACCAGATATTGCCGGTTTTCGTTACTTGTTGTATTAAATACGGAAAATAACAAAATTGATAATTGTCTCATTACACCTTTTCTTAAATTTTAAAATTTCGAAGAAGATTTGATAACATTTTTGTAATGCATCGCGCCACTTGGATGTTCTTTTGATTTTTCAATTATTTTCTAGCGGAATTTGAAAAATTGCACCCTATTTCGATTTGTCAATAAATCAACTTGGTTACCAGTTGGTTTGATATTTTACTGTTACAGTTTGCTCGATTAGCCTTATTACTTGTTTGTGGTTATGGTTCAATTTCGGAATATTGTGAATTTTTGCGTAATTTTTCTAGAGTTTCCAGACAATTTCCGGGATTTTTTTGATTTTTGCCAAGCAACTTAAGCAAAGAAAAACTTAATGGTGATCATCTAAATTTAGTGTAACTGAAATAATTTTTAAATAGTCAATTTCCCATGTGTGAGCAAACAATGTTTTTTTTTACAAAAAAAAATTGTTGTGGCATACAGAAGTTGCCAAAACTAGCAAACATTTAATTACCTAGGTTTTCTTGAACATCAAAACCAAAAATTGTTATGTTTTTTGGGTTTTCAGAAAGAAATTGGTTATGAACATCTGAAAAAGTCGCATATGTAGTCCTCTTGGAAGTTCTTTGAAACTAAATACATACCTATTATTAAGCTCATTAACCTTATTTCCTTTAGAATCCTCACCGACGGGTCATCAGTCACTATAATTCCGACAGGCCCTTGCACCTTGATTGGTCCAACTGCTTGCTATGCAGGTCACATGTTTTTGGGAAGCTCCTTGGAGCACAATTTGATCTGGCTCATTGATTGTTACCTATTCCGCTATTACGTCCTCTACGTCCGTGATCCTTCAATCAAAAGCATCATCTTCGCCGCAGTTCTTGTCTATACCCCAAGCTTTATTCACATTGCAATTTGGATTAAGTTATTTGATGCAGGGCAGATGGAAATTAAGATGAATGGAACTGAGCTACTTGCTAACCAGCTGGAATTTTCTGAAATGAAGTTAACCGGCCGTATTGTGTATTGGAGTTCAATTGTCGTCTTTGTTCAGCTTGTGTTCACCGCTCTTCTCGTTGTAATCCTACATTTGGAATGTTCTTATCAACTTTCTCAAAAGCATGGGAGTGCGCCTTTCGAATGATCTCAAGATTATCAACAGACAATTAGTTAAGGTATGGAGGGTGGTAGAGGACTGGCTAGCCTGGTTTCGCCCGTTTTTCGCACACTGTTTCCCAGTGAAAATCTAAAAATCTAACTTTTTATAAAACCAAAAAACGAATACGTACCAAAATCCCTCTTAAACCGATCTTGTTAAACAGTAAATATTACAGATCCTAACCTTCCAAGTGTGTATTCCCATCTGGTTCTTCCTCGGTGTCTTCTTTCTTCTTCCTTCCTTCCTCGCCATGTACTCCCAATCCACGCGACCTGACACTGTACAGTACGCCATCACGATTTCTTTCATGTTGGCTCCAGTTGTCTCCCCATTTGCATACATCTTCTTTGTACCACATTACTGAAACTTTTGCATTGGCAAGAATGATGTTGCTCCAGCAAATTCATCGATTTGTGCAACCTCGGCGACTTGTGGCAGTGTGGAAATGAAATCTGTGGCTTGATAATGATAATGTACTTGGAACTTATCGAATGAATAAATTGTGAAATATTTTTGTTCGAGTTGTTTCTGGTGATTAATTAATGTTCAAATCACAAACATTTTTAACAACCTTGTTCAAATTCAAAAAACACAACAGGTAAAAAAAATATCAAAAAGCTCGTAATTATTGATAATAGAGTTGCGCACACAAAACCTGGATTTTTTAGAGATTAGAGCATTTTGAGACAAAAATTCATTATTTTGTTGATAGCTGACACATTTTTCTATTTATTTAACATGTAAAACTTTGTGATTTGTCAAAATATGGACTCCTGGAAGTCTTGCCAATTCATAATTCACTCTCACACATACAAAGTTTTGGCAGATTACATATTTTGGGGTTTTCAAGCTTCGAAACAGATTGGTTAGATTGGAGTTTGATATCACATTTTGCTTCTCAGAATATGGGGAATAAGGCATGTTATTCTTAAATTAATTTGAATATTCTTTATGAGCGCTGGTCGTATCCTAAATTGCGAAGCACACGGTTATAAAAATTACCATGTAATACGGTTGGCGCCACTTTTAATTTACGTCAGAACCCCGATCCCCAGATTTTAATTCCCAGATCCGATGTTTTTGTTTTTACTAACAAAAACTCCCAATGATCTTATTTCAGACGATTATATCGTATTTTGATAATCAGACAAACCGTTTTAGCGTGTTTTCAAAATATATAGAGAAGCCAATTCTCAAGGGCTCAAATGTATAGTTTTTGTTTTTAGTTCTTTATTCGCGCCTACTTAAACCACCCGAAACGCTTAAACTACTATTATTCTGATTGATAATAAAATAAGAATTATGTCTGAATGGCAAAAACTCCAAAAATTCTCTCAAATATTCGGAGCTTCAATTTCACTATTCCTAAACTCGTTGGTGGTACTTTTAGTCGCAAAAAAGTCTCCAAAAGCGTTGGGTACATACAAAAATTTGCTTATTCTAATTGCTATGTTTGAAATTATCTATTCGGTTTTAGAGGTTCTTGTTAAACCGGTAAAAGCTTTAAAAAGAACATTCAACAACTTTTTTGTGCTTTTTCAGACTTTTACTTCTTTCGGCTCAACGTTTGTGATGATTGTGAATGTCAGAGATTCTTTGTTGAGCTATGATGTTTTGTTACTTTTAGTTTGTAAGTTTATCAAAAAGTGTATAGACAATCCACCGGGCTGATTTGCCGAGAATGCCTAGGTGAAATAAGAATGGAATATTTGATTTTCAGCCCTGTGTTGCGCATTTTTTGGATCACTGATGGTCATGTTCAGCGTACAGTTTATATATCGATTCTGGGCAGTGAGCGGCAACAATTCAATCAAAACATTCGAAGGAGTCAGAATATTTTGGTGGCTTCTACCATCAATATTAGTTGGAACTATGTGGGGTATTGCCGCGTATTTTCCTTGCTCACCGCGACCGAGTACTGATGCGTTCCTAAGGTAACACCTTCCAGTATACATTGATTTACCCCGAACCTCGTGACATTTTTTCAGAGAATTTATTTTGAAAGAGTTTGGTTTGGAGGTGACAGAGAATGTATACATTGCGCCGTATTTTTATGAAAAAAATGAAGATGGTACTACGGACATTTACTATCCATCTTTTGTGACAATTTTTGCAACAACTGTGACTGTGGTGAGTTGGCAGATTTACGCAAGAATTTTACGAAAGTAAATACTTAAAAAAAAATGATCCGTAATTTTCAATTCTTGTCGTTTTTCTTTTTTGGTTTTTTCCTGAGTTTCAGATTATTAGGCTTAGACTTAGGCTTGGTTTAGGCTTAGTCTTAGGCTTATGCTTTTGCTTTGGCGAAGGCTTAGTCTTCAGTTTTGGTTTAGGCCTTGCTTAGGCTTACGCTTAGGCCTATGCTTAGGCGTAGGTTTAGGCTTATGCGTACGCCTAAGCTTAGGTTTAGGCTTAGGCTTAGCTCAAAACTCAAGACCAACCAGTATGACTCCAAACATAAAGATTAACAAGAATTGAAAAATTTTGAGTTTTAAAATTTCCTGTAATGACATTTTGAATTTAAATAAATATTCTTGGAGTATTTTCAATATTATTAACCGGGTTAACCGGATTATTAACCGGATCAATATTATTAATCGGAATTTTTTTTAAATAAATCTTCTAAATCTTCTTTCAGATAATTTCCGTGTCTGTCATTTTTTATTTCGGTTTTAAATGCTACACATCCCTTCAGAAATTCAAAGAAATCGAATCGTCGAAACACATTCAAAATCTGCAAAATCAATTGTTCTATTCATTGGTGGCTCAAACACTAATTCCATTATTTCTGGTGCATACTCCAGCATTTGCTTTATACACATTTTCATTTCTTCGAATAAATATCGGCTCCTTAACTGGAATTACCACAATAACAACTGCCATTTTTCCTGCACTTGATCCTCTTCCAACACTAATTATTGTAAGAAGCTATCGAAATGCAATTCGAGAATCGATTTCTTCCATATTCAATTCATTCACTACAATTTTCAAAAAGTCACATGGAAATTCGATTTTACCGGTGCAGGCTCGCACGGGAACTGTTTGAAATTTTCCATGTTGTCACGTGCATGTTCAATAAATGCTGAAAACTTTTATGATGAAAACATTATTAGCGAACATACAAAACATTATCTTGCAATCCTTAACAAGTTGAAATATATCAGATGCAAGTAGAAATGAGGCTTACAGAAAAAAGATGTAACGAAAATCGAAATGATAAGTGTAAAGCGTGTAGAGAAAAAAATGATCCGCAAAGAGTTTTAGAAGATACCAAGTATATAAGAAGAAAGAGGAGAGAGAGAGCATCTAGCATCTAAACCGTAGAGAATTCATGACGGTGAATAAAAGGGGAAAGAATGAATGGGGGAAATGTGCTTTAGAACAATAGGTGAAAATTATGGACAAAAATCAGAATAAAAGCATGGATGAGGTGATTAGACGAAATGAGAAGATTATTATTTATAGACGAGTTTGGCTACGAGTTGTTGGAGCAGACGACGAAGGCATTCCATTAGAGGAAGACGATGCAGCAGAAGTACCACGACGCCTAAAAATCGATAATTAAGAAAGTCAATATCGCCAATTTCAATCTCAACTCACTTTGGCGCACGATGAACAGGATCGACTGGTTCAGTTTCCATTTGTTCTGGTTCTTCAGTCTTCGGTTTTCTATCAACCCTTCTTCTTTTGTTTCCAGGTGGTGGAGTCGGAGAATGTGGTGGGCGATTTGATGGACCGGCGGCTCCAGAAGACGTGGATGGTTCATCAGTCGGATTGTTTGAATTCCTGGCAAGCCTGCGAGCAGAGCGTCTTGTTTCAACTTCCGAAATGTGCGCCGCATCTCGTGGGCGCTGGACGCGACGACGAACAACTGAGTTACGAACATGAACTTCTTCTTCCTCGTCGTCCTCTTCCTCGTAAGGCAGATCACCGTCGTCTTCCTCCTCGTTCTCGGCTTCGTGATCCAGTAAATTACGCTCCCGAACATCTTGCTCTAGAGCATCCTGATCCGCTGCTTCTTGGAATTCTATCGCCGCTCTGTGGAGCACCGGCTCAAATTCCTCGTCTTCTATCGCATCGACTTGCTCGCGCATATCATCAAACTCCACAAAATTGTTAATCTGCGGTGGAACATCATCGAATTGTTCTTGTTCTTCAACGTTATTCTCCAGAATTCCATTATTATGGTCCACATTACCATCAACATCTGGCTCTAAAACCACGGGAACTTCTTCGAAATGAATGACATTATTGATATCTCCGGCACGATAATTCTCAACGACTTGTCCATTAACAACAACTTGCTGATCGACTTCCGGTTGTTCTTCCTCCACTTCCTCAACTATCGGTTCCGGATGAAAATTGATTCCAAAATCGCCGGCGCCTCGTTGAGCAACTTGTATCTCTTCCCAATCGGCACCTAAAATAATTTTTTTTGTTTGCGAGAGAACCTTGAAATCATACTCGTTTATGTTTCGACACCACAATAAGAATCAACAATATATTACAATACCAGTATAGTCAAAAATTAGTATTATTAGTAGATCAAAAAATAATTGCATGCTACTCACGAGGAATGTCAGCGGGTGCTGCTGGATCGACAGCATTTTGTACCATTTGATCCTCCGCCACGATTTCATCAGCCAACTGTTGGAATTGTCGATCGTTCATCGCTTGTAGATCAATTTGTTGCAGTTGCTGCTGCTGCTGGATTGGCGGTCTGAACGGTTGCGCACGTGGTTGCGGCTGTTGTTGCTGCTGCACTTGAAGCTGCTGATGATACTGCTGCATCTGCTGTTGATGATTCTGTATACGTTGTGGTGGTGGTGGCGGTGGTCCCTGTTGGAATTGCTGCCCTTCGTTGGGATGACGTTGCTGCTGCTGTTGCTGTGGATGAGCTGGCATTTGCGGTGGCATCGGAACATTGGCATTGTTGTGCATATGCTGTTGGAATGCGATTTGCATGTTTCCATGCATTATATTGTTCATGTTCGGTTGCTGCATTCGTTGATGCTGACGCTGCATCTGATCTTCCACCTGATGCATCGGATGATGTTGCTGATGCATATACATCATACGCGGTGGACCTTGTTGCATTTGATGATGCATCGGTGGAGGATGGCCCATAATGTACTGTCCCGGGCGCCCACCAACTTGAGCCATCATTGGTTGATTCATCCGTTGTGGTTGTGGACCTCCCCAGAGCCGTTGGGCCTGCATATGTTGTGGTGGAGGCATCGCGGGTGGAGGCATCACAAGTTGATGTGGTGGTGGTGGTGGGAGAAATGGAAGATCCTGCTGCTGCTGGACTCCTCGCGCCTGACGATTTCGATTACGAGCCACTTGTGCGAAATGATTGAGCGCGCCTCGTAAATTTCTGGCATTCTGTGGAATAGGTCTGCCTGCTGCGGGAGCTGCGACCTCGTTCACTCGTTCGGCTCCTCCCTCCGAGGCAGGAATCTGATTCACTGAACCAGTAGGCTCGTCGATTTGGAATCCCATTTCTTGCTTGAGTTTCTGAAAATAAAATCCTGAGTGTGGAGAAACGTTTAAAAAAAAAATAAAAATTTGTTTTTTTTTACTTTCTTTCGTGTTCCAGTTGAGCGAAAAAAAAATTGTGGAACAAGATTGTTGTAGATTTTTGTATATTTTTTTAATCAACAAACCTCAAAAGGATCCCAATAGGAATTGAACGCCGATTCGATAGCCGTAAGCATCACATCAACACGTCCACCAGCTTCCGAGTAGACTTTTGAAATTTTTTCCGCCTTTTTCACTTCCTCCATCAGCTCGTCCATTGTCGAATTCTCCTTGATCTTCGAATCGAATGTGCTGAGCATGAACTCGAAGATTTTGATGAGCGAGGTGAGCTTCTGAAATTTTTTTTTTTTTTTTTCTATGAACTCTGAAACTCACATCTAAAGCTTTTGCTTCTATAGTTCCACCAACAGATTGCAGTCTTGGCTTCAAATTTTCAAGCGATTGAAATGCAGCATGTGATGCATCACTGATCTTTTGCTTCATCTCTCGAACATCATCCGACGTCAGCGCCTTCTTCTCAACCAGCTGATGTCCATTGTGCAATCGGATCGCGCATGTCGAACAGATCTTTCGGCCAGTCTCCTCACACTGTGAACAATCGAAATAGACACCCTGACTGAGAACAGCTTCACACTGATTGCACAGCTTGACCAGATGGCGATCCTTGAAGAGTGGAGCAACTTTTTGCACAATTTCCTGAACTCGATAGTTGACAGGTAGGCCATCCGCCGGCACCAGCGTCGGCTTTCTACACTCTGGACACTTGATCTCTGTGGCGCGAGCTTCTGGTCCACGTCTCGGTAGGACTACAATTCCACGCACCATATTCGGATCGTTTGGGTTCATTCGTGGATCTAGACGGGGAAGATCTATGAAATGTGGTTGATCTTCCTGATCGGCAAACCCGCCAAGGCCTCCGAAGCCTGGACCTATATCGTCGGGATGTAGAAGTGGGCCACGTGGGCGGCCGAGTTCTTCTGCCATGTTGGTTTTCACTTGATCTACCTGTAATTTTAAGTTTCATTGGAGATGGAAGAAGTTAAAAATATGAAAATTTGCTAGAAAATAGCAAATTTATTTTGTAAAATAAGGTTGCCACGCGTTTTCTAGAGGTCACTTCAGGTAAATTACCAATTTTATCACGTTTTTTATCAAAAAATAGTTCAACATATAGAAAATCAGTTGATTTATCTGAAAATATCATTTTTCCACATAAAATCTCAAAGAAAGTGCTCAAAATTGGCGAATTCCTCAATGTTTCAGCTGAAATAAATGTTACTTCCCGATAAACCAAGTGATTTTCTATATTTTGGCATTAATTTTCATAGGAAAACGTTTAATAATTGCAGAAAATTGTGAAAACTTTCAGAAAAACATAAAAATCGTTTTTTTTTTCTCAAATTTCAAGAAGAAATTGAACTTTTAAGTGGAAAATCAGTAAAAATATATGAATTTTAGCTCCAAGCGTCTCAAAATCACTGAAAATGTCAGAACAATGACATTTTTTAAGTCGAATTTCGAGAAAAAGCGTGGTTTTAACTTCAAAAACGCTTTAATGACATGAAAATGCCTGAAAATGTGATTTGTATCTCAGAAATTACCTTTTTCTGTTAAAAAAAAAGCAAAAAACTGAGAATTTTGTTTAAAAAAACGGCAGAAAATATAACTT
Source organism: Caenorhabditis elegans (assembly GCF_000002985.6). Classification (NCBI taxonomy): domain Eukaryota; kingdom Metazoa; phylum Nematoda; class Chromadorea; order Rhabditida; family Rhabditidae; genus Caenorhabditis; species Caenorhabditis elegans. The sequence continues at coordinate 4,962,737 of NC_003283.11, forward strand.
TCCCTTCAAATTTTGACCATTTCGACCTGAAAAAGCTCAAAATTATCAATCAACCTACCAATCTTCCAATACACGTTGAGCATAGCGTGTGTCCGCATCCCATCTGCATCGGTTTATCATAAATGTTGTAGCAAATCGGGCATTCGACGACGTGAGCCCATTGTTGCTGAAAATTCAAAAATTATATTGATTTTAATCATTTTTATTTTCACACAAACTTACATAATTACTGGTACCACTTGTGCCCGGAATGTCCATTATTGCTTTTTATTTATACAAAAATATATTCAAATATTCCAATAAAAATGTGAATAATCGGTTTTGAACCCGATTTGCCCGTCAGGCGGAATCCAAATTACCCTGAAAAAAAATGAGAAAAATCAATAATGTTTGAAAAACGAACGGGGAGAACGCTGTGGGGCGTAGTTGCAAAGAATCAAAAAGTGAGAGAGGAAAACGCACAGAGAGAGACACAGACAAAACAAGCACTTTGCGATGAAAAGGGGCTTTTTGGGTGGATGAGGATGAGGGTGCACGAGAGATGGCGTGTTTATGATTGAGAAAATTGCTGTCTAAATCAATAAAGACTGGAGGAAATTTGTTTTGTGAGTGAGTGATCTCTTTTGATGTTTTCGCTGTGAAAAATACGAAAAGACTAAAAAATTTCGAAATGCTATTTACGAAATAAGAAGAATCTCGCGCTGCAAGAAAAAAAAAAGTTTGTTTTTGTGATATTACGAAAAAAAGACTGAAAAATGTCATTTTCTGGGCAAACACACGAGAAAATATTGTAAAATAATTTTTTTAAGTTGTATTCAGGCATTTTATTGATGAAAATTGATGATTCATCGGCGGAAAAGTGGAAAAAATCGGAGAAAAAGAAAAATAAAAAATGTTTATTAATCAACCGTAGTTTGATCATGGCGAGACCCAAATTATAAATTGGGTCATGCGCCTTTAAAATGTACGGTAGGGTTTTGCGATTTTTTTTTTGAGTTTTGTGTTAAAAATCGTATTCTATTTTCAAACTGAATTCAAATTATTGAATAAATGAATTTAAAACATACTTCCAAAATTTTTTTTTGTAAAAACTATGATTCATTGACGAAAGTTGGAGAAAAATAGATCAATTTCGGCTTAATCATCAACCGTAGTTCAGATCGTGGCGAGAACCAAATTCAACAATGGTCCATGCGCCTTTAGAAATACAGTAGTTTTTGGCAATTTTTTGAAAAATTGCGAGATTGAATGAATAAAAACCCAGAAAAATAAGAGAGCCGACGAAAATTAAAGTGAGAAAAGAGTGGAAAGAAGAAGAAGAGTCGGGTCATATATTCATCAAATTGTGCGTGCATGAATCAAGTGAAAAGACAACGCGTCTATTCCTCGCTTCGATTGTTTCAGGGGGGACCACGATAATAGGATAATAGGTCTCGCAGTTGGAAAGAAAGAAATGGTGACGAAAAACGAAGACGGAAAATCGATGAGAATGGTTGTCTGTCATATGTGTATGTGTGTGTGTGTGTGCACCGGGATAATCTCCACCACTTCTCTATTGGTTTACACCGAGACGGGGGGAAGAAAACGAACCTTCCCGTCCGGCAGACACATCCCACGGGGCGGCAGCAGCCACCGAGGGTCATGATTATTTTTCATTGAGCTCTCCGCGCGCGAGCCGTGGTGGCTCGGATTAAAGCAACCACCACACAGCTGCTCGACAGAGAGCATGACTTCCTTAAAGACAAAAGGTGTTCGGTAATTGCGAAGAATACATAACAGCAGTTGGACCAAGACACCGGAGGGAATGGAATGCAAATTGAAGTGCTGGTGGAGGCTCAATTTAGATGATTTTATGGCGAGAGGAGAGAGGTTGCAGGCGTCGAAGAAGAGGCAACTAGAGAAAAGGATGGAAATTTAATAAAAACGTTGTGAAGTGAGAAGAAGAAGAAGACCGATGATGACAGACGAACGAATACCTCGGCACCGTCGCTCTGATGTTTGACAAAAACATCTGTGTGCTTAGAGACGCAGAATAGGTCAAATCATAATATTGATTCTTATCGTCGTCTTTTACGTTGTTGAGAGAGAGAGAGCATGTTTCTAATTCCGCTAGGAAAACATTTCAGTTGACAACAATACTGATGCAATGTTATTATTTTGTGATCACATTGATTACACATCAATAACACAATTGCGTAATAGCTTTTAAAAAGGAAAATAACAAAGAGAGTGGCATTGTGCAACAATACAGAGTGTATGTGTCTGGAGACTTGTGTGGTGAGGATGGGGGTACAAAAATTTCCATTCCACTCGTCTTTCTAATACCCTCTAGGGGTCTCTTTTGACAAAATGCATTGAAAATGATAAGACATATGCGATTTGTGTGTCAAAACATAATATTGAATGGGATTATTTCTTGGTTGAATATTGAACAAAAAAACGATGATGACTATTGCATCAGAGAAGAACTGAGTGGAAATTTTTTTGATAGTCTATCACATGTGATTTCAGATAGGGAATGATAAGACAATTCCACACCTGAAAGGAATAGGGAATTGAGGTCAGAGTTCAATTAAGTGATTGGGAAAAACTGCAGAGGTTTCAGCCCTTGAAAAGTTGAAAAATGACGTGAAAATATATTTGAATCAATAATTTGCAACGGGATTTAACTTCATGCGACATTTGCGACAGACAGCTCCGGGAAATTCAGATTTTTCATCAGATATCTCCCAGGACCATTTCTAATTATAGACATCGTCACCACCACCACAACGACGTTACAAACAATTAAAATAGGTTGAAGGTCGGTACAGGCCACCTTACCGATCATCGTCACTCTCGCTTGAAGGAATTAGTAGTGAAATAGGGCTGGTTCTGATTGTTGTGACTAAGAATGACGAGTACGAAGTGAAAATGAAAATGTTATTTCGTTTTGCGATTAATTTATAAATAGAAGGATTATATAGAGAAGGTGGGAGGTGGAGTAGAGTGGGAAAAATAGTTGGAAACCTAAACCTAGTGACCATGAAAAATTAGGAAATCAGATGTTTAAATAGAGGAAAAAATTGAGAACTCTGAGGAAGAAATTCTCGAGTTCTGTTCTTCATCACAGCCGGTGGTGTACACACTATAACAAAAACTGTAATGTCATCGAGACAAGAACTCGAGAGAGAGGAGATTTAGAGAAAACCGGGGCAAAGGGAGTGAGAGATATGAAGAGTGATAAGATGTTGGAGACGTGAAGAAGTAGAGAAAGATTGGGACTGGTCAGATCTTGGGGGAGGAGATGAAATGGGAAAGATAATTACACAGTAATTGGGGTTGTAAACTCACACATTGGGTTGTGAGGGGTGAGAATTTGGAATAACTGGGAAATCATTAAAGTCGATTTTTTGAGAAACTGGAGCCAAATATCTCAAATCTCAAAGATCAACGAAAAATATGTTTTTGGCTCCAATTTCCTACGGCAATCAAAATCCAAACTCTTCTTATAATCCCACAAATATAAGAAAAGACATAAAATAGCTATTTCACAAGCGAACCAGACAGGAAATTGCAGAGGAAAATGACAAATGATTGAGGTTTATATGTTATGAAAAGATTGCTGAAGAGAGACGCCTGAGAAGAAATGAATTTGAATAGAATTTGGAGAACGAGACGAAGAATACCACCACCACCAATGTTGTATAGTTCCGCTTTCGCTATTGAAATTGAAATTAGCCTGCGGTTCTTTGGGTTTTGAACTATATGTGTGAAAGGGGAAATATAAACGTTTTTTTCAGTTTCGTTTCACCACGTGGTGTCAGAGTGTCTCTTTTCGGCTTGATCTACTTAGATCTACAAAAAATGCGGGAGAAGAGAAGCAGAGTTCTCATCTGATTTCGCATGCTTAAAAACGTGCTGACAGCACATTTTTTTAGGCAAAAAATTCCCGCATTTTTTGTAGATCAAACCTTAATGGGACAGCCTCGCACCACGTGCATCACAAAAATTGAAAAAGGTACCAAAAAGTTCCCTGTTTCACTGTTCAACTTTGACAGCGAATATCTCAGTTGCCATTTGTTCTATTAAAAAAATGCCAACTGGCAAAATATTTGTTAGTTCTTTTTCTTTAGATTTGCAGTTTAGAGTTTATTGATATCTCTCAAATGAACCGAGATATAAGCTTTTATAGTGAAGTAGTTGGGTGCAACACGAGTATACGGTAGTGTGAGATTATACAGCAACCAACATCTTTCGGGTTCCGTTCACCAAAATTTTTGGGAGAGGCTTGCATACGCTCTTTTCACACCAAGTTTATGCAAAGTCACATTATATGTAAATTACTACAAGTGGAGTAATTTACATACCAACAGAAAATGCAATTTCACTCTAAAACCGAACCTAATTTCAAACAATCATGGGAAATGCTATTTTGTACTTTGATGAAATTTTGAGTGGAACATGCCGAGGACATTTAGAAATTTCACAGGTTTATGAAGTTTTAATTAAATAATTCAAGGTATTTTGAACAACAGGTGGTTCACAAATATCCAATTATTATAATTTCATAGCAATTTTATTGTTATTTCCCAACCTAATCCCTATTAAAGAGTCCTGTCACATATCCCAAAAACAAAAACAACGATGGTGGCTCACTAAACAATTAGAGCGTACATGGTGCCTCCCATATGCCTTTATATGGGTGTTAAAGAAAGGAGGTCCCGAGACAATTGCACGTAATGAATAAATTAGATCTCGTGGGTCGTGGGTGATGGTGACCAGATAAAGAGACCGACATTACAAATAGAGAAGAGAGACTTTGGATTATTCTCGTATTATTCGACCATTATTATACTTGTTTGAGAGTGAAGGGTGTCAAATGAATTGATTGTGAAATTCACAATGTGAATTGAAGGCAGTATACTACTTCCAATTAGTATTGTTCTAGAAAATGTGAGACCACTGACAATAAAATTATTTGAAAAAAAGGGAGCTTATTTTGAGAAAACTTTGGATTTTGAATGTTTCGAATAATGGGAACCTTATTCTTAAAATCTTTCCGACACACACAATTAAGCATAAGCCTAAGCCTAAGCCTAAGCTTCAGCCTAAGTCTAAGCACAAAGCTTAAGCCTAAAACCAAATATCGAAATAACGCAATCCAAAAGTTTTTAGATTTGTCCAAACTTTTAGTCAAAGTTTTTGGAAAATTGTTAAATTTTCAAAAATTCTACAAATCTATTTCTAAAATTATGTTTTAACGTTTTGCAGTTTATAAGTCGTTTTTAGCAGCTTTCCTACTGAAGATACTCTATTTTTCACTAAATCTCCTAGAAATTCCAAAACTACGCAATTTCGAAAATCCGAAAATGCAATTGAATTTCTCACAAGGCCTACCAATATTATTCAAATTACATATTGTAGTATGAAATGTGACAACTCGGCAGAAAAATGCAATATGAATTGATGTGTACTCGAGTGAATACTACTTGGGAAAGGAAAAATGGAAATGAGGGGTATGTGTGTGTATATGTGAATGGGTGCGGTGGGGGGACAAGTCATAAATTGGGACATTTGGAGGAATAGACGAAAAGAAAATTGAAGGGAGAAGAAGGCAGAGCCTCCGTCTCTGTCATTGCCCTCCAGATAGATAAATTGAGGGTTTTAGAAATGAGTGAGAGGGTCATATAGACGATAAGTAGAAAATAGCCGATGGGGTGTCGGATCATGTTTGGATCAGGGGGGTACAAATCTCATATAGCCATGATGGATTTTTTAGGGATTTGCCAAGTCTAGATATCAATTATATATTGCATTGACAAATAGAGTGGGGGATTGGAATCTGATGTCTATCAAATCTTAGGCGTACGTGCCTACACCTTCTACCTGCCTGCCTACTGCCTATTTTTGTTATTTTGGAATGAAGTCACAATTTTCGCTGTTAGGGCAGATTGAAAGATTGATGATTTTCCAAATTTACTGTTCATATTTTTTCTAATAAAATTGCCCCATTCTACTATATTTTGAAAAGTCATAACTCGGCCCCTATTCGAATATTAGTTCTTCCTATTTGTTCATCACACCTGTTGTCTAACACAGTATCCCTAAAAAAGACTATCCAAGGATCTTTGATTTCTACCGCAACCTGCAGGAGGTGTCAAAAAAAAATAATTGACAGGTTATTGAATGAGAAAATGAGGAGTGAAAATTTAGGACTAACTGATAATAATCGAATGTTATCTAGATAACAAAATTAATATGTTGGTAGATTTAGATATTAGACGACAATCTCGGAACAGGTGTTTATCTAGGGGAATCGGACGACGATTAAAGTCAGGCATCCTCCATCCAACCTCACCAGGTGGTCTCTTTCTCGGCTTATTTATCAAAGAGGACTAGACAGCGATTGAGCATAATTTTGGATGAGCACCAGATAAATCGGGTGAGCCAGCAGTGAAGATGAGAGTTGAGTGTGCTTGTGACAAGTATTACTTGGAAAATTGTATTTGTAAATTGGATAGATTCGGATTGAAGATATATATGTGCCACATGTCACTGGAAATTTATAGGAAAGATTTAGGAGATCTGGATTTTTAAATAATACCGAAAATATTCAGAAATTCGGATTAACTGCATGTTTTCTAGGTCTACAGACTTCTTCAGACTACAGAATTACAACAATATACAAAAAACTATTGTAATTAAATTAGTAAATTTCGGGTAAAATTATTAAAAATTATATTAAATTTAGATTTTAAAAAATTCATAGTCAAAGTTTTGACAAATTGCCAAAATTTCCAAAATTTTCTTTTTTTATTTTCTTCTATTTACAACACATTTATTTGGCGACTTGTTCTCCTCACAACTAAAAAATTGACAAAACGTGTATCTAATTCGATATTAAATTGTGTCTCTCTCTCTCTCGGACTGATTAGTCTCACTTGTTGACAAAAGCGAAGGTAACAATGTGGTCTTTGAAAAGTTGTGAAAGTGTACCTAATGGTGCGAGTAGTCAGGTGTTTGTGCAGGAGGTACATGGGAAAATGACAAGGGATTTGCGTGTCTCGGATCAAATGAACAATGTATAATGTAGGCATATGTATTTGCAGAGTGGCATACAATGGGAATTTCCTGAGATCAAAAAATAATAGCTTGGAGACAGGGATGTGACTTCTACTAAAATTTTTGTTTTTGCATCAGGACAGTTTTCCCCTATCATAATTTTGGGAAACTTTAGCCAGTAAAACTTTTTTCTACGATTTGTGAATTCTAATCATGTTTTAGTAAAGCATTAAAAATTTAGAAATCAAGGTAAAATACACAAAACAAATAAAATTGATTCGGAAAGTCTACGCCTGCTGTCCGTCTCGATAAGGAACCTGCTGTCTATTTGGTAATACAGATGTTATTGTGGCAGAAGTTATCATGTTCTTGTTATCTGTATGTGTTTTTAAATTGTCCTCTCGTCTGGACAAGCAGTTATTTTTGTTTTTTTTCTGAAATCGCTTCTCGGTATGAAATATGGGAAACAAAATGGGGACTTCTCTGCAAACATTTTGTGAAAAAACCCTTGCAACGGCTGAAACTCGCCAATTTACAATTCACATGCAATGTTTGGAAAATTTGGAAAGTACCAGCAAATCACACATGGCAAAACGCTAGAAACTATAGGAACCAAGGTTTGAATAGTTAATGCTCTCAAAATTTCAACTTGCAGTTTTGAAAATTTTTGACTCATGTTACGCGTCAATTTATTCAGCCTCTACATAATCTGTAATGAAATTCTTTTTTTTCAATTGTTGAAGCTTTTCAGTATTTTACTTACCAATCCTGCTAATACCGTATATGCCGCCATAGACGCAATTGATATTGATGACCAAATAGTTATAGTTAATAGTTATAAGAAATAGTTAAATAGTCGACGTTGAGTTTCATCGGACCCTTCCTGAAACGAGAGACGATAATTTATTTTTTATATATTTTTATATTTCTATACTCGTAAAAATTACATTAAATAACGTGCCAATCATGTTGAAATTCATTGAATCAGTCTCGTAATAGTCCCAGAAATCATTACGAACATATTCTCGGACTTCTGTATTGGCACGTCCAAAGTAGAAGCATGTAGCGTGCCAACAATAGGAATAAATACCACAAATAACAAAACACCCGCTCATGTACCAATGGAAGTGTTCATGAGTAAAACTTGAACTTTTAATGAACTTTAAGATAGAGGAAATGCGTTAAAAGAAGCCCGTAGCATAAAGCCATTAGCGAGCAGCGGATTAACATCACTTGAAAATTGAAGTCAGAGTGTTCAGTAAACAAACCGTGTCTTACAATTAATAAATAACAGTATCGATAATTGTGAATTTTCTATAAAAAATTCTAGAAAAAATTCAAATCTGTTGAAGCCTACGTTGAAGCCGTAAAAATCAAAAGTACAAAAATAAGGTTTACAATGAAAGTTATTCCACAGAAAAGTTTTGGCACAACTGTATAAATCAAATCGTCAAGCTTCGTGTTATGTTCTGCATTGAAAAAAAAATGATTAGTGTGCTGTGGTGAAGGCAGCTGTTTTTATTCTCAGAAACGATAAGAACGAAACGAAGAATTGTTTTTAATAAGCGTTTTGGGAACAAAAAATCTGTTCGCTGAAATGTTTTTGGTTTTTATTATAATAATTAGAAAAAACGTAATATTTTATAAAGTATAAAGTGTACATACATTTACTTCATTGAAATAGCGATAATGTTTCAAAACTCTAAAGTAGGGCTGTTATGGAAGGACGTCCCCTTCACCCCCTGATTTTTATACCGGAGTGCTCGTGATCGGAAATTGAATTTTGTCATCAGGAATCGATTTAACGACCTCATATTACTCAGATTCACTTTTGGGGCTTCCATTTCGTCCAAGGGGGACGCCGGAATTGGCTCCCAAAAATCGAGGGGGACGAGAGGGGACGTCCCCCATAACAGCCATACTCTAAAGAATAAACAAAAATAATTGAAATGTTTCGCCCAAAACCTGCGTCAAATTAAATTCAATTAATTATACAAGAGAATGGGTATAAAAAACGGTTAAAGCATTTTCATTAGTTCTTTCTGGGTACCAAATGTTTTTAAATTGCTTTCGATATTCTTTACTTTTCCACAGTGTCACGTAAAATGTGTTGCTGTATGACAGAGACATGAGAAACGACTGTAAAAGAAAATGAAATTATTACAAACTGTAAAACTTACATTGTGCATGTAAATAATGTTTTCCCAACTTGACGACGAATATTGTTTCAGAATGAGCAGTGCAATAATTTGGCTGAAAAACCACGTGAAGATAAAAATGGACACAGAAAACTGAAGGCCTTTTATCGTTTTCAATGACGTCAAATTTCCAGTTTGCTTTTTCAGGTGAAATGTTCGAATGAGAATAACATATACCACAGTCACAATAATATTTATAAAAATGATAAATAACTTGTAGACAGTACTTGCTTGATTGCTGAGCACAAACATTGGAACACATGTGTTAATAACTTCCTCATTCACACTATAATAACTATAAGCAGTTACTACGGTTGAACACATAAGAACAGGAAAGCTAGTTGCAATTAAATAAGTGGAAAACGATATACTTCTGTAGCTGAAAAAGTTAAGTTGAGCCGATATTTCTAGTTAATTTTTCAATTAAAAAAATGCAGTATCTTCAGCCTCGAAATTGTTTAAAACCGATTCTATAGTGCTAAATTCTCTCAGTTTTCAGCTATAGAAATTCGAACTTTTACCAAAAATTTTGATTGAAACTTTTGAATTTTGAATCTAAATATTTTTTGAAGAATTTTTCGATTATTTTTGGTTATTATGAGTACAATTAAACTAAATCCCACTGACGAAACTACTCCAGTTTTGAAAAAAATTCAAAAAAATTAAGTTAGTGTCACTTACAAAAATGGATATTTTACAAATATTAAAATATCTATCACAATTACAAGCATAATAATTCCCTGAGCAGCTTGAAAAAATATATAAAAAGAAATTTGCCAAAAACACTCTCTCCGATTAAATGAGTGGCCTAAATTGATAATCCCGTCAAATAGTGTTCCAAAGAGGCAAAACGTTTGAAACGAGCATTGGAAGCATTGCAACACAGCTTTAAGAGCAGATTTATTTGCATTTAAAAGTTTTTTAAAACCACCTACAAGTTCTTGTTTGAAGTTGTTTTCTTTTGAAAATTAAATGAATAAATAAAGAGTTACCGATGGTACCAAAAACTATGAACAAAATCTTATAAACTACAACGAAATATAGATTTAGAGTAAGGAATTCCATTTCGTAGAGGAGTGAGTGTTGAATTTTTGATGTCTGTTCTAGTTTTTACAGGGCTTTATGAGTTCACATCAGATGTCACAGACGTCGAAGCATAAAACACGTTTTCAGATAGATGCTCAAAGAGCTTGAAATAATGACGCATTGTGAATTTAGAAAGTTTTGGTAATATTTAGAAAACTTTGAATTCTCTGAACTTATCCAAAATTTATTCTCGATTACAGTTTACAATTTATTAATTTTGTAATAATAATAAGAAGTAATACGATTTATTTACATAAATGTATTCGGATTTGTAGTGCTTACTCTCCGCTTAAATCCCCATTCCAAACGAAAATTATTTCGATATTCGTCACTTTGCCATATTGCCACATAAAAAGTATTGCTAAATGAGAGCAATGTTAGAAAGGACTGGAAAATACAATTATTAAATGAAGAATTCAACCACTCCAAACTTACATTATGAACATACAATATAATTTCCCATGTTGTTTGGAAGTCTCTTTCCCGAAGGAAAAGCGCGATTGCTTGACTGAAAAACCAAGTGAAAATAAATATTGCCACCGAAAACTGGAGACGTTTCATTGTTTTCAGGGAGTTTTGATTTCCAGTCTGATTTTTTAAATAGAAAATGCAGATTAAAATTATATAGACAAAAGTGACAATCCCATTGAGGAATAGTGTTAAAATTTTGTGGATGATACTCGAAAAAGTATCCAAAACAAACATTGGTGCACAATCTGGTATATATTCATAATTTGCCACATAATAGCTATATACAGTTATAGCGCAAGATGTAATGAAAACAGGAAACCCCGTGAAGAAAATATATTTGATTTTTGAAATGCGCATGTATCTGAAATTCTAACTTTGAGCAAAAATTGTAACATCAGAAAATTCTAAAAAATCATGTTGTGATCTTAGAACTAAGGAGTAGGACCGTATGAACCCTAAACTTTTCGTCAAAAAATTATTTCGTGCTTTTGACGGTAAGGTCAGTCTTACAGAACTGAAACAAAAAACTGGAGGTTGAATTTTTATAGAAAGATGGCAATTTTTTCGAAGTTAAAAAACAACTAAAATATTAGAAATTGATGCTTTCTACAAAGCTTCGTGCTTTCATGGTAGGCAGGCGCGGCGTATTGAGGCGAGAGGCAGGCGGGTATCGCCTTAAGGTCAGGCACGCAGGCGTTTTAATGCTTTAATGGAAACACTAAAATATATCTATTACTCGGAAACAATATTCAGATTCAATCCCCTTTGAATAAATTTTTCTAGTTCAGAATGCACTGTCATAGTTAATCTAAACTTTTCCTTCTGTTAGGCCGGTAATTGACAACTCACAAAAAAGGAAACTGAACAAAACACAAAATATCTAGTACAATAATCAACATAATGATATCTTGAGCAGTTTGCGAAAATATAAAATACGAAATAAACCAAAAGCATTTGTATCGGTTCATTGGATTCATAAAGTTTAACGCTCCTTCAAAAATTGATCCGAATAGGCAAAATATGTGAAAAGCACATTGAAAACATTGTAGAACTGCTGAAAAATAGATTTTTAAAAGCAAGTTATTCATTTTCAAAAACAAGTTAAAACGGACAAGTTCTTGATCGCAGTTGTTTTCTTCTGAAATTCAAGTGAATGAATAGTAAATTACCAATAGTTCCAAAAGTGATGAAGAACACTTTATAAGCTGCAGCAAAATATAGGTTTGTGGTTAAAAAGCTCATTGTTCTGTGAAAAACCCAAGAATTTTCAAAGTTTTAATATATACGTCTATGAAAATTCTCTGATGTCAGAAGTCCAGTTCAAAGAATCAGACGTACTCAGAAAATGTTTGATCACCGTTTGCAGACATGGAAAACATTATGACAGTTGAAAAAGGGTATGCAGAAAAAATTAAAAAAAAAACTAGCCTTTTATAGATTGTTCAAGTGGACAAATTCAAAATAACTCAGTTCTGTGTCATTTTACTAAATTGCCGTGGTGGGCAACTTCGGCGAATTCGGCAAATTTGTCGCACACCCCTGGTAAAAAAATTACTGCAATTTTGTAGCCGTGATGGGACAGCCTGACTCCACGTGGATTATGCCTTAATATCTTCATGATATTTTTTTTCATTGTAGACTCGTCGAATTTTCAGAACGGAAAACGTAAAAAGGAAAAAAAAATTTTCTAGGCCTGTATTCTTCACCATTCATAGAATCGATAAAAGTACACACCACCCTCCCCCTTACACGACACCACCACCGCGAAATAGATCAATTTCTGCGCGCGCATATTGGAAACAATAATAAAGAACCGCCAAAAAATGGCTATTACCTTATTTGTGACACTTTTGTTCTTTCATTCTCAAGTTTTCTATCTTTTTCGAAACTTGGAAATTGTTGAGATTCCCAAAAAACTCAATAGATTTTTTGAAATTTTACTTTTTCAGTTGCAAACCATGGACAAAAACTTTGAGGCAGCAATGCTCTATAAAATATGTAAGTTTGTTTTTTAAATACCACCAAATTGCAAAAAAAATTATTTATTTTTTAGGCTACATGGCTCAAAGTGTTCAAGCTGGTGTACCGTTGGGGCTTGCCACGAGTGCACACAGATCGGCTCCAAATGCTCTTACTGCAACAAAAACCATTTCTGAGGGAAGAGTTAAAAACCTATTGCAAGACGGAACTTTGCAAAATCAGCCGATTTCTGAGCAACTTGGCGAAACTCGTGCTTCTACACATTCTGGCTCAATTCCGTTGGAAACGAAAAATGTCAATCCGTCAGCCCGCTCAGGTGAGTTACTTAGTAACTGAGATTTGGAAGATTAGGAAAGTTATAGTTTCAGGTTGCTCCGGGTCTCGAGTGGATTTGCCAAGAAAGCCTGCACCTCCTGCAGATCATTCAAATAAGGAACTTCCACTCTTGAAATCGTCAAAGTCTGAAATTCGCGAGGGAGGAAATCAAGCTGCTACCCAACATATTCAAGAATCCCTCTCCATGCCTCTGCAATTCAAAGCTCAAACTGCTGCAGAACAGGAAATTACCGGTTTCCTACTTTTGAAACTGTGGAGACACACTATTCATCAATATCAAGAGAATTTTCTCCAAGGAACCAAAATCCCCACTTCAGTGATTGATAAAGCATTACGATGCTTATTTGAAAGAAGGATTTCACAGAAGTCGGATCCCACAAAATCTCTGCAAGATGTTCCTGAAACCGTTAACCAACCGGAAATTGCATTCTTCAATAGTCTTCCTCAATCCATAATAGATCACTACGAAACTTGGGCTACAGGATTGTTCATGGCGCGCCAATCGATCCCACAAAACGAATGCCAAATTCGCATGCAGACCAGTTTTGAACAAATGCTCACCGATTTTCAAAGTCCTCTTCAACCGATGGTTCATCAAGAACGTGTGCCACAACTTCAACAACTACAGATCGAAAAGAAGACTCTAAAGGGCTCTCGGGAACAAGGTATGGAGCAATCAAATTCATTGGCTGTGCATCCAACAACAGTCCAAGCCGAGTCCCAAACCGTCTCCAAAGATTCGTGCACACCTGGATCCCGAGCACTGCAGCAACCAGCTCAATCGATTGACATCGTTGATAAGGAACTACACAATTCTCCAGCAAAAATCCTGAATCTCTTTGATGAACTTCCAAAGGACACTCTATTGAAGATGCTACAAATGTTGAACCAGAAAAAGGAACACGAAGAGCTTCACCAGTCCGAGAAGTACATGTTGGATTCGATACTGAAATCTTTGTCAGTACGAATCGATCTTGGGCCAGCTGAGGTCGAATCTACACCAAGAAATCACCCAGCCAAGAAGGATCAATTGGGTGAACCTATCCCTTCCCGATCTTCGGTCCCGACTCCAGGTAAATTTACTTGCTTCAGATTGATGTTCATATTTAAATAATTGTCTGATTTCTTTCGTTTGTAGATAAATTTTTTTCAGGATATCTCACCCAAGAGCCACTTCCATCTTCACTTCCATTTCAAATCGATAAAACCACTTTGCAACAAGATTCCAACGTTATCAACCATTTTGCAGTGACCAAACATCAGATGGAGCAATTGGATTTGCGTCCCGAAACTGTGCGATCAAACTCAAAAGGTGATTAGATTTAAGAAGAACATATTGATTAAATCATCTAATTTTTCAGATCAGAAACACCTGGACAGCTCCGACTTTAGTTGGGCTGTAGACCAAGAAAGCTATGAGACAGACGATGAAGATATTGAGGAAGACTATGAGCTTGCAAACTTGGACGACATACCACTTCCACCACTTCCGTTCTACCCACGTGTACGCTCCGCACCAAAGTATATTCGAAAAGCTGCTCTGATTGCTCTTAAAATGGAAAATCTTTTGTAATGTATTTGTTTATATGTGCCATTGAATATTTATTTTGTATATGTTTTATTATTTGAAGAAATCAAGGTTCTGGCATCTACAGTCTATTATGTTAAACTATTCACAAGCAGACCTGAAAGGGAACGAACTACCAAGATGTCTTGCAAAAGTGCACTTCTAGATGGTTTATGGAATATCCACCAGCTTATTAGACGAAGAACAAATAATGTGAAAGTTAAAATATCTTTTACGGGGTCACGATCATGTATGACGTAGCACTCTCTCAGTATTTGTGTCACAAATTCTATGAATGTGCTATTCAAAGTTTTTCCTAAAATGAGTATTTTCATTTTCATTTCAAGTATGTGCACGATTGAAATTCTTCGTATCACATTATGTATCAACTCCTCGATCATTCAAGCAGAAATTTGATCTCATTGTTGTTTGAAACTTGAAATCTGTGAACATTAGAGATCTTAAAACAATTTTCGAACCGTTTATGCAAATCTGATTTTTAACGACCTTAATTATTTAACAAAACCAATTTATATACAACGTTAATAAGAATATAAAACCAGCAAATAAAGAATTCAGTAGCTCCCATTCAGACGACTCGCAGAAAAATCCATTGTAGAGGATTTATGCAAAATAAAGTTTGTGTGAAAAACAATAGCGGATGAAGTTTGTACTTTTTTCGGCCACCAGACACTATAAAATTGTTTTCGATATTCTTTGCTCCTCCACATGGTCACATAAAACGTGTTACTATATGCCAAAGATGTGAGTAATGACTGAAAAATTAGGTAAGATTAAAATTTTGAGATACTGAACTATTTATAGGGACATTATGAAGTCTTCTCTCTTCTCAAAGAAGAATGCTTCCGTATCAACTCTAACTATTTCTACTTACGTTATGCGCGAATAGACTCGCTTCAAATGCAGTATACTCTGTCATTTGAAGAATGATCAGTCCGAAAATTTGGCTAAAGAACCATGTAAAAATGAAAATTCCCACGGAAAACTGAAGACGTTTCATGGTCTTTAATGAACTTGAATTCTCGTGATGTCCTTTTAAATAAAAAGTTCTAATCAGAACAGCATATATCACAGTGACAAAAACACTCATAAGGAGTATAAAAAGTTTGTAAATTCGGCTTGCTTCAATGGTAAATGCAAATCCCGGAGTACACGCGGGAATCCAGTCCTCATTTGTTGCAGTATAACCGTAAACTGTAATGATAATAGAGCAAGTAATAACTGGAAAGGTTGTCACAAAAATGTATTGGGATTTCGAGATATTTCTATAGCTGAAAATTATTGACCTTAATAATTAATTTGGATTTTGATTGATTTAAATAGCACTTACAAAGTTGGGAACTTCACGAAAATTAAAATATCCAGAACAATAACCACCATAATAACACTTTGAGCACTTTGAAACAAAACATAAAACGCAATTATTTGATAACATTCTTCTCGATTCAACTGATTTCCCAAGGTGATATTCCCATCAAACATAGTCCCAACTTGACAGATTATATGGAAAACGCATTGAACACATTGCAATGCGGCTAAAACTCAAAAAATCCAATTAAAATAATTTTTTTAAATTGGAAATTTAACTAACATGTTCTAGTTTGAAGGCTTTTTCTTTTAAATGTAAGATGAATAAACAAAACGTTTCCAATTGCTCCGAAAAAGAGGAATAACAATTTATAAGATGTCACAACGTAAAGATTAATAGTTCGAGAGTCCATACCAACGGAAAAAAAAGATAATGAGACTTGTGTCTCATATAATCAGTTTTTCTGCCAAAACCAGACTGATCAGACTTTACGGTTCACTGAATTTTGTTTTTTTTTACCATTGGACTTTTCCTACGAAAAACCATAAATCTGTCTAAATGATCTGTTGATTATGTAGTCAAATACGAAATAATGTAGTTTATGAGTCTAAATATTTAATAAGCGATGTGTGTATAAAGCCTGATTTTGTTGCCATGTGTGCACCGTACGTCCACGATTCAAATATTCCGAAATTCCTGATAGACAGACATCGCAAACCTACTGTGGAGATTTTGTGGTGAACGGAAAATGTCGTGACATTAGTTTTTTTATATGTATTTTCAATTGAATATCAAAATAAGTTTTTCGCAATATATATCTAAATTTTAAATTGTTAAAATTCAAAAGCATTTTCATGTTCATCTTACAAAAACATTTTTCAAATTTATTTCTAGCTCTGCAAGATTCTCTGTTTTGAAATTTATTTTGCAATTTCAGACAAGTCTCAGCAAAATTCAGCAAAAACTCCGCAGAATTGGAAATTTGGCTTATCATCGGAGTAGACAGTTTTTGTTCGAAACTTTTTTTGTTTCACCTATTTTCAAATTAAAATTTTCAATTTTTTGACCCTAAACATTCGGTTTAAAAAAATTAATTTTGATGCAGCAGCAGGTAAAAAACATTAATTTCTATATGAACTTGTCACAAAGCAAATACAACTTCCGGATGTCTAGAAAAAAAGTTTATTAGTCAGAGAGTTTACGATAAATTCATTGTATTCCGGCTTGCAACAATAACCTTCCGATTCAATCCCCACACCGAACGGAAATTTTTTCGATACTCTCCACTTTTCCACATTGTCACGTAAAATGTATTGCTGTAGGATAGGACAATGAAAAAGGACTGCAAATAATATTTTAGGGTTTTAAATTGTCTTTTAAATGCCACATGTCTTACATTATGAACGAAAACAATTTTCTCCCAATGTATGGATCCATCATCGTGCAGGAAAACCATTGCCAAGGCTTGACTAACCAGCCACGTAAAAACAAAAATAACTACAGAAAGCTGAAGACGTCTCATGATTTTTATAGAGTCCTTGTTGCGACTTTTATTTTTATTCTTGAAAATCCTTATCATAACTATATAGATAATTAAAGTCAATAAGCTCAAAATGAGCATTGAACTTTTGAAAGTATATCTAGATGTTAATGCGAACGCAAATAACGGATTGCAAGCATGAATTATATCATCATTTGTAGTAAGATATCCGTATAAAATCACAGTTGAAGAATACAGAAAAACGAAAATGAAACAACTGGAAAAATATTTCCAATTTGCAAGATTTCTATAGCTGAATTTTTTTTTAAATTTAAAATTCGTATGTAAAACCCGAAAACTTACAATAATGGAAACTTGACAAAAATCAGCACATCTATCATAATCAATAGCATTAATAATCCTTGAGCTGCCTGGGAAAATATATAAAAAGATATGAAAATGAAACATTCATCTCTTCTAATTTCAGTTATAAAAGTCAAAGCTGAGACAAGAATCGTTCCGACAAGACATAAATTTTGGAAAGCGCACTGAACACATTGGAGCAATGCTGAAAATTTATAAGCTCCTCGTTCGAACATGAAAATACAAACTTACTTGATCGAGAACGCAGTTTTTGTTTTTTGAAAATTAGGTGAATAAAAAGCGAATTTCCAACAATTCCGATCACAAAAAATGAAAACTTGTATACCGTGACAATGATATTATTAACGGACTCGACGCTCATTTCTAGTAGCTTATAGTTTTGCACTTGCTACGGGAAGTAGAAAATCGGGCAGGTGAGTGATTTCAGAAAACCATGAATGATTTTTTTGGAGGTGAAAACGTTAGGGTACATTTCATTTGTTTGCTTTGTT
Organism: Caenorhabditis elegans; assembly: GCF_000002985.6. Classification (NCBI taxonomy): domain Eukaryota; kingdom Metazoa; phylum Nematoda; class Chromadorea; order Rhabditida; family Rhabditidae; genus Caenorhabditis; species Caenorhabditis elegans. Next base: position 4,981,104 of record NC_003283.11, read on the forward strand.
CCAAGAAAACACTTGATTGTTTTCTAATTAAAAATTTCTCAACGAGCAAAACTCAGAAAAAAAAACAAGGAAACAAATGTCTACTGATGCTTTGATCAAAGAACTGAAATTTTATTTTGGTGTGAAAAACTTTTAGAAAAATGATTCATTTTCATGTATAAGTTCAATTATTTTACAGGCAAGAGTTCACACTGTTTCGGGCCAATCCCTTTTTGTATCCCTTTTAAGTTTAATTTTTTTGCAATTATGTTGCAGATTTTTCAAACGATTATTTCTCTGAAACCAGAAATTCAAAAAATTGTTCAACTGACAAAATAATGTTCATAATTGTGTCGTCTTGCTTTTTTAAAAGTTTTCCTTGTTGGAAAAGATTTTGGAAAGTAAATAAAGTGGCCGACATCTTGTGAGTCCATTTTGATGAGTGTTACTATATCGACTGTTTTTATTATTTGCTATTATTAACGTTTTCGTAAAATCGCCAAAAAACTTCAAACAAGAATAGTAAGGCCATTTTGAGCCCATTTGTCACAAATCGCTAATAATATTTATGAATTATTTATTTATTTCAAGTTAAAGTTTAAAGTTAGAGCCCAGATAGGAACATAACTTTTGAACTTTCTGAAGAGTGTTTCGTGTGACACTTAAACAATCACAAAAAAACAAAAATATCCCAGATTTATTTTTCAAACAACAAATAATGTACATTTAAAACATCGCCAATGTGCTTGACCTTTTAACATCGAAACGCTTGTTAAGTCCCCATAGTGAACGAAAATGTTTTCGGTATTCTTCGCTTTTCCACATTGTCACGTAAAATGTGTTGCTGTTTGACAAAACTATGAAAAATGCCTGAAATATGTAAAAAATTTCTATTTGAATTTTAACATATAAACCTGATTACATTGTGTGTGAACAACATCTTCTCCCATTTTACAGTTCCATTATCGTGCAGGAATAAAATTGCAAAGATTTGATTGACAAACCATGTAAAAATATAGATGACAACCAAAACTTTCAGACGGTTCAGAATTTTTGAAGAATCATCATTTCGTCCATCTTTTTTCTTTTTATACAATATTATTATAATTATGTACACGAATAAGGTAATTGAGCTCATGAACAATATTAAACTTTTTGAAATCAAACTGGCTGTGGTGTTCAGTGCAAAAACTGGATTGCAAACATGGATGGTATCATCATTTGTTGTGAGATATCCAAATAGAGTGACACTTGATGAATATAAAATAACAAGCATAAAACTTACAAAAAGGTATTTCCGACTAGCAATGTTCATGTATCTGAAATATAAAATGAAAATTCACAGTTCATTTGCAACTAAAAGTTTTGTCAAAATACGCGCCCCTCTTTCTCTCATTTCAGTAAAACAGTGATCATTTTAAAAAATCTTGCTGAATTCCGAAAAACACTTCAATTAGTTTTCAGAAACCATGAAATTCCGCAAAATCTGTCTGAATCAGTGTGACTCACTGTAGTGGGAATTTGATTAATATCAACAAGTCCAGCATAATTATTAACATCAGCACGCCTTGAGCAGCTTGCGAATAGACATAAAACGAAATATACATGAAACATTCTCTTCGTTTGATATTGAGTTTCAGTGTTAGTAGAGCACAAAGAGAAGTTCCAAATAAGCATAAAGTTTGGAATACACATTGGGCAGATTGGAGGAGGGCTGAAAGCATTTAAATTCGAATATTTATAGAAAATTCAGTATTGCTGGAAAACGCCAAGATGTCAAAAATGACCTCACGTATTTGCGCGGGAATGGGAATTCAGAAAGAATTCGGCTCTGTTTATTTTTATCTTGCAAAATTGAAAAATCATAAAAACTAAGAAATTTTTTAAATCTTTTCAAAACAGTTATATTTGGAATATTGAGATTCAATTTTGAAAAAAAAACTCAGAAACTATACTCCGCCATAAAAAAAACAACTTACATGATCTCGAACGAAGTTGTTTCACTTTAAAAATCAAATGAATAAACAGGCAGTTACCAATTGTCCCAATAAAAAGAAACAAAAATTTATAGAACGTGGCTACTTGATTATTGATGTAATCGATATCCATGTTGAATATGTATTTGCAATTTTGGGCGAAAATGTAAAAACACGTTGTGTTCTGAATTTTGTTTTTTTACAATATCTCTCACGCACTGCGAATGATTTTTATCAATCAGAAATTGTTGTTGCCGCTTCTGGAAATAATCTATGTGTCTAGATTTCTAATTGAAATCTGCGTAAACACGAACGAATCCTAATTAGACACCACACATTTACCTTTTACGTAACAGAAAAATTATATATTGCAAGTCTAACCTTCCTGGAAAAATGGTTATGACTAAAAATACTATTTTCTAGCTCAAAGTGTATCGCTGAATTTTTAAAAAAATTTTTTAGAAAAGTTTTCTTTCGATCGGCAGGTTTCATTAAAAACCTTATTTCAGACAGAAGGACGTGCCCTGTAAATAAAATAGCCAAAGAAAAACCTTCAAAAAATCTTTTAAATTTATCGAATCTTTCTTTGAAAAAAATGCATTTCAGATTTTGTTTTGAATTTTCGACAAGCAGGTACTGCGCGCTTTCTTCGAACTCATTTTAAGAACAAAAGTTATGTATTTCAAAATAAATCTGTACACTTTATTTTATTTCACAATGGCAAAAAATTTCAAATTAAAACTACAATTGGGAAGACAGGGTTTCTGAGGATCAATCACAACAAATACACGTTTTAGAGACATGCTAACTTTTGGGGGGAAGATGCGTAGGCAAACTGATTCCTATAATATCTAATTCCACTCGAGAACGTGGAACTCGGCAAGACACACAAAAATCACAAAATTGATGAAAATGAAAATAAGAGCAACTGCGTGGGGCCATCTCACGGTGAACCTTTCGATGAAAAGTGCCACAAATGTTGTGACAAGAGAGATTCCAAGAAAGAGGAGAAGAATACGGTATACTGGATTGATAATAAGGTCAATTTGTTTTCCTTGCGCGGAAGCAATAGTGAATGGGAGTCCGAATCCAATGAGCAAGTCTGAAAAAAAATAAACATGTTGATATAGTTTTTACAACAAAAAATTTCGTAGAACTTCATAGATCACAAAAATAATATTGGAGAAACTCCAAACAGTCTACTTGTTTGTTTATTCACTTTTCTCAATTTTGTTTGGAATGTTTTTAGTTTGTAAAAATATCAAAATTCTTTGCACTGGGGATCTGGAATTCAGGAACCACATTCCTGATGGTGTTCTCCAAGCCGGGGACTGTGGCCTGTAATCCACCCGTAGATTTCTCCACTTCCCAGTTAAGTTCTAGATTGCTAGCGGACTCCACTATCAAGTTGTCACCGCTTATTTGTTTCACAATATACTCTAAAGACTTACTGAAAAGCGGGCCTCCAATTGCAGCAGCCATAGCCATCTTTGGGTATCCTTGCTTGATAACCGCAATATCCGCGACAATATCCCCAATGCAATCACTCCATGACATCACAGTCAATCCCAACAATTCTTGCGACAATCCAGTCACGACACCGACCATTGTCATTACACTAATAATTTCATTTGCGGTTGCGTAGATCCATGCTATTGACATAAGAAAACCAAGGTACGAGTATACTTCCTTGTGGTATTTTAACTCTTTGTTGAGTGGGAGAAAGCATAGAGCCAACAAAGCAATGGTTGCGGAAAATGCGAGTCCGTAGAGCCAGAGGCCAGGGCTCCCGTCGAATGGCTTCAAGTTGATTACTGAAATTTAGATGAAGAATGATATGGGTAAAACTTGAGATATCCTTACTTTGAATAGAAAATAACGCAAATTGAATTGAAGCGAAGCAATGAAGAAGAAATAGGGGCTTGCACCAGCTCATTTCATTTGAAGGAATTGTCATTTTCATAAAGAATGATGGAATAATCTGAAAATTAAAATATTCCTAACTTCAATTGGATACCGGGAAACTTACTCTGATGATCATGATAATCTTCACAAAAATATTCATCTCGCTGAACTCCTCACGTGATGGCCATGGCTTCAGGTGATAAAGAAGATCGATGATCCAGTCTCGAGATCTCCATGTTGTAAGCTCTCGGAACTCAAATTCAGTAGCAGCCAAACTCATTTGATCGTGAGAAGTGAAGACTGTATGATGAGCATACGCGAACTCTTCTTCTCTTCCTTCATCATCGCTGCTTTCCATTTCATCAAGAGTTTTCATACTTTCAAGATCAGTGTCTAAGGTTTCTGAAAATTAAATTAATTTAAAATTTCAATATGAACTAACTATCAAACTCACTATTTCTAAAGATCAATGAAATCATTCTGTTGCGCTTCAGTGTAAGCTCATCTGCATCCAAACTTTCACTGAACCCTTCATTCACAAATCCTTGCTTCTTATTTTCGATGGATTGTATCTTGTTGGTTCTGTTCAATTTCTTCATGAATCGAGATAGTCCAACCATAACATGAAACAAAGTGGAGACGGACATGCTCTCCGTTTTCTTTTCCAACTTTTCACAGATTGGCATGTTAGAGGCAACACTTTCTGGTCGGGAAATGGCCGATTCATCATCTTTTTCACTTTCCAGCTGCTTCTTCTTTTTCAAGTTCTTCCGCCGAGTACGGTAGATACTGAAAGCGATTACAGTCAACAAATAAACTGCGTAGATTCCCAGGAATGCTGAAAATTATGGTATAAAGATTAGGATATTGAATTTTATTCTTACTTGCTGGCATCCAAACTTCAATCTTGTCAAATTTCAAGAAACAGAATGTAATGAAAGCAAGAGTGATCATGTAGAAAATCAAGTCTCGAAGAGTTGGAATAATCTGAAACCAATAAGAATTTATTTTTTGAATGGTTTTCTTTTTAACTTACGGCAACTTTAAAAGATTTTGTAAAAATAATGATGGCAAGAACCACAGTAGTAACAAAAATACTTGTACCAAATAAATCACCGAGAGCCAGGGCAGCCTTGGGTTTAGGAGTTGATAAAACAGATGAAATAGATCCAAAAACATCTGGAGCTCCATTTCCAAACGCCAGAAATGTGACACCCTGGAATTGTTTAATAAAATGGGGAGCCTTAAAGTAGGGTACATACCGCTATAGATTCACTCATTTTTAGATGAGTTACAATTCCAGAAATAGAAGGACAGAAGAAATCATCAGCGATGGTTGACATAACAACAAAAAGGAAGATGAGATATATGATTCCAACGATGATTAAGACGACCTGAAAAGTTTTATTTTAAATCAAAATCTTTTGCTTGAGAAAAAATAGTTTTCATCGAAAATTATAATTTCTAAAGGGTACTGAAAAGTATGATCATGTCAGTAGGGAAATTTGTTTAATTTCAATTTTTGTTATGAAAAGTTTCCAAAAAAATTTTGAATTTTTCAATTTATTTTGGTGATGTGGTAAATATTGGTAAAGACTTTCCCTTAATTAAAAAAAAATCTACAAATTTTGCATTTTAAATGCGTTCAAACCACTTGTGCTTGAACATGGTAAGCCTACAATTATGCTCGAAATAACTCAAAAATCCCATATTTTTGGAAAATTTAGAAATTTACCAAACTTTGACTGAAAATTTTTAAAGCAATTGATAGTAATATTAACTCATGGTGGACCTTCTTTAAACTTTTCAGAAACCCACCCTAGCTCCAATATTGTACTGACACTTGACATAATGGGACCATGTAAGGTATCCACCGCCTTCACAGGAATCTTGATTACATTTGATATATGCACATTTTTCTGAATGCTTTTAAATTTATATTTTAAATTGAAAGAATTTAAATATAATTTTCTGAAACTCCAAAAGCATACCTTCCGACGTCCAACCTTTGTGCAATTCACATTCAGAAGCTGCACACATTTCCGCAGTGAACGGCATTCCATCGTACATGGAAGCATTTCTGGCCATAGTAATCGTTGGATAGTCATAATTTTCATATTCGTATCCAAGGAGAGAATTTGTACCAACAATTGATATACTCAAAAGCCCAAAGAGCCATATTATTTTCCCCATGAGAAGGAGTTTGAAATTTAGTTGAAACGAGGAAAAGTAATAATTGTTTGTCCGTGTTCTTCGATATTTATACGGTAGGGAAGGTGGGGCCTAACTCTAAGAAAAGACGAAAAGAACACAAGATCTTCGGGGAAAAAACCAAATAATGACCAACCTCCTTGCAACCTATTCTCAGACGAGGAGAAGTAGTAGGTCAAACTTTTGTCAATCGTAGAACACAATTCTGTAGCCTACGATGAATGAATAAAAGAAATAAGTCAGGTGAGAAGGAGTGGGAAGTTATGTTAATTGAAACAAATAAAATGTGTACCCATGGGGTATTTTAAAATTACTACCGGTCGTTGAATGGACTTTAGCAAACAGTTAGTGGGACAGTCTGTAGACGCGATACCTGTGGGTTTCAAGCTTTTCTGCATACAATGTATATGTGTTGTAGAACAATGAGTAATTTAAATTGATCGAGAGATGATCTACTAATTCTCATGTAGCCAACTGATTCTGATTCACCATATTTTTCGATTTTGAAAAGTTTTGTTTTGATGATCCGATTGGTTTTGAGTTTGAATGTCATTTTTAAAGGTGAGTAATACAGTGTAATCCTACAAGGGATTACTTTTGTTTATTTTTACTATCATCAGTAAATTACAACTTTTAACTTTGCTTATAACAGATAATTCAATGATCACTTCCGAACCTGGCAAAAACTACTGCTTCACTTTGACAGCTGATATCTTGGTTGTTTGGCTTTCATTAGTTTTTTCAAAAAATTTCAAACTGTGAAATTAAGATAAAAAAGAATATAATAATATGTATTCGTGTTTGTATTTTTAAATGTTTTTGATAAGATCAAAGATAACGGAGATGAGAGCTGCTGAAGTAGAGCAAAGAAATAGAGCAAATCTCACGTGGTGTCAGGCTGTCCCATAACGGTTTGATCTACAAAAAATGCGGGAATTTTTTCACCAAAAAATGGGACGTCAGCACGTTCTTAACCATGCGAAATCAGTTTAGAAGTCTGCGTCTAAACTCCCGCGATTCTCGTAGATCTACGTAGATCAAACCCAAATGGGACTCTCCGACACCACGTGGAATCTGCGATATATGCACTTGTTATGTAAAAACCGCGATATTCAAATGGATTGCAATTGTGGTCTTCAATTTTTTTTCTTCAAAATTTATTAAAAACCAATATGCCCAAAATTGTCATTTTCAAGAATTTTCTCTACTACAATTCTTGGATTTCCAAAATTAGATAAAACCTTTCTAAATTCTACTAAAAAGTGTGAAAATTTCCGAACCAATTTGATTATTTTCCAAGTTAACATTTTTTGTATAGACAAGACTATTGAAGGCGTTCAATCAATAATATTGGAATTCGCTACCTCGTGTCTTTGATCAAGGATTAAATTTCTTTTTTTTAATGATACGTCTTTAGGTATTGATAGGAAAGTAGAAAATAAAACAATGGAAAAAAAACCATTTGTTGGCCTGTGTGATGAACGATAGGCACGGCAAAAATGAGTGCGCTAGGGGGGAACATTGTAGGTTTGAAAAATCTATAAATGAAAGTGTATCAAAAAGTCAAACTAAACTCTGGTTAAATATTTCAGCGATATTTTTACTTTAGAGAGTACATGATGGCAGGTTTCTAGAAAAAGCAAAGAAAAACCAAACTGTTTAGACTAGATCAACACTAAATTTAATTCTTCTTCGAATTTTAAAAAATTTAAAAAAAAATAGGTACTTGTGCAAGGTATCTCTTTTTAAAATAATTCATTTTGAAAAATAAAAATTTGATTAATTTCAAAAAAAAAAAAAACATTATACAACCACCTGAAAAATTAAAAAAAAACTGTGAAGCAAATAGGAAAAGTTTAAATTTTGATGTTTAAAGATTTTTCAAAATTTATGGTCAAAGTTATAGCCAAATGTCAAAAAAAGAGAAGTTTTTTTGAGTAATTTCGAACACCGCAGGCTTCAACCATTAAAATGTTTAAACACAAAAATTAAAATGCAATTTGAAAAATGAAACTCGTATAAAAATATTGAATTTTTACACTTTTGACTGTGACACATCAAAAATTAAAATTTTTTGAAACGATTTTCTGTAATTTTTTAACATTTCAGACGATTTTATTCTCCATTTTAAGATTTTTGATCTATTTCGTTCCAACTTATCAAGTGCAAACGGAACTAAAAAATGTGATGCTCTCTTTGATAAGTAGTAAAAACAGAGTAATTCTTTGTTAATCTGGGGTTTCCTCATTAAAACCAACTTCCTTTTCTCTTTCCTTAACTGGTACACGGCTTCACGGAACAGGTACAAGTGAAAACCGAAAAGTTTGCTCCGCGGAAAATACGCTGTTGATTGTTTTTTTATTGGTAAGAGCTCAGACAGTCCGAGGACAAATGAAAAAGTGTAGGTGAAAAACAAGCAATAATACTGAGATTGTTGACTGACTTCTTGTATTTGACATACTTCACATAGTTTTTCAATGGTTTCTGTTGACATCATTTTTAGGGTACAGAAACACGTGAAGCGGGGGATGACCATAGAACGAGAGTTCACGGTGAGAAGAAGAAAGTTTTTAAAGATATTTTTATGTTTCCTATAAAATGTAGAGTCTCAATCAATTCAGTTAAAGTGGTGATAAAAAATATTGAGTCCACAGAAAAGGTACCTAAATAATTTCTGACATAGTTGGAAGACTACCAAATTTTCCAGAAAATTTGTATTAGAAACATAAATTCGAGCACTTCTGCAGGCCCTCAGAATGTTCAAAACCAATAAAAATCGGAACGCAATTAAAAATATAAAACACGTAGAAATTTTTTTCGGCCGTTTTTCGACCGTTAATACAAAATTTGAAATTTTTCCAGAAGCGTTGTTCTATGATAGCTGACGATTTTAGCATATAAGCTGGTTTTATTAATGTTTAAGAAGAACAAGAGACAACAAATTTTGTATATCGAAACGTCAATATGATGTTAAAATACAAAAAATTGACTGTGAAAATCAATTTAATGAATACTCGTATAATGATTATGCAAAAAAAAGCAAAAGCTAAGAGTGAGTCTCTAGTTCCAAACCAAAATTTGGAATTCGGACAAGCAGATAAAAACTACAAAGGCTACAAAAATGGAAATCAATAGATATGCGTGAGGACGTCGAACAGTAAAACCTTGTGAAAAGGGCGATGAAAGTTGTTACCAAAGAAATTCCAAGGAAAAGCATTAGTAATCTGTAAACTGGGCTACTTTGAAAACTCAGTTGTTAAAATTTTCATTTCAAAAAATTTCAAGAAATTTTTAATTTTCAGAATGTTATAATAGTACATCATTCAGCAGAACATCGAATCAATTCTAGATATTTAAAAAATTTACAGGTGCTACACCTCATTTTGAGTCAATGTTAAAGTCATATCTTAGATTTAAAAATTCCAGAATATCCACTTTGATAATTAGGGGTTTATTGAAAGTTCTCAAAATGAAAAAAAAAACCCTGTTCATATCACTGTAGACTTACTGAAAAGAGGTTCACCGATAGCAGCTGCCATTGCCATTTTCGAGTATCCCTTTTTTTTTTTTTTTTTTTAAATAAACTTCTGTACAAGCTAGCATATTTCGTTTAGCATTTTCTGGTACATTTGACTATGCTGAACAGTTTTTTGAAATAAAAAAAAAAGACTTCATATGATTTTCCCATACTTTTAAATTTTTGAAAATAGCAGCTTCTGGTTAATTTCTGAATTTTTTAAAATAAACTTCCGTACAAGCTAGCATACTTCGTTGAGCATTTTCTGGTATATTTGACTATGCTGAACAGTTTTTTGAAATAAAAAAGAATGACTTCATATGATTTTCAATTTGAATGTTCCACAGATTTTAAAAATGACCGAACAAAAAAAATAGTACCTTTAAAAAACTGGAAAATTTGTACTTCACAATAAAACAAAATAAATTGAGTCAAAGTTTTGGGATGTGGCCAAATCTTCTGCAAATGTGGACTTCTGGAGTCATCTACATTGTTCGAATACAATTTGAACGCAAAAAGTATGAAATTCGTTTAATGAAAATTGTTCCAAAATCTACAACACTGAAACACTATAGACTCGGAAACAGACAATTGCCGAATACAGAAATGTTACAAAAATGTTTTCAATTTCTTTTATCAACACAAAACTAAAAAATATTTTATTAGCTTTTCAAATAAATGCATAATTGGAAAGGGACAGAATAACATGAATATCGTTTTCAAAATAAAAGTTTCAGTTCACAAATACTCGTAGTGAAAAATATGCTGGAATGAGGTCAGAACACATAACTGAATTCACAAATATTGAATTTCCTAATTCCATTCAAGAACATGGAACTCTGCAAGACAGATGAATATTAAAAATACAACGAAAATGAAGATGAGTAGGACTGCATGCGGACGTCGGACAGTAAAGCGTTGAATAAAAAGAGCGACGAAGGTAGTGACAAGAGATATTCCAAGGAAAAGCATCAATAATCGATACACTGGATTGATGAGAAGTTCCATTTCTTTGCCTTGTGCAGCGGCAATAGTAAATGGGAGGCCAAATCCAATAAGCAGATCTGAAATAAAAAATTTTATTAACCCACTTGCTTTTCCAGAAGGTAACATCGCGCAAATTATTTCACGAGGAAATTCAAGTTTCGTTAAACATGTTAATGTTCACATTTTATTGTGCTTTACAAAATAGCTAAAACATATAATTTGCTTTAATCCAAAAAAAATGTAATTGAAAAAATAATTTTCTGAAAATTAATCAATTGTGCGGAAATTCAAATTTTAAAGAAATTTCCATCTACTTTTTCTCATTTTCAACGGCATTTTTCAGCATTGTAAATGGTACTGTAAATAATGTAATTATTCACAATACTCCTTTTAATTTTAAAACGTACTGAAAAGTGGACCACCAATTGCAGCTGCCATTGCCATTTTTGGGTAACCCTGCTTCACAACTGCAATATCTGCCACAATATCCCCGATGCAATTGCTCCAGGCCATAATTGTTAATCCCAATAACTCCATAGATAATCCAGTTACAACTCCGATCATAGTAACAACACTGACAATTTCATTTGATGTAGCATAAATCCATGCTATTGACATAAGAAAACCAAGGTAAGAGTATATTTCTTTATAGTATTTTTGCTCTTTGCTCAATGGTAAAAAGTACATAGCAACCATTGCGAGAATAGCTGAAAACCCGAGACCGTAAAGCCAGAGGCCGGGACTTCCGTCGAATGGTTTCAATGTTATTACTGAAAAAATATTCAAAATTTTCTTAATGATTCAAAGTTTCAACGCTCACTTTGAATTGAAAAAAGAGCAAATTGAATGGAAGCAAAACAGTGAAGAATGAATAGTGGCTTACACCAACTCATTTCATTAGATGGAACTGTCAATTTAAAAAAGAATACTGGTACAACCTTAAAATTAATTCAGCCTTTTATCTTTCTTTTAAACCAAAAACTAACTTTTATAACCGTAACAATTTTGATGAAAATGTTCATTTCGCTAAATTCGTCTCGACTTGGCCATGATTTCAAATGATTGAATAGATCCCACACCCAATCCCAAGATCGCCACGTTGTTATTTCAATTTCTTCAATTTCAGATGCAACCAAACTAATTTGGTCGTGAGAAGTGAACACAGTATGGTGGGCATATCCAAATTTCTCTTCTCTTCCCTCATCATCACTGCCATCCAAATCAGCAAGACTTTCAAGACTTTCAAGGTCGGTTTCGAAAGTATCTGAAACTTATAGATTATATGAATGTTTAAGCAGTTTTCTGTTGTATTTCAGCTTGAAACTTAATAAGCATGCGAAGGATGTCAAAGAAATGCCAGATGTTCAAACTAGGCCAACACAATAATTTTCCGATTTTTAGCGCGAATAAACATTTTTAAAAAGCTATACTTACTCTTTTTGAAGCAATTCTGCGTGTTCTAAATGCGTGAAAAAATGTACAGAAAATATTTCTGATAGCACTTCAATTTTTTTTGCTGTCAGAGAATAAATTTTGGGAGCTAACTTGTATATTTTCGCCATTTAGTTTTTTTTTAAATTTCACATACATTTTTCTTGATGAAAGTCAAGTACGAACTGTATTCATTTCACCAGTTTATTTATTTTTCAAAAAAAAAAATCGATTTAACAGTAAAAAACTATTCTAAAAATTCGGGAGACCACTGCAAAGATTTCATAGATTCAATACTCACTTTGTTTGAAAATCGTTGATATTTTCCGTTCCGATGGAATGGAATAAGGTTCGCTGAATCCTAGATTCACAATTCCACGTTTTTCATTCTTATTGTCGTTATTGTTATTATTTGTAGTTCTCTTCAGATTTGCCCTAGTAAGATTCTTGATAAATTGCGAATATCCTATCATAAAATGAAACAAAGCTGAAACTGATATGGTCTCCTCTTTTAACTTCATGGCTCCAAAAATCGGAGTAGTCGAAGCAGCACTTGACGGTCGGGACAAAAAATCTTCCAATTCTTTATTTTTCTTTTTCAAATTTCGTTTTTTGCGATGAGTTCGATAGATTCCGAGTATAATCACTGTTACAACGTAGACTCCATATATTCCGAGAAACGCTGAACACATTAATTTTGTTAAAGGTGAGTAACTTTAAGACATACTTGCAGGCATCCAAACTTCAATTTTATCAAACTTTAAAAAGCAGAAAACTATGAACGCCAGAGTAGTCATGTAGAAAATCAAGTCACGGAGAGTTGGAATGATCTGAAACAGATATATTATTGATTTAAAAACATTAGCATTTTATGACTCAAACTCACAGCCACTTTGAAAGATTTCGTAAAAATGATTATTGCAAGAACTACAGTAGTGACAAAAATACTTGTTCCAAACAAATCTCCTAAAGCTAAATCGGCTTTAGGTTTTGGTGTAGTCAAAACTGAAGAAATTGAGCTAAAAACATCGGGCGCCCCGTTGCCAAAAGCCAAAAATGTTACTCCCTGAAAAATATCATTGGCTACTATTATTGGTTGAAAAATATCATTGGACATACCGCAATAGATTCACTCATTCTCAAATGACTAACAATTCCAGAAATTGCTGGGCAGAAAAAGTCATCGGCAATGGATGACATTATCACAAAAAGTATAATCAGATAGAGAATACCGAGAATTATTAGGATGACCTGAAATATATCGGATGAAAGTTTAGAGGAAAGTTACTCTGCAAATATTTAAAATATGTGTTTGAGAAGTTTTTGATAGAATTTTCAATTTTCTGGCCACAAAATTGTATAGTTAATTGCAATTTGTTTCTAAAAATATGTTATTTGCTCAATGAAAATAAATATAACATTAGAAATAAACCTGAAGTTTATTATCAGATTTTCGAGTGGCTGGAAGTGTTTACTTTCGGTGAATCAAAATAATAATAGTTTTCAAAAAATCAATTTTGGTGGACTACCAAAATTATTAGTGACGAGCTTGACTATGAGTAGTTGATACATTTTCGGTTTATTGGGAGCATAAAAATGTATTCTTTTTTGCAGGAAAAATTTGTAAAAAAAGGTAGAGAAAAAAATTTGATTTCTAAAAAAAACTGGCTCGAATATCATTGTGTAAAAGGTTTGATCATTTCCGTTGAAATTACTGTAGCATTAACTTGTAAAAAGGATTTGATTATCTCACCCTGACTCCAATATTATACTGACACTTTACATAATGAGACCAAGTCAGGTATCCACCGCCTTCACAAGAATCTTGGTTGCATTTTATGTATTCGCATTTTTCTGGAAAAACAATTTAATAAAAATGCACGTTTTTTTCAAATAACAAATTTACCCTCTGAAGTCCATGACTTATCGATTAAACACTCTTCCGATGAGCACATTTCCTCATCAAAAGGGAATCCATCATAAATCGAAAAGTTTGTAGATCCGGGACTGGGATAGTCATAGCTCTGGTCGTATTCGTAAATTGAGCTGACTTCTATCAAAAAACAAAATATAAGAATCCACGAAAACCATTTCAGTTTCCCCATGTAACTCAATTGAGATGTAATTATAATAATAAAGTGTTTGGAAGAGTAAAAGTAGTAGTTGTTTGTCCGCGCGTTTTCACCGATATTTATACGGAAGCGAGGGAGGGGCCTATCTGCTCAGTGAAGAAATGAGCACCGGGTCTTCTAACAAAACCAAACAAAATATAACTAACCCCTTACTTTTTTTCAGACAGGTCAATTGAACTTTCAACAAAGAACATATATTCTTATGCTAGTCTAGCGTAATCGTTTGGGGGTGGAAGAAGAGGAAGATTATGCAAATTAAACTGAAAAGTGCATCCTGGTCGTTTGGTGGTCTTCCGTAAAGGTGAGTGGGTCGGTGGTAGCAAACGATATCAGTTTCGAACGGAGTATGTACTCAATTGATGATATCATCAATGCGTGGTCAACTGTGAGAGATACAGAGAAAAAGGCTTCGATCAGCTGAGAAATATCACAGTTTCACAAAAAAGTACCCGGATTAAATTGAGACCAAGCTTCTTGGCATATATTTGAATTGTCACTTTAATGACAATAATGAGTAATAATAATATAATAATTGATCTATAGATGAGCTTGCATTGTTATGAGAATCTTTGATCGCAATACGTTGAGAGGGGCGTACTAAATTTGGACGAGAATTTTTGGAATGGGTTCCCATTTTTTTTAACGTTATCACAAAAATTAATGAATTTTCCTGACAACTCTGGAAACATTCATAGCATTAGTTTGATTTTGCAGCTTGAAATTGAATTTCCCGAGTAGCCAACGAAATTTACTAAACCAAATTTTACCGGAGAACTTCGACACTGGGTTGGCGATTTTTAGAGGCACTGGAACGCTTGAATGCCTGCCTAATTTCAAGCTTAATTGTTTTATTTTCAACTAATTGATTGGAATGAGAGAATTAGAAGTTTGTCAATTTACAAAATAATGCAGAAAAGAGGCAAGAGGCCAGTAGGTTTCAGGCAGGCCCTCAAGCCGCGCCTGCCTTTTTTGGAAGCCCTAAACCAGGCATATAACATCATGATTTAAAATGCCTGACAGTTTGAAATCCAAATTTCCAAAGGGCCATACGAAAAACAATAATGACTGTAATTTGTTTATGTATAAATTTCCGATAATACACAATTTTACCAATTTCTGATGTCACTTTTTCTGCTGAACCGTATGAACTCTCGAGCTCCACAACCCACGCGGGACACATACTTTGATCTCCAACTTCGCTTCGGGCCTTGATGTCTGTCTACCAGGCTGCCATTGCAAACATGATGTTCTTTCAAAAATTAGTAAATACACACATTCAAATAATACAAGGAGATCAGTAAATTATGTTTGTTTTTCAGATCAACAAGTTGAGGTTCGTCGGAAGTCGGTATGGCATTTTTTTAGGTTTGTTTTTTTTGTGTTCTTCGGTGGGTTTGAAATAAAAATGATGTTCAGTGAGTGGTGGAAAGGAATTGAGTTACACAAGTTCAAGTAAATATTTCAATTAAAACAATGATGTCTTATGGAAAAAATGGGATTCAGGGAACCCAATAACATGAAGTAAGTATCGGTAGGCACATCGATATGGAGGAAAGTAAGCGAGTAGGCAGGCACGTAGGTGTTTGTGAAGGTGTTACTTGTCGCTACTTGCTACTTGCTACTTGCGCTGTGTTGCCCGCTATCGCCTGCCAAAAGAGACCTAAAAAACCAGAGTGGCCCAAAAACGGCGACGATTTTCATGACAGCTCTAATTGTTCAATTTTTACATTTTGGAAAGCTTATGACATAAAGAAATTGGGCCAATATGGCTGAGACCATAATAAATTTAACTATTTCATTTTCAAATCATTCCATTTTCGATTTAGACCTAACCGAACAAATAACGTAAGTTATCCAATAAACAAACAACGCAGACAACATGAATAAAATGAGCAAAGTAGCCACAATATCCAAAAAGAAGAATTGAAAGAAATTGAGATGCCTCGAGTATGGATCAAGTTCGGGAAGTTTCTTGAATTCTGCTGCAAACTCGGCATGCTTCACAAGTCGTTCGATTGGATTAATTGGTTGTTTTTGAAGAAGATTGGATAGCTTTTTGGCGTTCGCCAGATATTTTGGATTTTGAATCATATTTTGAATAACTTTCTTCAGTTTTTTAGCATTTGAAAGTTCAAATTTCGAATAAACTTCGGCTCCGCCATGTCTTCGAAGCATTTCTCCATTCATCGGCTGATCGAAAAATAGGGGAATCACAATTGCTGGTTTTCCAGAATACGCAACTTCCATAATACTTCCAAGACCGCCATGAGTAATAAACAGGGAAACACGTGAATCGGCTGAAAGATACAAATGAATTAGAGAACTTTGTTGCCTGTTCTTGTAAATATTGACAGGTGTTTGAGAAATCGTTTTCGCGCGTTGAAAAAGTGCACAGTTATACTTTTACATTTTGGTTTCGGAGTCGAACTGAATTTTTGAACTTGAAGTCACGGTTTTCAGATTTAGAGAGGGAAGTACCCCCTCAAATTATTTCACTAGGGGAGGATGAAAGTTGTTCTTCTATTTTCATTTAAAAAAGGTTTTTATTATAATATTTGGCCTAAAGTTATGAAAACTTAATACATCTTCCAATAAAAAAATGCAAAAAAATCATAAAATCATATATATGCCTGAAATTTAGTTTTTTGATTAAACTGAAAGCTTCTGGCACCTAGAAAAATTTTTTAATTAAATTCTGAAAGCGCTTGAAATTTGAAACAAGTCCCCGAAGAAACATTTTTAAAAATTGTTAAATTTCAAATTGTGCACTAAAATTTATGAAAATCCACTTTTTCTTCTTGAACTCAGCGGATATGAAACTTTTTTCAAATGCTAAAAAACTGAAGGAAGTTATTCAAAATATGATTCAAAATCCAAAATATCTGGCGAACGCCAAAAAGCTATCCAATCTTCTTCAAAAACAACCAATTAATCCAATCGAACGACTTGTGAAGCATGCCGAGTTTGCAGCCCTAAAAAACCAGAGTGGCCCAAAAACGGCGACGATTTTCATGACAGCTCTAATTGTTCAATTTTTACATTTTGAAACGTTTATGACATAAAGAAATTGGGCCAATATGGCTGAGACCATAATAAATTTAACTATTTCATTTTCAAATCATTCCATTTTTGATTTAGACCTAACCGAACAAATAACGTAAGTTATCCAATAAACAAACAACGCAGACAACATGAATAAAATGAGCAAAGTAGCCACAATATCCAAAAAGAAGAATTGAAAGAAATTGAGATGCCTCGAGTATGGATCAAGTTCGGGAAGTTTCTTGAACTCAGCGGATATGAAACTTTTTATGGCTACGGGAATTTTGAAAATAGTTAGTTTGAAGTCAGATATTAATTTTTAAAGTTAAGAAAACTAAATAAATCTTCCAATAAAAAAATGCGGTCATATATATGCCTGATATTTAGATTTTTTTTTATTGAACTGGAAGTTTCTGGCACCTAGAAAAATTTTGTAATTAAGTTCGGAATGCGCTTAAAATTTGAAACAAGCCCCCGAAGAAACATTTTTAAAAAAGTTCATTTTAAATCAGTTTTTAATTTTTAAAGTTTAAAATCGACCCCAACAAATTATTATGCACCTACCAAGTAATGCTGGCTGCGGTAACCACTTCATCAAATGTACATTTTCTGGAATGTTTCCCCTCATCTCTTCATCTTTCTCGTCTTCATACTTCCAGATGAATGTAACGTCTGACATCAATTTTGTAACTTCAATTATTGCATTTCTGAAAACTGCTCAATATTTTCAGAATTCAAATTAAAATGATCGTACTTGTATTCTTGTGGCATATCAGCTGATCTGATCACTGATCCAAATGAAATGAAAACGGTGTTTGGTCGTTTTTGAAGAATATTTTTCAAATTTTCAGGCAAGTTTTCAGATTTCCAATTGGTAGTATTCATTGAAAATCCGCCGATCGGGACACATTTCGTGAGAGATGGAAAGGGAAAATCAAGATATGGATTTGAGTTGTAAAATAAGTATGCACTTTCGGCCACGATTTCCTGGAAAATACATTTTACTTTGGTTTTCAGCAGAAAATAATGCTATCTTACATCAATATTTCTGATTTCAAGACCAGTTTTAAATCTTAGTTTATCTAAAAGATTCCAATAAACTGCTCGAAACATTCGAGTTCTCATAAAAAACATCCAAACATTGTTAATACGATCCCAAACACCAGACTCTTCGCCATACTTGCTATCTGGTCCAGGTATAAAGTTTAGACCGCTAGGCTGCCCCAGAGCCCACTGAACTGGGTCAATTCTAGATGAAGCCATTGCAACAATGGTTGATGGAATTTTTAGATAGTCTCCAAGATCTGAAAATGGGTTATTTCGCTGGAAAGGAAGAGAAAAATTAAGCACTTACAAAGACCACAAGGATCAAATGGTTCCGCAAGTAAAACATCAAAATGTTCTGATTTTAGCATTGTGTGAAGAGATTTGTCTTCGAAAACTTCTGAAAATATTGCAAGTTGGAAAAAAAAATACAGGAGTCCGAAAATATTCAGAAGCTTGTTCAAATTTTTTAAGTTTACTCAAAAACTGGACAAAATTTCAGCCTGCCAAAAACTGGGCATATTGCAAAGTTAAGTCAGAGTTTCAGCAACTTGTAAAGCATTTCAGTTAAAAATTTAATAATTTTCAAGAAGTACAATGTAAATTTCTGAAAAAAACTGTTAGACAACAAGATGAAAATGGGATTTTTTTGCGGAAAAATGTGCTTTATTTA